>NC_137896.1:6695330-7321549 GCF_963455335.1 Martes martes
GCAAAGCAGGCTCCCTGCTGAGCAGAGAGCCCAATGTGGGGCTCGATCCCAGGACCCTGAGATCATGACCTGAGCCGAAGGCAGAGGCTTAACCCACTGAGCCACCCAGGCGCCCCATAAAAATTTTTAAAATGGAATTATAAGACGTGCAACAACAAATTAAATCATGAAAGACAGATCACCCCAGTTACTGTTCACAAGGTTTAAAATTCACTGAAATATTAAAATATTTGTTAAAAGAAAAAATATTTAAAGAAAATTATGATAATATTGTGGTGACAACAGATTATAAGAATATCTTAAATATTGTATCTTTCAAAAGAGCTAATAGAAGGTGGTTTAATCTTGACAATTTTATGTTGTTTTATACTGAAAGAAGAGGCTATTAGAGAAGGGATTGAGTCAAGTTTCAAATCCCTAGAAAAAAAAAATAGAAAAAGAACCCCTCCCCCCAAAATAGAAAGCATTTGGAAACACAAACAGGAAACATGAAGAAAAAAGGGAAAACATAAAAGAAGTTCATATAATCAGAAATCATACAAAATGACTGCTTCGTAAGAGACCTTGATCTGAGTGTAATATTGTTAGACTCCACCATGCTATTGTGTATATTGTGTATATTGTGTAAGATCAGTTCTGCAATTGCGGAAGAGTGTTCATTTGTATAAATATTGCAAAGTTTGTTTATTCTTTCTTTGCATCAGTGGTCACCTGGGGTATTTCCAGGTTTGGGCTATTAGGCATAAAGCTTCTGTAAATATTCCGGCACAAGTCCTTTTGAGAACATATGTTTTCTTTTCAGTCTTGGGTAAGCTCCTAAGACTGTCATGGCTGGACCCCAGGGAAATGTATGTTTAATTTTATTAGAAGCTGCCAGAACTTTTCTCAAAAGGAATTATACTGTTTTATGTCTCTGCTAATGATGTGTGAGAGCTCGGTTTGCCCCATATCCTCACCAACTTTTCTTGATGTTTTTTTCAAAAATAGCAATTTAGTGGGTGTGAAAGTTATCTGCCTTTTTTTTTTTTTTAAAGATTCACTTAATTATTTGAGAGAGTGAGTGAGCAAGAGTGGAAGGAGGGCAATGGGAGAGGGAGAGAGAAACCTAAGCAGACTCCGAGCTGAGCACAGAGCCTGACATGGGGCAGGATCTCATGACCCCAGGAACATGATCTGAGCCAAAACCAAGAGCAGATGCTAAACCAACTGTGCCACCCAGAAGCCCCAAGGTTACCTGCCTCTTGATGAAGAATACACATAGCTGTAAAGTATTTTTGCCAGAAATACATCGATAGATAGATAGATACACAGGCAAACAATGGATGATAAAGTCAACAAAGAAAAATATTAAACTGTATCTCAGCAATCAACAAAATCCACACTGTGGGAAACTACCAGAGAAATGACCTTCTTTCTTCAACAATCAAAATATAAGACAAGGATTGTATGGGCTGAAGAAGGGGACCTGTAGCTTGAAAGGTCACTGGTAAAGCTGACCCCTGATAGAGGTGGCAGGTATAAGGACAGTCACATCATAATCACATTGGCTTTTGCGTGCTTTTCTGGATTTGTTTTATATTTAACAATTGAAAATATTTTTTGAGAAAAACCCTATCCTATGTGGCAAGAAAAGAATATTTCTAAATTCTCTTAACACAATGCAATAAATCTGTGAAGGAAAACCAAAACGAGGGTGTTTGGGTGGCTCAGTCAGATGAGCATCTAAGTCTCTTGATCTCAGGTTGTGAGTTCAGGCCCCGCATTCGGCATGAAGCCTACAAAAGTAAGAAAGAAAGAAAGAAAGAAAGAAAGAAAGAAAGAAAGAAAGAAAGACCAGACCCTGGGATCATGACCTGAGCCAAAGGCAGACACTTAACTGACTGAGCCATGCAGCAACACAATAAATAAAATCTTTAGAAAAAGAAAGAAAATAATTGTGATGACACTATTAGTACATATTAATGTCTAAAGATGATATGCAAAGCTACATTCAAAGAAAATATGATTTAATGTCTAAGTAACTGTTAAAATAAGCTATATATAGTGAACATTTTAAAAATCTAAAAATAAGAAATTTCTAGAAAGAATATAAACACGTTATTTGACTCAAAAGGTGAAGAAAACAAATCAACAAGCACAGAGGAAACTAAAGTTATGTACAACTAGCTCATAAAAGAAACCACATTTGCATATTTTAACTGCTCTCATATATATTATATATATATATTTTATATATCTATTTTCTACAGAAAACTACCATATATGAAAACTTTAAAGAAAAATAAAATTAGCACCCACTTATCCATGAATAAGCTTAAGAAAGAGAAAAATGATTTGAAAGCCTAGTACACTCCTTCATCAATGCTAGTTCTCAGAGGAAATGTCTGTCCTCATTCTTGTGTATCATTTCCCTTGAAAATCCTTCCTTTGCCTTTTTAAAAATAGTATTAACAGATTCACACATACCTCTAACAATATATTGTATTGCATAGCTTTGCCATGTGTGACTTTTATATAAATGAAATTATATTCCAAGAATTCTGTGAATTCCTCCCCTTCCTGTGGATAAACAGAAAGCTTTGAGTCTCACTCCACATTCACTCATTGACATTCTTCCATAGACATCCATACTCTAAATATTAAAAATGGATCTACCCATTCTATTTATCCATTCTGTGACTGATGGACATTTGGGCTATTTCCAGATTTTAGCTATTATAGAAAATGCTACTTTCATGTGTCTCCTCATAAAAATATGCAATAGGTTCTCCAAGTATATTCTAGAATTTGAAATGTTGAAATCTCACTGAGTAATGCCACCTTCCTTTCCAAAGCAGTTATGGCAGTTTGCACCTCCAAGGAAAGAAATCACCACTTGGTATCATCTGAGACTTTAATCTTTGCCAATGTAATACATGTAAAATGGTGCCTCACTGTGGTTTTGATTTGCATGCATGATTACCAATGATTTTGAGAATATATTACTGTGTTTACTCAGCATGCCCATTTACTTTTCTAACACCTACAGCAGAATGAGTTTGCTTTTTATTATTGATTTGTAGATGCTGGTTTTTTTTTCTGGATGCTAACACTTGGTTATAGATCTTGAAAATATCTTCTCACATTATGTGGTTTATCTTTTCAGCCTCATAATATTTTTTTGGTAAAAATCCATTTTTAATATTATTCAGCATATTAATATTTGTCTTTATGGTTTCTCATTTTTGCCATATTTATAATTTAAAATTCCCTATTCCAATGTTATAAGATATTCTTCTAAGCTTTCTTTTAAAAATTAATGTATTATCTTTCATATTTAAAGCATAAATCCATCTGAAATTGATTTTTGTGTCTAGTGTGAGCCCGAGATTCAATTTTATATGTTTCTATATAGAATTGACCCAGCATAATTTATTAAATAGCTCATCGTTCCTACAGGGACCTGCAATGCAGGCTGTGTAATAATAAACTTTCACATATGTGTGGTTATGTTTTGTGGCTTTCTATCCCAATATATTGGGTTTATTTTACTATGCCAAGTACAGATGTACTTACAGGATGAATTATTTTAAATAAAAGGAGGGAAGATCCCTATTTTCTTTACATCATCCCAGAAAAAGAAAAAAAGATCCTGTAGAGAGAATGATCCCTATCACAAATTTCATAGTACATGTTATAGAGGAAAATCTGAAAAAAATCACACACATACAGACAGATGTAATATATATACACACATACATAAAAGTATTATCTATCTCTTTTATAACTACAAAAAGTATTTCTGAGTAATTATTAGTCTACAGAATCAACACAACAGAAGAAAAATTACATAAGCATGATCATTTCTCTCTCTCTGTCTAACTTGTCAAGATAGGTTAATCATGGCTTTAAGTATAGTTTATAAATATGAAATCTATGAATCTATTTTATCACCTCAGAAAGTCATAATATATAATCCATATAGTCTATATATGAATAAAAGCATTTCATAACATTTAACATCCATCTCTAATAATAAATTACATCAGTAAACTAGAAATTTAAAAGTTATCTGTGATAAAGAAAATCAACATGAAACCTACAGCCAATATCACCCAGATGTAAAACACAGAGGCATTCCGACTAAAGTATAAGCATCCAATTTCTGTTATCACCATTCTAATTTAATAATGTTCTGAAATCCTAGCCAACATAATCATAAAATAACACTGAAAAACTTTAAGAATGAAAATTATTACCAAGAGACAAAAGTATTATTATTTATAGGAAATACTATTAGTCTAGATAAAAATAAAAATACAAAGGAGGGGCAACTGAAAAATCAGAGCTTCAATATTTTGCAGGGCTCAGAAATAAACATGAAATAGCAATAATCTCTCTATATTAATATATTATTTTAATGTTTATTATAATATATATTCTGAAGGGCTGATGGGGAAAAAACCCACAAAACTTTCCTTTAAACATGCTAACACAAGTGAAATACCCAGAGATATTATTAATCTCACATCTTCTGAACGTATATGTATAAACTTCACAAAATCTTTACTTTGGAGAGTATACAGAAAATTACATAAATGGGAAAATGATTGCTTCACTCAACTCTGATTATCAGTGGGCAATGAGAGGCAGGAAACATTTTAAATCTGTGAAAGAAAGATAACTCTTAACGTATAAAATTACTGAAAATCCTTTAAAATGAGAATAATGATCAAAGGTGCAAGAATACAGGTCTTATAGCAGTTTAGAAGAGAAGTTTAAAAATATAGATCAAAGGACTTTATGATGCATATGAATTTCGACCCAACTTTTTCACTTCTAATATTTTATCACAGGGAAATGATCATAGCTGAGGACAGTCATCAAGTGGCTATGAATAATAAAACACCGGAAATGGTTAGTATGAATAAACTATAGGGAAGTGGTTAAATTGTAGAAAATTAATAAAATGGAGTACTATATAATTTTTTGATACAATGTATAAAATAATTCATGTCATGGGACAAATATTCATATTGCTTTAAGTAAATATACGAGTTGCCTCTAAAATGCATAGTTCTTTTTTAAGGAATACACCACTATCTACAAACCTATCAACTGATCCCGTACATACTAAACAAGATTGTTCTCAGTATATGACAATGATTAAAATTATAGGTAGGCTTTGAATTCAGCCAGATCTGAGTTTGAATCTTGCTTTTCTCTTTACCAGCCATGTAAACTTGAGGAAGTTAGTGAATTTCTCCAAGACTCAAATTTATTCATCAATGAAAATAGTAACAGTCACTGTTTTGAAGAAAAAAATGAGTAAGATAATACATACAGTGTCTTCCACAGTTAGTATCCAATATTCCAAAACTTTTGTTACATTTATAATTAGTAATAATAATTTGTTTCATAATGAGTATCATAATGCATGTAGTAGTATAAGAAATAAGCCATACAATGAATATCATCAGATTAAAAATATATATATTGATTCACGAACGCGAAAAACACAACAGTATGCATTCTTTTCCCATTTCCTTGAAAAAGGTATGAAGAATGATCCCATTTCGCTAACCCTAAGCAAAAGCCTCAGCAATTTCCCCACAAGTATAAATCGTGTCAGCCATATTATGTGATTATCATGCAACAAACATAGCAGCTAATATAAAAAGATTAAATATCTAAACTTTATCAGCCTTTGGGAAAACAAAAAATGCTTAACTCACCACTGAGTAAAGGAAGTAATTAAAATTGCAGTCAAAGGTTATTTGGAAAATAAAAGAACGAAACACCAACATTATAGGGTATGCCCCAATCTGCAATGAGAGGCAAATTCAGCCTCAAGAAATTCCATCATTATGTAAGGAAACAGGACAATGAGTGAGATCAGGTGAAAAATAATGACAGTGGAAATTAATGAAAGAATAGAAAAAAATGAATCAAGAGACAGAATTTTAGCAAAAATAGAAATCACGAAAGGCAGTGGGTCTGTTGCTTATATGTAGGAACTCATTCTTTACCCCTGTTAACTCAGTATTTATGATAGCCTTACCAGACTGAGTAAAAACAAGAGCTAAATCACCAAGCACAATATTAAGGCTAATGAGGAACACTGGTTTTCATATGAATAGAGAAGACTTAAAGTGATAGCTTTCTATGCATGCAGTTGTGGGGGTCATCTAGAAAACGAATTTTCTAGAGGAAAAAAAAAAAAATGACCAATGACTCAGTATGTAGATAACCTAATAGAACAAGAACTATACTGAAAGCTTTTAAAAGTTACCAAAGAATCACTCCTGAAAAACAAAACAAGAAATTCCACACTCTGCTTATTTTCCTAATTCTTTTATTGAATTTATTATTTAAAAATATATGTATTGGGGTGCCTGGGTGGCTCAGTGGGTTAAGGCCTCTGCCTTCGTCGGCTCAGGTCATGATCTCAGGGTCCTGGGATCAAGCCCCGCATCTGGCTCTCTGCTCAGCAGGGAGCCTGCTTCCCCCTCTCTCTCTGCCTGCCTCTCTGCCTACTTGTGATCTCTGTCTGTCAAATAAATAAATATATATATATTTATATATGTGTGTGTATATATTATATATGTTATATATATTATATAATATGTAAAATTATATATATTTATATATGTGTATATATATCATATATATATGTGTGTGTATATATATATATATACGTGTGTGTGTGTGTGTGTGTGTGTGTGTGTGTGTCTATTATTGGGAGCCTGTGAATGCCAAACTTTGCTTTAGGGCCCAAGAATAAAGCAGGAATCCAGCTGTGACCAAATCCGCAGTCTAAGAGGACAGCCACTGAATAGATCTTGAATATCAGGGGGTAGTGAAGCTGGACACCAGAACAAATCAGGGCACGGAGTGAGAGTTGTGGAAAGAATGAGTGGCCTTGCGGGCATCTGCCTGTCCGGCTGGGATCCCCACTCCCCTACCCAGCAGGGGCTGTGAACATGGTAAGTTTTATAGTTTAACATGGTCTTTGTGGCACATCTGACATTCGTGCCTTACCTTTCTTGTCTGCAAAATGAGATGAATGTTATTTACCCCACGGAGTTGTCATGAAGATTAAGTGCGTTAATGTGGGAAATCTTTCGAAGAATGCCTGGTATATAATTAAATCCTAGATGCGTTCGCTTAAGGAAAATGGGGGTGGGGGAGGTACGGTGGGCCAGGAAAGCGCTTCTAGTAAGAGACCAGAGAAGAATGGCTGAAGAAAGCCAAGTAAGACACCTGGTGGTGATCTGGGATGAATTTGGGGCAAGAGAGAGTTCGTGGGATGGCAGAGGAGCCGAGAAGGGTGGGCAAGGCAGGGTTCCAGCCTTGAGGAGGAGTCTGGAAGCCGTGGAGAGTTCTCAGCAGAGAAGGGCATGTTCTGACTAATATAAGGTCCATTCTGGCTGCTGGATGACCGGTATACCAAGGGGGACTACGACGTGGAAACTGGGAAATCGAGTCGGTCCAGGTAAGAGATTATGGTGCTTGGACAAGGCTCATAGTGTTAGCTGTTTACTCATGTTCTCTAAGAAAAGATGAGTTCCGGGTTATTTAAACTTTTGGAAAGCCCAGATGAAAATCACAAATTTTCCAATTAGCGAGGAAGGCTAGGCTAGTTCTGCATTGCCAAATGCGAAATAGGATGTACACGCATGAACACATGTGGACTGCCCCCACCCAGACACAAGGTCACACAGTCCTAGCTCACTTAGAAACGTAGAACCAAATTAGAACCAAATCATAAGCTAAATATTAGCACATGAATGTCAGATATGCCACAAAGACCATGTTAAACTATAAAAAAAAAATCTTAAAATCTCATACTCGATCTCACCTAGCACGTAATGAAAATGCGTCCAGGCACTATCCCTTAACACTAACGGATAAAACAGGCAGGATCATAATCAGATCTACTACATTTCTCATCAGGTTTTTCCCAAAGAAAAAGACAAAAAAGAAGAAGAGAAAAAAGGAAGGAAGGGAGGGAGGAAGGAACGATGATTTGAGGGAGGGTAGGCTAGAAAGAAAAATTAAGATAAAATCTGAGATGATGAAAGTAAATTACCCTATTTTTTAAGATGGAAAATTATTTTGTCTACATAATTCAGAAAAATTCTCTGAAAAAAAACACTGAAAGTTTTAACAGATTTTTAGTAAACTGACCTGTTATAAATGAAATATTTGAAATTAATAGCTTACCTATGTAGTAGCAGTATTTACCTAGGATAAAGGAAATGACCCACCTACCATGACAAAGAAGGAAACATGAAATCTAACTTAAAAATAAAAACGAACAAGGATCAATGTGTAGGATCTCAGGAAAGAAAATGAAAAATGTTTAGTGAGGTCATTATATATTATATATCTACATCACATATCACATATTCTATATCATATAGTATATAATGTATTATATGCTATAAGTTATATGTTATGCTATACATCAAAAACGATACATTAGGGGCGCCTGGGTGGCTCAGTGGGTTAAGCCTCTCTGCCTTCGGCTCAGGTCATGATCTCAAGGTCCTGGGATCGAGTCCCGCATCGGGCTCTCTGCTCAGCGGGGAGTCTGCTTCCCCTCTCTCTCTGCCTGCTGCTCTGCCTGCTTGTGTTCTCTCTCTCTCTGTCAAATAAATAAATAAAATCTTTAACCCACTGAGCCACCCAGGCACCCCAAATAAATAAAATCTTTAAAAACAAATAAAATCAGGTTACTTGGGGGTTTAAAAAAAAAAAGATACATTATTTACCAGAAAATATATATAGGTCAAGAATTCAGCATGTTTAATAAACATAATCTATAAGATTACACAATAAATTCCATCTCAGGTAAATGACATTAAAAGCAATTCTTATTTTACTCTTTTCCCATTTTTTTCTATATTCAGTATATACGAGTGCAACATTTTTAATGCCTGCAAATTTTGCATACTTATCCATAACTTATATGTGTCTACATTTTATTTTTGCAGTTTCAATTCCAAAAATGTATTCTGAGATAAAAAACAAAAGTGTATGCAAAGATTTAGCTTTAGAGATATGCCCTGAAATGTTGTTTACAATATTGAAAAATAGGAAATTACCTAAATGGCTAACTACTGGAACTCTTTAAATGATTTGGATTCATTCATACAATGAAAGTGTGTGTGTGTGTGTGTGTATGTGTTTCATAGGAGATCACTTGGTTTGGAAAATGGTCTCAATATAATGACCAAGAAAAAAATGAGTTCAATGAATTTAGAAAAGTTTGTGAAGCATAGTAGAATTCTTTATGACATAAATGTTTTGAAAAATACTAACAGCATTTGTACCAAAAAACAAAGAACAAAACAAGTATCTTTATTTTTTATACTGTTATGTATTTTCCACCAATGCTATAATAGATAATTTTATAATAAAATATTATTATACTTAATTTCTTATCATTTCTAATGTCCAGAACTAGGAACATAATCAAAGGCCCTGAAATAACAAAATTACCAAGTATATGGAGTTATATTTATATGATGGATAACATCTTTATATTTTCTATTCTGATACTGTTTACATAAAATAATAGAGAGCTGATGAGATCAACTGATAACACAGAATTTGTCTCCATTAAAGCAAACCACACTCTGAAGTAAACACATCAATTTGTCACCTGAGTATAACAAACTGGAAGTCATCATTTCCAGATGAGGCCGCTGAAACAGGAACTCGTATCTTTAAATTTTCCTCTATCTGGGATTATAAATTCCCAAATTCTGGGGACTGTAATTGTGAAATCAGCAAAATCATATGGCCTAGGGTAGACTTACCCCAATTGGAAGTTTAAAGGGATGGATTAAAATTGGGTTCATTGTGTCAGAAAGAAAAATAATTCCTAAAGAAGTTCTGGGAAAAAAAAATGCGAAGTCTTCTAACATAATCGTAACGTGTCATAGTGCGTTCATTCATTATGCCACAAATATTGGCTATTCACAGGTTTGAGGCAAGAGATGAGGTGGGTGTTATTGATACAAAATAAATGAAAGTATCCCTATCTTCAGGGAGTTTATGATTTGATGAGGGCAAGCAGCTAATATTCATGTAGTACTTTATGTTTACACATGAATTCATAAACGTATCAAGGTTCAGTATAATAATCTCCAACTTATCAGATATTGGGAGTCTCCCAAGCTATTACACTCATTGATCCATTTCTGTCCTTATTTTGCTTGATCTCACTGATCACTTAAAAATACCGTTTTACTCTTTGTTTCTGTGATACTGAACACTCTTGTTGGTTTTTCTCCTCATTATCCCATTGATTTTGCTAGCTTCTCTCTGCCCATCATTAGAGTCCCATCCTGGATGCTGTACCCCCTTTAATTCTGAACTCCCTTGCTTATCTCATCACTCCATTTCTGAGGAGTCCTAGGTCTACAGGGTCCATACTTCCGATCTCAATAAACCTTCATCCCTCAAGTTGCTATGGTCAGAAACCTGAGTCCTTTCTGATACCTCCTTATGCCCCCAACTTGATTTAAATCAGTCATCAACTCCTGTCCAGTAAAACTCCTAAATATCTCTCAAGCATCTCTGTTCTCCCCATCTCCACTGTCATTGCCTTGACCAAAGCCACCATGATCTTTTAGCTGGAATCACTGTCAGAACCTCAAACTGTCTTAGCCACTTTCCTGCAGTTCCTAATCCATACCACATACTGTATTCTGGACCAGAGCCAATTCAAAACCCACACCCAGCTACCAAGAAAGTGTCTGGGTCTAACTGGGATGCCCACAGGAGAGAAGAGATTGAGAATGGAGGCTTGTTCACAAACCAACAGAGTCTCTCCAGGACAAAAGGAAACTTACTATCCCTATAATCCTTTCTTTACCATAACATTTTACACAATCTAGAGCCCCACAGGTGTTAAGAGCAATGTCAGTGCACTTTGGAATCACCTAGGAAGTTTTAAAAACCTTAGTGTCTGAATCCCAACCTCAAATATTCTGATTTTGGTGACAAAAGAGAGCACACGGCAATTAATTTTCAAGAATTTAATTTGAGATTTGTCAACAAAAGAGAAAGAATGGGAAGCTTGCATTACATGGTAAAGATGCAACCCAGATCTCCAAACTTCACTCAATGTTAAAAAAAAAAAAAAAAAGAATACTTGCATTAATACTGATCATTACTATTAATGCTGACATTTTAAGTAATGCTGCATTAGCCTGTCTGCATATCATATTTTTATTTTTATTTCACAACTGTTTAAGGGACATGGAACTTAACTAAAAAAAAAATAAAACTAAAGAGAATGCTGTTGGCTTAGGATAATACGAAGTAACGTTCACTTATTTACAAGTCATAGGGTACTTAAGAAGAAAATGTTGCAAAAATCATGTTCAAGATATTTCTCTGAAGTCTAATGGGAGCATAAGGTTACATTCATGGTACTACACTAAGATTTTAACAACATAACTTATTCATGCATGATGCTCTTGGCCATTTTCTATACTCCCCTTCCCCAAGGATGAAAAAAGATAAGGAAAGCCCTTGAAGAGGACCAGGTCATATTAAACAAAATGTCTTATGTTGCTGATGGATATCTTTAAAGTGATGACACAGCAATGAAAGACTCATAATGGCAACAGCAGAAATACAGAGGCAAATCTGAGAAGATCCAGAATTAGTTGGTTATATTCAAATATAAATATAAGTGGGTAATGTTAGAATTCACAAAAGAACAAATGAAAATGATGACACAAGGGGAACAGCTCGGAGAGTCACAAGCTTCCTGGTGAACAACAGAAGGAACAAAATGTAACCTTGACCATAAGTAATCTGCAGTAATGTTTGCTCTAGGACCTTGCCTGGGACAGAACATCCTACCCAGAGTGTAACACATCCTCCCCATAGGTAATGAGGTTTTATGAAGAACAACATATTCTTAGATTCCCAGAACACACAAAAGTACCTTTTATTGAAATAATAAGTGAGATTCACCTATGTTCATATAATTCGACATGAATAGGAAATAGATACCTTTCCAAGTAACGTAAGTCAGTGGGATACTCAACTTGACAGCAACCATTGTTCAAGGAAACTAAGTTACAAGAAAATGTTCTCTTCCTTTTCATCTAGAGGCTCCACCTTCAGCAGAGTTGAAGAAGAACCTCTGCCCACCCTTGGTTGGTGTTAAAATAATACCTAACACCCTGACCTGGCTAATGCATTCATTCTGATCTTTTTGGAAAAGTGCGCTAGATGTCTTGACCAGGTAAGTAAGATAGTAAGTAAGCTTCAGCCTCTGAGCTAAGGCCTGTGGCTATCTGAAGGATGGGACTGAGACGTAAGGTGTATCTAGGATCAGTGGCAGAGTGTCTAATTGATTGGCAATGCCTGCCATGGCCAAAGGCATGAGTAAATGTGCTTCTCTCGATTTGCTACCCTTTATCTACTTGGATCTTGTATTTCTGGACCCTGGATTTCCTTTTGAACCTTTATTAATACTGGGTTTCTGAGGCCCTATTCCAGCTGGTATGGACCCATGGATCAAGGACTCAACCTTCAATCAGGTCTCTGCTTTAGCATTCTACTTATAATGGTGTGATTACCGTCATTGTTCTAAAGGTTTAAAAAAAAAAGTATTATTTCTCAGAAAGAAAAGAAGGAAGAGATGCCTTCAAAGAAAGAACAATAGCTGTCCATCATGCTGAACGATTTCCAGATAATTCATATTAAATCTTTCATGCCAACTATTCAGCTATTGCCTGCAGAGATGATCTTGGGCTCTGTTCTGTCTTATGCTGTATGAAGCTCCAGCATTTTGAACAGCTGTTGACATTTCTACATCCAGCTGTCCCAGACTACATCCCAAGTCTCTGGGAATCTTTCCTATATGAATCACTAAACAGATTTGTGACTTAAATTCTAGATAAATAGTCTCAATTTACCAACACCAGTTTTACCAACCCAGGCAAATAATAGACTCTAAAAATTAAAGAGGTAAGATGTCACAACATCTGTTTTCAGTCTTAGTCCCAATGGTGCTTTATCTCAGCCAAGTTCTACATCACTCAGAACAGTAATTCAAGCAGGAAGCTGCCCAGAATCCCACGGTAGAGTGCTCAAATTCAAGCTCTTGCCACCATCACCAGACCAGACATGCTTCCTGGATTAGACAGATGTTGGCATGAATGCTTAGAGCTTTTCAAGTCTGAATCGCCTTAATAGACATGTCGAGTTGCTGTATTTTAAAAAATTTCTATCCCAAAATGGTCACATACTTCCTATAACAGCTATATATAATGAATAGTAAATTATGTGATTTTTGTACACTAAAAACAAAATAGTACCAGATTGAGTCTCAAATTGTCTTGTAAATGCAATAATTATCATACAAGTGGCAACATAAATTAGTTCCCTCTGGCATGGAACTGGTTGGGCAAAAGCATGCTCACATAGCATGCTCAACAGAAATAGTTGAAAATCACATCTAAAAACAGTCTTCATGTATATCTGCAGACTAACCCAGTAATAACTACAAATAACTTAAGGCTGGTGAGAAATTATGGTTGAGTAACACTGAATTTTATTTTTTGGTTTTGTTTGTTTGTTTTTCACATAGTTTCATAAACTGGCTAGCATTAACTGGAGATCTGACTTTGGCCACTAGAAAGCACGTGCCTCATCGACAGATGGCACTCACGGCTTGGTCTTAGCTGATTGCTAACAAGTGAGAATGTGCCCTAATACCCAAATTTTGTGTAAGAATGGCTGAAAAATCCAGCTTCTTATGTTAAATCTTCTTTTTAAAGAAATTCACAACTAACTAAAATTACAGTGAAAGGTTGGGTTTGTTTGGCCAAACATTGTTAAGGGCACATTTGGTCCATGGTCTATCAGTGTGGAGTAAATAAAGATTAATTTGAGGTTTCCTTCCACCTGCAACATTCTATAAATGTCACAAATACAAAGTTACATACAGGAACTCCTCTATCATGGAGCAGACTTTGGTACAAACATTCTGCTGACTAAATTGAGGAACTGAATTGGGATGACTTCTTACAATTCTAGGAAACTTTAAGAGATAATTTCTGGGGTTTGTTTTGTTTTGTTTTGTTTGTTTTTTGTTTTAATGATCAGAGGATTAGCAATAAAGACCAACCATAAGAGAGGGGGAGAAAGATGTTGCCTTTGATTGACTTTCTTTGGAATCTGCCCATCACTGGACAATTTCAAATTGTTATTAAAATAATATTTTGATTCTCTATCATAGTTGAATCAGTGAATAATATGGATAATTTCTTTGAGACAGGAAAGACAGAAATATCCCACTTTCGGTTCATTGGCAAATTGTGTTGTTAATAACAGTATTTAAAACATTATAAGTGGTTTGCCTAGCCTCAGACGTTACCTTATCCAACCAGCAGATAACCTAAACAGACCATAAGTCCACAAGATGCTTTGGAATATTTCTCCACCATTCATGCTGGCCATTTTTAATACCTTGCAAAAAGAGATAAAAAGCTGAATAGTTTTGGTGACAGTGTGTTAGGAAGACAAGAGTCCTGCTCAGTTGGTCAGTCCTGCTCACTCTAGCCTGAAAAACACCAAACGAAATAATTTTCTGTTTTTAGTTCCTCATGGTCACTGAGATTCCATTCTTGACCTACAGTTCTTTTCCATCTACATGTTTACTCTGGCTAAAAATCTATTCCCATAGTTTCTGTTGTCATGCTAATGATGCTCAAATACAGGTCTATACCTAGTCTCTTACGATATTCCGAATGGCTTGCTAAAATCCTGCTACCAGGATGGCCATAGGTACCTGACCTATTATCTTCCCCCTTAAATAGTCCCTCCTGGGTCTTCCATTTCAGCTGTTGGAATCATCACTTACCCACTCACTGAACCAAAATTTTAGAATTCTTCCAGAATTCTCCCCTCACTGTTGTTTCCCACATGCGATCAATCACCAAGGCCCTCCATGCTCTAGCTAAGCCTGACATCTCCTCCTTATCTCTTACTACTGTTTTACTGAAACAGAAATTACCGGAGATCCTACACACAAAGACCAAACACACTCAATACGTATCATGTTATCTTTCATCTCTGTGGTGGCCTTTTCTCAGGCTCTCAATCTCCACAGAAATTTCAGAGTCAGTTTTTACCACCCTTTACATGTACCTCACATCACCTAATCCAGGATGCCTTCTCTGACCCAAGATATAGGACTTCCTATTAATGATGATTTTTAAAAAAGTATTATTGAGGTATAATTTACAAACCATAAAATTTACTCATTTTGAGTGTGCAAGTCAGTAGCTGTTAAAAGATTTATGGAATTATGCAACTGTTACCACCATCTAATTTGGGGATATTTCCATGACCCCAAAAAGAAAGTTCATGCTCATTTGCAGTCACTCCCTGTTCCCAACCCCAGTGCCAAGCACTGCTAATCTGCTTTCTATTTCTGCAGACTGGTCTTTTACTGGACATTTTATATTAATGGGATTATGCAGCATATGGTCTTTTGTGTTTCTATCCTTTGACTTTGCATCATGTTCTAGAAGTTCATTCTTCTACGTGTTTATCCACGTACTCGGGCGACAGAACGCATCAGTACTTCGTTCCTTTTAATTGATGAAGGCTGTTTCACTGTAAGGACGTACCACATTTTTGCTTATCCATTCATCAGTTGATGGACATCTGGGTTATTTCCACCTTTGGACTATCCTGAATAATGCTGCTAACTGACATTCTTATATAATTTCTCATATGGTCTTTGTGTAGAC
This sequence comes from Martes martes, assembly GCF_963455335.1. Classification (NCBI taxonomy): domain Eukaryota; kingdom Metazoa; phylum Chordata; class Mammalia; order Carnivora; family Mustelidae; genus Martes; species Martes martes. The sequence continues at coordinate 6,711,104 of NC_137896.1, forward strand.
ATATATTTTCATTTCTCTTGAGTTGATACTTGTTTTAAAATACTCGACACCTTAATAAACTGCCAAACTGTTTTCTAGGGTGGCTGCATCATTTTACATTTGTGAGATAATAGAAAAAAATATATATATATATAGGTATCTGCCCCCAGTTCTTGGCATCAGGCTCCTAAAACCCTTATAATTTTCTAAGTGATAAGAGCACAAGGAGCATCTTTTGTGCTCATAAGGTGATTCTGGATGGCTCCGGGATGGGGACTGGTCCCTGGAAAGACCAAGCCATGATTAGAAGCTTGGAATTTTCAATCCCACTCCCTACTCTTCAGAAAGGGGAAAGGAACTAGAAATGGGGTTAATTATTGATCATGAGGAAGCCTCCATAAAAATTCCAGTAGTGTGGGGTCTGGAGAGCTTCCAGGCTGGTGAACACATCCACATACCAGGATGGTGACATACCCCAACTCCATAAGGACAAAAGCTCCTGGACTTGGGACCCTCCCAGACCTCACCCTATGTATCTCTTTATCTGGCTATCTGTATCTTTTATCATATTCTTTAATAAACTGGAAACTGTAATTGTTCCTGAGAGCTCTGTGAGCTGCTCTAGCAAATTAATCAAATCCAAAGAGGGGTCAGGGGAACCCTGATTCATAGAAAGTTGGACAGAAGCTGTGGATAACCTAGAAATCTTCACTTGTAATTAATTGGCATCTGAAGTAGAGCGCAGTCTCTTGGGACCGAGCCCATAACCTGTGGGATCTGATGCTATCTCCATGTAGATAATGTCAGAATTGAGTTATATTGTAGGGCACCCGGCTGGAATCACAGAATTGCTTGGTGTGGGGAAAATCCCCATATATCTGTGTCAGAAGGGTTGTGAGTGTTTCAACAGAATAAGAGTAAGGGAGAAACATAGGAACAGTGTGGGTTTTTCTAAACTGAATCTCAACAGCAATACATGTGCTAACAGGGATTTTATGATTATATTTGTTAGAAATTCAATCTGTGAGCTGCATGCTTACAAAATCCATTCAGTATTCCTGTTGGTATCCATTAGACCTCTCATAACACCTGGGTACATAATATCGGCTCAATAATGTTTATTAAATAAATTAACAATTGATACTATTTATGGTGGCTAACTTACAGAGCTTACTGTAAAATTAATCACCATTCAGGGCCAAAACTTATCTTGCCTATAGTCAAATTGTTAATGCTTTATTACTCGATTAAACCTCAGTTAGAGAAAATATTGAGGATCATTATTTTCTGGGAGTGTAGGACACAATAATAAGATAGGGAGCCTGCTCTCAAGACATCTATGGTCTTGTGGCAGAAGCCACATAGGAAACAGAATATTTAAAACTATGTTCCTTTTGGTAGAGGTATTTCAAGGATTGTGCAAATGTTTTATTTGAATTTTATTAAAATATGATTAAATTATTTTAAAACTATAATAAATTATTCTGCCCCATCAAGTATTATATACCAAGTGATAACATGGCAACCCAAAAATGTGCTAACTCATATTGTCAGATTAATTTATTTTATGCAGCACTGGGAATAGAGCTACTTTTGCTATATCTGTGAATATATATTGTGGTTACATTTCAGCAGAAACTGGATTATGCAATTATCCAAAAATTCTGACCTTATGCAAAACTGGAAATAATTCTAAGCTCTCTAAACTACCTTTTATTAAGAATCACACTTCAAAGCTTATCTTACATTGTGGGAATTTTGGATCAGGCTTGGTTGTCAAGAAAAATCTCTCATACAGAAGGGATCCTCCATACTGTAGGCATAATCCGGATTGTTTTAGTGATATACTCTCCTTTAGTTTAACAGCTTATACAAGACCACACAAAGTGCATAAGCAAATTCATAACAGATCACATAAGGTGAATGGCATATGGCTTCCACACAAGTACAAGTTTGGAAAATAGTGGAGAAACATATATTAGACCTGTCTTCCAAAAACAACTCCAAACTTTGGATGACTTTTTTTTAAAGATTTTATTTATTTATTTGACAGAGATCACAAGTAGGCAGAGAGGCAGGCAGAGAGAGAGGGAAGTAGGCTCCCTGCCGAACAGAGAACCCGATATGGGGCTCGATCCCAGGACTCCAGGACCATGACCTGAGCTGAAAGCAGAGGCTTTAACCCACTGAGCCATCCAGGCACCTCTGATTTTTTAAATAAATAATTTGAAGGAACCTGTGACAGCTTGTATAAGAGGCTACCAATTCTTTCCCTTTTGCATCCATACTGTCATGATGCAATGTGGTAGCACATCTCATCAAGAGATGGGATCTATTTCTCAAGGCTTTGAACCTGGATTGGCCATGTGACTTGCCTTGGCCAACAAAACATGGCAAATATGTCACCTGTTCATTGAGACTGATCCTTATGCTATTTTGAAAACCTATGACCAAGAAGAAACCCAAGTTACGCTGGTGGATGGAAGACATATGGCCCGTTTGCCCCTTTTGACAGCCTCCCACCAGCCAGATAGGAGTGAGGATATCCTACACCACCGAGGTACGGGTTAACCCTCTGGCTGGTCACAGGTACATAAGTGAGCCCAGCAGAAATTAAGTCCAGATAAAAACCATCCAGCCAACACAAAGAAAGAAGAGCTAAGTGAACAATTTGTGTTAGAAGCCACGAAGTTCAGCGGTATATTCATACACAGCAATAGATGATGGAAAGAACACAGAAAAGCAACAGCAGGTAGGTACAAACAGAAGATAAAACCTTGAAAGAAGGGATTCTACAGGGTTAGATCCACTTTTATATGGCTTTTACCCTATGGAACTGTAGTCTGTTCTATAAATGGAGGACAAAAATCAGAAAATGAGGAGATAAGAGTTTGGGGATGCCAGTGTGGCTAGAAACTAGGGGGAGGAGAATCCCAGAAAGGATTAAGGCACAAGGAGGAATCCCCCAATTCTATATAAAACCACCCTAAACCTTAAACCATTTGTTGACTTCTAAAATGTCCATCTGTAAAGCAGAACTCCAAGGAAGCTAAGAAAAAAACAGCTGTAATGTTAACTTAACAGATGTTACCTGTTGCCCAGTGCTGAGGAGATAGAGTTTGTAGTTCAAGCCTTGTCAAATTGGGGGGGCTTAATAAACATCCTGGCTTTCTACTCAAAGTAACCATGCCTTAGGAGTAAGAATCATGTCCCAGGACTCAGGGATATACCCTACACCTAAGTATAAAAATAAAATAGTCCTAATAAAGGCAACAATATTATAGTACAATCATCGAATTTGCTAAAAGACTAAAACTTACTTACCCTAACCACTATAAAGAAAGTAAAATGACTTAATATGATAGAAGTGGTGAATATCACTACAATAGCAATCATATTGCAATATAAATATATATATATATATATATATAAATATATAAATATATTTATAAATATATTAAATAATATATAATATAATATATATATATTATATATATATTTATTATATATATATATAATATATAATATATAATATATATATATATATTATATAAATATATATATAAATATATATTTAAATAAATATTAAATAAATATAATATATTAAATAAATATATATATATAATATATATTTATATATATTTATATATATATATATATAAATATATATATATATATATATTTATATATATAAATATATATATATATTTATATATATATATAAATATATATAATATATAATATATAATATATAATATATATATATTATATATTATATATATAATATATATATATTATATATATATTATATATAATATATTTATATTATATATAATATATAATATAAATAAATATAAATATAAATATAATTGCAAATTAACGTGTTGCACAACTTAAATTTACACAATTTTATATGTCAAATATATACAACAAAAATGAATGAATACATAAAATAGTCCTATAACAACACAATTGAAAACCAAGCCTCCTTGGTTTGCATCAAGGATATCTTCAAGGATACCTTCCTATAATTTAAGTACCTTCTGGAACAAAATTCATCATTCCTCAGAAGACAAGACGATCTAGAATCTCTACAAAGTATTACCCACAATGTCCACAATGCAATAAAAAGTTACCAGACATTTGAAGAACTAAACACTGTGATTCATAGTCAGAGTTTGAAAAATCAACAGAAAAATATTCATGCATAATGGACATGTTAGAATTATTAGACAAGGACATTAGTGATAAAATAAGAAGAAAATCAGGGTGCCTGGGGGCTCAGTCATTTAAGCATCTGCCTTCAGCTCAGGTCATGATCCCGGGATCCTGGGGTCAAGTTCTGGACCAGGTTTCCTGCTCAGCAGGGAGTCTGCTTCTCCCTCTGCCCCGCCCTCTGCTCATGCTCTTGCTGGCTCTCTCACTCTCCCAAACGAATAAATAAAAAATATTTTTTAAAATGGTACATCAAGATTCAGACAGCAAACAGAAACCACCCAGTAATTTGAAAATGAAAAGTTTAATATAAAGGACTTAAACTTTGTCATGGAGTTACAGTAACAGAGGATTCGCTAGTCAGGGTAAAAAGGTTCTAAGGAATACAGGGATAGCAGATAAAGCATCTCCCACCTCCTGGGCTGAAACAGAGTGCCCGAGAAAGAGGTCTTTCTCCCCCTGGGTGAGGAACCATTAACTGGGTCATGGTTCACCAGATAGTGGAGAAGCCTACTGAGGAACGGCACCAGCAGGACTCTAGAAATCTCTCTGGGGTGTCTAAGTGAGCTGTTCCCGGGATGATGTCACGTCAGCATCTTCTGGGAAGCCACGTGAGAGGGTACGAGAGGGAGGCTGTGTTCAGGGAGGTGCCGCATGCTGGTTGTCTGAGGTGGAACGCTGAGGGAAGCAGAGCTAAGGGAGCCACCTGCTGCTAAAGCTGCTTGGCCACAGGAGCTGGCCACTCTAGACGCCATGCGCTCTGCAGGAGCCTCCTGAGAGAGCACACGGGAATGAGGAAGAGAATCTGCTTCCTCCTCCAGTGTCTCTCCAGGTGTCTCTATAACAAAGCTCAACCTTGTGTCTGCTGGCAAAGGAGAACTGTGCACGGGGTCCGGTTCCGTGACTGGAGGGCACGTTCCGAAGGGTGGATTAGGGACTAAGGGGCAATAAATTGATAACTGGCATATACGATCAACGATCTACAGGAAGATACCAGTTTACTAGGTGAACAAATGGAGAATTTCAAGACAGACACAATTTGGATGCTGAGGAAGGTAGAAGTCTCCAAATACTTAAAAATGCTTTATTTAAATTTGAAAATTTTGTCACCCTCGAGAGGGCTTAGTGTTCTCAGAGACTGGGTTAAAAGTTCAGTATAAAGTGAAACTTTATATAAAGCATAGAGAAGACAAAAATATATACTAATAAAAATATATGTTAACAATATATTGAGATTGAGTAATGGAATTTGTTTGAAATTTGGGTTTTGCTACTCAATGTCTGAGTATCCCTCAAGTAGAGTTAATGTCATGTTGTAATACATTTTGGTTGTTCATCTGAAGTATCTAAATCAAAGAGGAAATTTATTTATGAAGAGCAGAGATAACGTTTATATTGCTAGGTCCGTTATTAAACGAAATGAAACTGAGACAAAGTAAAAGTTATTTAAAGCTTTATTTTATGCCAAGTATTAGAAGTCAGACTGACCGGCCAGGGCCATCTCCAAAGAGAGCGACCCCTTCCAATCTTACAGGCTACCTTTTTTGGGGTAAAACTGCAACCCATATCTTGGTATCTCAACCCACCGGGTTTGTGTGTCTCTTGCTGATTGGCTAGTTCTATCCGGGCTGGTGACTTGTTATTTAAGATTACCCCATACCAGGAACTGTTACAAACAGTACTTTTTGGGAAGGCTTAGTCAGTTAACATATTCAGTGTGAATAATAAGATGGTCGTCCTTCCCAAGATGAAGTCATTTTGGTTTGGGCAAGACCTTCTCACTGTTACAAGCAGCACTTCGTACTGATTAGATGTCTCCATCTGGCCTGACTCGTCCTTGTATTCTGGGCTCTGTTATCAGGAACTAGCCGACTACATTTTACTGGTTTCGCGGACTTGTTTCTAAGTAAGTTTCTCTGCGGGGGGGGGGGGGGGGAGGGAGGGTCAATTTAAGTTTTACTGCACAAACAACAAAATGGCTATTTACCCAAGATGGAGTAGCTCTGGCTAAATAGGTCCTTACAATATCACAAACACATAGTAGAATACTGGCACACAACTGATGCGCAATAAATGTTGCTCAATTTTTGATTATTTGAGTATAAGAATCATTTATTTGGTCAGGAAAACCTTTAAAAATAATTTTTAATTCTTTGATTTTCTATTTTTTCCTTTTTTATATTGTTTAATTGTTTTAAAAGGATTCAATAAGGAAATGAACGTAAAGAATCTGTTTTAGCGAAGGTCTTTGGTTGCACGTGGTAGACTGTAACTCTGGTTAATTTATTCAAAGACTAAGATGAGGGTCCCAGGTGGGGAGAGAAGGCCATCAGACCAATGTGGAATGGACGCGAACCAGGTATCAGTAATGGTGATCACTCACTGGTCTCGGCTGGGGAATTGCTACCGGAATGACTAAACTCAACCATTTCTTCACTAATTTCATTTCTCCAATCAAGACTCAGAGTCTAGCAAAGAACCTCACAGGCTAAGGTTAGATCACTGACCTTCCCTGGGCCCTGCTGAGGCCATGGGTCAAGGTTCTGGCTCATGGATCTTCCAAGGATCCCTCCAACTTCCGTAACGGGAGAACCATCACATGAATTATCTTGATGACCAGAGACAATTCCTCACAGAGAAACTGAGGTTTGGCTAGGCAAGCCTCTTTCAATATCTTCTAAAACCAAGTTTCTTAACAGGGAGCGATTTTGCCCTCGGGGGACACTTGGCCTCTCCTGGAGATATATTCGGGGGTCATCACATGAAGGTCGGGTGCTATGGGTAACTAAGCATCTTACAATGCACAGGACAGCCCCCCGTGGGCCCAAGAATTATCCTTCCCCAAATGTCGGCTGTGCTGAGGTTGAGGAGCGTTCTTACAGATACACACTAGTATACAAATGGAATCTAAATGTCCCTCAATCAGAAGACATTTAATGGATTCAGGCAACACTACTGTGGTAAAAATGTCTTTTTTTCTTGAACACCAGGAAACTCAATCTTCCTGACACCAAAGTTGGTTATTTGGCATTTCTCTGCCTTAAATGACTCTTCATTTTTATCTCTGTTTACATTCGCTTTTGGAGTCTTCTACGGTGAGGGAGGGAGCCTATTATCAAATCATGCAGGAGCTCATCTGTTGAGATGAAGTTTGTTTTAGGATAAGATCTCCAAATCCCATAATATATCCTGCTAGAGCTCTGGTTAACACTTTATCCATGGTAAAGTGTTTGATTGATAAATATTGGAATAAGATTATTTCTAGCTGCTTAAGATTTCTCCTAGTGCTTTTGCCAGGAGGAGAGGAAAAACTGAAAACAGAAAACTGATGTCAAACATCCCCTGATCAGCTATTTCTACATACAAATAAAAGTCACAATCCTTAGATTTTAATCTGGATAATTAAATACATTTTTGCCCGGATCACCCATGTCATTCTGGCGGAGCTGTGCACAGGTTTGGGCAGGTGATGGGCTGACATGTGCCCGGCTTTTGCTTGTGTAGAAACAGCCTTTGTCCTTGGGTTGTTTTGAGTGTGACATTTTAAAACTGCCTGAATGGTGGGGAGGTGGAGGGGTTTTCATACAGACCAGAGCTGTGTTTTCTTTATTCTTTGAGTCTGATGTGGAAGTTGGTTTAAAAGGGTATTTTGAAAACTCCAACAGTCTATACGGCCATTTTCCTGACCCAGGAAACTTTTCTGCTTCTAATCTCACATGAAGATAAAATTGACCTCCTGCCATAGCTGCGTTTTCCTTGACACGGGTAAAGTTGGGCTGAACTTATATCTAAGCCAGGAAAATGAGCTAAGGACGATTGTCCCTCAGTGACTGGACCAGGCGGTGTCTGCTGAGAGGGTGACTCACCTTCCAGAGCCTACTGTCCCCGAGATCGGCAGGGCTGGGAGGTCAGGGGAGAGGGGTTCAGCCCCTCTGGCCTCTAAGTCCTGAGGGGAAGACCCTGGACATGGGTGATGGTCACTGGGCATAAATGCTAGTTGGGCTATTGGTACAGTTTTGTTACTAAAGCATAAATCTTCAAGCATTAGGTATATTTCATGGGTACCTTTGTCTCGAGCCCTACAAAAGTTGGAGCAGGCTGACTTTGCTTATTGATCTTATTCTCTCTGAATGAAATGGATTCCTCTGTGTGGCTGAAGGAATGGGTGCTTCTAGGATCACACCTTCTCAGGTCCCAGGCCAGGCTGAGGCCCAAGAGGCAGGGGGCGGTATATGAGTCAGGGAGGTACGCATTTTCAAGTATCAGCTCTGTGCTTGCAAGACCCCGAGAGTAAGTGCGTCCTTAAATCCCATCCCTATGCACGGTGCCTTACCCGTCTCACTCTGGTCCCCAGCCCTAGCTGTTATCAATGCACTCAGAAAAGGGGAAGGGGGTCTTTTCCCCCCTGCAAACCGTTTCTAGGAAGGGCTTTGATTGGTTTTGCTTGGGTTGTGTGCAAACCTCCGGTTCCTTCACTTTGTCTGTAAGAATGAGATACTATTATCAGCTTAATTTGTATTATAAGCCCAGCCCCATGGCTAGGAAGAGGAAGGAAGTGCAGGTCAAGTTTCCCAAATACAGGGGAAGGAGGGCTTGCAAGACCAAAGGGGGGGAAAAAAAAAAGAGCCTCTTGAGTGGCTGACATCAGACGGAACACTGGATGAGCATTAACTGAGAATCTACTAGGTGCCACGCTGAGATCAGGGCGCCACATGCCCCAGGGAGCATGGACTATCACGTAGGATATATAATAGATGAATGTGAAGAAAGTCAGCTGGTTCTAGATACAATGCTCCTGCTCCTGACTAAGCGCTACTCTCAGTTTTGGTAGAGAACTTAATTTGGACTCGTTGACAATATAATTTGGCTTTTCTTTTTCACCTCCAGGTTGAACTTGGTGGAAAAGGGAAAAACAACCTACCAAGGAGGGAGGATGCCCCTTATTCCTGATCAAGGCTCAGTAGGCAGGCATTTCAGAGCCCGTTGCCAATTTACAAGGGCAATAATGAGCTCAGCATTCTGCTAATAAACAGGAGGCAGAGATTAGTTATCTGGCTTTGCTTTTGAGCCAAAGCATAACTCCACGGCACATTAATTTGACACGGAGCACAGCTTTTCGTTAATAATCACCATAAGGTCCACATTGTAGAACCACGGCAGTATATTACCCTGAATCGTCACGCCTCTGGTATGTCATGGACCACATGATTTAGTATGGCACCAGCATTCCTGATGAGAGGTGGAATCAATGTGAGGGCTACTTGCCTGTAAATTAGCTGTATGTCCGAGAAAGTGCAGGAGCTTAAGGCTATTAAATCTAGCATGGCGATGGCCAGACGCGTTGTTGCACAGCAACTATAAAGTCCAAATTCACCTCCCCCCCCCCATATACTTCCTACAAACAGAATATCCGGAACTTCAGCAGAGGCCGGTAGAATTCTCCTCTAAAACCTTAAGGAGGCTCCTTAGAAGTCTCAGAACAGGGTGTCTTCTTGGCAAGCATTCAATAACTTGAAAAAGGCTTATTTTAACAAGCTCCATTGCATTCTACTGAGCACTGAGATGGCTGATTTTTCAGAAGCCTTTCAAACGAAATCACAGCCATGCCCTGGAAGTCGCTATGTGCAGGTTTTTGCCTGCTTTTATATTTGCTGACCCATGCCCAAATGAGACCGAGTAAGGCTTACATTATTTGGCAATACCTAGATTTTAAAAATTGAAGCTTCCTCTTTGGACATATGTGCTAAATTTGCTCATCCTTTAAAACCCGACCTGTTGTGTAAGAGTAAGAAAGAAAGGCACGGGGGACCTGAGTTGCTCAGTTGAATAAGCATCTCCCTTCAACTCAGGCCATGATCTCAGGGTCCTGGGATTGAATGCCGCATCAGGCTTCCTGCTCAGTGGAGTCTGCTTCTCCCTCTCCCTCTGCCTCTCCTCCCCAACTTGTGTGCGCTTTCTCTCTCAAATAAATAAATAATTTAAAAATCTGAAAGAAAGAAAGGAAGGAAGGAAGGAAGGAAGATGGAGGGAGGGAGGGAGGAAGAAGACACGGAGAGGGACGAGATTGGGATTGCAAACTCAAATGCCCCCAGTGGCCTGAAGTAAGATGATGAATGATAATGGACCTATAGCTTCCATATTGAGAACATAACAGAAAACTATGAGATTGTAGTAACTGGACAGCCCACAACCCATGTACCAGGGACAGCCAATATGACCTATTCTTGTTTTTCCAAAATCACGACTTCGCAACTTTAAGAAAAGTTACAAATGCAGATTTTCATTGAAAACTATGGAGTTGAATCTTGGCAATTAATTCGAATGTTTTAAAAACTGTGTGGGCTTAAAAAAATATGCTGTGCTCTGAAATTCAAGATGTCACTGATTTTCCATCGCTCGCATACAGCATTGGAGGATGGGAGAGTTGTGTGTCATGGTAGACACAATAATAGCTCCACCAAAATGTCTACATCCCCAGCCCTGAAACTATGAGTATGTTCCTTCACGTGGCAAAAAAGGCTTTACAGATATGACTAGTTCTTGAGATGAGAAGGCTATCCTGTATCATCTAAGTGGGCTCGACGTAATCACAAAGGTTCTTATAAGAGGGAGAAGGAGGATGCTTAGGATAGAGCTCAGGATTCATTATCCCCATCCGTAGGGCAGCGTGCTGGTTTCTGTGATGTTTTCTGATTGCACACTTGCACCAAGTGTGTGTATTTTTCCCAACACCAACCAATGCCCTGATACCAACTAGATATCCAACAATTCAATTCTGACACTGTCGGGAGAGAGTGAGGACCCCATAGGTAAGGGGCTCACCCACAAGACTGTCCTCATCTCAGACATCAGCTACAGAAGGGGTACCCAGGATACCCACCTTTCTGCTTAGCCAACTTCAAATCTGTGGGTTCCCATAAGCTCACTGTCAGGTTCAATACTTCCCTAGAAGGACTCATGGAACTCAAGGAAAGACTTTTCTTATGTTCGGCAGCTTATTACTAAGGCTATATCCCAGAGGCAAACGGAGGAGATGGACACAAGGTAAGAGGGACAGGCACAAAGTTTCCAGGTCCTCTCTGGGCACATCACCCTCCCAGCACCTCGATGTGTTCACCAACTAAGAAGCTCTCCAAACCCCGTCATTCAGAGGTTTTGTGGTTTCATTAATTAAATCATTGGCTACTGGCTATTGGTGATTAACTCAATCTCTAGCTCTCCTCCCCTCCCCTCCCTGCAGGTCAGGAGCAGGTGGGGCTGAAAGGTACAGCCCTCTAATCATGCCTAGGTCTTTCTGGTGGTCAGCCCCCAACCGGAAGCTATCCAGAGGCCCCTTCCAGGTGATAAAAAAATATATATGTATTCTTACCACTAAGGAGATTCCAAGGGTTTTAGGAGCTCTGTGCCAGGAACTGGGGGCAAAGACCAAATATTCACTTTTTATTATACCAGTTAGTCTCATCTTGCCACTCACTCCCCTCCCCCCAACCCTGCCCCAATCTTTCCTCTACTCTTCTCTGATCTGTCTTATTGCCCTGAGAACTTGATTCCATGAGCTGCCTCCCCCAGGCTCCCTAGCTGGCTGGCTTCCAGTTGGGTTTGCCAAAGGAAGGGCTTAGAAGATCAGAGGGCAGGAGGGGGAAAAAATCAGGATATGTCTTTCCCAATTTCTCACTGCCCCGTGTCAAACATTTCTTCATTATAGTCTCTTGAACTCACTGAGTTTCCCACAGGCAGGAAGAGCTCATCATTTGTGGATCCTAGTGCAAAATGAAAACGCAGGGCCTCTTACTCACAAAGCCAAAAAGGAAATGCTGCTAGCGTTAGTAAAATACAAGACTTTTCTTTTTCTTTCATGGTCTGTCTTGTCATAACGGATTTTTTTAATTGATCATTCTAAGTAAAAATAAATCAATAAAAGAAAATTTTAAACTATTAGCATGAATTTTAAATTTCCTTTTTATGCCCCACAATGTCGATTCTGTATGCAAATAGATAAGCATTTAACTCATGCACAGGTTCACCAAAATTACACAATCGGTATTTTGTAGTTCATACACGTGTATGTTTTGCTCTTACCAGGACAGTGAGAACAACGCATAAAACTAACTCAGTGCTCTTTACTTCATGGGCACTCTAACAATACCAGCTCACGGATGGGCAAGGAAGGGCCAAAAGGAAAAGAACCCTGGTTGTCGCCATCTTGTCCTCTCCTTCCATGCGATCATCTCCGGCGTAAGTGGTTGTCTACTTCAGGAAAGTAACATGAGCAAGAAAGGAAGTGACAGAGCTCCTGGGCCATTGGTGTTTCCGAGGACACCACCGCTATCTCCTTTCGGAGTTCAGAGCAAGTTTTGGTTCAAGAGGAAAATGAATCCTCTTGGGGTTGTTGGTGCTCCTGCCTAATCAGTCATAGGTGCAACACATTTACCATGTACTTTCTTTGAGCTTGGTTGAAATTCCATGCATTGTGTGTCCACTAGAATCCTGTGCTCATGGGGCACTGTGAATGTTATTTACAAGTGGGATGGCAAGGAACTGGGCAGTCATATTGAATGTATCTCTCCACTCAAGTAGTCTCCATGGTCCTACTGGACTTCCCTTAGGAAACACAAGTTCCAAGATAACATCATTAGGCGTACCACAATGTCAATAGCACAGCATTACACTAGGGATGCTCCCTTCTCAATGCAGGTCCTGTGCAACTGCGAGGAAACACACCCATGAAACTAGCCATGACCCCAGGACCCTGCCTGGTACAGGAAGTAAAGATAAAAGTTACTCATTTCTGGGGCACAGTCCGTTGAGCATTGGCCTCTTGGTTTCAGCGCAGGTCATTATCTCAGGGTTGTGAGATCAAGCCCTGAGTGGGGCTCTGGGTGTCTGCTTGGATTCTCTTTCCCCTTCTGCTGCTCACACCATGGGTGCATGTGCACTCTCTCACTCTCTAAAATAAATAAATAAGTAAATCTTTTTTTTTTTTTTAACTTACTCGTTTCTTTCATGTAGCTCAGACCACCATAGACAGTTGTGCTGATCGTGCCCTGCACAAGGACAGTCAGCATAACTGTTGAGAGTGGGGCTGAGATTCCTCTCTCTGCCACTCCTGGCAAAGTGGGAAGGTCTCAGATTTTTGAGGCACTTTGAGAACCCGCGCTTTTCTATATTATATTCCTTCCCACATCACACTCTTGTGTTTTATTTTTTTCAGAGTCTTTATCTTTATCTGAAATTATTTTTAGTTTTCTTTTTTACTATCTGCCTCCCTAAGTAGAATGGGTGTTTCTTGAGGGTGGGGATTCCATTTACCGTATTCACTATTCTAACCCTTGTATTACCCAGAGTTCTCCAGAGAAACAGAATCACAAGCATAGATGGATGGATAGATGGATGGATAGATGAATAGATAGGTTGATAGATAGATAGACACATAAATAGATAGATATGGATGTATGATATATAAATATAGATGAAGAAATAAAGAGGAGAGTTATTATAGGAATTGACTCCTATGGTTGTGGAAGATGAGAAGTCCCACGATTTGCCATGGATAAAATAATCTGAGTCCAAAGGCCTGAAAATGGGGAGACAATGGTGTATGCCCCAGGATATGAAAGCCCTAGAACCAGGAGCTCTGACGTCCAAGGCCAAGAGAAGATGCACATCCCAACTCAAGAAGAAAGAATTTGCTTTCCCTTTGAGTTTTTGTTCCACTTGTGCCTCCAAAAGATTGGATGAGGCATAGCCATATTGGTGAGGTCAATCTCTTACTTGCCTACCAAATCCAATGTCAGTCTCTTTGAGAAACATCCTCAGAGATACACCCGGAAACAACATTTTGCCAGCTGTCTGAGATTCTCTTAGGCCAGTCAGGTTGACACACAGAATTAACCATCACACTCCCACAGACAGAAAAACATCTGGCATGGTTAAGATTTATTGAGTGAATGCAAGAACATTAGCAAGTTGGCACTGCTAATTGTTGTAGGATTCCATCCATCATCCTATTTGAGAAAGGCTCAGTGTTGATGGTTTTATTCTTTTTGAGTTGATTTCTAAAAGAAACTAAAGACTTGGGAAATGAAAACCAAAAAAAAAAAAAAAAACTAACTTAAAGCAAGGCTATCTCTTAAGAGATTCAAATAAAGTTAAAATTGAAGATGATTATTTTGGAAGTGCCAGGATTCTTAGTCAACAGATTTACCAAGACTTTTTCTCTTCTTAATTTGTGAATGACATGAAAAATAACGCATACGTCACCAGAGTGAGAATGATCTAGTCAATTACATCACTCCCCAAGGTTTTCCAAAGGAGAGAAAGGCTCAACGAAGCCAAATACCCATTGGATCTCCTGTTTCTGAGTTAGAAGGTGAAGAGTGAGTATGACTGTGTGTTTGTTGGTAGAAAACTTCTGAATTATTTACTACTCTATCACAGGCTCACTAATGAGAATAAATTGATAGACTAATTAAATATGCAATTGCAAATCACACTGTAGCCAGTTTGGGAAAACTCAGGCGTCAGCAGGCAACAATTACTGCTGATTAGAACACACAAACATGTTTAAACTTTGAATTGCATAGGTAAAACATCAAGTTGTTCCCACTCTCCTGCATGCTCCTCCTGTGTCTATGAACATCTACAGCTATAAGGCAGTAAATATATCGGACAATATGAATAAGCTAATATTTACATCATTTTTTTATCATTAACAATCCAAGAAATGAGATAAAATATTTATTTGCAAATTCAGTGTATCTGTCTCTTCACTTTAACAGATTTTCTCTTGTTTTTATTACAATAGGAACATAATACTTGTACAAATACTGCAAAACAAAAATCAGCAAAAAGAAAATAATAATCCATAATATCACTACTCAAAGATAATTACTTTAAAAATGGTGTGTGTTCTTTCAGTCTCTGTTCTGTACATTTTCAAAAAAGTATCATATTTTACAACATATTTCATAACCTACTTTTCTCAACTGACCAAAATAGTATGAACAGTTCTCATTTCATCGCCTACTATTCTACAATCTTTTAAATGGCTTAGCTATTATATTACCTGCCACAAGTATGCATTTTTAAGTCAATTCTTTACAGCTAGGTAGTTAGCATGCTTATATAATTTTCTATTATAAAATGCTGCAGATAAAGTGTTGGAGGTCACCTTCATGACCTTGAGGTAAACAAAGATTTTAAAAATCAGACAATCGTCTGATTTTGAGTAAAATCTTCCTCACCCCTTTAATCTGTCTAATGCCATTTCTCTGACACTTCATCCTAGTGGAAGGTGATGGCCCCATATTTTGGATTATGTAGGAAGGAAAGTCAAACGGGAGGGCCTCTCAGGGAAGGGGGAGGGTAGCAGGAACAAGTGCAAATCACTTACTTAAAATGGATTACTCTAGAACATCGCCAAAATAGCATTGGCTACAGGTGCCAACTGCCAAGGAGTTTTCAGTAAGAAGGGATGCTCACTGTCTCAGAATCTGGCAAGAAGAAGGTTGGGATAGAGGTAAAAGCTAGAGGAATGTGAAAAAGGGACCATGTAGGGCTAAGAGCAGAAGCATCCTTGGGAAGGGATCGTGCCCTTCTTATCTGAGCCTTGCTAATGACTGTGAACTTTCCCAAGGGCGGCCGCGGTGTTGCTGAGCGGCTTGGGAAGTCGACTCAGAAACAAGGATGAGGGAGCACAGGATCCACCTGGAGGACTAGCAGAGGTGGAGAAGAGGTGACGGCCAGTCTTTCCATTTCAGAGCCAAACACTCATCAATTATTAACTCAGTCATAAATTGCTAGTTAGCAAACACGGTAGGAACCCAAACCAGCCAAGAGCCCTGTTAACCTCCATTCCTCTTTATGGCACGTACTTTCCATCAAGGTAAAGCCCTTCAGTGTTCTTGCTGTTGAAAGTGGCGGAGCATACCCCAAGCGCAAGCTGGAGTGTGCTGACTGGCCCTTGTGTTTCCTCTTTGAGAATAATTCTTTCTTCTCAGTACTCATTATTTTTAATTGCTCCTTTCAGGATTCTGAAACCCTTTCCTTGGACTCCTCATTATTCATCTCAAAGTACAATCTGATTTGCTATGTTCAAGTTTGGGGTTGTTTCTTTGTTTCTCTTTTTGTTTTTAAAGATCCTCCGCTCGGCTCCATAATTTCAAAGATCGGCTTCTCTACCAAAGTCTGCTACTTGGACAAAGCCCAGCAGGTTGCTGATTTGGAACACAGGAGGGGGTGGCATGGCGGGGGCAACAAAAGCAAGCGGACCGCCCACCAGCTAGCTCTGGGAAGGGAGCCAGGTATCCCCACAGGGACTGCAGGACTCGTGTGAATTAAACAAAAGGGACAGACAATTCGTTAGGGGCCAGATCTTTGCAGTTTCTGGCTTTCTCCTCCTAAGCATTATTGACCTAATGACCTTCAAGATGGGGAAGGGCATGTAGAGACAAGACGGGACAAAGAAGGTCAGAGAGAATTATAGGGAAATTTATTATGCATAACTTGGGTGAGAGAAAGACAGCCAGCCAGCCAGCCGGTCACAGAAAGACTGGGATTTACACAGACCAGTGGTTAGCACCTAAAGCGCGTATGGCTTCCCTCCCTGCCAAGGGACATTGGGCAATGTCTGGAGATATTTTTGGTTGTCACCACCAGAACTGAGGAAACAGGGATAGGAGTGCTACTGGTATCTGACGAAAACAGGCCAAGGATGTTACCAAACACCCTACCGCATACAGGACCAGTCCCCCACAAAGAATTATCCGGCCCAGGTTTTTATAACCAAGGCTGAGAGACCCTGTTATAGACTCAGGTGACACTTAATTTTCCCCAGATTTAAGAAACTGCACAAAGATTTGCACTCCCAAATGGGTAGAGACGCCTGTTGGAAATAAGAACCAATAACATAATACTAATAACAGTAGTAGTTAACATTTATGAAGTGCTTACTGCATGCCAAGCACTTTACCCCCAAGAGCTTATTTTCCCGCTCAGGTAATAAATGAGATACTATTTAATATTGCTGAGGTACAGAGGGATGACTTAAAAAAAATCCCTAAAACTGAGAGAGATTACAAAATTGCCTCCAGGGACCACACTGCAATCAGATTTCGGAATGAGAATTTCTGGCCCTTCATACACTGTCCCATTCTTCTCCCAAAGCCAATGCTTTCCACCATTCTGCTATGAATAGAGCACAGGAAATGCCAAGGAAAGGGCAGGGATCATAGATGTATTTTTTAATATATAAAGGCATTTGAGTTTGGCAAGGTAGCTGCATATGAGATCTCTATTAAAAAATCCTAGACACCAAAAAATAAAATTTTCAAAAGTTTTATTTAAAACATCAACAAAATTATGAATAGCTAAGAAAAATTCTAACAAGAATGTAGGGGTTTTAGGTACTTAGAAATTATTGACAAATTAGGTAGAAGGCCTCAATTCGTGGAGATACACTCTGTTTATTGATGAAAAGACTCATTCATAGTCTTCAACCTATAAAGACTTCATAACACAAAGATGAGAGATGTTTCCAAATGAATCAAAATATAATGCAATTTCAATACAAATTCCAACAGGATTTTTGTTGTGATTTGACAGACCGGTTATATAGGATTTATAGGGAAGAACAAATTACCAAAATAACCTAGACAAGCTAGAAGACGGAGAAAGTGAAAGGATGATTTTCCTAAACATGTGCCTGGGCACGGGAAGGAAGAGTACACAGGTCTGTCTTGGAAAACCTAAAACACCAGTGGAATAGAAAATGGAGCTCAAAACAGTGTATTTTGAGATTTAATACCTGGGATGGAACTGTAATTGCAGCAAATGGTACTTGGACAATTAGGTATTGTTTAAAAAATAAATAGAATACACACACACACACACATATATGGGAACTGAAGACCAGGATACGAAAAACATACCTTTAAATACTATAAAAGGAAACATAAGAAATGATATTTATGATCTGGGGATAGAGAATGATTTTTAACACAAAATGTAATACAGGAATCATAATAAATGTTGATTATTTGACTACAGTAAGAATATAATTGTTCATCAAAAGATATTTTGAATGTCTAGAGACAGAAAATAGATCAGAAGAATGTATTTACATGGAATAACAAATGATTAGCAAATTAGTATCCAGAGTAAAGAGACTTTCTTACTCAGAAAAAATAATCAAATAGGAAAACTGATTTTATATATATGTACATATATATAGAGATCTAACATATATGATATCTAATATACATATGAAATTCACAGAAAGGAAATATAAATGAATACTGAATATATAAAAGATTTCTGAGCTCATTGTAACCAGAGAAAAGTAAAGTAAACTGAAATGAGATACTATTTTATATCCAACACATGGGAAAAATCTGAAAAAGTCTGAATATCATCTACAGGCACAGATGCTGACAGGACTGCAAATTGGTATGACTACTTTGGAGATCCATTTAGCATTAACTGGAAAAGCCAGTACTGTGCATATTTGCAATTTAGCATTTGTCCTTTGAGTCGTTACCCTGGATAAGGAGACATGTTCAAGAGTGTCCAAGAAAGCAACATTTGCATAATAGGATAGATGGACAGAAATTAAAAGCCCATTAATGGACAATGGACAAATAATTTAGCGGTCGTCACACAACAGAATATTATACAAAAGTTAAAAATAAATCAGCTTGAGCTACATGTGTTAATGATACACCTTTTATAACGTCAAATAAAAAAAAGCAAGTTGCTGAAGATAACATGGATACACACACACACACACACACACACGTATTATTATGCAAACCAATCGCATATGATGCTGAAGAAGCTTACTTATTATTAGCAGAAATCTAATAGCAGGGACACATGGGTGGTCCAGTGGTTAATTGCCTGCCTTCGGCTCAGATCATGATCCCAGGGTCCTGGGATCGAGCTCTGGATCAGGTTCCCCACTGGTAGCCTGTTTCTCCCTCTCCCATTCCCTCTGCTGTGTTCCCTTTCTTGCTGTGTCTCTCTCTGTCAAATAAATAAATAAAATCTTTAAAAAAAAAAAAAAAGAAACAATAGCAAATACAAATCCAAGACATTGGTTATCTCTTGATGTAGTAGGAGACAGAGGGAGAAGTGATTGGTGAACACAGAGGCTTAAATTTACATCTTAAATACAGAATTTAGAACAATTATAAATAACTGCAACTTCTAAAATGTAAACAACCACCTCTTCCCCTCACCCAGTGAATCGCTGAGTATGTATAGTCATTGGTATGTGTGGATGGAGAGCCATGTGCAGAAGAAAATTCTTATTCCCATTCTCTTTGCTTTTAGGAAAAGTAGCTGCTTTAGGCAATCAACTTTGCTTGACTTTATAGCCCCTTCAGCAAATGAAGTTGGCCACGCCGGTGGATTCCTTGTGCCCTCTCACTCCTAGTCTAAATCTTGTCCTTGGACTGGATTCTGAGACATGAGGTTCAAGCAAACCAGCCATCCTTTGCATCTTATAACATGGTATCTAATGGATATCTCCAAGGTCAGTGATCTACCAAACAATTCTGGAATTGAAAGAAAATACATACCTCTACATACGCTTACAAAGTATCTTCTCATATTTCCAACCAAGTGAAAATAAGTTAATAAAAACTCGACAATAAAGGGATGGGTGAAATATGTGATGGGAAATGAGTCTACTTTTCATGATGAGCACTGAGTAATGTACAGAATTGTTGAATCCCTATATTGAACACCTGAAATTAATATAACACTGTATGTCAATTTTACTTGAATAAAAGAAAAAGCATAACTATATATAAAGCCCTGCATTGCCTAATCTGTTCACGTGCTAATGTCAGCCCTCATACACCCACCTGGGGGAAGCGGAGGAGACAATGGCCACAGGGCCCAGGAATCAACCGCAGGCTGATCCAAAATGACTATTCTCAGTGCACAGCAAGGCAGGTGTGCGGAGCAATGACAGCTTGTCTCTATTTAAAATATTAATAGTTTGCTCATGATGAATTTTTTTATGAGTTTTGAATTTAGAAATGACTGCACTGAAAATTACTTATCTTGATCACTGAGTATTTGGGGCCCCTCCCATTTCGTGCTCCAGAGAGAATGTGTCACTTGCTTCACCCAAACTCTAGCCCTATCCAAGGCTCCCAGTTTGGCTGGTTGTTTTTGAGGAGGGTAGGTCTCTAGCAGCAACTGAAAAGTCAAGTACATTTTACCCTGTTCTGACCTAAAACACATTCTGCCTGAGCCCAGTGGCTAAGTCAGCTTTATTGTCAGTGACTCGGGCTAAATTTGCAAAGGGCATATCAAAGCATATAATTGGGTAGATAATAAATCAAATCCAATTAAAGCAGCATTTATAGAGTGTCTTCTGTATATAAGACATAGGAGTAGAATCTTTGGGCAAGAGAGAGGATATGCAAGGTTATATACTAGGACATAATAGATACGGTCACAAAGACTATATCCCCCAGCCCCCCAAGTCCCTCATATATTCTATTATAATGGGGAAAATTTCTATAAATTTAGAAAAAAAAAATCCTATATATTTATGGTCTCTTATTTTCTGCCTTCCACCATGCACAGCCTTTCTTTGAAAGTCCATTTATTCACTCCTGAGATCATATATAATATGTCTGATATAAAAATAAAGCAAAGCAAAAGTAGAGTTCCTCAACAAGACTTTGTAGAGCACCCAATACTTCCTGGGAGTCGTTCTGGACATAGGATGCAATACTGAAGGTCATAGAGCTCTTAATCAACTGAGGGATACAAGTAAATCAGTATGAAATACATTATAGTCTGGTAAGTGTTTTGATGGGGAAGAAAGCAGGCTGAAAGCCCAGAGTGGGCATTTAACCAAAACGCGCATGTGGATGTCAGGAAAAGCTTCCTACAGGAGATGATGTCCAAAACCTGAAAAGTAAGAATGACTTGATCACTGGCCTAATGCTGGCAGGGAAACTGAATGAAAAACTCAACCATAAAGGGCAACCAATCAACGCCAACACCAGGAGGAGAGCATGACAGAATTATGGCACAAAGATATTAAGGCAGCCATCACAACACCATAAAAATGCTTCAGTGAGCAATGACTAACACATTAGAAACACTTTTATAAAACAGAAAGTCTCAGGATTCCCGGCTGGCTCAGTCAGTAGAGCTTGTGCAGGTCATGAGTTCAATCCCTATGTTGGGCATCAAGCCTACTTGAAAAATAAATAAATAAATAAACAAACAAATAAATAATAAATAAAATAGAAAGTCTCAGCAAAGAAATAGGTAATGTAAGCAAAAATAGATTATATGAAAAGGAATCAGCTGGAAAGTTTTGAATTGAAAAATTTAATAACCAAAACATTTTAAAACTCAATGAATGGACTCAACATCAGGTTGGAGAGGGAAGAGATAAAATTCACTGAACCTAAAGAAAGAACCACAGAAATTACCTGACCTGTCCAACAAAAAGAGTAGACTGGGGGAGGGGGAGGTTTGGGGATCTGTGGCATCAAATACAATATCCACAACACATGCTATTTGAGTCTCAAACAGAGAGGACACAAAAGGTACAGATAAAGAAATACCTGAAGAAATGATGGTTGGAAAATGTTCAAATTTGGCAAAAGACCAAAACCTACAGTTGCAAACAAATACCTCCAAATAGGATATACTCAAAGAAATACATACCAAGATATTATAGTCAAATTTCTGAAAACTAAAGACAAGATAGATAGATGTTGCGTGCGCGCGCGCACACACACACACACACACACACATATTACATATACATGGAAACAACTCTCGTGGTCATAGATTTCTCTTAAAAGGTCATGGAGGCCAGAAGGAAATGGCACGATATTTTCTCATGGCTGAAAGAAAATAACAAGAGCACAGAATCCTTCTCCCAACCAAGGATACTTCTGAAACAAAGGGTTAATCAAGACATTCTCAGATGACAGATAAGTAAGAGAATTTGCCACTGGCATCTCTACTCTCAAAGAGAAGCTGAAAGAAGCCACTCAGTCGGAAAGGAAATGGTGAAAGAAAGAGTCTTGAAATAAATGATAAAGGAAGAGCACCGTAAACGAATATATGAGTCATAGAATACACGACTTCCTCCGTAGAGTTTTCTAAATTACGTTTGATGATGGAAGCAAAAATTATACCTGTTTGATGAGTTCCAAAGTCATGTAGAGGAAACGTCCAAAATGATTCTTTTATAAGTGGAGGAGGGTAAAACGACATAAGAAATAAGGTTTTTATGCTTCACTTGAACTGTAAAATGACAAGACCAGCAGGCTGTTGAGTTACAGGTGGGTTTTCCTATTTAAGTTAAGTGGAAAGGACTGCCCCCATGGTCTTTAATTACTTCTGATGCCGCCACCAGAATGGTCACTTCATTGAAGAAAGAGCTTTCCCTTCCCTATCTCTTCCTTATCCTACATAATTAATAACTCATGACTAACTAGTGCAGAACTTTTCTCCACTGGTAGTGGGAAAAAAGTCTTTTCCCACTTAAGACCCTTGGATTAGCCACTTCTCTCTTTTCCAAGAGAGACAAGAGCTATTATCTTTGCTATTTCATTCTTTTAGAATGAAATAGAACTTGGGGTTTATACTATTCTCTTTTGCTAGAAAACCACCTCTGTCTGAGCGAGCTGAAGAGTCCTGGATGCTGGAACTGCAGGTTCCATGGGCCAAGGTGGTAGTTGACTTCTTCCTCCATCCCCCACTGAGAGAACAATCCGTTCCAAAAGGAAAACCACAGGAATGTTTTCTCCTTCCCAGATTCCCCAGGTTCATGTAATGATGCCCATCCCTCACGTCAGAATGCCAACTGGTTTTTCCAAGGAACTTCATGGCTTTAACTGTGAACATAGTTTTAGGTCAATTACATTAGTAAGGTTAATAAGTTCCAGGCTGGAAGTTCTGAGTTGCCAAATCTGTACAAATCATAACTCAAAAAAAGTTCAAAGCTCACAAAGGAGGGCACACACTGAACGCCAGCTTCCCCACAGAAGACTGCAATGCAGGAATAATAATTACGATGATTATGATGATGACGATGAGAGTAATAATCCTTATATTTATACTGTTCCTTATGGTTTTTCAAATACTTTCAAATGCATTATCTCAGGAATACTGCACCACCACTCATCCATAATAGTAGGTCTCAGGAGAGGCACAGTCAACAGACTGTAAAAACTTACCATTTCTGAACTCACCTGATCTTAGCTCTGAGCTCGTGTTGGACAAAGGGACTGATTTTCATCCACAGGCAGAAAGCAAGTCAAATGTTTCAAAAACATAGTCACTGAATCGGCTTACTAAAACATGATTCTAATTAGCTGCCATGACTAAAAATCATTGGTGTCTCCCCCTGCTTGCTCAATGTCAACTGCTTATTTTGGTAATTTCATATTTTTACATTTGTTAACTTTCTACTTTTCTAGGTTTATCTCCCATTCACACATTTCCATACTCAACTCCAGACACGCTGTTAGTTTCTTTGAGCTGCTTCTCCTTTCTAGTTATTCCGCTGCCCTTGTCCAGATACCTAGATAGCTACATCCATATCTATACAATAGATATCTAGGTCTATAAAATATATAATATGTAATAATATATCTCCTACTATATTTGATAATATATAGTAATTATTATATAATAGATATATACTCTATATATCATATATATTATGTATTCTATAGACCTAGGTATCTATTATATAATACCATAACATACACCTACATAGATATATATCTATAATGTAATATATATTATACATAGTGAGAGATTGATTGATTGATTATAGGTGATGCACATATCACCAACCTCAGAATTCTTCCCCTGCAATCCTAAACTGCATAGAAAAAAGCATACGATTGTTGTCAACGTACTTAGTCACCCTTTTCATGAGTTTACTGCCCAAGCACAAAACAACGCTGGCTTGTGGGAATGCTACAAGGACAACTGAAGGTCAGCTATTTGGGGACGATTCAAGGAGACCTTTCAAGACAGTCTCAAATCTTCAGTATTAGCTTCCTGCAAGTGTTGGCAGCTGCTGCCGACTTCATAGTCTATCAGCCAAAGATCAACACAGTTTTCAAACAGAAACACATGCACACAGAGAGAGAAACACTGAAATCACTTGCCTTTTACATCAGAGTATTTTAATTATGTTTTCCCTCCAGTCTTCAGGCCCTCAGATGACCCAGCTGAGTTGCATTTTATTCCTTGAACATCTCCTCTGGGTTTGTATACAACCCAAGGGAAAGCAGATTTTCTGTAAATACCAGGTAGTAAACAGGTGAGACGTTGAGGAGCACACATTCTCCATCACTACGAGTCCCTCTCAGAGCAGGAAAGCAGCCACGGGCAATATGTGAATAGTGTGTGTTGCTGTGTTCCAACAAAACTTTATGTATGGGTAGTACAACTTACATTACCTCTAATTTTCATGTCTCAAAAATAGTTTTTTCCCCCAACCTTTTACAAATTATAAGGCCATTCCTTTGAAAAGCTCCTACTTCAAAAATTATCATCAAGACAACTTGGTTCCCCAGTCTTATTTTGCTGATCCCTGCTATAACCCCACATCTGACTGTTTACATGCACAAAAATTAATGAATTAGGAAAAGCACAGCCTTATGGACAAAACGTTTGTGTCCCTCCCGAAATTCCTGTGTCAAACCTCTTCCCCCACCATGTGAGGGTTTTGGAGGCGGGGCCTTGGGGATGTGATTTGGCCTTGCGGGTTTGTAGGCTTGTGTGCAGAGTCCTCAGGAATGGGAGCGGTGCTTTTACGAAAAGGATACAAGCTAAGTCAAATTATAGTTTCAGAACGCACTTCCTTTTCCAGAAAGTAGCCTTATGATTTTTCTCCTAGAAAGAGACCCACCATTCCCTCTCTCTTCCAAGGCTGCCCGTGTGCCTGGTCTCATCTTTGTCAGCCTTACAAAGTTTTCAGACCCACATCACAAAAGGGACTTCCTAGGAAGAGAGGGGAGAAAAAAATATGTTAACCCTTATCCAAGAGTGGTTTCCTTTTTTCTTGTCACAGAGATAACAGTTACAATATGTATTAAAATCAACTTTCAACAGATCTACGTTAGATCTGGTAAGCTAAGTTCACAGATAGATAGATGGTGGGGCAGTGGGGAGGAGGGTTTTTCTGGGATTTTGAGCAGAAAGGACAGTATAGGCCTGAACACACAGGGGGCCAACTTCCCCATCATGAGGGAAAAGGGTCCATGAGATACTGATACAAACCCTCAGGGAAGTAGAGCAGAAAGACAGAACCTGACATGGATTCTTGAGGACATTATCTGGATGGCAAAATCCTGCTGTGCTGAAACCAGACTGATTTCTTAATTGTTGTTTATATGAGCCAGTAAAATTATTCTTTTATCTTGGTTGACCTTACTACAATGGCCTTTTCTCCATCTAGTTTGCTGCCCATCTTTTCTAGAAGCCCTTCAGCACCTTTTTAATGCTATTACAAACAAGAAAGAAAGCAAATTCTCCAGCAATGTGCTATCCCATGGAAAACCGAACTGGCATTCTGGTTTTTTTTTTTTTTTTTTAAATGATACTCAATACGTTTTATTTCGAAAGTTAAGCCAGAAAACCACCGGAAAAGTAGCCAGAGACAATATTCTTTTATCCAGAGCTAAGTTTACGATTTCTGATGCTACCTGGGCCCATGGAATGTTGATGTCAAGAAAACATAAATTATGGTGATTTCAGAGAAGTGCACTGGGGAACGTCTTGGAGAGCTCACTAAATCGCTTGGCTCTTGACCAAACAGTAGGCTTAAAATGAACTCGCATTACTTCTCAGCTGAGGTATTTTGTGTGACTACAAAATACCGTCATAATGACAAGATGAGCTCCAGAAGGTAACATTTAGTGACCTCTCCACAGGTAAAATTGGAATTACCACAGACAGTTGGCAAGACTCTATCGTTGTGTTGAATGTGGCTTTCCACAATGAATTATCTTAGGAGAAGACGTAGCCCATGCTTAATGGTTCTTATTATTAGAACACCCTTACAGCCTAAGTGAATCGCTCTGAGAATCTACAAAACAATTTATTAGCCTAAAATATATTGACTAATGTAACTGCAATTGTTTTAACAAGGCTTACTTAAAATGGAAGCAGTAAGATTTGTCGGTTAGATCTGTGCTCGTTACTATTGTTACTTTTGTTTTCCTGGGCACAGATACATATATGGTGACCCATCAATGAAGACATCATTCCTGGGTCGTCCTCCTCAACTTTCTTTCCCAGTGAAGAAAATATATTTGTACGCACGTAAGACTGACATTAAATGTAGAGGCAACTTTGAATTTTCTTGCTCCATTTCCCGCTTTGGACCTCAGGTAAAGTGGATTAGATCAACCACATTCCGCATTCGATGCCACACAATTATCACTGGGCCTTTCAAACTCCTTCCTTGTTTTGTTCCCTCCCTGCATTCATCATTGCTCCAACTCTTCACCTGTCCCAATAGGCAATTTTTCTAATGAGTTTAATGTACATCTTTGCTTGTATGCACATCTGCATGAATATTTTAAGTGCATGTATTTTTAACTTTTATCTTAAAAAATTTCAGCATGGAGAGAACAGTGTAATGAACCACTATGTGCCTATCACCACCTACAACAATTATCAAATCATGATCATTCTTGTATTATTATACTCCCACTGCATTCACCTTGTTATTAGCTTATTTTAAAGCAATTCCCAGACATAATTTTATCCATAAATACCTCGGTATGTATCTCTGAAAGATAAGGACTTTCATTAAAGACACAGTCATAATACCATTATCACATAAAAAATAAATACCATAAAATATCTCATCAGTGTTGAAATTTTTCTGGTAGTCAAATATATATATTTACAGTTGATTTTTCCTCACCAAAATCCAAACAAGGCCCACATAGTACATTTTGATATGTCCCTTAATTCTCTTTAAATTGAGATTTTCTCTTTTTATTCCCCTTTGCAACTAATTTCTTGATAAAACTGGATTGTTTATCCAATAGAATCCCCACATTCAGGATTTTGCAATTTGCTTCTCCATCATGTCACTGAACATAATCCTTTGTTCAGAGATCTGATTTCTCTTGGCAACACAAATGTATAGGTACTATTGCATACTTCCATTGGGAAGCACCCAATTAATAGTGGTATCTCTTTTAATATATTAGTGATCACTGATGACCCATTACTTATACTCATGATTTTGTTAAGGACAAGTAAAGTGTTAATACTGTAATTCTAATAGTTTCTTCCCTTATTAGATGGATATGTCTACAAAAAGAAGTACTTCTTTATCAGTAAATTAGGTTACTCTGAGATGCTGTTTTCAAACAGAAAAGAAAAACAGGTTAGATGCTTAATATTTCCCTTTCTGTCCCTATTTTTAGAATAATAAGTGGCTCCCTGATACTCTCTAAAACAAATCAGTGAGTTGTGAAGTATCATAATGAATTCATGGGGTCCTAACATATGTAGTATATTTCACTTAATCATATTGATTTTTTTAAACCCATTTAAAAAAATATTTTTGTTTATTTTTATTTGACAGAGATCACAAGTAGGCAGAGGCAGGCAGAGAGAGAGGAAGGGAAGCAGGCTCCCTGCTGAGCAGAGAGCCCGATGCTGGGCTCGATCCCAGAACCCTGGGATCATGACCCAAGCCGAAAGCAGAGGCTTTAACCCACTGAGCCATCCAGGTGCCCCAATTATATTGATTTTTCATATGGACACTCAAATCATTACACCCATGGCCCCTTAACTTGACTTCCAAGTTACTTTCTTTTTAAGATTTTTTTTGTAATCTGGTTTAAAAAATAATTTTTTAAAGATTATTTATTTATTTGACAGAGAGAGCACAATCAGGCAGAACAGCAGACAGAGGGAGAAGAGGGAGAAGGAGGCTCCCCGCTGAGCAGAGAGCCTGACACGTGACCCCCAGGACCCTGAGATCATAACCTGTGCCGAAGGCAGATGCTTAACTCATTGAACCACGCAGGTGCCCCCAAACAAGTTTTTTTAGGCAGCTTAGTTGAGCTGCTTTATGCGCTACGGTTCACAGAGTACCTATTTCACCCAAATAAGGTTTACAATTAAACGGGTTTTACATTTATAGACTTGTAGAACCACCACTGTGATCTAATTTGGCACATTTTTGTCACTTCAGAAAGAAAGTCTATGCCAATCAGCCATCTATCTCCCCCCTTTCTTCCCCCACAACCCTCTGCGTCTATGGATCTCCTTTCGGATTCCAAAGGTTTGCTCTTTTGAGACATTTCATAAACAGGGAATCACATCCCATGTAGTCTTCCGTGACTGGCTGCTCTCACTTAACATAATTATTTCTAAAGTTCCCCCGTAGCCTGTATCAATGCTTTTTTTCCTTTTATTGCCAAAGGACATTCAATTCCATGAGTGTACCACATTTTATTCATCTGTTCATCAGCTGAGGGAGATCTGGGTTGTTTCTTCTTTTCGGTTGTTATGAACAATGCTGCCATGATTTTTCATGTAGATGTTTTTATGTCAACACATGTTTTTACTTCTCTTGGGCATATATGTAGGAATGGAATTGCTTAACACGGCCAGACTCTTCCGCACAGTGACTGCACCATTCTTCATCTCTGCCCGCTGGGTCTTCGGGCTCCCGTTTCTCAACATCTTCACCAACACCTGTGATTATCTCTTTGATGACAGCCATCCGAATGCATGTGAAGTAGTATTTGTGATTTTTGTGGGTTTGAAGGGCGTATTTCTTTGTTTATGTATTTCAGTTCATGAATATTTTACTGATTACCTCTCAGATACCAGATGCTGCCCTATGGCCACACATTCTTGGCAAGCTGTTAATAGGAGACCTCTCTACTATTCTTGCGACACAAACTTCTTGATATTTTTATGTTATCATAAAAGAGAAATAAAATCATCTTTGTTTTAAAATCTGAGTTTTGATTACTTGGCAATCTTGGAAATGTTTCATACTTCCATATATATGTAGCTATTTAATAAGGTATTAACTATAGCAATTCTTATAATTTAAAAGACACTTATATCAGGTAGTAAAGATACAATATTAAAAAGTTCAATTAGGTCTGAGGTTTTATAGACCATGAATTAATGGCATCAGGGGCCCCACAAAGCTAATTAATTTGCTTAAGATAGTTAAACAAGAATATGGTCAAGTCAGAAATACTTTTAAAATGATTAAGGATGCCGATGTGACAGGTCAGTGTGATTATATAACCAATATGGCCAGAATGCAATTGTTAGGGTGTGATCTTGGTCTTGCCTTATACTGACAGACTTGGAAACAAGGAACAGACAAGTAAGAAAGCAACTGTATCTGGTGGAAGGAAGGTCAGCGACAAAGGCACAAGTGGTACTTGCATTGATGAATTTTTATTTAAGGGCACTGGTATTATTGGTTAACAGTTTTTGGCAATTATTTTGAGTTGGAACCTATGGTACACATTTTGCACCTGTTGTTTCCTGTCATTGTCACAACAACCATATTGTGTAGGCACTAGCCCCATTTCACAGGTTTGAAGACTATTGATACATAGAGGAATTAAGTGATTTTTCCAAAGGTCCCACAGCTAATACAGAGAACTAAAATTTGAACTGGAATCTACATCGGGTCTTCTTTGAGCTTGATTTTTCTTTCCCATGCCAAGTAGGGAGAACCCAGATGGTGTAAGGACCCCCTCTCCCACTGACAGTTGGGACAACAATGTGCTTAAGGAAGGCATCCCCAAATCACTGCATTTATATGCGAAAGAGTACCAGACTTGATAGCATGGAGTGTAAAAGATAAAATCTTCTCTTTGTCTAGAACTGGTTTTCTTGCCTTAAGACTTAAGCGCACTATTTGTGCTTAAGAACTTTACCCCAAAGATACAGATGTAGTGAAAAGGGCCATATGTACCCCAGTGTTCATAGCAGCAATGGCCACAGTTGCCAAACTGTGGAAAGAACCAAGATGCCCTTCAACAGACGCATGGATAAAGAACATGGGGTCCATATACACTATGGAATATTACTCAGCCAGCAGAAAGGATGAATACCCCATTTTTGTATCAACATGGATGGGATTGGAGGAGATTAGGCTGAGATAAGCCAAGCAGAGAGAGTGAATTACCATGTTTTCACTCACTTGTGGAGCGTAAGGAATAACAGGGAAGACCTTGGGAGATGGAGAGGAGAAGTGAGGGGAAATCGGACAGGGAGATGAACCATGAGAGACTATGGACTCTGAGAAACAAACTGAGGGTTTTGGAGGGGAAAGGGGTGGGAAGGTTGGGTGAGCCTGGTGGTGGGTATTATGGAGGGCACGTATTGCATGGAGCACTGGGTGTGGTGCATAAACAATGGATTTTGGAACACTGAATAAAAGATAAAATATTTTTTAAAAGATGACTGTTAAAAAATAAAATTAAATTTTAAAAAAGAACTTCATATAAGGAATTGCCTTTAGGAGGCTACTCTTTGTACTTCTGTTTTAGAGTCAATGAAAACCCTGGGGGAAAGTGAAACCCACAAATCCCCACGGGTGCTAACTTAAGGGTCTCTACCATTACTTGGATGGATACCTGGTTCTGTCCAACTCCTTTGCGACCTTTCTAATCCAGATATAAATTCAACCCACACAAATGATCGAAATATAAGCATGGGGGCACCTGGCTGGCTCAGTCAGTTAGGATCCGACTTTGGCTCAGGTCATGATCTTGGGGTCCTGGGATCGAGCCCTGCATCTGGCTCCCTGCTCAGTGGGGAAGCTGCTGTCCTTCTCCCTTTGCCCCTCCCCCCACGTGTGCTCTCTCCCAAATAAATAAATAAAATCTTTATCATATATGGCGTTTTGTGGGTTCTCAGTTCCTCCCTCTAAAGGAGAGATAATAACTACCTAGCTGTCAGAAATCTTGGCCAGGTTAAATGATACAATGTAAGCAATTAACTTATCAGCCAACCAGCTTCCCTGATCCTGAAATAAATGTTCTGCGTTCCATTTCAGCCACTTACTCACACACCGACAGAGAGCCACTGAGCGTCTATAGCTAAGCAGACTACAATTCATGGGGCTGGCGAATGGAGCCAGTGCAGATAATTGAAAGACTTGTATTTCAGTTCCCTTCCCCCTTACCAGGGCAGAGAAGGTTGGCTAAAGGGCAGTCCCAGGTTTTCAGGTTTTGCCAAATAAAAGAATGTCTGATACTCAAAAACTACAGCTTGCGGGCTGGTCCAGAACCCAGCGCTCACAAGGAGCTGGGAGACTATGAGCAAGCTGCTGAACTTTTCCGCCTCATATTCCTCCACGGTAAAATGGGAATTAAAAAGCAATTGGGTGGTAGTGCAGATGAGCCAAAGTAATACATCCAAAGTACCATCCTAACGAATAGTGAGTGGCACAGAAGTAATTCACTCTATCAGTGTTACCTGTTACGGTTATTGCTTGGGTTCCAGTCCCAGGTCTGCATTTTTGTGATGTGTGAGCATAAGCAAGTGGCTTCTCTTTTTGGACCATCAGCATCTCCAGCGAAAGAAAACCATATTGATTCACTTGAAATAGTACTTACTAAGAAATTACTCTTTGCCAGAAATTCACCTAAGCTCTGGAGATAAAAAAGTAAGACGTACAAGACCCTTGCCCTCAGAAGCTGGCACCTGAGTGGAAATACAAAGACATAATACCCAATAAGCACATAAACAACAAAGTACTGTCTCTCTCTCCCTTTTTTTAAAGATCTTATTTATTTATTTGAGAGAGATCGAGAGCACAAGCAGCAAAGGGAGAGGGAGGGCTCCCTCCTCCCACTGCGGAGGGAGCCCAAGGCGGGGCTCCATCCCAGGACCCTGAGATCATGACCTGAGCCGAAGGCAGACATTTAACCCACGGGGCGACCCAGGCATCCCCAACAAAGAACTGTCTTAAAATGGAATGTGTGTACGTGCCATAACAACGAACAAAGCAGATGTAAAAGGGGGTGACTTCCCATAGGGAAGATCCCTCCCTAAACCCAAGACATTTGTACCGAGCTAAATGATGAGCTGATGCCAGTCACGCAAAATCTGGGCAGAGACCATTCTGACCAAAGGGAACAGCAGATGCCAAGCGGAAGGCGAGCAGGTATTTGGAAGAGAAAGCCACTGTGCGGAGCAAGTTTAAATTTTCCTCATTTTTCTTCCATTTTTAATTTTTTCACATTTTAACGTGGATGATTGTAACTCCCTGGCAGTATATTTTGAAGATAAAGGGAGGGAACATAAAGAAAAGACCGAACATGGTATTTTGGATAGAGTGAGAACTCCATGCATGTGTGTCCTTGTCCCTTACCTTGGGCCAGTGTGAACGACACACCCCAGAAAAGGCACCTAAGACACATACAACTTCCAGAGAACAGGTTTTGTGATGTGCTTTTGATTTCATGAGTACCACTTATTAACATGCTGGACGGATGCTAAATGACTGAAATCTCTCTGTGATTTGTCTTTCTAATCCCGTTCTGATTTAAAGGTTTAATTCCCGACCCTGTCATCATCTAGTTTTTAAAGCTTCATGCTCAAACTGGCACGAAGTCAAGAAATGCTTCTAAAAAATGAATAGGTACCAGAGATAATAAAATTAGATGTCAGTGCATTAAACCTTTTTCTCTCCATGACTGGTCATCACAAAATATCATAAAATCTGTCATAATAAAGGGCAATACCTTATAAATGAGTTGATGGGGCATAAAAGGATGTCGATGATTTATATTCTATCAGCCAATGAAATGAGCAAGTTGTTCCATTGATGACACCCAGCTTTTTATTGTTTATGAATAGGTGAGTGTAACAGAGAGAGAAATAATGGGGGGTTAATAAATAAGAGTTAATTAACTATATGAGCAATTATTTCAAATTGTCCCCCAATTTAGGAAAATTAATACTTTTATCTGTTAGGGTTCAAAAAGTCATCCTCTATCATTCTCGTCAATCTCTGTACATTTCAACACTTCTGAAAAAGTTACCATGCTGAATGCTTCAAATTATAGTATCTGTTTTTATTTTGTTATTTTTATCTACTTTTTATTTTTCTAATTTTTATTGATTTTTTAATTTTTTTAAAAGAATTTATTTATTTGACAGCGAAATAGCACAAGTAGGCAGAGAGGCAGGCAGAGGGAGAGAAGGAAGCAGGTTCCCTGCTGAGCAGAGCGTCCGACACGGGGCTCAATCCCAGGACCCTGGGATCATGATCCGAGCTGAAGGCAGCCACTTAACCGACTGAGCCACCCAGGCGCCCTACAGTAGCCATTTTTTAAATGGCCAATCAGGTGATAAAATTCTATTAATGCTTTGATTATTATTAAGGCTGATAAGTGCAATAGCAACTATTTACTGAGTGATAACTGTGCCTGGAATCTTATGAAAGGCCTTCATGTTTGCGACAGAGACAGCAGTGATCAACCAGTGTCTGATTTCTCCTGCATTCCCAGCTCCCTTAGAGTTAAGCAAAGCCTCGTGACTACTTCTGACCAAAGGCTGGGGTGTGGGTCCCATTCGGATGAGGCAATGAAAATATGCAATTCTCCAACTGTCTCTTCCTTAACTACAGGGCAGATAACGTTCAGCTGTTAGATCCTCCATTAGCCTGAATCCATGAGTTATCCTATGGAGCAGAAATCTTACCAACTGCACTTGAGGCATGAGGCATGGTCATGGAAGTTTTTGTAATCTTAAGCCACTGAGGTCTGGAAGTGGATTATTTCTGAATCATAAACCTACCTATCCTGGCTAACATAACAATATCATCTCATTCGATTCCTCCAAACAACCTTGATTAAGGTACCGTGATAATCTCTTACAAATGATGGAAGTAAGGCACAATCATTTACTTAGGATTAAGCAACTACTGTTTGGAGAAACTCAGGACTGGCAGATTATAGGAGATGATAGGAACTCCCCTCCTCGCAATGTGACAAGAGAATCAGATATTTGGTTCTAGACAGCCACGGTTCAAATTCTGCGTCCATGCCAGAATGAGGTAACCTTGGGTCAGTTACTTAACCTTTCTGTGTCTCACACGTTCTCAAACAAAAAATAAAGATAATATTAACTTAGGTCCAACCGGGTTGAGGTTTAAGGACGCTGAAATGTGTTAAGTGCTTAGAACTGGGATTGGCACATAAGTTTTATTTATTACTATACCTGTTCACCGTGTCTATCAAAGAACCAGGAACAAAAATCAATTTATTAAGAATAGCATTCTTAAAAAAAAAAAGAAGGAATGACATTCTTGTGTACTGGGAACCCAAATCTCCTTCATTTTACAAACCAGGAAACTGAGGCCCCAGAAGTTGACTAACTTGTCCAAGGTCACAAAACAGAAGAAAGCCCAGACCTCCCTTTTTTACAGTTCAGCAGGTTTCCACATCACTTTGCTGATTCCCATTCTAATGAAGTCAAAACAGGGGAAGAAGACAGGGAAGAGAAGTCTTTGTCACTTTCAAACCAAGCCACAGATGCTCGGTTTCTTCCCCCTTCCCAACGTGCCTATGAAAGCCTTGCTCATCGTCTTAAATAATGCGGTTCTTATGAAATCCAGCAGGTAAGTTGAAAGCTACACTCAACCTAATAAGAGAATGACTCGCTGCTGGCCTGATGACAAACACTCTCTCCTCTGTCTCCTGTGCGGCACCTGTGACTCTGGTGACTTTGTTCCATGTGTTAAGATCAGGCAGTGGCAGCTTAACATCCCAAACAAATAATGCCGTCTTCTTAATTAAGAGAAAATAAAGTAAAAAGAAGGAACGCTAGAAGGAAGAAAGAAAGGAGGGAAAGAAAGAAAAAGGAACCAAGGAACAAAAAAATGGGGTGGGGGAGGGGAAGAGCATGCAAATAACTCTTGCTTTTCCAGAGTGACAGTGCACGTTCTCATCTGATGCTGGAAACACATCTCCAGCCCCAGCTGTTGAATTGCCGTTGTGGGCATTTGAACACTTCAAAAATGCATTAAACCTTCACTGCACCTGTGGTTACACAAGTGATATAAATTACACAGAAATTTCTGTTGCAAATACTGGGATGCTTGGGAGTTGCCCGCTTTTATTTTTTTCCTTTCCCGGGATTAGCTGCTCAACAGATTGCAAAGGATTTACTTAGTAATAGGGTGTTTTACCTTCTTTTCTTTCTTTCTTTCTTTCTTTTTTTTTAAATTAGTCTACCACCTGTTTTGTCAATTTGATATTCTGTTTCTCCGTGTCTGGGAGTCCTCCCTAAAACCCTCCTCCAACACTTGCTATAAACAAGGCAAACATTCCCGTCAACAAAGAGACAGCTATCTGACCCCGGAAATGATGGAAACTGGGCCGAACCCCATTCAGTCTCTGTCTTCCTTCTCCCAGCTGCTCCCCCAGATGGCACACACCACTAGTGGAGTTGACATTTTGGGGGAAAAAAAAACTTTATTCCAAAATTATGCGAACATCTCCATGGGCAGATCTGCTCTATACTAGGGTCTATTTTGGGAAGATAACTTGAAAAATGATAGAAAAGTTCAAAATAGCCTCACACAAGGCGTGAGCCTCAGCAAATAGTCAAAATGGAAGTTCATCACATGTTTAACTTCCGACTTTTTTCCAAGCGTCCGGCCGTAGTGTCCAGACTCAGAATTCCTTGATTCAAACAGGTGGATCCATTCATACACAAATTATTCATGGATTCCCCAACTAGTTTCTGCAGATATGAAGTGAAAGTAAGACAGAGCTGGTCTGATTCTGGGAAGCTTTCACGCAAGTGGAGGAGAGAGTGACCAATTAGGAGACTGTCACGAAAGTTGAAAAAGTGGGAAATAGGAAGGTGGAAATAAAACAGGACAGGTGGGCGGGGGGATCGGGTAACTGGGTGGTGGGCATGAAGGAGGGCACTCAGCGGAGGGAGCACTGGGTGTTGTATGCAAGTGATGAATTACTGAATTCTACCTTTGAAACAAATAATATACCATATGTCAAATAAATTGAATATTAATTAATTAATTAATTAGTTAGTTAATTTAAAAAATAGGGCAGAGTAAGAAAGCCTGACTAGGGTTGTTGTAGAAGAGTCAGAGAAAGCCTCTATAAGGAAGAATGTTTATATGAAAACAATGACCAGGGCAAGCCCAGAGAGGCCCAAGAATTAGTATTTAAACTTCGAGGAACAGTAGAGGACCCAGAGACAGGGAGGTAGGGGTGAAATGGATAGGAATCAGTTGGTAGCTATAGCTGTGATACTAATTATACTACCACACTTTTTATACTATACTTTTTACACAACTATACTGATTTTACATTTCTTATTTTATTGAGAGCTCTTGATCTCTACTAATTTAGCAGGAAGCAACAAACTCGGGTTAGAATTCAGATTCTGGTTGTACATAGAATTGTGGTTTCTTTGCTCGACATTATAGCCTGGATAATTTGTTCAACATTTATTCATTTAGCAAACATTTTGTACCAGATCCTGCTGTGTTTGGACACTTATGGGACATTTTAAAATGAAGATTCTGGCCTTGTAGAGGACGAGGGAGCCCAAGTCTCTTTAGGTGGAACTTTGAAAAAGACGTCCATTCTGGGTGGTTCTTCCCGACACAGATGTCTGGGAGCTTCCGCACCTTAACACATGCTTTCTGTTCATTTGAGAAGAAGAAAAATCTGTGAATAGCTGTTCGCGTCTTGTCACGGGATTGATCAAAAGTACAGAATAGATCCCCAGGCTAAGTCACTAAACATGTCAGTCAATGCTGAAGCTAAAAATAAAATCATTTATAAATTTTTAAAAAATCATAAAAGTACAGAGCAGAGACTTGCTTGAATTGGAGACGAAGCTACTGTTGGGTCCAATCATATCTCAACTGGGAAGTTGCTTCTGAATCACAGGTTCCTCAACTTTATATATTTTTTTAAGACTGTATTTATTTATTTGACAGGAGAGCACAAGCAGGGGGAGCAGCACAGGGAGAGGGAGAGGGGGAAGCAGGTTACCCCCTCAGCAGGGAGCCCCATGTGGGACTCGATCCCAGGACCCCAGGATTGTGACCTGAGCAAAGGCACATACTTAACCGACTGAGTCCCCCAGTTGCCCCAGTTTCCTCAACTTTAAAAACGGGGTGATGATGTCACCTAAGTGCTTGGATCTTGTGGCTCAAATGAGCTGACTCACCTTAACACGTGGCAGTCGTAGGCACTCCATAAATGTTTGCTTTTCCTATTTCAATTTTCTGGCATTCTTACCTGTTGGGTTCACTGAGAAAAAGTGTGAAACGGAGCTCTCAGAAAAAATACAGCTGATACAGATTATATGAAGGGATTAGGCTCTGAAAGTTAGAATGCAAATAAGGAGAACAACTACTGATTAAAAAAAAAAAAAAACTCTTAAATTCTCTTAGGAAATCATTAAATTATAGAATCACGTGCCTGAATATCTAATTCTACTATACAGGAATCCTAGGTCATAGGATTCAGAGTTTAGCCAAGTCAGTAATGCAGGTATAAGATGAGTCTCTACCATTTGTCAAAGTGGCTTAAAACTGTCTCCAAACTGGAGCACCTGGGTCGCTCAGTGGGTTGAGCCTCTGCCTTCAGCTCAGGTCATGATCTCAGAGTGCTGGGATCGAGCCCTGCATCGGGCTCTCTGCTTAGCAGGGAAGCCTACTTCCCCCTCTCTCTCTGCCTGCTGCTCTGCTCTGCCTACTTGTGCCTCTCTCTTTTGCCTACTCTCCCTCTCTTTCTCTGTCAAATAAATAACTAAAATCTAAAAAAAAAAAAAAAACAAAAACAAAAAAACCCTCTACCCAAAAACTGGGTAAAGACAATTTCACTGTAGTATTTTTTAAAAATCAACTTTAATTTAGTATTCAATAAATGATCAGAAACTCAGCACATTTTCCATTGCCTTCTTGAAAAGCGGTCAGAGGTCATATCAGAAACCAAGTCATATCAGAAACCCAAAATATACGAATTAACTTCTTAATCTCTCCATGCAACCATCTGGAAAGGAGATCTGTCTAACTCCATCGAAAACCGTAGCATTTCTTCACCCATGGTGCGGACAGACTAGCATGTAAGTAAGGAAAGGGGGGCCCGCAGGTGAGCACCGCCTTTCCTTGTCCCACTCATATCAGACAAGACCATTTCCATTTTAAAGCTGACATCTTTCATATCTGTCCTTTAGTAAATCATATATGACCAAGTCATTTCCTGGCTTAAGGCCACTCAACCACGAGAACAACTCAAGAGGGCTGGTGGGAGGGGGCCAGGACTCTCAAAGCCTCAGCTTCAAACTGGCCCTCTTACTTCCATCAACACTCTTCTGACCAAAGAAAGTCACATAACTAAGCTCAGTGTTCACTGGGAAGGAGGACGCACTTCTCCCCTGCGGTCTAAGGGAGTCTGACCGGAAGCCACCCTACAAGCTGCTTCATGCCAGTCAAGGTACCGACATTTCACCAGGGCCTCAGCCAGGCACGGCAGTATCTGAAGGCATAAAATTCCCCAATTCTGCGTAGAGTGGGAATGGCAAACCAGGGTAAACCTAGCAAAGAGGACGAAGAAGAATGTCAACCCAGCTGTCAGACTGGAGAATAAGGCGGGAAGCTGTGGGGCCCGTGACCAGTACGGGACCAAGTAAGTCAAGACATCCCTAGGATACCGTTGGAAACATTGTCCAAATGCTCAGGAACTCACATGCTAACACTTCAGCGTCAGAGGGGCACCTGGGTGGCTCCATTAGTTAAGTCACTGACAACTGATTTCAGCTCAGGTCATGATCTCAGGGTCGTGAGATCAAGCCCCATGTCTGGCTCCATACTCGATGGGGAGTCTGCTTGAGAGTCTCTCTTTCTCTTTCCCTCTGCACCTCCCCCATGCTCTCTCTCTCAGATAAATAAATATTTAAAAAAAGAGAGAGACTTCAGCATCGGAGTCTAGAATGCACAATAGTCAGAGATTATCGGTGTTCAAAGATTTTAGGTACCCATAAATGACAGATATCCATGACTACAAATTGCCTACCATCACCATGCTTATACCTAGGGATTGTACCAACAAAGCCTGTGATCTTTAGTATAGCAACATATTTCTCTTTAGATACCATTCTGCCTGCACATATTCCTATCCAGCACCAACGGAGACGAGGGAGAGCCCCTGGCATGGTCAGCAAGGTTTACCAAGATTTGCTCCTGCAAATATTTGCAGCCATGGCTCTTTCCTACTCCTGTGTACGGATGAGCACTGCCTTTCCCATAAGTCACGCTATGTCTCAGTTTCTTATTGTAGAATTGCCTCACTACCCCCACCATACCCAGCATATACAATTTCTCCCTAAATTTTATGCACCTTTCAGGGTTCATATCTTCCAAGACAGACAACCTCACCTCCTTCAGGAAGGGTTAGGTGTTCTCCCTTTCTGTGTTTCCATAATACCATAAACATATTTCTATCACCTTCCTTCTAGGTTATTTTTTTTAATATTTTTTATTTATTTGACAGACAGAGATCACAAGTAGGCGGAGAGGCAGGCAGAGAGAGGGGGTGGAGGAAGCAGGCTCCCTGCTGAGCAGAGAGCCCGATGTGGGGCTCGATCCCAGGACCCTGAGACCATGACCTGAGCCGAAGGCAGAGGCTTAACCCACTGAGCCACCCAGGTGCCCCCTAGGTTATTTTCTAAGTGTATATGTGTGTGTGTGTGTGTGTGTGTGCACAACCCCCCCCACCCCCGCCCTGCCAAGTAGTCTGAGATCTTTGAGGGCAGGAGCTATATACTTAGAAAAAACTTTTTAAATCTCCAGAACCTAGCACAGTGTTTAGCATGCAATGTCTCCCAACAAATATTATTCCTGAATGAACATGAACTATTTCAGATTTCTTCTGAACACAGTTTTACAACTTTAGGCTTGGAAGGAATAATGTAGGGAGTATAGCCCAATCTCCTCATTCTGTCAGTGAACAGTGGGTGGCCAGAGGAGTGACTTACCCAAGGTCACATAAATAAATAGGACCGAGCTCCTGCATGGCTACAGGGAAATAGTTCAAAACTTCTTATTAAATATCTACCAGGTGGGACAGGTAGGTGGCTCAGTCAGTTACGACGTGTCTGCCTTCAGCTCAGGTCATGATCCCAAGGTCCTGGGATCAAGTCCTGCATTAGTCTCCTTGCTCGAGGAGGAGCCTGCTTCTCCCTCTACCACTTCCCCTGCTTGTGCTCTCTCTCTCTCTCCCTCTCTCTCGCTAATAAATAAATAAATAAATAAATAAAATCTTTTTTAAAAATAAATAAATATCTACCATGTAATTCAACCATGCTGGAGATGGGCAAATTCCTGTTAAATCTGAATTCGACTGTCAAGGTATCTGATACTCAGATAAGTTAAATTATTTCCTCATTTGGTACATGTGTGTACCAAAATATACCAAACATATACCAAAATATCTGTGTACACTGGTATCAAAATCAGGGCCATCGAATCCAGTATACCTTTCCTTTCTCTCTAGCTCCCCCCAGCATCCATTTCAAAGCTGCCTTCCTCCTTCACTTGTAAGAAGTGAAATAATAAGCGATCAAAAAAATTTAACAAATGCCTACAATTTTTAACAATGTCTTAATCACTTTATATGCATGATCTCACTGAGTCCTACAAGGGAGATATTATAATTATCCTGCTAACGCCCATATGTCAACACAAACAGAGGGTTCAGAACTTGCCCAATATCTCACATCTTCGTGAAAAATGCTACATTTCAGTAAGATACATTGTGTCCTCTTAACCTGGAATTAGCCTCATGCTCTGCCACTTCCCAAAGGACTTCTTTCTCTTACTGCTGATCCCATGACAACAATTCTTGATAATGAGTGTTCTGCCTATTTTCCTATAAAAAATGATGCAAGGTCATCAGAATGATAGTATACTATGTTCACGTACCATCCTATCCAGAGAAATATTAACTACATTCCTAGAATCCTCTGAGGTGTAAAATGTTGGCTGCATTGTCAGACACCACCTCTGTGTGTGTCAGAGGTGATCAAAAATACTGAGGATGCCACAGGACAGCCCAGTCCCATAGTGTCTCCCCCCCTTGAACTCAACAGCATCGTAACAGTGCCTTGAGAAAGAAATGGCTAATTGCTTATTTTATGGGAAATACAGAAGGAGGCGTCTCACCTACCAAAACCGTTGAAAAGGAAGCTTCACAGCTATAAATACAGCTACCTGCAAATTTAGATCATCTTCTTCTAGAAAAGATTATCCATGGAGACAGAAGCTGGGTTGAGTGACAAAGACCAGAGATTAAAGTGACGACTAGGAACAGATGTCCACGTAATCTACTGACCCAAGTCCTTTTTTTTTTTTTTTTTTTTAAGATTTATTATTTGAGAGAGAGAGCACGTGCAAGTGAGTGGAGGGAGGGACAGAGGGAGGGAGAGGGAACATACTGAGCAGATACCCCACTGAGCAAGGAGCTCATGGGGTTGGCGGGGGCTTGATCCCACAACTCTAAGATCATGACCTGAGCCAAAACCTAGAGGTGGTCACTTAACTGATTCACCCAGGTGGCCCCCAAGTCCTTCTTGATGAGAGTGTGGCCCTGAACGATGAGCACATGGAGAGATAGAATCTAGCCTGTGGTGGCTACAGTTAACTTACCAAGGCCCGCTGGGCTGCCTCCTGCCAACCTTCCCTGACCTGGCTGCCGAGAAGCAGGAAGGAGGAAGGTGTGTGAGACAAACATCATACTTGCTGTTGATAAATTGTTATTAATAACAAACTACCAGGGCACCTGGCTGGCTCGGTCAGTAGAGCATGCGACTCTCGATCCTGGGGTCATGAGTTCAAGCCCCTCAATGGGGGTAGAGGTTACTTAAAAACATAATAATAAACTACCTTTTATCAAATTCTTACAGTGTGTCCAGCAATTTAAATTCATGGATTTACTTAATGTTTACAATCATGAGGTAGGGTATATTACCTTCTTTTATCTGATTAGGTACACTCAAAACCAACTCTAGCTAACTTCAGCCTGAAAAGGCACTTACTAAAATACTACTTCCTCCCTCACAGAACTGAAAGTAAGGTTGGATGACCAGTCTTTGGAAGGCTCACTTAGTGCTCAAGGATTCGTGAACAGTCTGCATTCTTCCTACCACCAAAACGACTCTGTTCAATCCATTTTCCTCATCTGTGTTTCTGTATTTAAGTCTCAAATTCCCCAGAGGATGAATCTTAGTGGTTCAGCGCAGATCCCATGCCTTCCTTGGAATAAGTAGGTAAAAGCCTTCTCAGACCTCTCATGGCAGCTGGGAGTAGTTACCTCCAGCCGCAAGGAAACAGGTACCGAAGGAAAAGGGAGGAAAGGAGGGAAGTGAAGTAGGGAAAGACGTGCCTGCTGTACCAAAACAAGAGAAGTCTCAGGTAAAGAAACAGAAGCAAAGGCATTATTTCATTTGGTGAACATCACACAGGTTGTGGGCAGCTGGCCTGGGAATTAAAACCACCTCTGATTCTTTAAATAACCCACAGATCTATAGCCTTTCCCAGAATACTGGCTGCAACCACATCATAACTTGGTAGCACCTTATATTTTTCCAAAGACGGCTCAGCATAGCCCCGTGTTTTATCCCATATCCTACTATGTGTTTGACATTCCTCTAACCAAGAGTCAAGATATAAGTTCCCGGGATGCCTGGGTGGCTCAGTTGGTTAAGCAGCTGCCTTCGGCTCAGGTCATGATCCCAGGGTCTTGGGATCGAGTCCCGCATCGGGCTCCTTGCTCAGCGGGGAGCCTGCTTCTCCCTCTGCCTCTGCCTGCCTCTCTGTCTGCCTGTGCTCACTCTCTCTGACAAATGAATAAATAAAAAAAAATAAAAGATATAAGTTCCCTTCCCCAGAAATCGCTCAAGGGCTTGTTACCGCTCTGACCAATAGCGTGTGGTAGAAACGGTGCTATGAGACCTCTGAGCCTAGACAGTGTGGAGACAGTGTCCCTGTGTCCCCTCTCTCTGACTCCGTCACTCTGTCCCTTTCTCTGTGTGCCAGCCCTCACAACCCGGCCTCGACAATGTCATGAGGAATCAAGAACACACAGGGAGGTCATGTGTGAAGGTTTCAGCTGGACACACCCAGGCCCCCCCAGATGCATGGCGGACAGGGCAGAGATGAACCACGCCCACCGAGCCTTGCACAGATGACAGATCCTTCTGTCAAACTCATGTCGCCAGTGTGTGAAGCCACGGGGTTTTGA
Organism: Martes martes; assembly: GCF_963455335.1. Lineage (NCBI taxonomy): Eukaryota > Metazoa > Chordata > Mammalia > Carnivora > Mustelidae > Martes > Martes martes. The sequence continues at coordinate 6,754,606 of NC_137896.1, forward strand.
GGGAATGCGTGATTCAGCCACAGGAACTGGAACGGCTCGGGTGGCGGGAGTGGGATGCTCCCACAGCCGGTGGAAGCACGGAGACGACTTCAAGAGGGGACCGGAAGAGGCATCTTGAAGAGTCGTGAAGTGGCTGCTAGCAGGAGTCAGGCCACGCTCGCCGACGAGGGCTTGGGGGAAAGTGAGACATTCAAACAAAAAGAGGAAAATATTATCGGAAGCTAGAGAAAAGGGACCCTCGTTAGCGGCAGGAAGTTTTGCATCGCCTGTAGTGATGTCGAAAACGGGAAAACACACCTAATGAACTGGATGGTCCAGTTAGGGAGCTTTCTAGGCGGACCGTTGCAAGCACCACCTGGCTTCCCCCCGTTGCCTGTAGTAAAATGTAAGATGAGCTGAAGAATAAAACATGAAGTCTCAAGAAACCAGGAGTTTCTGAGTTCACAAATAACGAAACTATTTCTCACTTCCAACCTCCTCCGATGGCAAACAATACTGTAATTAAGAAATGGCTTCTGGGCAAGGAGAAAATCCAAGCCACTGGCAGGAAACGAGGTCTAAAGATGAACCTAAGAACGTAATTATAAAACCTTTTATTAAGACCTCAGAAGATGCCTAAAATAGACAGGAGCCTTGAAAGCATGCCTTGGAGATTCTCTCCAGTAAAGCAATAGGACTTCCAAGGATCGGCAAAGTGTGCTCCCAGCTGTCTTAGAGGAAACTCAAGGTAAAGAAGGGCTGTTCTCGATTGGCAGGGCTGGTTTTTCACTAACAAAGTGTACCTAACGCAATTCACAGGAGGTTCGGGGGGGTTTAATGGAAATTGATTTGCAAAAACACTACCACGCCAGACTACAAGTGACAGAGATGGTAGAGAATGAAAAGATGACCATGAATGATCAAATGACGAGAGGCAGAAAGCAGCCTCAGAATAACTATCATTCTGCAAGTGCCGGGCACTTCTCACGGAAATGAAAGCTTACCCGTTGTGAGCCATTGAGAGCGCACAAAGAGGACCTAAGAGACATGGAAAATTGTCTCTAGGATGGTATGTTACTCACAGAACTACGAATATCTCTGAGCTAGATTTCAGAATTACTATGGACCATTCCTACATTCTTTTCATTGCCTCTTCCCACTTTTGAAGAGGGGGGAGCTCTATGGCTGTTATTGTGTGTATGCCTACTGGGCACCTAGGAGGTGTGGCAAATCCCCTCTTCAGTTCATAGGGATAGAGAACAAGAGACCTGTGCTCAGAGAGTGGGGAGGGGTCACACCTAAAGAGCCTCTGCCACATCTGAACCTGATTTCGATGACAGTATCTTAGATTTTGAGTTTGAGCCCGATGCCCCAAGGGAAGAGTCTTGGGAGTCCTGGGGGAGAGGAGCCATGCGTTTCTGCGTGGCGGAGGGATGTGAGGTGCTGTGACCAGAAGACAGCACGTGGTGGGCTGTGCTTTCCACGTGCTCTTCCGGCTCTGTGACTGGCCGTTGTCCCATTCAGGGGTGGTGTCAATCCCTCCTTTCCTTGAATCAGGGTCTCATGATGGCTCTGACCAACAGGGTATGGTGGGTGTGACAGCATGGCATGGCTGAAGCTAGATCACAGAGATAGCGACTGACCTTCCCTCTCTTCCTCTTCCTCCCTCCCTCCCTCCTCTCTCTATTTCTCTCTTTCTCCCTCCCTCTTCTTGACACCCTCCTTTGGAACCCAGGCACTGTGGTATGTGGAAGTCCTGTACCTAGATACTGACAGTCCCAGTTAAAGTTTCAGCCAAGAACCAGCCTCACCACGAGATATGTGAACGAGCTTGCCTTCAGATGATGCCAGCCCCCGGCCTTTGATTCAGCCAGACTGTGGCTGAGGTAGAGCAGAGACACACTCTCAATGCTGAGTCCTACTGAAACTGTAGACCCAAGAGCATAATAAATTTTGTCATTTATTATGTAGCCATGGTAACATAGGAATTCTGCTCATACTAGCATTACCTCACTTTACCCAGAGTGAATATTCATCAAAACACAGAAAGGCATTATGTCACAGTTAAAGGCCTCTCAAGACATAAGATGATGTCTTATGAAAGCCCTGAAATTACTTGATTTCGGGCTCTGATTTCCCTATGATCTTAGGTAGACTTAATTGTTCCTTCCTTACCCATAAGCTTTTATGTATTGTTATTATAGCACCAATCACCTTGTATCTTACTTGGTATTTACGGTCCCATTGATTCCCACTTGAATGCACTCTTCCAGGATAACAACTCGATTTTCAGTTCTACGCCCACCATCAAGCCTAAGTCCTAACATATACCAAGGACACAAATTTCTGAATCTCCTAGCCTGACGCTGACATCGCTTAATCAGAGTGAGAGATCTGCAGAACAAAGTGCTGAGAAGAGTATGCTCAAAGGTCAGACATGAGGGTCAAATCCCAGTTTCACATCTGGGCAGCTGTGTGCCCTCAAGGAAATAAAATAAGTCCTCTAAGTCTCAGTTTACGGTCTGTTAAATGGGATTAATAATAATGCCCATGTCTCAAAATTGAACATGAGAATTATATGAGGGAAAGCATTAACAGCTCTGTATAAATCGAGTCCTATCAAAGAAAAAAAAATTATAAGTAGTGCATTAATATTGACATGAAAGCAATGCTTTGTGAGTCCCAGAGATCTCATGGCCTTAATAACAGAGTTATTGAGAAAATCCAATGACCCGGTAGATATAAATCTGCATAGCACAATACCTGATACATCCTAAGAGCTCTGTAAGTATTAGTTATCAGCATCATTATTTCTATGTGTGACAGGATATTACTTTCCTACCCAATCCTCATTCTTGCCTTCATTCTCAATAACAGAAGCCTGATTTTTACTTGTGGAGACAATGCGCCCAGATAAAAATGACATTTCCAGCCTGCCTAATTGTTCTTGGTGATTCAGGTCTCAGTATTGTAGAAGTCTTCTGAGAATCTTCTGGAACAGGAAGATGGTCTCATATTTTGTCTGGGAAAGAAAGGTAACCAGCCCAGAATTCATGCTCTCGGTCTCTCGTAGCTAAAGGCGGCCACGAAACACCTTTCTGTCAGTGAGAACACATCCCATTTCTCCTGGGGATCTGAGATAAGTTTGGCCTCCCTAATATGGACACTATATTTTTTTTTCTATGATACGAAGCTTATCTCTACTCAAAATGTGTCAAAGCTTGGGTTACTCAGGCAGCTGACCCTGGGAAGGGATTAGCATTATTAGGAGCTCTCACGGTATCCAAACTCGTAAAAGGGAAGAAAGCAGGATTGGATGGAGGATGAAGAGTAGCATCAAAGTAACGTCAACAGAAGACTCAGACAATACGACCAGGAGCAGGGAAGATGAGATGACCCTTCGGCATCATTCCATGTTGCACAAAAGGTCTGCGCTCTGTGTCGGTCAGTGGTAAGATGACCATCACCTCAGAGAAGACGCATGACTCTGAGCTGAGGCCGTTCCTGAAGGGGGCTGCCGGCTGAAGGCTGCTGGCTGTGCACTCCGGGCCTGCTCCCACTCGCGGCCTCCACTCCCAAAGGGCGAGCACAGCCGGGCCTCCCAACATCCACAACAACAAAAACGTGAGGCTGCAGGTGTAGCAGCCGTCGTGTGCAGATGATGAGAACCACACGCAACCTTGATGATACTGTGTGGACATTTCACCAACTTTAGATGGACTTTTCCTAGATTTCTCATTGTATCTTAAAAGTACTTCCTATTTGCTTAAATGATGCTATGCATAACTCTGATACAGTCATGTTATGATTTGCTAAAAATATATGCATAATAACCAAAATAAAATTATGAAGGCATTTTCCATTATTCTAATTATTTTCCAAGATACACCCTTTCCCTTTCAGGTTATAGTTGATACAATGTCCCTTTTTAAAAAAAATTCTTCTAGGAAGCCTGCCATGATTTGCAGTCGATGATCTCGACCCATTGGGACTGCGTAACAGCACTCAGACATGCTGTCTTCATTAAAAGAGACCGCGTATGTTTCCTTTTGCACTTGTTTTCTCTAATCAGTCCTATGTTACCTGATTGTTTCATGTGTGTCAGGAGGTCTTCTCCAGTTCTCCCACTGTAAATCATTTGAGAATAAGTTCGACATCACACATTGCATTTGTGTCCTCCCCAGTATAGCGATACCAGGCATATAACAGTGACTGATCAAAAAAAAAAAGTGATCGATCAATCCTTGTTGAAAGGCACTAGAGCTCTAAAAACGCAAAGTTAAATATACATTAGCTCTCCATTAATATGATAAACTAATAAGGTAGACTGTCTCTTAAAAGAAACAGAATAAAAGGTCTATAAAATAAGATCGCCTAATTTCTTTTGTTGCTGTTGCCGTGAGTTCTCATTTAAGGAAGAACATGCTGTGTTTGAGCACACTGCTCTCCCCTTCCAAAGCGGCATGAATCCCGAACCTTGTTTCAAATGCCCTTTAGAACAAAAGGGAATCAAAGCGATGACCCGACACTCTGCAAAGGGTGCGTACAGAGATCTCATCAGTAGTGAACAAGGTGGGAAGAGCATCCCCCTTGTACATGTCTGGGGCAGCCGCTCCCTGTGGGGGTTCGAGGATGGTGTCCTCCGCCTGCCTTTTCTCAGCTGCTCCTTTCAAAGTGCTCTGAGGACTCCCTACACGACTCAGCGCACCCCCGGGTGTTCAGGGAGAAGGGCACCCGGGGCCGCAGGGGCAGCCCCATGCCAAACAGCGGATCAGCTCTGGCTTGTGACGTCATCCACAGCAGTAAAACAATAGTTTTCACCCCAAACCCACTTGCCTGTGGTATTAGCCCAGTTCTGTAGGATGAGGCTGAATCACCACTTCCCGCGAACGAGCCACCAGGCGGTGTGACCTCAGAAAAAGCAAGGGGATTTGGAAAGAAGGAAGCGGGGGAAAAGCAATAAAATCCGGCAAATGGGTTTTCAAGAGGAACACATGCCAGGGGGAGAAATCAAGCAAAATGGATCAGATGAGGAGCCAAAGAGTATGGTCGATTTTTTTTTTTTTTAATATGGTCGATTTTTAAAATGTCATAGTTTTGGGGCGCCTGGGTGGCTCAGTGGGTTAGGCCTCTGCCTGCAGCTCAGGTCATGATCCCAGGTCCTGGGACTGAGCCCTGCCTCAGGCTCTCTGCTCAGAGGGAGCCTGCTTCCCCCCCACCACCCCCACCTGCCCCCCCACCACCCCCACCCCCGCCCCCTGCCTCTCTTGTGATCTCTGTCAAATAAATAAATAAATAAAACCTTTTAAAAAAAAGTCATAGTTTTAACATTTTTATCCTCCAACTCTTCAGATGGAATATTTAGTTAAGTAGTGCCCAGGTTAGGGTGCAGGAAGGCTTTCCTGAGAGATCGGATCAGCGCGATAGGAGGAAGTTAGTGATAAATCTGACAGGAAACAAATAGACCAAGAAAAATGAAAAATGTTACTTTTCTGGATTCTGCCACTTACTATCAAAGCCCTGACCTCCTTTTGCAAAAAAAAAAAAAAAAAGAGAGAGAGAGAGAGAGTTTTGTATACATATATGAAAAGCCTGAAGGCATGTGGCATAACGTATTTGAAGTAAAGAAAGAAACTTAACTACCAGCCCGCATATTCTACCTGCAAAACACCCCTTCCAAAGAAAGACACATACTTTTGCTTCTACCAACTGTGCATTCACTCCTTCAGTCCAGCTCTCCTCCCTAGGGTGATAGTAACACACACCACCCAGAATATAAACCCTAAACAGTGAGGAAGCACATGATCCAATTAGGAAATGGGCATAAGACTGGAACAGACGCTCATCAAAGAGAAGGTCTGGATGGCACAGAAGCCCGGCAACATTTCTTTTCAACATCATTAGCCTTCAGGGAAATAGGAATTAAAGCCATAAGAGAGAGTCACATACCCGTAAGAATGGCTTAAAAATTTAAATAAATAAATAAAGCCGCATTAAGTTTTCCTGAGAATGTGGAAAATTTTAATTTAACTTACTCTAACTGGCATACTCTTTCAAATTCAGTGTCTGTTTCCTTCATCTCCATTCTTCTGTTAAGCCATTCCAGGTGTTTTTTTTTTTTAATTTAAGATATTACATTTTTCCGTTTTAGAATTTCCACGTGGTTGTTTTTTTATAGCTTCTGTTTCTCTGTTAATATTTTTTATCTTCCCTTTCATCGCCAGACTAGTTTACTTTCTATTAAACAAAACTATAATAGCTTCCATTACCCTTTCCAAAAGACCACCTCTGAGTCCGCTTTGGGTTAATCTGAGTTGAACGTCTTTACTTCTGTTTCCCTGGTTCTCTGTGCGGCAAGCAATCGCGAATTACAACCAGCACACTGTGAGACTCTGAACCGCGCTGTTTCTCGAAAGGCTGCTGCTGTTGTGACAGAGCATGAACTTGGTAGGACTCAAATTGCAAATTCTGTCTCTGAGGACACAGCTTAAATTTCACGTTAATTCATTCATCTTTACCATTCTTCTTGTGCGTGTGTGTTTCAAGGATCAACCAGAGATTTGGGAAGAATTTCTATTCGGAGTTTGAGGTCAGTCCTCTCTGGCTCTTTTCCCATCTCAGAGTCCCTCCTCACCCCTTCCCACGGTCCTAGCCTCTGCTCTGCCTCCAACTGATAGGCTGACTATGTGATCATAATGGGATACTCTCTAGAGAAAACAGACTACTAAAAAATCAAACCTTTAATTGTTTCCAAGAGTTACGTAATCAGGGGAAATGACAGGGCTATTTTGTCTATTTCATGGCTTAGGTGATAGTCACAGGACTGTTTGCCTTTCATTAATTCAGTGAGCCGTATACTGTTCTCTCTTGTACTATCTGTTTGTGCAATACTGTTCGTGACAATAAAAATTGATGTCCAAACCTGAGCAAGCATATCCACTGTTTAGTTTTAGGCTGAAATGACTAATGCCATTATTTCAATGGGCGTGAACTATGGGATAATAAGGATTATATGGGACTAATTGAATATCTAAAAATATAGTCCGGTTATATAGTTAATTATAAGTATTTGCCTATGCTTATTATTATATTGTGAGTCCTGGTCAGGGAAAATTGTTATGTTTCTCTTCTTTACCCTGTATTAGACCACTTATTCATTATTTGGTCAATAATCAAATATTTACTGAGTGCTTATTGACTGAGTTGGTGCCATTCTTGGCACTGGAGGTACAAAGGTAAATAATGCAGACAAAACTCATGACCTCACAGAGGTTACATGGAAGTGGAACACTAGAAAAAAAAATTCTTTTAATCAATATATTATATAACATCAGGTAATGGTTATGCAATAAATAAATCAGACTAAAATGATAGTTGAAGAGTGTGATAATTTCTATTGGATACTCCAAGAAGCTCTTTCAATAGTTGATTTTTTTAATTAACATATAATGTATTATTTGTTTCAGGGGTACAGGTCTGTGATTCATCGGTCTTACACAATTCACAGCACTCACCATAGCACACACCCTCCCCAGTGTCCATCAACCAGCCACCCCATCCCTCCCACCGACCTCCCAGCAACCCTCAGTTTATTTCCTGAGATTAGGAGTCTCTTACAGGTTGTCTCTCTCTCTGGTTTTATCTTGTTTCATTTTTCCCCTCCTTTCCCTTAAGATCCTCTGTCTTGTTTCTCAAATTCCTCATATCAGGGAGATCATATGATAATTGTCTTTCTCTGATTGACTTATTTCACTCTGCATAATACCATCTAGTGCCACCCACGCAAATGGCAAGATTTCGGGTTTTTTATGGCTGCACAGTATTCCAGTTGAGATCAAAATAAAATGAGACACTCAGACAGAAGAATATCTGAGAAAGAATGTTTTAGGTTCAGGCAACAGAACACCTGCAAAGGTCCTGAGGCAGGCATGTACTTGGCAGGTTGGAAGAAGAGTGTGGGTCGGTGTGCTTGAAACACAGTGAATAAGGGACTATGTGGTGGAAGACAGGGCCATATTGTTAGTCCTTGAACGTTGTGGAAAGGTCTTTGCATTTTATTCTCAGTTTCATGAAAATCCATGGGAAGACTGAGGAGGAAGTGACACGATCTGATTAAAGAAAAGCCTGGCTGAACTTGTTGTCATAGAACAGCAGGTGAACTTGAATAGAGAGATACTTATGGAAGTCCAGTTGTAGATCAAGGTGGCTTACGCAGGGCTGGTCATGCTGGCGTTAGTGAGATGTGTATGGGAACTGGGCATAGTTTTGGAAACAGACTCACCAGTACTTGCTGGCAGAGTAAGTAGGTAATTGAATAGTTGGTAGTATACTCAGCGGATGAAGACTGTTGCAGATCACATGCTGGAGAGCACATAACCAACAACTGTTTTTGGAAAAAAAAAAAAAAGAATTTGGTTTTGGATAGGTTACATCATGATGTTATTTGTATTTAAATGACTAGGTGGTTGGTTATATGTTCTGGAGTAGAAGGGAGAACTTAGGTATATGGATTGTATATAGAATCTTTGGCCTTGGGGTGCCTGGGTGGCTCAGTGGGTTAAAGCCTCTGCCTTCAGCTCGGATCATGATCCAACTGTCCTGGGATCGAGCCCTGCATTGGGCTCCCTGCTCAGCAGGGAGCCTGCTTCCTCCTCTCTCTCTGCCTGCTTCTCCGCCTACTTGTCTGTCAAGTAAATAAATAAAATCTTAAAAAAAAGAAAAAAAGAGAATCATTGGCCTAGTGAATATAAATAGGAGAAAAAAACAGAAAGGAGGGGGCGTCTCTAGTCTAAGAGACATCAACTATACTAGTAGTATAGGCCACTTCATGGCAACAAATGACTAAATTCTTTCAGTGTCTATAAAGATCAGTCCTCTTGCTTTGTCTCACTGCTTGCTTTTGCTAATAAGCTGGAAGTCAGTTCTGCATCGCCCTTACTCCAGGACCCAAGCTGACAGAGCTGCCACTGCCTTGAGATTGCCAGACATCATGACAGAGAGAGAGGAAAAAATAATGTTTGCAAATCATATATTGGTTCTTCAAGCTTCAACCACAAGTTACGGTGGCACCTTTCATGGGCCAAACCAAGTCACAAAGCCATGCTAGACTTCCAAGGGCCAGACAGATGCTACATTATCATGGACCCAGAAAACAGAGATCCAGAAATACTGGGGGAACAGCACTAATGCTTAAGACACACTGATATTAGGGGTCAGAATGAAGTAAAGCAATTGAAATAGTTTCTTGATGTTTTGCTCTTTTAGGTATCTCTTCAACCTCAATGGCAAATCTTACCCCCAAATAACCAATTATTTTTAAGATGTCTGAAAAATCTTCCCTACTTTCAGGCACAGGCGAGGCATTTTCAAGAGCGGGACAAGGAAAGAGAGTGAAAACAAGAAAATATTTTAATTTCATAGCAGAGTCACTGTTCACATGTAACAAGTACTGAGTGACATTTTTCCTATTGTTTTGGAAATATGGCTAAAACTGAGGACAAACGGAGCTTAAATACCACATATTCTAAGTTCGAAAGCTTTAAGACGTTGGGGTCAGACACCTCATAGATGGCTCTAGGACCCATGCAGGAGCAAACCTGTCCCGGCCACTACCCTGAGTCTCCCAACCCCAGGGCAGTATAGTGGGGGCCTGAGAAGCACAAGGAGATTGACACGTCTTTGAGAAGGGAGTGCTCCCAGGTAGAGACTGTCCTCACATCCTTCTGAGGAGGAAGGGGAAGCCATTGACCCCTTCAATGGCAAGGTCATTCAGAATAATCATTTTTCAAGATCAAGAATGACTTCAAGAGTAGAGGATCGGCATTTTATTCCCTGCTTGGATGTACACTCACCAGTGGAGAAACCAATGTTCTCACCATCCTGTGCGGTAGGAATTTTCCAAAGGAAGAGAGAGCACTGACTGAGGGAGGTCACTGGGTTTGAGCCTGCTTTCTCGTGCCCTTCTGACAGGGCCATCACCCAGATAAGGAGTCCCACAAGATGGGAGCTATCCTACGAGGGTTAGGGAATGGTGGAAGGGGTCACACTCAGGCCAGAAGACTCATGTCACAGAAAAGCAGGGGGACAACTTTTTGTAGAAGAGCCAGCATTCCGGATGGTGTCTTTGTCTCCTGGGGTTGCCTTAACCAAGTCTCCCAGATTGTGTGGCCTAAACACAAGAAATGTATCCTCTCACAGTCCTGGAGGTCAGAGATCCAATCTCCAGGGGTCCACAAGTTGGCTGCTTTTTGGGCTGTGAGAAAGAATCCGCTTCATGCCCCTCTCCTCACTTCTAGTGATTTGCTGGCAAGCTCTATAATTCCTTGGCTTGTCAATGTACCACTCCAATATCCGTCCTCACTTTGAAGGTGCATTCCTCCTGTCTTCACATCACCTTTCCTCTCTAGAGGTCTGTCACTATGTCCAAATTTCCCCTTTTCATAAGGACACCCATCATGTTGGATTAGGGACCACCCAAATGATCTCATTTTAAATTGATCACCTCTCTAAAGGCTTATTTTTAATTAAGGTCCCATGATGAGGTAACAAAGGTTAGGACTTCAACATACATTCCTGGGGGACAGGGGTGGTACACAATTCAACCTACAAGAGATGGATAAAGCACAAAGGGCCACGTGGACAGATCCTTACAAGGCCAAGAAGCTAGACCAACCAACCCAGGGGAGTGGTGGAGGCAGCCTGAGTCCCTTCCTCTTTCCTCCCTCTTTGCTGCAATATGGCAAGAACATCTAAAAGCAGCAGCTGAGGACAACAAGAAGAGTAGATGATGCCCCTGTGCCCTCTTCAAGACAAATCTGGCCTGCTCGTGCAGGAAGAGAAGGGAAGTACAAGGTTAAGAAACACTGGACTTTATCTTCAGGATGTTGCTCTTAAAGTAAACTGTTGAATACTTATATTAGAATAGTATAGGGGCACCTGGGCAGCTCAGTGGGTTAAGCCTCTGCCTTCGGCTCAGGTCATGATCTCAGGGTCCTGGAATCGAGCCCCGCATCGGGCTCTCAGCTCAGCAGGGAGCCTGCTCCCCCCCCACCCCCCCGCCTGCCTCTCTGCCTACTTGTGATCTCTCTCTCTCAAATAAATAAATAAAATCTTAAAGAAAAAAAAAAAAAGAATAGTATAGTTTTGAAGTTCAGAATTTGCTTGGAACACGAATAATCCAATTGATACAATAATTCTGTGTGCCAATAATTGACTTTAACATTAACTTTTTAGGGGCGCCTGGGTGGCTCAGTGGGTTGGGCCTCTGCCTTCGGCTCGGGTCATGATCCCAGGGTCCTGGGATCGAGCCCCACATCAGACTCTCTGCTCAGCAGGGAGCCTGATTCCTCCTCTCTCTGCCTGCCTCTCTGCCTACTTGTAATCTCTGTCTGTCAAATAAAATAAATAAAATCTTCAAAAAAAAAAACATTAACTTTTTAAAGATTCACTTATTTATTTTAGAGAAAGCGAGAGCGAGGGGGGAGGTCGAGGGGGAGAAGAGGGGTAGAGGATCTCAAGCAGACCCCACGCCCAGCACAGAGACCAACACGGGGCTCAATCTCATGACCCTGAGATCATGACCTGAACCGAAACCAAGAGTCAGACGCTTCACTGACTGGGCCACCCAGGTGTCCCTTAACACTAATTTTAAATCTGATTTTTCACTTTCCTGATAATTAGCTTAATGCCCTTAAATGGATACCAAAAAAAGTATCTAGGCCAACACTGCTAGGATTTTTATTCAAACTCAGTATCAAGTAATTAACTTCCCAAGTTAATTCTCCCTTTGTTTTTAGCCTCACTATAGGGACAAAAGGAAATGTAATTCCCTTTGATACTTGAAACAAATTTACTTACCTTGAGTCTTAACAAAGCCTTCATTAAGATCTGTGATTTTTAAAGACGCCACAAGCCTCTTGACAAGTGTAAGCTAAATTTACAGCATCGTATCAGATTATACTGAAACTTGAGGTACATTATTGTCATTTTAGAGGAAGAACCTAGATATTCAGATACAGCTGATAACTGATTTCCTTGGGAGCCATCTACAATTAATATTCTCATCGGTAACTCCCTGCACACAGTTCTGCTGCTTTGAGATTTCCAAGACAAAAAGATAATACACTGAAAAGCCTGGTCTACAAAGGTTCCTTTCTGGTCTCATAAGCCCTAGAGTCTGAGACTCTGCGACTCCACATGAGCTAGTAAGAAAGAAACTTGGGTTAAATTCAGAAACTGCAAAGTGGCATCCTTAGGCAATTATGTACTGAATTTCTCTGATTCCAGGAAATTTTGATGCTTTTTCTTTATAATGTATAGATTCAACAATATGAATACAAATATACTCCCTTTGGGACAGTGTCTGAACAAAAACATAAATAGACTCAAAAGTGTTTAACTAGAAATACATTTTAAATGACAATATATACTAATGAGAAATGTTCCATGCAATGCACTATTTTCATTCAGTGAACGGACTGACGGCTTTCATTGTTGGAAATCAACACTATAGTCAGGAACTTCTTCAGATTATCCAAACTGCAGTATTCTCAATGCCATTTAGACCTCTCACTCGTCATCAGCGTCAATGGCAAACAAAATGTATCCTCATCTATATCACATATTTAAATCCATAACCTTTTGGACAGTATACTTGGACTCCATTTAAGATAGTGAGAAAATACAACTTCCCAGGAATAACCATAACAGGTAATGACCATATTACTCTGAAGAAATCATAAAACTTTACTGAGGGTCATAAAACAAACTTGAATAAGTGGGGAGATATAGAATCGCCCTGAATATGAGGACTAAATGTTGCAAAATGATGGTTCTTCCTGAATCGATGTGTGGGTTTCATATGATCCAATGAAAACCACACATCAATTGAGGAAGAACCATCATATGGAATATGATAACCATCATGGAATATTCTTTTAACTTGCTAAGGTAACTCATAAGTTTATTTATCAAAGTAAATGAACATGAATATTCAAAGAAGTTGGGCAAATGGATGATACTAAGTAATCATATGTGTCACAAAGTATAACAACGAAAGCAGTGTGGTAGGAGTAAAATGTCGGCAGCTCATAGGTACTTAAGCCCAGAAACAGTCATAAGAATTTAATAAATGATAAGTTTAGCATCACAGACTAGTTGAAAATAAATACTCCCTATATTGCGGAGAAGTCAAACAAATTTTGAAAAAAAAAAAATGGGGGGAGGCTCAAATAGAGATTGACATCAATTTTTAACCAAATAAAGACAGAGTGGATATTTGAAAATAGGTATATTTACATATAAAAATAGTGCAGTCCTAGTGTTTTCGAAGCTACAGAGCAGTATCAATGTCATTTTCATAAAAATAACATAAAGAATCACAAGGAAAAATTGGTATAACTTGTTGCACCAAAACCAAAAATCTTCTCTAATCCAAAGGCATCATGTAAACTTTGAAAGACAATGAGAGCCTCCTTGATTTCTGGGACTCCTTAGCCAGCAGTCTATCACCGAGGGCCTCCAGGTTTCCCCTTATAAGCCCTTCAAACCAAGGAAACGGATAATACCAAAAACCAAAACTGACGGCCAACATATTACCAGAATCCTGGAGGATTTCTTACTAGTTTATCTAACTTATGGAGCTGAAATGGCAAAATGACAGGCAGCTGACCCTGAAATGAGCTTTGTTCTTTGAAAAAGAACAGATTTGCCAATCCAAGGGATGGTTGGCTGATGCCCTGCATCTCCCCCTGCCTACAGTTTACTCAGAAGTCCGAAGTTGGCACCAAGCAGGACAGCAGGCATTGCCCCCCACACTGGCTCCCCTAGCCCACTCTGATGACCTCATCTTCCAGAGAAACACAGGACATTAAAGAGGTACACTGCCAAAGGCTTTTGCATTCTGTGTAAGGAGGTCCTTTTTATCCTATGAAAACTACCAGATAATTGCAGCCAGTTATCTGATAATTACACAGCAGTTCTGAGACCACTGTCCCCTAATGTCAGCCTTGGATAGCTTCACCTCCTTCTTTCAGCCCCTACCTATCCTCAACTCCCACTAACCCCCGGCAATCACTAATCTATTCCTATTATTGTTATTTTTTTCATTTCAAGAAAGTTATATAAATGCTACCATACAGTCAGGTGATCACTAGTTTTTTTTTTTTCTTTTTTCCTGCTGAGGACTTCTCCATGATATGGATGTATCACAGTTTGTTAAAGGACATCTGAGCTGTTTCTAATTTGGGGTTATTACCGAGAAGCCAGCTATAGACGTGTATATACAGAATATGTGTGAAGATGAGTTTTCATTTCTAAGGGCTACATGCCCAATGGTAGAACTGCTGGCTCATATGGAAATAACATATTTAGCTTTATGAGAAACTGCCCAACAGCCTGCCAGAGTGGCTGTCCCCTTCCACATCCCACCATCAGTGTTGGAGTGGTCTGGTTTCTGCATATTTTTGCCAGCATTTGCAGTCACTAAGCATTTATTTTTAGCCATTCTGAAAGGCATAGTTATTCTTCACACTTTACCTTCTTCTATTTAAAACTGCTTTATTCTAGGGCCTAAAATTTTACATATAAACTTGTCTATGTGTACAATAAAAAACTCACTGGGATTTTGAGCGGAATTGCATTAAAAGTACAAGATAATTTGAGGGAAACTGACATCATTACTTGTTGACTCTCCCCATCCATGAGTGATAGGACTCATATTTTTGCCAACATAATTTTTTGTTTCCTCAGTTTTCCAAGACCCTCCCTCAATATTTTCATAAATGCTTGTATTTTCTATCATGTTAACCCTGTCTGTGATGTTTCCTCTTTAAGTAAACTGATCGAATATGGCAGAACCTAATTTGCTATGATTTTGGTTCTGTACTATCTGCTCTAAAACATCATTTGTACCCACTTCATGAAATTGTGAATCTTTGACAAGATTTTAAATTTCATTTTCCAGTTTGGTCCCTGTAGTTATTATGTTTGGGGAATTTCCACATCCAAAGCTTCTCCTCCCCCAATGGAAGGACTTGAAGCAAGAAAGGAGAAGCCACGAAGAGGATAAACAACAGGTGAGCATCATTGTTAATGGTCACAGGCAGATGGTTGGTTGAAACCCTCAGGTTTAGAAGAAATCAGTGGTAGCAGAGTGTTTCCTTAAGCTCTTTTAGGTGAAGGCCTAGTTGGCTTTTCTCCCCAGTCTATTGATAATTTTGTAAAATATATTAATGCAGTCGCAAAGTCACATAGTTAAGCAAAAGTTTCAGAATGCTTGTTCTTAATTTCTATGCTTTTCTCACCTCAGGGCAGCAACAGAGACATGTCATGGGCTCGGAGGGATGTAGGGTCAACCTTCAAGGAGCTCTGCATGAGGAAACAATCCAGCCCCATGAGGTTTTGTAGCTTTCCTCTGTAACTCCTAGAGTGATAGCAACGTTCAATTCTTCCCCTACAGGACCCATCCGTTCTGCTTAAAAATGTTAAAGACTTGGGATGCCTGGGTGGCTCAGTGGGTTAAAGCCTCTGCCTTTGGCTCAGGTCATGATCTCAGGGTTCTGGGATCGAGCCCCACATTGGGCTCTAAGCAGGGAGCCTACCTCCCCCTCTCTCTCCGCCTGCCTTTCTGCCTACTTGTGCTCTCTCTCTCTCTCTCTCTCTGTCAAATAAATAAATAAATAAAAATGTTAAAGAGTTGATGGAATTTATTCAATCCAACAGAATGGCTCTAGATGTACCTTTGGAAGATGCTGATAATTATTTCCCAAGCAGGCACATCACCATGATTATAGAGATAAACAAATTCCACGCCACTTTTTAAATGTTGTTTATCTAGCTGCTTCTAATATTTGAAATTTCTGATGAGAAAAGCCGGGTAGGACTTAAAGCAACAATGCTATTACCCACTCTAGATGAGTGTTAGTTGTTATTCTGCTGATGGTTTTCTTGCTTATAGCAGAAATAATACTGCCCCAAATTTCTCTGACTCCAGTTTTGTTATATTGCACGGTAGACAGCAGATTGAGTTAAGGGTAATCCAATCACCTTGTCTGTTGCTAAACACTGAGTGTGGACAAAGTTTTCCTAATCCATAGATGGGTAAAGAGAAGGAAATAGTAAAACATGGTAAATAAATACCACTCCAATCACTCCAAAAAGAAAACCCTTAATATATTAATAGAAACAAATTAAATCCAAGATTTTCAGAAGTATTTAAGATTAATTTTTCGGGTGGGGGAACCAGGTGGTGGGTATTAGGGAGGGCACAGATTGCATGGAGCACTGGGTGTGGTGAAAAAACAATGAATACTGTTACGCTGAAAATAAATAAAAAATTTAATTAAAAAAAAGATTAATTTTTCCATTGATAAAAGGAGTTTAACAAATGAATGGTCCAATCACAACCCCCAAAAATGGAAAATTGTTTTTTAAAGTTGAAAACAGGTCAAATCTCATTGGTAATCAAAGAAATGAATAAACACAACATTATATTTTATCTATCAAACTGTCAGTTTATTTTTGGAATTAAATGCTGTGTTGTCAGTAGCATAGATAAATGCTAATGTTGAAAGCTGAAAAAAACCCTGGTTAGCGGGAAATTATCTGACATATACAAAGAGCCTTAAAAATGATTACACCTGAGGCCAGTAATATCATTTTCTTAACTCTGTCCTAAGATAATAATCAAGGAAGTATGGAGAACTGCATGTATAATATTTTCCATATTTAACTTATTTATATTATTAATGAATTGTAAACAACATAAATGTTCAAATATATAAAAATGTAATGTAACATGTACATTTGTACATTCATACCATGAAATACTATATGGTCATTAAATACCAATTTTTAAATAATATTTTATGAATTGGTGTGATGTATATAATATAATGCATTCAGATAAAAATCAGGATAAAAAACTTTAGTATAATCTCAATTTCAAAATCAATTTACATGTAAAGAAATTTTATGTACATTCATAATTACAGTGTTGTTTGCAATGATAAACAGTGAAAAAAAAAGCTAACCTAGCCATACTATGTAACATTATGGAGTTACTAAAAATTATATTAAAAAATTAATGAATTGACAAATTTGCTCATAATATAATAAATGGAAAGTCAGGATAATAAATTGCATAGAGAATGCTGCTTTTATACAAAATAAACACAAATGCATACACACATTTTACTGCAGAAATAAGTGCACAGAATAAATACCAATGACATATAATGAATGGCCAACAATGTTCTTTGCTCAGTGGTTAGATTAATTTCATATGCCATTTGTTTTTTGTTTTGCTTTGTTTTTTATTTTGTATGGTATTTTTGGTGTTTTTAAAATTTTTACAGTGAGCATGAATTAGGTTAATGACCAGGAAGGAGTACAGATTGTGTATATTACATGTGTGTGCTTATGAAGTATGTATATATTTTCCAGAACATTTATTTGTTTATACATATATATTTTCACTTATATTCATTTCTACCTATTGATTGATCCATCTAACTATGTATCTAAGAACTACAGAAGATGAATGAATATACACGTGCACTCACACACACGTTATGTTTGTTACACCAGATACCATATTCGTGGCCACTTTTTCTTGGCTACAAAATTGACATGTATTTCTCTATGATCCTCTCCATGTAATTTCTTGAGGTATTTTTTTTTTCTTTCCATGTTCTTTCAAAGGAAAACACTTTGTGTTCCGAAAATGTTTAAAAAAAATTCAATTATTTAAGTACAAACAGTTGTGGAAGTACCAGTGGGTAATTAATAACATGTACACAGGCAAGCTCTGGACTCTAATTAATTTATTCTGTAACGTGACTTGAAATTGGTAGCTAATTTTAGCTAGATTCGATGCATGTTGTGTCGTGTTTTCTTTCTGTATTTGCAATTTTAACCAGAAAACTTTGTCGGGAGGCATTGTGTTTTCATTAATTCAAGAATAAAGGCTCCACATTTGTCTTCCCACCAGCTGAAAGGATTTACTAAAGACTGCAGAAGATCAATTAGCAAGGGGCACATATTAAATAAGTCCAAAGGCTAGGAATGGACAGGAGCCAAAATGAAAAGGCTTTCCAAGTTTACGTGGCCAACACAACAGACTTAATGCAATGTGACATGCACACTTCTTGTGACTAACAGGTCAGAGTTTGATCCTGGATTTGGTGGCAGTAAATGAATAGAGGTAGCATTATTTGTGAGTCTATTAAAATGAGACACAAAGGTCTTATTCAACAGATATTGGCATCCCCAATTCTAACACATTAGACAATGTTGATAAAAAGGATTTTGGCAAATGTGGCCAATATCTCCTTTATGCTTCTGTTTACTTTAAATGATTATAAAGACTTTTACTGATGCTGAATATTCCAAAATTCTAAAATTGTGAAATCACTGTGAATTTTCTTTCTTAAAGAACAAATGAAAAGTTCAGGAACAAAGACACTGAGACAAATTGTATTCCTGAGTTCTGTATATGAAAGCTGCATTTCATATGGTTCTTTATGACACAAAAACACATTTGATTTATTATTGAATGCGAAGGACATTCACTCACTCATTTCACCCAAGGTTTTTCAGCCTCCGTTGGGGAGCTATCCTGTGCCTCGCAGGTTACTTAGCAGCAACTCTGGCCTCTGTCCACCACCTGCCTGCAGCAGCCCCAGCTCTAGCAACCTGGAAGGTCTTCAGACGTTGCCAAATGTTTCCTATGGGGTAAAATCACTACCAGTCAAAATACCTCTGCATTAATTCATCAGCCAATTATTAAATATTCTGAGATCTTACTTTGTGTCCAGCAGTGTGCTGAGTGCAGGGACAGAATTAAATAAAATGCAGTCTTGGCTTCAAGGAGCTCCATTCCTAGACACGAAGTGACAGTCAAAGAATGGGTAATGTGTAAGCGCAAATGGTGTTCATTTCATCTGAAGAATCAGGGAAAGTATCCTACAGGGGGAAATGCAAGTAAATTGAGTTCTGAACCATGAGTAATAGCCAGGTTGAGGAAGTTATGGAAAGCCATTTGGGAGCTACTGGATGAGCGATCAGAGGTGCAAACGTCAGACTGTGGTCATTGTGCGTATTGCAGACACTTCCAGTTCCTGTCATCCCGGCCATTTCAGAGCTTTCTCTTAGGCAGGGGGGATATGGGAGAATGTTTTATAGTTCAGGGTCCAAGTCACATCTTCATCACAAGAGAGCAGAGACTGTCATATAATACAATAATATAAATAACCAGATTAAAGACACGCCTTAGACATCAGGTCAGAAAACAATCCAAAGTTAGGGTCTATTAGGTGTAAACTCGAGTTGACAGAGGCCAACAGGCAAAGCAAGATTCCCGGAGTTTTGGTCATAGTTATAAGGGAAAAAAAAAAATTTCATGAAGCCGATGAGAAGGGGGAGAATTGAGTGTCTGTGTCGAAGTGTGATCTTTCTCACCAATTTGTTTTCTCATTAATCTCACACCAGCCAAATAAAACTCTTCGGCTCCCCTATTTAAGTTAGAAAAAAATTTCTGGGTGGGCCATAAAAAGCAGCATGTAATCGTACATAGATACGGGATGAAGATGGTGAAGGTTAAGTTTCCGGACACCTCATATCCACGTGCTCCTTCTAAGAATCCAGAAGTGAGGAGGGGGATCCTAGAAAAGCATCCCCATGGTCCCATGCTTCTGTAAAACTTCCACAAATAAGCTCTTTTCACTAAAATCGATAAAGATTCCCATCGTTTTATATTTAGACTTCCCCCCCATCCCTATTCAAGAATAGGGTACATTAAAGTTGCTTTATCTTTCAGACCCCTCTTGGGTGAAGGTGGGGTTGGGAATGCACTTAGGTTGGTTTTAGGGGCATATCGTTCTTTGGTGTCCGGCCACTTCCACCAATGGTTAAAGCATCACTAAATCTAAGTCTGTGGACGGCTTTGAGGAAGATCCCTCCCTACAAATGTTCCATCTCCTTTGGTACAGGGATACCATTTTTGTAGTACCATGATACCACACACACACACACACACACACACACACACGCACACACACACGCATGCATACACATGCATACACACACAATTTAGGTAGTGGAGAAGAAACAAGGCTTACAATATTGGGAACCAAGTCACGCAAACCCCAACCCCGCCCTGGCCCTGATTTCTTCAGATCCCACCTTGCCATTTTGTGCATTTCTTCCATTTGGTGTGGAGAGCCAGAAGGGCCTGGTCTGGAAATTCAATCAATTCCTGACCGGCCTGGATACAGATAACACCCAGATTCCTCAGTGTCTGGCCAAGATACCTGTGAGATCCGGGCATCTATCCTCTGACAACTCTGTCTGAAATCCCACACATCCTTGGCTTCATCCTCTTCCCTGAGGGGTAATTCCTTATACAAATCACTTCAGAAAATAGTGTGGAGGTTCCTCAAAAAATTAAAAATAGAGCTACCCTATGACCCAGCAATTGGACTACTGGGTATTTACCTCAATGATACAGATGTAGTGAGAAGTAGGGCCATAAGCACCCCAATATTCATAGCAGCAATGTCCACAACAGCCAAAATATGGAAAGAGCCAAGATGCCCTTCAACAGAAAAGTGGATAAAGAAGATGTGGTCCATATACACAATGGAATACTACTCAGCCATGGGAAAGGATAAATCCCCACCATTAGCCTCAATATGGACGGGACTGGAGGAGATTATGCTGAGGGAAATAAGTCAAGCAGAAGGTCAATTATCATATGGTTTCACTTATTTGTCCTTATGGAGGATGTTAGGAGAAAGGAAAAATGAACGGGGAGAAATCAGAGTGGGAGACCAACCATGAGAGACTATGGACTCTGGGAAACAAATGGAGAGTTTTAGAAGGGGGTGGGGAGATGGTTAGCCTGGTGATGGGTATTAAGGAGGGCATGTACTGCATGGAGTACTGGGTGTTATACGCAAACAATGAATCATGGAACACTACATCAAAAACAAATGATGTACTACTTTATGGTGACTAACATAAGATAATTTAAAAATATAATTTAAAAAATAAATTTAAAACCTGAGAGAATAATCACAAAATTGGATTTCCAAAAGAAAATGAAATGCAGTTCCATTTAAAAAAAAATAATAATCAATCAATCAGTCAGTCAGTCATTTCTGGGAGAAACCAAATCTTGAGGTCTGTTTTTAAGAAACCCAATATAACACAAGCCAAAACTATTTAGGATGTTTGTAATATCTATCAGGGCTTTACACTTCTAACTTAAGGTGATTTATTTTATCACTCTAAATAAACATTTGTTCTTGTGCCTAAGCTCATCATTTTGTGCTCTTTTTCTTAAAGGACACCCAAACTGTATAAGGTTCAGATCCCACAAAGCCTGGCCCTGCCCTATGAGGAGTAGAATGGGACTGGATTGTTATCCACACAGAGTACAGGTGAGGGGAAACTGAAACCAAGAGTCGAGGAGAAGGTAAAATGGAGAAGGTCAACTATCAGTCCTTGCAGAGGTGATATGAAGGGACAAGTGTACTCTCCCCATTAGAAAAGTCCACGAGAATGGGCACCTGAGTGGCCACGTTGATTAAGAATCTGCCTTCAGCTCAGGTCACCATCTCAGGGTTCTGGGATGGAGTCCCGAGTCTCATGGCCTGCTCGTGGGGAGTCTGCTTCTCCCTCTGCCTCTCCTCCCACTGGTGCTTTCTC
This sequence comes from Martes martes, assembly GCF_963455335.1. NCBI lineage: Eukaryota > Metazoa > Chordata > Mammalia > Carnivora > Mustelidae > Martes > Martes martes. The sequence goes on from NC_137896.1 coordinate 6,776,293, forward strand.
TCTCTCTCTCTCTCAAATAAATAAAATCTTAAAAAAGAAAAAATGAACAAACAAATAGAAAAGTCAGAGAGAGGCAGTGGCTTAGTTGGTGAAGACTCTCCATTGCGGCTCAGGTCATGATCTCCGGGTCAGGAGATAAAGCCCCGTGACAGGCTCCATAGTGGGCGCGGAGCCTGCTTAAGGTCCTCTTTCCCCCGTGCCCTCTGCCCCTCTCCACGCCACAAAAATCCCTTCTTTGCATGTGACCTTCTCCTCCTTTAAAAGAAGAAAAGAAAAAGAAAAGCAAGAGAAACCGTCCTTGGAAGTCCCTGATCAAAATCAATATCACTGATGCCAATTTACTAAGTGGAGATGCACAATATATTTTTTAAGGCAATAGATACCGGAATGATTATTTGGCCAATCATTTAACTAAACATACTCAAGAAGAAACCAAGGAACATTTGGATTATAGAAAGTCAAATCCAGAACTTAACAGTGATAACAACTGCTCAATGTCAAAAGAATAAAGGTAACTAGGTATTATCACTCTCAAATTTAATAATTTCACACAATCTATACAGCCCGTTTTCCTAAAAGTCCCAAAGTTCCGCTAATAAGCATAATATTTAAAATTCCATAGCATGTGAATTAGGGACAAAAGATGCTCTGCTTCGAATATCATTTCCTAAACCCTATTATGCAAGTTTATCACTGAAAAATGTTAATGTTTTATTTATAATATTTTATTTAGGACATTACTATACACTTAAGATTGAGTGAGTTACTGAACCTGATTAGTTTCCACAAAAAAATTTCCTCCTTTATCTCTGTTTTACAGAATTGTGTACGAATTATGTGATCCTTGAAAGCTTTTAAAATGCAACCATAAAATCATGTGGTCCTGGAGAATAGCTGAAGTCTGATAATTTGAATATCTTCATAAATGTCCATTAAGTTTCCAACACTTTGAGTCATTTCTTTTACTTCTAGGGATAAGTCATTTAAGAAAAATAATCTTTTCGTTGATGTTTTTACATTTCTTTATAGAGAGATTTACAGATATTTAATCATTATTTTATACTGTACTAAATTGATTCATCATATATTTTAAAATTATCATATCCACCTTAGCAGACCTAAGCATTTTTTCACTTTTATCTTTTTCTCATGTACCGAATTTTTTCCTAAACATATGAACCTCATCACTACTTTCTCACTTTACATTTCATCATTATTTCTTCATGCTCTTCTTGGCATTTTTATTGTGAATCTATTGATTATAATTGTTACTTGTACAGCAATACAGGTGTTTAAGGGTATACATTTTCCTATGACCACAATTTTTACTGCCTTCAACATTTTAAAAAAGATTTTATTTATTTATTTGTCAGAGAGAAAGAAAGAGAGGCAGAGGGGAAGCAGGCTTCCCGCTGAGCAAGGAGCCTGATGGGGGCACTTGATCCCAGGACCCTGGGATCATGACCTGAGCCGCAGGCAGACACTTAACTGACTGAGCCACCCAGGTGTCCCTACAGGCAGCATTTTAATATACATATTATTCTATCATTTCTTCCATAGTGGTTGATGACTGCATTAGAGATTTACTCTTAAATCCAAAATTGTTGAGAAGAATATTTTCTTTTTCTTTATGGTTGGATATTTCGTTTATATATTTATTCTTTACCTAAGTTATTTTGCATTATGATGAGCAAAGCCTAGAAGGAAGCTTATTTTTCTGCATCTGTAGAAGTTTCTTTGAACCTATACTATGAACAGTTTTCAAATATCTGAGGGTTCTTACAAAGGATAGGGTAGAAGTTCGGTATTTTCAAAATTATCCTTGCTTATTATATATTTTTTTCCAAATCACAAACTCATTTATCGTCTGCTGAATCTTTCAAGTGGTTTAGGAAAGCCTTTCTCCCTCTGCTTTTTTTATTCCATAAATCCTCTTTATCAGCTATGATTTTTTAATAAGAATTTGCAGTGTACTTTGTAACTCTTGAACCCACCCCCAAACACTGCAATTTTTCCTCCCACTATGTTTAATCTTCTTGTTTTTTAGCTTCTTGTTTATTTTCTACTTCACTGGTTTGATGTTTTTTAATACCTAATCTAGAATTTTACATGCTCATTGCTATCTTAAACTTACCAGTCTCAAATTTGATCTGCACATGGTGCATTGTCTTTGTTAATCCTTATGAATGTAGATTAGAATTTATGAAGAATTTTCTCCTGCAATCCTAATAAAAAATTCCACCAGGTCTTTTTTTTTTTTTTTTTTTTTTTTGAGAAAGTTACAAACTGATTCTTTCATTTACAAGGAAATGCAAAGGGTCAAAATTATTCAACATGATTCTGGAAAGGTATAAGGAAGCTTGAGAATATGTTACCATATTAGTGGACTTAATCCAAAGCTACAGTTTTTAAATAAGTGTGGCAGTTTAAGAACATAGAAATGAAACAATAGCATAGAGAATCCAGGAACAGCCACACAGATGAGTGTATTAAAGTAGCAATTCAGAGTAGAGTGAAGAAGTGTTTGGGTTTGTTTGTTTGTTTTAATAAATCAACATGGGAAAACTAGATATTCATTTAGATATACAAGTGTATCTTGCATCATTATTTCTCATTCTAACACAGATATTATCCCAAGGGGATTACAGATACTAATGTGAAAGGTTAAATCAAAAAGTTTGCCAGAAAATAGCCAGGGGTAAACATCTTCATGAACTTAAAGAATATTTGCCATAAAGGACAGGGTCAAAAACTAGACTACATTAAAATTGGGAGCATCTGTTTATCAAAGCCATACATAAGAAAATGAAAAGGCAGGTCAAAGTTTCAGCACTGACATGTAAAGAGCTTGGACATTATCACTCCTATCCTCATTACGAGGAAAAAAAGCTGGAAAAAAAAGTGAAAATCAACAACTTTTCTTAGAGTCATCAGATAGTTGAGGTCAGAGGACCAACTGCTATCCCCAAACCAGATGAGACAGGAGAATACAGAGAACTACAGCCCGGGTGCAAAGGCCACAGACAGAGTCATTGGCGGAAACATTTAAAAGGTTAAGTGAGAAGGCACTCAGCCTCCAGTAAAACTATGAGCTGACTGCAACTGTCTTGAGGATTAATATCTCCTGGGGGCCAAATCTTAGGAGGGCCCCCATCTTTTACACACTTTACCCCCAAGAGCCTATCCATGGTAAAGATCACAGAAAAATATCCTCATGCTTCACTTGGGCAAGAGGAGGAGAACAATAAGCATTGTGAAAGACTCCTAGACCTCAATAGTTTAGGATCTGCTCTCAAGAAAATCTACTTTACTAGAGCTTTATCTGAATTAGAAGAAGGGTAATCTAACAAACCCAGGCTCCCCTATCTTCCCATCCCACGAAAGGGGAGAATTAAAAAAAAAAAAAAAAAAAAAAAAGCCTAAGAAATACTTCAGATGGTCACAACTCAAGGATTCAGGTCCACTACAAACATCTGAGATTTAATCATAGGATTATAGAATGCTTGCCTTCCCAATACCTCACCACCACATCCACAGGGCCCCAATATGATTCAGTGGGCTACAAGTCAGAGCTCTAAGACTCAGACTCAATTTAAGAAGAAGCTCTTAGGGAAACCCCAAAACAACAAGATAGGAAAAAAAAAAAAAAAAAGCTGGAAAGCAGAGGCATTATTATCTATGTAGAAAATTCCAAAGAATTCACAAAAACAATTCAAGGAACTAATTCATGGAGCAATTATAGAAAGCCACTATTTTACTCAAACAAACTCATTCCCAGGTGTCATTTGTGTCCCACGTTGGGTGTTCCTTTTGGTTTAGTTACACCCCAAAGCTCAGCCATTGCTTCTCATTATAGAACTACTACTTTATAGTTAGATTTTTTTTTTCCAGAATTAGCCACATGCTGTGCTGAAGCCAGTTATTACCCTCAAAACAGTACATTCTTATATTTAACCCACACCACTGGAACAGACCTCTTGATAAGTTTATCTGAGCAATCTCATTATCTTTCTCCATCCACTGGGGCTCAGTCAAAACCACCCTGATCCAATGTAATTGGGGGTAGCATCACTTAAGTATTAACCACTTTCCTTCTGGAAGTTCTGTAGGATCATTATACCACAGCTTCAAATGTCAAGGGGAGAAAGAACTTTTGATAAGTCTCACTAGACAAAAGGTCTTACAAAGCATCCTCCTTAGGTAAAAAGGTTTATTGTGTTACGTATATATAACTAAGAGAGACTGCGTGGGATCCATCCCAGCAATGCAACCACTTGTCTAGGACGATTTAGAAAGAAGTCAGGATGTTTTCTCAGCAAAAGCAAGGGAAGTACGTAGATTGATGAGTAGGTACTCAAAAGTTAACAATCTCTGGGAGGCTATGCCATGACATCATCATTCAATGGCAATGAAATCAACACAGGATAGACAGCTATCCTGTCTTGTTATTGTATTTACAATAAAAGAAGTCACTCAAGATCCCCTAATCTCAAATATATTCACAAAAGCACCAAAAACTCCTTTTACCAATGCAGAATAGGGAATATAGTCAATGGTACTGTAACAGCGTTGTAGGATGACAGATGGTAGCTAACTTGCGGTGAGCACAACATAACACTGTATAGATTTGTTCAATCACTGCATTATACACCTGAAACTAATGTAACAATATGTGCCAACTGTATTTCAATTAAAAAAAAACTCCTTTTAAAGAATTATAAAAAGACTTTTTTTTTTAAAAAGGATTCTTTTATAATTATAGCCAGGTCCTGCCAAAGGAAATATGCCTAATTTTAGTTTTTGCAATATACATATTGTCTGCTACATGGTGCATATACATAATACATGTCTGTATACATACAGCATTTATGTTTTCAAATACAAAACAGAAACAAACTGCCAGTGTTAAAACTGTTCAATTAAATTTAATAGAAGATCTGAAATCCCAGGATCGTATTGAGTTTAAAGGTTCAAGAACCCCACCCTTGAACTGTTTCCATTTGTAATTAATAATTCAAGGAAAATAAGGGGTCTTGCAGGGCTAGCCACAAAACGAAGCTCTGCTCTTATCTGACCAGCTATTTCCAGAACTGACTCCATTAAAGCACTAATCTATCCTTGTTTGCCCCTCTGTTTCGGGTCAGACGCTTTTATACTTCCTCCCGTCTCTTCTCAGGCATTGGCACTTGAAATACCCCTAAGGAACACCACTCGCCAGAGTGTCTTCATTCCCCTTGTTGATCCTAGTTTCTGTAAAGTTTCTCCCTGGGACATATCCGCTGTCCCTTCTTAGGGTCGTCTTCTACTTCTCCCCTGAATTTAAAATATAAGTAGTGAATTACATCAAATGTTCTTAAACCCCAGGGGGAAAAATGAATGACCACGTAAGATCTATTTTACAAAGAGACCAAGAGATGATAATGATCACTTAAACTTGGCCAAGTTTTATTTTTCTGCACAAGAGTCAGCATGTTGCAACAGATAAGAATGCAGACCATGAACTCAGGCGGCCTCACTGTTCTTTCTTTCTTTATTTTTATAATTTTTTAAATTTTTTTATAAACATATAATGTATTATTAGCCCCAGGGGTACAGGTCTGTGAATCACCAGGTTTACACACTTCACAGCACTCACCATAGCATATACCCTCCCCAATGTCCATAACCCAACCACCCTCTCCCTACCCTCCTCCCCCTGGCCACCCTCAGTTTGTTTTGTGAGATTAAGAGTCTCTTATGGTTTGTCTCCCTCCCAATCCCATCTTGTTTCACTTATTCTTTTCCTACCCCCCAAGCCCCCACGTTGCATCTCCACTTCCTCATATCAGAGAGATCATATGATAGTTGTCTTTCTCCGATTGACTTACTTCGCTAAGCATAATACCCTCTAGTTCCATCCATGTCATTACAAATGGCAAGATTTCATTTCTTTTGATGGCTGCATAGTATTCCATTGTATATATATACCAAATCTTCTTTATCCATTCATCTGTTGATGGACATCTAGGTTCTTTCCATAGTTTGGCTATTGTAGACATTGCTGCTATAAACATTCGGGTGCACATGCCCCTTCGGATCACTACGTTTGTATCTTTAGGGTAAATACCCAGTAGTGCAATTGCTGGGTCGTAGGGTAGCTCTATTTTCAACTTTTTGAGGAACTTCCATGCTGTTTTCCAGAGTGGTTGCACCAGCTTGCATTCCCACCAGCAGGGTAGGAGGGTTCCCCTTTCTCCGCATCCTCGCCAGCATCTGTCATTTCCTGACTGGTTAATTTTAGCTGTTCTGACCGGTGGGCCTCACTGTTCTTTAGACCACTGGCTCAACTTCTATAAGCTCCAGTTTCTCCACTGGAAACATGCGCCAATGACAGAATCTGTCCCTGAAGCCTGTTGTAAGCAATAAGCGAGACATGAACACACTCTAGCACCGTGCCTGGCACACAGAAGTCATTCGGTGTCAGCTGCCCTATGAATTCTTTTCTATTATCATTGCCGTTGTTATTCTTATTTTGCATACACATTAGTCTAGGTATCTAATTCAATTTGTTCAACTACTCACTGAATTTTTAAATACATCTATTTCGAGTGGCTTACTTTTTTTGTGGCACTACACTTGGGACTAAAAATAGAGTGGTGAATGAGTGCATTTCTGCACCGTAGAAGAATGTAAGCCAAGGGTAGGTGATGATCCATTGAGGCCAAAGACTCGGAGACAGTGATGGAGACAAGTTTATTGGGGGTACCTAGGCACAGGGAGTTCAGGATTGGCCAACTGGACAGTTGCTGATATCTAGCAACTTTTTATAGCATAGCAACTGAGCCTAGCAACGGTCTGCAGCCTCTCCTTCCTTGCACGGCCAGCATTCCAAGGAGATCAAGGCCTGCCATCCAGACATTCATTCTTTGTTACAAAGGAGACACTCCAGGTTGGCGACTCGTGGAGCCCCTGACCTTGAATGCTGAACACCACGTTCTTCTACACATTCTGCTTAATGAGACTAGACAGGGAGGGCTGGATCCTTACATTCTCAAGCTAGGGATTAACAGGGGCATTCGGGGTATGCTTTGCACAAACCTGCCTTGTAGCATGTACCATATAAGATAGTAAGGTCTCTACGCTGGTTGGAGCTCTGTACCTTTGTTAGTCTGTTTACTATGAGCCAACAAAGTCACACAGAGTGGCCAGGACTGTTATTCCCCCTTCTCAAACACTCTAGGTGTGTACTGAGATCATGCTAGGGGAAAAAAAGGAAATGGATTTTGTATCACACGCTAACCACGCTCAATCCCTGATGCCCAGAGCTTGGTGTTGAGAAGGATACAGTGTCTGCGGCCAGGCTCACCCAAGAGAGGGTTGCACTCACAACACCCACCATTGGTGCGGGGGGAGAAGGCATCCCTTCCTTTGATTCACCTTTGCTATGTATTCAGTGACTGAATGCATCAATTCAAAAATAAATAAAAGAACTGGTAACAGTATAATTCCAGATTAGGTCTTAGTGGGATTTGTCATTCCATGAAGTTCAGTTTTAAGAAAACAAAATTAGTAGCATGAACCCCAGCTGTTGACATTTCCCCCTGCTTCTTGGTGCCCTATTATCTGAGCTGGTCTAGGCGTATCTCATCAATTACCGTAGTTCTGCAGGAGGCTCTCGGGCCACTTAAGCTGACACTTTGAAATATTAGTGGGGAAATGCTGCAGGTGTGGTGGGTTGGGAGCGACCCAGCAGCAAGTTTGCATCAGCCCAGAATTTTAAAGAGTTTTGTGCACTATTCCTTCCGTTATTAAGCTGTTTCAATTAGAGGCAAAAATCCTATTTTCTTTGGCAGGCACCTTGTTTCATCTATAAAGCCATCACTCTCCCCATGAAAAAAGAAACCATCATTTTCTAGGATTCTGTTATGAATGTGATCATCTCTGTGCCCGCTATCAGGAAGCACAGCGAGAGTTCTGTGTGACAGTTTGACAGGACACTGTCGTACCCACCAAGACAGCCCACTCTGATTTCTCACTCCTCTGAATGCTTCAAATGCTTCTAGTCTCTACCATGCAGCCCAACATGCAACCCTCTGTGGTCACATTTTCCCGCGGAGGGCTTTTGTCTGTGTCTCTCTGGTTTGCCTTCCTTGATTTTGATCATCCCATGTACAACTGGGTACAAGGTAAGGTGTTTACTGAAGATGAGATAAAAATCATATACCATCAAAATCACTTTGTAAAACCCTCTTAATATTAGATGATATTAGGGATTTATTATCAATGTTAGATGTGATAAGGGAATGGCGGTGAGACAGGGAAAACCAAATACCTTTGTCAGTTTGGAATGCATCTTGGAGAGCTTGCGCGCAAAATGACAGGAGGTCTCGAAACTGATTTAAAGTAATGTAGCAAAAACTAAAAGTGTGGTGGGTAGATAAACCCAAGGTTGAAAAAAATTGATAATGATTGAAGCTGGGTAATGGCTAGAAGGGGATTTATTACACTATTTCATCTCTGTATGTTTTTGAAATTTTATGTTCAGAATGTAAAACACACTTCAAGTGGCCCATTAAGGACACATACACACCTATAATTTTATTCAGTATGCTTATGCTTACATCTGAGAAGAGTAACCAACACAAAACCTTTATGCAGAGTTTGACTGTTCAAATCCATTTTGACTTGGAGGAACTCTCAAAGTCCACAGCGCTGAATACGGCTTAGTGACTGATGCTAATGGGTTCTTATCTGCCGTGACATTTTACTTTATGTGATGGTTACTTTTATGCGACAAGCTGATGGGGCCACAGGGTGCCCAGATATCCAATCAAATACAGCTGTGGGTGTGTGTGAGAGGGTGTTTCTGGGTGAGACTGGCATTTGAATCAGTAGCCTGAGTAAAGCCGATTGCCTAATCAACCAACATCCAACGGCAACCCTATGAGAGTTCCCAAGCCTCCCTGAGCTCAACCAACCCCCAGATTTGTGGGCCAAATAAATGACTGTTATTGTTTTAAAGCCATTGAGTTTGTCATACAGAAACAGAAAGGCGGAACAGAAAAGACGACAACACATTTCAGGGTCACATCAGTGGGACTGAGGCCAACTTGAAAAGAGAAGATAGGTTTTGCACACCCGATCACTTTCGGTTGCGGATTATGTGTCGGCATAATGTTACTGCTAACTGGTATTGCCCAATGCCCCTGAATCTGCCAGGGACATCTCTTAAGATTCGACAAATTTAGTCTCTTGGTCATAATTAGAATTGTTGAACCCATTAATGTTCTTTGGTAAGTTTATTCTTTTCCTTTGTCCTTCGGGCTTCAGATGACCTGTTATCTAGCCAGCGCTAATGCAGTCAGAGTTTACCCATGAGCAAATCAAACTCTAAATGGCATGAATTGAGAGAGAGAGAGAGAGAGGGAGGGAGACTACTGTATGGGGCTACTGAAAGTTGCAGGAAACTGATCCAGGGTCTCAACAATGCCATCAAATTGGTATTTCCTCATTTTTCCTCTCTGTTGACTTCTGTGTTAGCCTCACCAGTAGGTAGGTTCTCTCTTTTCCTTAGAAAATAGTCTCTGGCACTTCCAAGACCATTCCCTACCCTCTTAGCCACCCCAACAGGAAAGAGAGCTCCCCTTTTCTGCTTGCTGTAAGTCAATCCCACAAATCACATGCCATCAGCCTAGCTGTGGTCATAGCACACACCTAATCCAGTCGCCGACTGGCCAAATCTGCCAAATCTGGGTTCCATGTCAACCGCTGGACCATGGTGTCTGTTGGCTGAGCCAAAGCTCTATGGGTCAAACTCACCTGAAACATACATACTGAGAACTGAGAAGATTATTTCCTAAAAAGAGAAACCGAGGGGCTATTATGTTAGGAAGGAAACAGAAACGGTATATGTCAGCAGGACCCTGTGGTTTTACTAATCCCACCTAACCTTCCTGGGTTTTCTGATGCTTCACCAGTGAAATAAGAGGACAGAGTATTTGATGGGTAAATCCCTACCCACCTTGAAAGTTCAGTGATTCACAGTGATGCAGGCGAAAGGTATTATTGTGGTAGTACAACGAAAACCGTCAGTGTGATAAATTCTGCTAGTGGAGACTGTCAAAAACAGGGAGAGGTGGTTTGAACCTGTAAAATAAAGACAGGAAAAGAAAAATCCGAAGCTCTCTTTTTCCTCTCTCCTCCATTCCTCCAAAAATCTTACAAACTGAACCACTTGGCAGGACTGTAAAGCATGCGGACTGTTCAATGGTCGGTGGTGACTCCAGTCACCATCTGACTGGTGATGAGGAGAGCCTGGGAAGGATTCTCTGGTTTTCCATATTGCTAATGAAGCCTGTTTGGATTGGCAGCCCTAAGCCTTTCGGTGTCTCAGTGAATCTACCGTGGTTCGAAGCATCCAAATTCTGCCAGGCTGATTTAATGGGGCACTGTGTGAAAAATGATGACCAGGCTGGTCCAAGTGCCAGGTGATGCTGAGTGACGCCATGGGTTGTCTCCTACCAAGAGCCTTGGGGTGCATGGGAAGCAGCTCGATGCTATAAATGAGGACAGGCAGCAGGAAGGTGGTCAGAATGCGACTCTTCTAGAAATGCAATTAGCCTTCCATTGCTCCTGCTGCCACTGAATTAATCGGTCTCTTGTTTCATTCACACTTCTGCTCACCCCTAGGAGCCTGCACGTTGCTGTGGAACAGGTTCACACTCTGTGCTTTCCAGGTGCTGAGCAAACTATTTGCACTTGTCACTAGCACTTTCACCTGTGACTTACTGAAGCACAGAATGGAATGTCACTCTCACGCTTCTCTAAGGGACACAGATACAACTTCTTCCCTAGCCTCCAGCATCAGGGTCTCCTCAGACCACTCATCCATACCTAGGACTTGTAATTATCCTTCAGAAAGCAAGCCACTCCACAAGTTCCACTAGAACTCTCATGGTACTTCTTATTTTTCTTTGGCCTCGTATTACCTCCTCATGGCAAGGATGACAATCATAGTGAAATAATGCACTTCGAGCCCTCACTACGTGCTAGGCACTGCTCTGGATGCTTTCCTTGCCCTTTCTGATTTAACTCTTCTAACACCTATTTTCCCCATTTTACAGACAAGGAAACTGCAAATTAGACGGTTAGAAAATGAGCCCAAGGTCAAGCAAAGGACTCAAATCCAGGTCTGTTTGATGTCAGAATATGTATTTTAATTAACATGCTATATGTGTTCACCCTGCATTGGTATAGGACAAAGGAGGAAAATACTCTAGCTGATGGAAACAAACTTAAGACAGTAGACTTGGCATTGGTACCTCTAAGCCCAATAACCATACGGCTAGTGAGGCTGGCAAATCGAGGGTTTCTGTGACCTTAAGAAGTTGGGTTGGACAATTCTGGCCTCAATACCAAGTACCCAGAGAGCTGCTGTTGGGGCGGTCAGGTTTTAGAACCATCCCATACCACGTATGGAGTGATGATCACTGGTGTGTAGATTTCCCAACGTCTACACTGTCGCCTGCCTGCCTCTCCCTCTGGGAGCATCTGGAACCAGAAGGTTAAAGGAAGGGAGAAGCCCACAAAACAAGTTTTTCTCCTCTCTGCCTTTACAAAGGCTGCCTGTTCCTTAATCACAATTCACGTTCAAGTTCACAAACATTGTACCTGCTTACTCAGGACAAAGATCTACCTCCACACCCAAGTTTCTACATCACCCGTTGTCCACACCACTGTCTCCCATGATTGTGTCCTGCCCTGATCTCCATATTCTGCTGCTTCATTTCTGAGTCATCATCTCCTAATTAAATTTGTGACCCTCTACAGTGTCTGCATGTCTTCAGAGGCCTCAAACCGGAATGATTGGAATGACTACAGGCTTTGATCAGGTGAAGCAGGATGGGCAAATTCTATGGAATTGATGAATTTATGGAATTCTATGGAATTAAGCGGGCTGCCACTCTGCACAAGGCAACTATTTCAAGGACAAATATGGACCAAAGTGACCACTTATTGTTTTCAGAAGAAGCCATTAATTCAGATTGTGTGTATGTGTGTATGAATTCTCCCAATTGATGATGATGTCCCTTAATTTATATATTAAAAAAAAAAAAAAAAAAAAAGCTTGTGAAGGCCAAATACAATGTCCATGGAACAATTCTGACAAAAGAGCTACCACCTTGTCTAGAAGGGTAGATAATAAAGTACAAGCTTTAAAGTTAATCAATCAATTGGCAAATATTTCTTGGTCAAATACTTATTGAATGCAGCAGGCTGAATTCCTTGCCATCACCGCTATGGAAAATGTTCAGCTTCTTCTTTTAAATATTTAGCTTTTTTTTATGCCAGGATTTTCTCACCTATAAATTAGGGATGTTAATAGAACCAAAGTCACAGAGCAAAAGTGAAAATTAAAGAAGAAGAATGCATAAAAGTCTGTGTACAATAGATGGCATATAGAAAATAGCAAATAAGTAGTAGCGATAATTAATAAAACACACATAGTAGTATTTGTCATTACTGTCACGATCACAGTAGAAATAATAATGGTTGCTATTTATTGAACACTCATTAATCCGACAAAATTCCATGAGAAAGCTAATGTGCAGTGGTGATCATGGTGTTTGTGACTGAAGAAGCTGCAGCTGTGGTAGTAACAGAACTAAGAGAGCCAAACAGAAATCTATTCAGTGATATTAGAAAGAGGATTAATAGGGGCCCCTGGGTGGTGCAGTCGGTTGAGTGTTGGATGCTGAGGTCATGATCTCAGGGTCATGAGCTTGACCCCATGTCAGGCTTCATGCTGGGCATGAAGACTCCTTGGGATTTTCTCTTTCACTCTCCCTCTGCCCCTCCCCTTACTTACACTCCTTCACTCTTTCTCCAAAGAAAGAAAGGAAGAAAACAAGAAAGAAAGAAAAAAACAAACAAACAAACAAAGAATTAGTATTAATAGTCAGAAAAAGCAGACAGCTCATTCCTTGAATTTTTCATGTACTCCCCTCACCACTGTGAAGAGTCCATATGGCACTGCTGGGTACATTGCATGTTAATAAATACTTGTTCAATTGGTTGTTTGTCCCTAGAAACCCAACGGAGCCCAGTGCTCTTCTATCCTATTTATTTATATCCAGGAAGGATTTATAGTGTGTGGCTCTTTTTAGATGCCCTCTGATAAGCCATCCTGCTACCCCATTGAAATCTTCACCTAGGAAACAATTCTCTCAGGTCTCGAAAATGGAGAGGTGAAGTTTCTCTTCACTTCTACAGCAGGGGGATGGTGTCCTGTTGGGGGGAAATAAGAATGCCAACAACTGAATTTTTTTTTTAAATAGCTGAGTATAGCAAACTGTGTCTTTTAATGCCAGGAACTGTCAGGGAGATGCACCAGTGAAATCTTTCACACATTCTGTCCACACAGCAAGATCACTTGCTTGGCTGTCTCCTCGCCCCAGCTGTGAGATCCCTCATTTCTACCCTGCTGAGGCTATGGCCAGATGGTAGGGGCAACTTGCCTCACCTCCATGACCTTCCTGGCACAGAAGAAGTCACCAGCCGTGTCCTACCCTTCTTGATGCCTCATGGCAGAGTTTCTGACCTTGACTTGGTGGTCACAGGGTTCGAGGCAAGACATGACTCTTTTAATGTAGGTCTCCTTGGGCAGTCACCTCTAGACTTATGGATGTCCTCCCTACCTTACCCGAACCAGAAATCATGGAAAAAAAAAAAAAAAAAAAAAGGCAGACATCTAAAATGCTTTCCAAAACCAGTGAAGAAAGGATTTGCATTTTAGTTTTGTAAAAACTCTAGTGCCATAGTCAAGTTTATTTTTATTAGTTGACCTTGGAGGCTACTCTTGGTAAGGAAACCATTGAAAGCATGTATTTGTAAATCTGATTATTCATATCAACAGAGTACGTTCTCACTTAGACTCTCTCCATTTCTTCTAAAACTTAACTGTCTCCAAGCTAAAATACTCACCTTTTATTTTCACATCTGTTTTTGCTCTTTATTCACAACCCTCTTATACCCCAACTGCCAAACAAGAATACTGAGAACTATTATCACCCTCAATTTATGTCCCACTACCAATCAGTTCACTCAATTTCCATTTCTCTCCATTCCAAACCATTGTAACTACTCATGATTTTTAGTCCATTCTCTACATAGCATTCAAGACTGTAAATCTGAAACCTTTACAGAAAGCAAATTTGATCTTCATCCTCCAGCTAAAAACTCTGAGAAATGTTATCCCATTGCCCTTAGGCTAAGAGTCTAAACTTCTTGATAGAGTTAACAACATTCTCAGTGATCTGACTAATATCTGCCTCTCCAGCATCATCCCTGTTTTCTCCGCATGCTGTGTTCTAAATAAACTGGATGGATTATTTTTAGTTCTTAGGAAAAAATATATCATTACAATAATCAACACACTTAGTGTAGCCAGCCTCCAAGATGACCCCCAAAGATCCTTGCCTCCTGTATATCACCCTATCACACCGAATTAGGTTTGGTCTGTCTGGCCAGTAGACTGTAGTGGCAGTAATGGTATGATTCTGAATGGTGTGACTTCTGTCATAAATGTCTGGCATTGCCACTTCTATCTTGCATCCTTTCATTCTGAAAGAAACCAGCCGCCATTATGTGAGGACATTTAAGCAGCTCTGTGGAGAGAGCCACAAAATGAGGCACTGATGACTCTTGACAATAGCCTACACCAACTGGACAGTCCCGCATGTGAAGGCGCCATATTGGAAGCAGATCCTAGAGACCTGAGGACTGCTTCAGAAAACCGCAGCCCCAGCTGGCATCTTGACTGTAACCTTATGAGAGATCCTGAGCCAAAACCAACCACCTGAACACCTCTCGGGCTACTGACTTTCAGGCACTGACATTAAAAGAAAGATACTGCTGTTTCAAGACACTGAGTTTTGAGGTGATTTGTTAAGCAGCAGTAGTTACTAACTCGATGTATAGAACACTTGCATGAAATATGCTATGTTAAATATTCTACATATTTAATTCTTGCAATTCTCCAAAGTGGATACTATTATTGTTCCCATTTTATAGATGAAGATATTGAGGCACCAAAATGTTGTGATTTTTTAATGCTAGAAAGTTATTAAATGTTAGAGCTAAAATTTGAAACCATTGTTACATAGATCTTATGAAATCTGCCTTTATCATCTTTCATGATGTAGACTTGGCTCTTTTCAACTATAATTATGCAGACCCATCTTCATGATAGGAATTGCCCGTCACATTTATACTCTTGCTGATCAGGAAGAATGTGTCTTATCTGTCCCCTTTCCCCTGAGTAGCTTGGCAGGGGTTGCAAGCAATTCCATCATTCCAGCAGATGACCAGTACATTTCTACCCAGCCCTAGCACACTGTGGAAGTATGGTTTGAATTCCAATGGATTGCTTATTTGCATTACATCCAACCACCCCACTCACCCCTGTCAACTAAACACTACCTCTGAAACTACAACTTGAGACATTAACAAGGTGACTGACCCCAATTAAGGTCAATGCCAAAAGGAGGGGGGGGAAGAAGAAGAAAAAGAAGAAGAAACACTCCCTGTGTCATCTGGCAGATTCAGTAATAGCTTGTCCTATTAACAATCCTTCCAGATAATTCCCAATTAACAAAATCACCTGGTATAATGATCCAATAAGCTCCAGAACTTGGAAAAAGACTTAAAGAATCATTATGAGACCATTATCAACCTTGGAACAAGGTCACCTACGGTGGAGATCCAACCTCCACAGCAACGTGAACAAAGTCACTTGCCTGGATAGCCAATAGCAATGAATGAATGGAGTAAATGCTCAAGAAATCTGCAGATACTTAGGAAGCCTCATCTTGGTGCTACTATTACCAATGTCTGAATTTTTTTTTTGAAAGTTTTTTTTTCTTTCCTTGAAAGTTTCAACAGAAATTTTAAAATTGAAATTCTCTTTTCAAAGACCCACATTTTACTGATTGATAGACATTATTTTCAGCTTCCGAGCTACTGAAAATACTTTCTAGAATAACCTACTACCAGGAAGAAAAACAGGAATTCATTTTTATATTAAATAGCCTCAGATTTAGACACAATAACATAGCTGCTTTCATATACTAAACATGATCTGTAGTGACATCAGACCATTTTGGAGTGTTTAAAGAGCCTAACAGGTGCCTGGCATTATTTATCTCCCTTCCACGTCTAGTGTCATGGCATACTAAATAAATTTCATGTATCCATTCACTCATCAAAGATTTTACTCACTTAACAAACTGAATTAGATTCCAATTTTCTACCAGTCCCTGGGTTCTAAGGGAAACAAAAATCAACAACAATGAAAGTAAACAAATCAATACATAAATTTGGATGCGAGCCCTATGGGGCAAAATGAGGCAGAGTCAGTGATGACGAGAGACTTGGGTAAAAAAGCCATTGTGCAGGAGCCGGTCAAGGAAGGGTGTCTGACGAGGCAGCATTCAAATGAAGACCTACGCAAATCACCTCAACGATGCAGGGTTTAAGAGGGAAGTATGCCAGGGAGACACAAAAACTAGAAATTCACTTGTGAGAATGACATTGACATACCTGAGAAATCACGGGAGGAGAAATGTGAGGGGAGAAGGGAAGGGGTCCGAGGGTTTGGAAAGGGGTTACCACCCTGCATTTTTACCCTGCCTTGCTGCATGTGAATAGTGACCTGACCCGGCTAATACCTGACCCAATTCCATTACCTGTTGCATGGAGTGTTAGTTAAAGTGTGTTGAACAGCGACCAGGTACCAGCCATCTTCACATGCTGCCTGGTTGCATCAGTGTCTTTACCCACATTTTGCAGATGAACAAATGTGGGCTCAAAGAATTTATGTAACATGGCCAAGGTTATACAGCGAGTAAGTGGTCGAGCCAAAATTCAAATCCAGGGCTCTCTGATAGTAAAGTCTGTGATATATAAGGAGAAAAGTGCAGAAGAAACTACAGAACATTAACAAATTCTGCAGCCCTGCGTTAGGTTGCCTATCAAGTCTTCACAACTCTAAGACTCTGGTCCAAAGGAAAAGACGTGGAGGTCTTGCCTCAAAAGTTTAAACCTAAGCAGACTTCTTTGAGAAGACTTCTATGGGTTACTAGACATGGAGGATGAAAGGAAATGACTTTCCAAATAATAAACATCCTAGGAAATTGACATTCTCTAATTTATATAGAGACCCATACCCACCCTCTCTCTCTCTCTCTTTCTCACACACACACACGTATATACACACACCTGGGACAGGGTGAGCAAGAGAGACACACTCAACAGAGACTAGAGAAAATGGTGGCCATAAGTGTGGTAGAACACACCCTCCCATGATGAGCCTGCAGGCATCAACAGAGAAAGAGTACTGTACCAATCTCTAGCCACTCCTCAAAATCCCACAGAAAGACCAACATCACTGTCTGTGATGAAGAGTGATTTTTGAAATGAGAACTTATTAAGCAGATGGGAAGGAAGCAGCATATGCACTCAGAGGACACACCAAACTTGGGCAGCCCCAAATGATGTCACTCAGCACAGGGCCAAGCATCTCAACTGAACTTACTCCGAGAGTAGCCAGAGGTGGGCCAGGAAGCCTTCATATTTACAGGAACGGCATGGCGTTTCTTTGTGGATCTTTCCTTTTACTTAATTTTTCTAAGTGATTTAGAATAGGGAATCTTTTTCTTTTTCTTTTTTCATTTTTAAAGGAATTTAAGAAGTATTACTATATTAAAACAAACAAAAATGCAAAAAAATTCTCCATGGATTTTCAAAGCAAATTACAGGTTTCATAGGGCTCCTTTGTCCTATGTCCTAGAATCCCCAGTTAATGTCTATCATTCATACACAATCCTGCTTTCATTCATACACACATTACTTAAGTCAACTAACATTGGTCAAAATATATGCCCGGTCCAATGCTAAGATTATAGTATGCATCAGTATGGCAACGGTTCTCAAACTTTCACATGGAATCACCGAGGTCTTGTTAAGACACAGACTGCTGGGTCCCACTACCAGCATTTCTGATTTATTAAGTCTGTGATAGGACCCGAGAATTTGCATTTCTAGCAAGTCCCCAGGGAATGCTACTGCTACTGGTGCAGGAATCACACTCTGAGGACCATTACTGTAGGGAAAAATGTAAGAGCAGCAGATTTCTAGGTAATTAACGCATGGTTATGTCATTTTATAAACATAAAAACTAAATCACAGAGCATCAATAACTTACCTACAATGCACAGCGAGTCAGTGACCAAGAATTATTACTCCAACCCAATGCATCTTGTTTGCTCTAAGATTCTCAGAGCAGCAAACTGACATTAGATGACCTACAGTAACAGGAATTATATACCACAATCTTCTCCCTGTGGGAGCAAATTAGCTGCTGAACTTCCCTCCTTCTAGAAAACTTTTTAAGCAACCTTTGGTTCAATAAAACATGCTACCTCGAAGGGCAAGCATTTCCCAACCCTTTATTCTGGTACCTCAGTGTAATAACTGACAACACCAGAAGCAGAATCCAAAGACACACTTGTCCAAATTGAGCCGTGCATGACTCAAATGAAGAATGAAAGTGCAACTCTTGGAAGACAAATATAAAACCCAGAGCTATTGTGTGGACTGAGCGGGACGTGAGACTGAATTTAAGCAGATGTGGGGATTTCACAAGCAAGGAACACGTCTCTGTCAGTTCTTATCGCCAAGTATCAGCTCACAAACATCATCAGTTTAACAGTGGCTCTTGGTCTGCGAATAATTAACACCAGTGCGGAAACAGTTTCAGAAAGTAGACAGCTGACAGAAAGTTAAACGGGGCAGTTACACCTAATAATTAGTGTGGGGAAATGGAAGCTTACTTTTTCTCCAACACTCTGAGAAACAAAGCATCAATCCCACCGAAGAAGAATCGATATGACTGAAATGCTGTGAAGAGAAGTATTTGATCTGGGAGAGACGACGACTGTTAAAGCCATCTGGGGGTGCCCAGGTGGCTCAGTCAGGGAAGCGTCCAACTCTTGGTTTTGGCTCAGGTCATGATCTCAGGGTCATGGGATCGAGCCCCGTGTCTGGGTCAAGTTCGGCTCAGAGTCTGCCTGAGAGTCTCTCCCTATCCACCTCCCCCTCCCCCACTCGCACTCAGTCATGCGTGCTCTCTCTCTCTCCAGTAAAATAAATAACGTCTTTAGAAGCGTATCTGAATTAGTAGTTCTGCTGCTGTGTAAAAAATTACCACACATTCTGTGGCTTGAAACAATATCCACTTACTATCTCACAGCTCTGTAGGCCAGAAGTCCAGATGGCCTTGACAGGTCTCACGGGGCCAAAATGAGGGCATCAGTAAAGCCGTGTTCTTTTCTGGAGGTTCTAGGGAAGAATGAGCTTCCGAGTTCATT
The DNA here is from genome assembly GCF_963455335.1 of Martes martes. NCBI lineage: Eukaryota > Metazoa > Chordata > Mammalia > Carnivora > Mustelidae > Martes > Martes martes. Next base: position 6,795,699 of record NC_137896.1, read on the forward strand.
CATGTTGTTGGTAGAATCAGTTTCTCTTGGTTGTAGGACTGAGGGCCCCATTTTCTTATTGGTTATTGGCAGAGGACTGTTCAGGACAATAACACCAGGGAGCAAAGGTCATTGGGGCCATCTAAAGTTCTGTCTACCACAGTATCTGACATTTTAAGCAAAAAAGTGAGCACACATCCATCCACACACACAAACATTGATGTTTCCAGAGTTCGATTATAAAGAACAACAAATATTAAAATGGGAAAAACCCTATAACCTCAGTGAGCACCACTGAAGGGTCAGTTCATGCCTGGATTGAGAAACAGTGACCCAACATGACCAGAGAAGCAAGTCATGAGAATGGAGATCCTATTAAATACCCCCTAACTCCAGAGGTAAAACCTGGAGGGATTGGGGTCATAGTCATGGTGCTTTCATGGTCATCTCCACATCTCTAGAGGTACCGGCTAAATCAAGGGAGGTCAGCTACGTTGAGCAGGAGGGTTATGACTGTGCTGACTCTCGGTGTGCACTGATGGAGAAAATCCAATTAAACAGCAGAAAGGCAACTCAGCTATGACTGTGTGCCCATGAGGTTACCAGGCCCCAGCAAACAGCTGTTCAATCAACACATATTTACTGCAGGCCACACATGGTTCTAGGCACCAGGAATATAATCAAGAACGAGACAGGTGAGGTCCCTCTTTTCATAGAGATTCAAATCTAAAGGATAAGAATAACAACCAATAAAAAAATGGGTGACCAACCTGATAGCGATCGTAGTAAGTGCTATGGAGAAATTATAAAATGGAGATCAGCTGACAGTGATGGAGACAAGCATGGCCAAAGGAAGACATTTACATTGAGAAATGTACTTTAAAATGAGATAAGCAGGAGCATCTGAAAAAAAAAAGGGGGGGGTTCTTTTAGGAAGAGGGTACTTCTTGAGTAAGGAAGCAAGGAGAAGCCTGCTAGGAAAGAAAAAAGAAAGGCTACTTACTCTAGCCTAAGAAAGAGATTAGGAAGTGGTAAGGCCACTGAGATGATTAAGAACCACACCACACAGTGTCTCATAAGCAATGGTTAAAAATTTGGATTTTATGCCAAATACATTGGGAAGCCACTAGGAGATTTCAAGTTTACAGGTAAAATAACCTCACTGGTGTTTTTAAGACATCATTCTACCTATTTTGTGTCTAGAGGCAGGGAGCCAGGAAGGAGCCTATTGCGATAGTCTAGGCAAAAGATGATGTTGGCTTAGACCAGTGTGACAGATGGAGAGAAGTGGTTAGATTCAGATGTGTTTTGCAAATAGGGTCAGGAGGACAGCCTCTAACATTAAATATGAAAAGACACTTTTCTGAATTGTTGTGAAAGCTTCCAATACTGCTGGTGGCTGTGCCCTCACCTTTGCTCCTACAACTTTCCCAGGCTGTTGGAAATTCTAAACAGGCAAAGATTCAATAAATAAAAACTTTCTTATTTTCCTAAAGAAAAAAAAAAAGCCAGAGAAAAAAAATGACGATAAAGTCCACATAATTGCTGAATCTTCATCTCAACTGCCAATGCCGGAAATGCGTCAACCTCAGCCAGGCAAAAATGAAGGAAGAAGAGATCATCATGCGACCCTTGTAGATAAATCTTCAGAGCAGCATGATTTATATTCCCAGTGTGGAAACAGTCCAACTATCCACTGGTAAGTGCATGAACCAATGTGGTAGCTCCATACAACAGAATGCCATCAAGAAACAAAAAGGAACACACTGTTAGTATCTGCTGCAACAGAGATGAGCCTCAAAAACAAGTAAAAGAAACCAGAAGCAAAAAATGATGTATTTGATCATGTCATGTGCATGACATGACCCAAAAAGGCAAAGCCACAGGGACCGTAGGCATTCATGGCCTATTGAGCCTGGAGTTTGGCGTGGATCAGGGGACCGATGGCAGATGAGTCTGAGGATCTTTCCGGGGTGATGGAAATCTTCTGTGACATCTGCACCAGCTTGTGAAGTTACAGCACACTACCCAACGCCATCCATAAAAAAGCATTAGGTAAAGGAAAATGTGCTGGTAGCTCGAAAGAAAGTTTAAAGGGTCCAACAGGAGTTACTTTATAAGCAGGAGAAATTTTAGATATTTAGATAATGATTAATTCATATTTCAAACAAGTTTCAAGAAGACCCTACACTGATGAAACTAAAGACAATACTGACTTTTTTTTTTTCCTGCTCTGGAATGCTTCCATTTAAACAGGCAGTCCCCCTACCGCCAAAAAGCAAAGGTCCTTCTCTATATGAAGCGATATAAAGACTGTGGTTATAGCTATACAATGCATTACCATTCAGCAATAAGGACACACAAAGATATGCATTAATCTTAAATGCCTATTGGTACGTCTAAGAAGCCAGTCGTCCAAGGCTATGCAACTGTGTAAATCCATTTATGTGAAGGTCTGCAAAAGGTAAGCTAGGTGACAATAAACAGGTTACATGGGATCAAAACAGGAGACTGGTGGTGGGTATTGTGGAGGGTACATATTGCATGGAGCACTGGGTGTGGCGCATAAACAACGAATTTTTGGAACACTAAAAAAATTAAATTAAATTAAATGTTAAAGAAAGTAAAAAAAAAAAAAAACAAAAAAACCCCAAGAGATTAAAATCTAGAAGTCATTCAATTCCATAATAGAGGGAGAAAGCTCCGAAGATGTCCCACAATGCAGAGAGGAAGAACAAAGTTACTGAAATGAGCAAAGGGAGGATTTTAAAGCTTAGAAGCAAGATTTTCAAAAACATATAATGTGAATTTAAGACGGAGAAGGTGGGACGCACAAAACGAAAAGCAAAGACTGAAGAACAAAACTACGTGAACTACAGTCTAGAACAGAGATCAGAGGAATGGTTCATCTGAGCTGCACCTATTTTAAAGATAAGGCGGTATCACGTCATACGTCTTTTCAAATTGTCTCAAAATTCTGAAGATCTGGCAAACCTAAGGAGGTCTGTAACCTCAGTTTTATATTACTAAGAAGGTGCTAGATGAAAGAAGCAAAGGAAAAATACACAGCAAGGAGGAAACAAAGTTGACAGGAGTGTTGCCTTGGTTTTAAGGGAAAGAAATTCTTCAAAATGCAAAATGATCTGCATCATTACATAATGCATTTGGAGTCAGGTGTGTGTGAGTGTGTATTTATGTGTAAATGCATGTCCATATGTGTCAGTGGGGTGGCAGATATGGTAAAATGCTACGTCTAGTTTAAAGACAACCACGAGATGGCTGGTCTCCATGCAGGTTACAGAGTGAAGAGTAATGCAGGTTTTAAAGTAGTAGTTGAATCATAAGCCTGGTTCTACCATCATCACCATCATCATGGCCAAAGAAAGGGCAACAGAAGGACATCTACTTTACAGTTAACTATATATTTGAGATGAGAATACAGATGGTATTTGATTTTCTCTGTTTCAAATTTAATCCAACACTACTTATTATATTTATAGTCAGGAAAAGCTTGTAGTAGTAGTTGACAGTTGGGCTTAGAATGTTTCCTCCCTGCCAGGACAGTACGAGATGCACATCATGGTATTTCAAGTGGCACAGCTGCTGGAAAGAAAATCACCCTCCAGGCAAGTGGGCGAGAGCCAGGGAGACCCAACTCATACGTTTGGAACTCCTGGCGGACTCTCTGGTCTGGTGGTGTGCTCTCTACCACGGAAAATGGGGATCTGAGAAAGCCGTCCCTTCACGGGGAGGGACATTTGGTTTTCACTCTGGCTTCACGTGGCTCCAGAAATTTCCACTCCTACTACTTGTGATGGAACTTTGTGACTTCGGTCTATGTGTCTTGGTGTTCTATCACAGTCCCCTTACTCCAGTCATGTACCTCCCACTGCACCAAGCGTAGGAGTCTGTCTTTTGGGGGTTTCAGAAGACCCAGCTACTCCCCTATAATCCCCTCCCTCCATCTGCAAGGTCCTGCCACACCTCATTTTCCCTGCGTTCTCTGTTCTTCCACTATACTGGTTCTTTCCTTCAGAAAATCACTTCCTCCCCTGAATCCTTCTCAGCCTCGCTGACTCCCTCTCTTGTCTCTACTCAGCTCAGACGTCCTTTCTGAAAGATTCCTTCCCCAAGTATCCTGAAGGGTATAACTCCCCTGCTATTCCTTCTCCCACACCATTTTTTCCTACTTTCCCAAAGGAGGGCAAAGCCCCGTGTCTCTAGGTTGCCATTGTATACACAGAGCTAGTAAAGTGCCCAAGAGGAAAGCATGCCCAATGGTAAAGTCCCCGCTGGTAGAGCCCCATTAGGAAAGAGCACTATTTTGATGTGGGGATTCAAACAAACGGGACCGCAGAGAGAACCCCGTTTGCATTGTGGTGCCTTAAGAAATTCAGTTTAAAAACTACCTTTAAGGGATGCCTGGGTGGTTCAGTCAGTCAAGCAACTGCCTTCGACTCAGGTCATGATCCCAGGGTCCTGGGATCGAGTCCCACATCGGGCTCCTTGCTCAGGGGGGAGCCTGCTTCTCCCTCTGTCTCTGCCTGCCTCTCTGCCTGCTTGTGCACTCTCTCTCTCAGACAAATAAGTAACTAAAATTCTTAAAAAAATAATAAAATAATAAAATAAATAAAACTATCTTTGAAGAAAGCGGTATTTGTCAAGCACGTATTATTGTCTAAAACTGACCACATCGATAAAGAAACTCCCAGACCTCTCTAAGAAATAAATACAAACTCACAAAGGTCATTTTTACCATAATGACCTGGAATCTTTCAAATATGTTGAGGAAGAAAATCTTAAAAAGAATTCGAAGGATGTCCTGTGAAATCCTGTCAAATAAGGACATCACTGCAAGTATTATGTATATTTCCTTCAGGCTTTCAGGCAAGCTGGCACTACGGACAGATGCCTCCCTAGCTGGTATTTGTCCTTCCATCTACCTGTCCGTTCATCTATCCAGATATCCATGTCCCCTTTACATAACACACACGCAAATGCTCACACATGAGTATGTGTGTATTTGTATTAATGACAGCATACTAGTCACATGGTTTTACAGCCTTGAGCTGAAAGTTAAGTAATAAGAAGCCAGTCCCTGAAGCAATACAAGAAAAAGAAGACCAGCTAATTAGCCATAACATGTCAGTCAATATTCATCTATAAATAGTATATTAACTCCATCCTATGGCACTATATGGGTGTCATAACATATATGGGTAAACCATTAAGTTGCTCTAATTTTCTTATTTACAATCACTGATATAAAAAGATGTCCATGCTCTATATGCTAAAGAACATTTACATCCTTATGCAAATATTAAAATGACCTAAAGATATTTATTGATGTGAAAGATGCTTATCATGGAATGTTAAATGAAAAAATCTATCAATAGCATGTAAAGCTGACCACAGAGCTGCGAAAACATATTTAAAGGTGGGCATTTACAATATAAAGATAACTTATGAATGAGATAAATAACAAAATAATAAATAAAAATTTTAATACTGCTAATCTCTAATGGAAGTCCATAAAGTGAACTGAATCGCTATTTTTGTATTCTGAATTTTCTAGAGTGGAAATGGATAACTTATAACAAAATATGACTATTTTAAGAAGAAAATCAGATTACAAAAGTATCTAATTATTATTCTATTTTTTAAAGACAATATATGCATATTTGTTTATTCCTTTCTAACAATTAGGTGCGTATTTTTGTGTACATGTAGAAATTGTTATCTCTAAGTTGGGAGACTAAATGACTTCCTTTTTTCTTATTTTGCCACTATATTTTCTACAGTTTAATAATATATCAAATTTATGATAGAAAATGTTTCTCATAGTATTTTCTCATTATAAAAAGAAAATACCGGGGCACCTGGGTGGCTCAGGGGGTTAAAGCCTCTGCCTTCGGCTCAGGTCACGATCTCAGGGTCCTGGGATGGAGCCCCGCATCGGGCTCGCTGCTCAGCAGGGAGCCTGCTTCCTCCTCTCTCTCTGTCTGCCTCTCTGCCTACTTGTGGTCTCTGTCTGTCAAACAAATAAATAAAATCTTAAAAAAATAAATAAGTAAAATAAAATAAAAAGAAAATACCATATTTATAGACATTTGTAAATGCTGACCATATGAAGAGCAATTAAGGTTATCCCTAATCTTTAATGACCAAAATTAATATTAAAAAGATATAGGGCTCAGTCTGTTGGTCATCCAACTCCTGATTTCGGCTCAGGTCATGATCTCAGGGTCATGGGATCAAGCCCTGCATCCTCGATTTCCACACTTAGCATGGTGTCTGCCTGTCTCTCTCCCTCTGCTCCCCCCACTCTCTCTCTCAAATAAATAAATAAATAAATATCTTTATATTATATATATATATATATATACACACACACACACACACACACACATACACACACACACACAAGCACATACAAAGCTATTCACATATAAAATTGCAACTAGTTACAAAATATTTTACAGTATATTATATACACAAAGTTGCTTATAGGGCAGGAACAGCATGAGCATCTGATTTGTAATTATGGTACACCTTCTTCTATAAAGGATCAGAGAGTCAACATTTTACAATTTGTGGGCCATGTGGTCTCTCTTGCAACCGCTCAGCTTTGCTGTTGCAACAAGAAACAGGCGTAGACTGCTACCCTACAGTAAACCTTATTCATGGATTCTGAAATTCAAACATGAAATAATTTTCATAATATATTTTAATTTTTAATCTTTGAAAATGGAAAAGAAAACATTCTTAGCTTACAAAGTGTATAAAACCAGGTGGTGATCTGGATTTATTCCATAGCTCATAGTTTAGGAGCTCATCTATTTACTTTTTCTACTTTCATTTAATATGGTGTGACTCAGGCATAGTTAAACATTCATTCTGTCTCTGTTAACTTTGGGTGGCAACACCACACCACTTCTGTGGCTGATCTGAAAATAAACTACTGTCAAAGGCTTGTCCACTGAATTTTCCACAGGCTTTCAACTGAAATGTCCTTCTCAGTATCAAACCACATTTCGATTTCATCCTGAAGAAATACTGCTCTGGCAGAGAACAGAGTTCCTAAATTTTCCAAGCAGTACCTAAGGGGCAGCTTTTAAACTAACATTAATGTCAATGAGAACTGCCCAGAACAATCTGTGTTCTCAGGTGAAACACTGTTGGCAGCAGGTTGATTGAAACAACTCAAGGTATAAAAAAGATACAGACTTTATAGAAGACTTCCACGAAATTTGAAGATCGTTTTAAAAAACCTGGTGATTTTTCAAACTTTCCACTTTGATCCCTATTTTTGATGAGGTAATTCAAATAAAATGGTATGTGGTGGTAATATCTAGCAATGCAAAAAAAAAAAAAAAAAGATCATCTGACATTTTTGAGATTGCTTTTAAATGCTCAGTTTCACATATAGCTATACTTAAAATACTGCAGGCAATGTCCAATAAATGAAATTTAGCCATATATACAACTGTGACCCTAATTCACTAAAATGCACATTCAAATTTACACGGTAAAATATGGTAGAGAGACAGCCACAGATCTCAGAGAAAACACCTTTATGGCCAGTGAAGACAGTTATAATTCAGGGCATTTAATTAAGTTCCAAGCCCCTAATCAACAGTTATTCATTGCAATGAAAATGCTTTACACACCATGAACATTTTAAAAGTCAGAAACATTTTCTCCCCAAAGTTTTGTCCAAAAGAAGCTAGTGATTGCTAAGACTGCAATCACCTTTTTCCCATTCAATAAAAGATCATGAACATCTCTTTGTATACAAGAGCCCTGGGAATAAAGAATTTCAATATAAATTCCCAGTCTTGCTTCCATAATTTTTCCGAAGTAATTTGGTAGACAAAACACTAAGTTCTAAAGTGATTAAGGAATCGAGTATTTTTTTCTAATTATATTCAGTACACATTAGGCAGCAAGTATTATGATGTTTTGTATTTTAATCATTCATAAATGATCTGAATGTGCATACCCCAGGACTACGTAATCTTACCAAGATTCGAAACCATGTCTCAGTGAAGATGAGTGGATGGTTAGGATCCTGTTACTTAGAGAGAGGCACAGCCCCAACCCCCCAAAGAAACTCCAGTGTAAGTATTAACTTTGAGCTTCGCTAGTCTTTTTTTCTGCATGATATGCACATCAAGTTTTTAAAGAAGTCATCCTAATATTATAAAATTTGTTTTCTTGTGAAAAAATGATGACTTGAAGTGAGATGTTAAATTATAATGAAAATTTTAAAAATGGCTCACTTGTGAAATGGCAACATTTTATGGAGGAACATGATGTTTGATGCACAGAAAATCTGGGGACAAATTTAAGAAACCACAATCACTTCGGTATCTGCAGACCTGAGAGGAGAGACATGACCATGGAGATGTTCTCTACACACACATCCTGCCCCCATCATACAGAAGTTTTGCTGCTATTTTTTGTAAATAAATCAGCTGTCCATATATTTTTAGGGAGATATATATATATATATTCTTAAATATATACATACCCCACATATATTTTTAATATATATATTATATATTATTAAATGTATATATTCTTAAATATATACAATATATATTTATATAGTATATAAATATTTATAAAATATATACCAAACTATGACAAAAAGAGGGGTCTAAGCGTGCAAGTCTAGTTTAATATTCAAAAATTAATTAATGCAATTCATCCTCCTAATGGGTTAAAGAAGAAAAACCACATGATCATACCAATCAATAGAGAGAAATAATTTGACAAAATTTAGCATCCATTTCTCATAAAAGCTCACAAGAAAATACAAACAGATAGCACCTTCTTCAACTTGGTAACAAGCATCCTAAAACCCACAGATAACATACTTAATGGTGCAAAACTCAAAGCACCCCCCCCCCCCAAGATCCCAGGCAAGGATACCCACTCTTACCACTACCATTCAACACAGTTCTGGAAGTTCTAACCATCGCAATGAGGGAAGAAGGAGAAATTAAATGTATACTGATCAGAAAGGAAGAGTTAGAACTCTCCCTAAATATAGATGACAGATGTCTATACAGAAAATCCTAGGAACCTACAAACAAACAAAGAAATGAACAAACAAAAACCCTTATAATTAATAAGTGAGTTCAATAAGGTTGAAGATACAAGCATAAAACAAATTTCTATCTATTGGAGATGAGCTCATGAACATCAAAAATAAAAATGCAATACCAACTAAAATCACTCAAAACATATTGAGGTGTAAGTATAAAATCATACTGTATAAGTAAAAAAACATGTTGAGGTATAAGTATAAAATCACTCAATACATACTGAGGTATAAGTCTCACAAAATTCATTAAATTTTGTGCTGAAAATGATAAAACTGACTAAAGAAATCCAAGAACATCTAAACAAGCAGAGATACACAGGTTGATGGACTGGAAGACTCAACAGAGTAAAGATGTCCATTCTCCTCAAATTCATATGCAAATCTGAAACAAATTCTATCAAAATTCCAGCAAGAATTTTTAGTAAATAAGTAAAATATTAATCCAAACTTTTCTTGGAAAGGCAACAGTACAAGAATAGCTAAAGCAATTTTGAAAATGAAGAAAACGTGGGAAGAATGAGTCTATCTAATTTCAAAATGTATTTGTAGCTACAGGTATCAGGACTGTATTGGCAGAGGGTAAACACATAGATCAATGGAACAGAATAGAGAATGTAAACATATGCTTAAATGATATTTTGCAAAGGTACAAAAGCAATATAATAAATGGGAAGATTACGTTTTCAATGGTGCTAGGGCAATTGGGCATTCATCAACAAAAAGTGAGCCTCTCATGTATTATATAAAAATTATTATTGTAAGATTGTCAAACAGTGCAACCACTCTGGAAAAAATGGCTTATCAGTTTCTTAAAAAAAAAAAAAAACCAATAGGCAATTAGTACATGACTCAGCACTTGTACTCCTGGACATTTATCCCAGGGAAATGGAAGTTTATGTCAATACAGATCTGTAGATCCATGGTTTGTTTGTTTTTTTAATTTAATTTTATTTATTTGACAGAGAGAGAGAGAGACAGCGAGAGGGAGCACAAGCAGGGGGAGTGGGAGAGGGAGAAGCAGGCTTCCTGCCTAGTGGGGAGCCTGATGCAGGACTCGATCCCCAGACCCTGGGATCATGACTTGTGCCAAAGGCAGACACTTAACGACTGAGCCACCCAGGTGCCCCTGGATCCATGTTTTATAGATGATTTATTTGTAAGAACCCAAAACTTGAAGCAACCCAGACGACCTTCAAAGGTGAATGACCAAACAAATCTAAGAGACAGCCATTTTATAGAACACCACTCCACCACAAAAAGGAATGAATACTGACATATGCAACAACATTGATAAATCACCAGAGAATCATGCTGAATGTAAGCCAGTCTCAAAAGATTACATACTATATAATTTTATTTATATAACATTCTTGAAATAACTTAATTATAGAAATGGAAAGCATGAGTTATTGGTTGTCAAAGGTTCTGGATGAAGATATGGGTAGGAGGAAAATGGGTAGGGCTGGAAGAGAGCAACAAGAGGGACCACGATGAGAAAGGGGAACCCTCCTACACTGTTGGTGGAAATGCAAGCTGGTGTAGCCACTCTGGAAGACAGCATGGAGGTTCCTCAAAAAGTTGAAAATAGAGCTACCCTATGACCCAGCAATCACACTACTGGGTATTTACCCTAAAAATACAAATGCAGTGATCTGAAGGGGCATGTGCACCTGAATGTTTATAGCAGCAATGTCTACAATAGCCTAACTATGGAAAGAGCCTAGATGTCCATCAACAGCTGAATAGATAAAGAAGATGTGGTATATACATACAATGGAATACTATGCAGCCATCAGAAGAAATGAAACCTTGCCATTTGCAACTACGTGGATGGAACTAGAGGGGATTATGCTAAGCAAAGTAAGTCAATCAGAGAGAGACAATTATCATATGATCTCTCTGACATGAGGAATTTGAGAGGCAAAGGGGGGGTTGGTGGGGGTAGGGAGGGAAAAAAATGAAAGGAGATGGGATCAGGAGGGAGACAAAGAATAAGAGACTTTTAATCTCATGAAACAAACTGAGGGTTGCTGGAGGGTAGGGGCGGGATTGGGATAGGGTGGCTGGGTGATGGGCGTTGGGGAGGGTATGGGCTATGGTGAGTGCTCTGAAATGTGTAAGCCTGATGATTCACAGACCTGTATCCCTGGAACAAATAACACATTATATGTTAATTTAAAACAACAACAAAAAAGAGGGACCACCATAGTAATGGAAACATCTGGAGTCTTGATGGTGTTAATGCCGACAGGCTGGTTCTGCTTCTGTGTTACAGTTTTGCAAGACCTTAACACTGAGAGAAAGCAAGTAGAGAGTACATGGGAATCTCTGTGTGTTCCTCCTTACAACTGTATGGTAACAGCTAATTAGCTTAAACTCAAAATTTAATTTATAATAAACAAATGACTCTTTAAAAATGTGCCCACTGCTAAATCGTTCACACATTTTCACATCTATTTTCTAGATCTTCTCCATGCCTCTCCAATTGAGGATTCAGCATAAATATCCCACTTCGTACGCTTGGACACTGTGTAACTCAGGAGACTGAAGTGACTCACTCGTGGTCACAAAGGCAAAACTGACACTCTACCTCATAACTCTTCATTTTCCACACTTTCCACTTTCCTTCCCCAGGGTGCCAACAACATGTAGCTCCTTCCACACATAAAAACAAATTTAACAAACATTCAAGATATGCCAACCACTTTGCTTTAGTGATTGTGTGACTCTTTTTTTTTAAGTGATCAAGAAAAAAAATATTCAAACAAAATTTTAATATGATAAATTAGACCTAAAATGAGGAACTAACTAGAGAAATAACTGTAAATTTGTTTTAATTTATTGGGTTTTCTATTGTCATTAATTTATTCCTCTTGTAGTTTTTCAAATCAACTATATATTTTCATTCAAAAAAGTTCTTAAATTTACATTTATATTTTCCTTTAAAGATTTAAGGAGGGAGAACATTTTTGATTTAATGAGATAACATCAATTGAAAAAAATAACCTGTATTATGTTTGTTGGAGTGCTTCCATTATAACCACCGGAAGCAATAAACAATTCTCAGAAAACACTGATGCATCTATCAACCAGAATACTACGAGACAAGAGAAATGTTATAAAATGTTAACTGAAAACATATTTTCTGATACAGTTCATAAAAATATATGTACAATGTAACCTATGCTATGCACAGATGAGAGAAATTGTCTACATATTCACAAAAGTACATATACACAAAGAGGAAAAAAAGGCTAGACAAATCTACATCAAATGTAACAAGAGTTGACTGAGAAAAGTTTTATGTACTGCTTTATACTATCGTATTTTTTAATTTTATTTTCTAAGTAAATAAACATATATTATTATTATATGGTTGTGAAAAGTAAATTTAAAATATTACCATGGTACAGAATATGTGAAAACCACAGAACCCAAAACAACATGAGTTCAAATTTCCATTAATCAGGGACCCACTGATATTTCATGATGAATTATCATCATACATTTTAGGGCTGAGAGAAAAACAATTAGAATTCCTCTTGAACTTGAGATAACATGGCTGAACAGATAGGACTAAAAGGGTTTTAAAATGACAGATATTGGGAGTGGGGCACACAGCTAGGGCTCCCCTGCATCTCATCAAAGGACTCAACTTTCCAGTTTCGGAGGGAGATATTTCTTTTTTGACAAGTAAATCCATTTCAACAATATCATTAGCACAACAATGCTTTTGATGAGCAATTTTCAGCTGATGAATGTACTAGGGTTTTACATTGATACTGCTTTCATTTTCTCCTAAAACTGCTGAACAGGAGAGCAGTAAAGTGTACCAATCAACCCCAACTACTGATAATCAGGATATATTTTGACATGATTGAAGCATCCCGGAGCTGTGGACCAGCAATTTGTTTCCGTGGGAAGTCTCCAGAATGAACTGTGAGCCCCTAATTGTTTTGAACCCACTTTCTTTTTTGATTACAATGCACGGAAGTTTCTCCTGGTCCTCTTAGTTTGTCCCTCCCCTGTTCCACAAGTAAATACGAATATCATTCTCCCTCAAACTCAAAATCTCAGAAAAAAAATGATGTATTCAGTAGACGTTTCCAACATGATACTACCATGGTCGGAAAAATACCACCATACAACTGAAATATAAATCAAACAACGGTCTTGAATTTCCTTAACATTTCACTTCAGGGAAATCCCAAAGAAGACACACCATGGAACTCTTTCCAAGTCACTGTGCCTGGTCTATTCAGAGCTGTTGGATATTTTCATAATTAATTTTTTGTTATTGTTGCCATTGTTACCATTTCATTCATTTGGACACAATTTTCCATTCTTGTTGTCCAACTCAAAGAAATTATGGACTCTAGAGCCAAGTGAGAGGGTCTGGAACAAGGAAGATACATGGAAAAATGTCACTGAAGCAGAGAGCAGATATCTGGTGTTATCTCCAAACTGTGCCATAGAAAAGCCTTCCAACTGGACTTGGTATTTGAATGTTGATGATAATTTTTTTAAAGAAGGAAAAAAATACTCTTAAAATCATGATATTTTAAAGCAAAAACCTGAATGCTTCTAGACCTGAAGCTAATTCAACACTGACATCACATTCCTCTAGCCTTCAAGTTTCCCGCTCATCCTCTCATGTCAACTCCTGTCTCTCCCTCTCAATCTCTTATTTCCCGGGGTCCTGGGAATTTTGTCACCATATGTTTTTGTGAATAAAGTTTTATTGTAACACAAACTCATTTCTTCATTACCACAGCAGAGCTCAGTAGCAGAGAGACCATCTGGCCTATGAGACTATGAATATTTACAAAATTGGCTAGCTCCTTATCTATGTTCTAACCAAAATGTGTTTCTTGAAAATCTAGACTCATTTCTTCTGAAAATCTTTTCCCCTAAAATATTTGATTCCTTTCCACTCCCTTCTGGCTTCCTGTATGACTAGTTCCTCTCATCCTTCAGGTGTGGCTTTAATATCGCCATCTTTCCTGAAACTAAGTCTTACCTGTTACTTGCCTAAAAGCACCTCTCATAATTTACAATTATCAGATTGGTTAATGTTTTCTCCCCTTCTAGAATGTGTTATCTGAATTTTTTTTCCAAAGCCCAGCAGCATACTTGGAATACAGACTTCTTACCAAATATATGTTGAATCAAGGCTAAGCACAGAGCAAACTCTCAATAAAGAGTTAGGAGTGGACTTCTAACCATGTTCACATGGGCTTTCCAGCATAATAGCTCAGGTGGGATTCTGGGGGCCCCCCTCAGTTCTGGTGATGGAGCAATCATGCAGAACTCAGTGAGGACTCTTTCCTGACTCCTGACAGGGAAGGCCTGGGACTTCTTCCTCTAACAAACTTAGCTCACCTCAGACTAAGGCTTTCATTTCCCTCAGAATGCCCAGTAGGAAGAAAGGAAGGAGCAGAGTCTAGCAGCCAGGACTGGAGCCTTCCGAGACTGACAGTGAGGGGACCTCTTTGTTGTCCTTCTTTTCAGGTGGGTTCTCCCCTTAGTCCTCACTCAGTGTCATACCTTGATGCTTTGCTGATGCTGGGCTACCTCTGTTCTGCTGACCCGAGCCCAAATCTATCAACAAGAGTCTTCTTGTGTCTTGGCCCTGATGAGCATGCAAACTACTAGCAGCAATGAAATTAGCTTGTTTTGTGCACCAAAGGTGATGGCAACTGCTCTGACAAGACCCCCTCCCAGCCCAGACCACCCAGATGGTTTGACCTAAAGCCAACTTGTGCCTGTGCAGATGGACCACGGAGTGATCTCTGGAGTGGCCTGCAATCACATTTACCTCATTATAATCCTAAAATTTTAACCCAAGGAGGAGCCTCAGCTTCATTCATGTAACATACAATGTGTGTATGGGCACATTTCCTTCAGACAACGGCACAGCCTTATGCCCACCTCTGCATACAATGACAAGGCTTCTCTATCTAAATATTCATCCTAACCCTACACAAAAGGAACCCATGCACTCTGTCTTGGGGAGTCACAGATTTGGAAGCCATTCCCCATGATCCTATTTGTTGCAAATAAAAGTGTCTTTGTGTAACTCAAAAAAATACAAAAACATAAACAAAAAGAGTTAGGAGTGGAAGATTTGGCTTATAGTAGGTCTCGATGAATATGTATTATAGGAAGAGAGGGCAGACAGAAAGAGAAAGCAAGGGAGAAAATGTGCTCCTAGATCAAATAGAGTAGCTATGTCTCTACAAAAGCACACATTAACTCCAGATGATATGGTGTTAAGTCTGAAGTCCTGGATCCCTTCCCTGGCTCCAGCCTTCAGTGGGTAACTCTAGACAAGCCCCTGGAGTCCTTTCTGCTTCAGAATTCACTTCTGTGAAAAGAGAAACTTGATACAGATGATCGGAAGTCCCTATGATTCTCAGTATTTGAGAATTCAACAGAAGTTCAAGATACTTTTACAGGCTAATTTTTAAGCACATTAATTTATTTAATTAATGTTTAATTTAATATAAAATATAAAAAATTCTATTTTATATTAAATATAAAAATAAGTTTAATTAATTTTTAAGAACTGGTAGACAGTTCTTGTTTTTGACTGGCCTATTTACCTTGGAATAGAACCTTGATTTCTGGGTGGGACACCATGCAGTTTCTATAGGTTAACTTTACCCCCCTAGCTCTGGTTGTGAGTATATGATTAACCCCACATCTAGTTAATCAGGGGGTCCCAATCTCAAGTATATTACTCGGGTCTTTTATGGGTATGACACCCAAGACAGAACAATAAGACTTAATTCTAGGACTTCAGAGTAAACAATCAGGAAGTGCTCGCATTCCACCAGGATTATAAGCTACAAGATAATACATGTCTGCAGCTGCCACGGAGCTCCAGGTGTAGAGAGCTGGCCTATGAAAGGAACACCAGATAGAGAAGCCAGGCCAAGAGGCAGGAAGTGAGATCCACTCTCTCAAAATCTTTAGATCCCCTGTATCCAGTCCCATCTGAAGCTTAAGCCACACTGGACTCTTAAATCCCATTTTTTGCTGAAATCACATGAATTCAATTTCTTTGACTTTCAACCAAGAGTCTTGGACAACACATTCAGATCACCTCTGTTTTTCTGTACAAATTTACTTCGTAAAGGGTGCTTTGTCTACTTCACGTTTTAATCTCTACTCCCAGCTTGTCTATTCACCCCCTAACTTTCCTTGACACTTCCAATCTCTGACATCTGATCATTGGCAAAAGCTTTCAGTCCATGGAAGACAGAAAACTGGACATGGGAATGAATACTTCCTTGTTCTAAAAATCTGAATATCAACAGTAATTATCTTGTGTAAATCATTAAAGATAATTGAGTTGCTAAAAAAAAATCACCGAGCCATCGGTGTCATATAAAAATAAGATGGCTCTGGCCCCACTCGGCTTAACCAGAGATAAAAAGTAGCCCAGGATGTTTACCTTTCTAACTTTAAAGAGACCCAGTAGGGAGAAATCAGATCATACTGTGATTATTGAGCATTTCAGGCACTCCAAGCCACAGGCTTGCTGGGCTCTGAATGTTCTGAGTTGGAAGCTCATCAGCACTTAACTAGTTGAAGTAGAGATTGACACACAATTAAAGTTAGACTGCCTGGTCATGATATGGAGAAGCAGAGAGCCCACCAGACCATCCTGTATGTAGTTTACATTCTACCCATTTTCTCCACAGATTCCATCTCCTCATTTCCTAACAATTCTCTGAGTTAAAGAATAATACTTCCATTACACAGCTATCGAAAAGGAAACAAGGAGAGGCAAACAGCTTACAAATTACTTATCAGCAGAGGCTAGCAGCGGTCCTTAATCTTTTCTTGTTGTTGTTTGTTTAATATTTTAAAAAATCATCTGAAGCTTAAAAGTCAGATTAAGATGATTGAGAACCTGATAAAACCTATAAATCTTCTTCCTAGCCAATACATATATATATATATATACCTAAAATCTGAACACAAAATGAGAAGAAATGGATCTCTAAAGCCTATTAATTAAAGTTCTTGGAATCCTTAGAGCAAGATTAAGAACAACTGACCATAAAGATATGATCACAACTGGCTCCCCTTCCTGTAGCCTCTCCATCATGCCATGATGGCCATTGTTTATTAACCTGAATATATTTTCTCATTGAGATAAGAAACTGCCTGTTAACATTCAGCCAAATGCCAAGTTTATCCTCATTTGTAAAAAATGCAACTTCTGTCCCATTCTTCCTCCTTTTAAAATGAAAATTGGACTGTTCATTAGCCCAGTCATCTAGCCACAAACGATCTGTGTGCCTCCCGAAGATTTTAAGTCTCGAGTGCATAAGATGTTAAAGGAAACAAAAGATGGAAGGAGACAATGAGAAAGGGAGGAAGGGAAAAAAGGAAGTCTTCAGTGGTTGTTAATATTATCAGTATTTACATTTCTTACAGTATCATTAACTGGGTTTTTTTCCTTTGACAGTTTATCTTAAAATGATTTTTGAGGTTCCACTGAGGGTTCCTAACATATACTTACAAAAACATCCCATTAGCTAGTGCTGTGTACCTTCTCTTTAACTACTTTGCATTCTGCTGCCTCTGCTCTCAGTGCCCACAGATGAACTATAACCTCCAAAGCCACTGTCTGCACATCACCTGGGGCCAGCACCATTGAGAAACCAGGTCCCGCTTCAGGTGTTCTCCTCCATTCTTAATAAGTCAGAGCCTCATGATGTCCCATCTACTGATGGAAAGGTCTATCTGCTCTGTTCCCTGTTAGTTTGGTTTCCTCATACAGATATCAAAATCTTCACCACAAATGAAATAGAGGTCTGAGTAAAGCAATTTTTTAACCTATACAGCTTCCTTCAAGAATAAAAATAAAAGCAATGGTCCATGGTGGGGTTGAGCAATTAGCAATCCCACCTCCAGTTTGGCTAGATGTTTGATAACAAATTTCTCACAATTTCTTTTTCGTTTCTCCATTCTCTCTTGTATCCATGCCTTATTCAGTGTGACCTTATAGCTCAGCCCATCAAGGGTGAAGTGTATTTCTCACTCCTTGAATCTGAGAGGATTCTGTCCTGAATTAGATCAAGAAAATGTGGTAGGAATGACGATCGGCTGGTTCTGAGCCTGGTCTCTAGAAGACCAGGTCTTTAACACTTCTGTTTTTATTTCAATCCCCAAGACTACCATATGAACATATCCAATAGAGCCTTCTGGAAATGAGAGACCATGTGGAATAAAGTTAAGTCTGCTATTCTTCCTAAACAAGGCTCCATCCTGTGAAAGACCACAGCCAAGCTGAGCAAAGTCAACCTGTAGCTCAGCACAGCAAAGAGGAAAACTATTCTAGACCAACCGTCCCTAGTCAACCTAGGGACCTGAGAACTAAATGTTTGTCCTTTCAGGTTATTGAGTTCTAGAGTAGTCTATTATATAGCAAGAGCTAACTGACACATCTTTCTTTCCAAGGAATGATTTTTCTTTTAGGAGGTCTTCATTTACTAATGCAAATACTGTTAACAGAACCTAATTTATTGGTTTGGCAAATAAGCCTACATGCTCTGAATCTCATCCAGTTAATTCAAGTTGTGACAAGCATGTTAAATTTGAATTCTAAGTCAAGGTGTTTTGTTTTGTTATTAATTGGCATATGTCCATGTTTCTGATAATTGACTTACCCTAATAATGCTTTACATTTTAAAAATAGTATATTTTAGCACTATAGTATATATATATATATATGTTGGGATACCTTCATAACTCAGTCAGTTAAGACTCTTGGATTCTTTTTTCCTTTTTTTAAGATTTTATTTATTTGACACACAGAGAGAGACGCACACAGCAAGAGAGGGAACACAAGCAGGGGGAGTAGGAGAGAGAGAAGCAGGCTTCCCGACGAGCAGGGAGCCCGATGCATGGTTCGATCCCAGGACCCTGGGTTCATGACCTGAGCACAAGGCAGATGCTTAACCCACTGAGCCACCCACACGCCCCTGGCCTCTGACTCTTGATTTTGGCTCAGATCATGATCTCAGGGTCGTGAGCTAGAGCCCTGCATTGAGCTCCACACTCAGTGGGGAGTCTGCTTGAGATTCTCTCCCTCTGCTCCTCCCCCTACTCACTCTCTCTCTCAAATAAATAAATAAAATCTTAAAAAAAAAATATTGGGCATGTGGGTGGCTCAGTCAGTTAAGCATCCAACTCTTGATTTCAGTTGGGGTAATGATCTCAGGGTCATCGAATCAAGCCCTGCTTTGGGCTATGTGCTCAGCAGGAAGTCTGCTAGGAATTCTCTCTCCATCTACCTGTGTCCCTCCCCCGTACTCCCTTGCTCTCTTGCCCTCTAAAATAAATAAATCTTTAAATAAGTAAATAAATAAGTTATATGTTGAGTGATTTTTGCAAATTATTCAGATTTTTTCCCTATTTTTTGAGGTTCTCACATGGATGAATCTGTTCCTTGCTTAAAAACATTTTCTTTCAGATTCTAAGACCCAACCATCTGTCCAAGGCTGCTCCACCAATTATTTTACTTTTAAAGTGTTACTTTTCTTAAAAAGAAAAAATCTGCCATGTCTTTAGCAGAGGCTGAATGGGTAAATGAAGAAGTTAACAAATGTCACCACCTTTCCTTTTACCAAGTGTCAGTATTTAACAGTGAACACGTGAGCTCTTATTATGTACTGGATATTTTGCTGCATGCTTTAGATGAATTTTCTTATTTAATCCTCATATCAATTGAATGAGGCCAAATATTCATATTCTCCATGTTTATATTAACTAATTTGGTCAAGACTACAAAGCAGGGGCGCCTGGGTGGCTCAGTGGGTTAAAGCCTCCGCCTTCGGCTCCGGTCATGATCCCAGGGTCCTGGGATCGAGCCCCGCATCCGGCTCTCTGCTCAGCAGGGAGCCTGCTTCCCTTCCCCTCTCTCTGCCTGCCTCTCTGCCTACTTATGATCTCTGTCTGTCAAATAAATAAATAAAATCTTAAAAAAAAAAAAAAAAGACTACAAGGTAAATGGCAGATTATGACTTAAATTGATGTCTTACCAAAAAAAAAAAGACGTATGGGAGATGTTTCTCTGACCTTTGCTTCTCTCCCTGCCCCAACACTGACCTCTCCAGAACTTGACTGGGTTATTCAGTTACCAATGGATGTGGATCATCCCTACAGGCAATGTTTTATTATGTCAAGACATTGGGAAAACTTTGAGATTTGAACAGGGTTCACATGTCTGGTTCCCTCCCAAAGCACATGACTTTTTAGATCCTGAAGATTATGAGTGGGAATTTGTCTTTAGAGAGTATAAATTTGTTTTTCTGTTTTTGTTACACTATCAATAGCTTCAAAATTTCAGTAGTTTACAAAAACATGTATTTTCTTTTCTCACTTACAGATTTGCAGGTCACTGGGGTTGGCTCATTTGCCTAGACTGGGCTGAGCTGAGTTCTAGGTTGCAGAATGAGCTGAGAACTTTTCTGGGCATCTTTATTATTCAAGGTCCAGCAGCTCCCCAAGACGTGATTTTGTTTTATTTTGGCTTGGTTTCAGTTTGGGTTTTTTATAAAGATATAGTCAATCATATTTGAGTTCTTAAGAAGTCTCTTTCCCTGACTTTTTTTTTTTTTTTTTAAGATTTTATTCATTTGACAGAGATCACAAGTAGGCAGAGAGGCAGGCAGAGAGAGAGGAAGGGAAGCAGGCTCCCTGCTGAGCAGAGAGCCCGATGCGGGGCTTGATCCCAGGACCCTGAGATCATGACCTGAGCCGAAGGCAGAGGCTTAACCCACTGAGCCACCCAGGCGCCCCTCCCTGACTTTTTAAAAAAGTTCTGGGTCTCCTTTCACAGATGTTTTCTTTAAAGCTTGATCTTTCTGTTTTGTTTTACTTTAGAAGAGCTTTATGGTCACAGGAAACTAGAAAAGAAGGTACAGAGATTTCTCATATATCCCCTGTCTTCACACATGAACAGTCTACCCAATTATCAACATCCCACCAGAGTGGTACATTTGTTTCAATCAATGAACCTACATCTACACACCATAACCAAGCAAGGTCCCTAGTTTACATTACAGTTCACTCTCACTGTTACACAATCTATAGGTTTGGTGAAATGTACAATTGCATGTATCCATTGTTACAGTATCAAACATAGTTTGATACTCTCCCCACATTTCAACTGCTGGCAACCACTGGTCTTTTCATGACCTCCATAGTTTTTCCTTATGGGTCATATCATATAGTTGGAATGATACAGTGCGTATCATCTTTCCAGACTATCTTGTTTAACTTACTCGTGTGTATTTAAGTTTCTTCCAGGTCTTCATATGGCTAGATAGCTCACTTCTTTTTAGCACTGAATAATATTCCATTGTCTAGATGGACCGCAATTTATCCATTCAGCTACTGAAGTAATTTGGTTGCTTACAAGTTTTAGCAATTGTGAATTAAAGCTACTATAAACACCCACATGCAGGTTTTTTTGTGGACATACATTTTCCACTTCTTTGGTCAAATACCAAAGAGCATAATTGTTGAGTTGTATGGTAAGAGTATGTTTAGTTTTGTAAGAAACTGCCAAACTATATTCCAAAGTGACTACCTCAGTTTGCATTCCCACTAGTAATGAAGGCATGTTCCTTTCATGGCAGATCATGGGAATACAAGTGAAGAGGCCACATGTGCAAATATATTTAAACCTTATTTGCACCATTAACCTTAATATTCCCACGGTCAAAGCAAGTTATCTGGCCAAACCCAGTGATAAGGAAATATACCCCACTCACCATAGAGTCAAAGTAATGGTAAGGGAAAAATAATTCTCTAATAGGAAAGGGGTGAAAACCTTAATGACAAGACAACGGTGAGCCCTGATGCAGTCTACTATAGGAGACCTGGGAAGCATGTCTGCAGATCTCCATATGTGTCCGGAACAACCTGAGCAATTTAACTGGGTAGAGATCTCTTAAAGGAGTGACTAATTAATAGCCCTCCAGAGCTTAACACTCTCACTTTTCCAATAAACTCTCTCCGAAAAATCGTATAATTTCCAGTTTATAAAATGACTTGCACACTGAGGAAGACATTTGGAGGCAAGAGGGACAAAATGCTTAAGTCTTCCACCAATATGATCAATTATTCACTTTTATTTATTTTTTTCAGAGTTTTACGTATTTATTTGTCAGAGAGAAAGAGCACAAGCAGGGGGGACAGCAGGCAGAGGGAGAAGCAGGCTCCCTGCTGAGCAAGGAGCTCCATGTGGGGCTCGATCCCAGGACCCTGGGATCGTGACCTGAGCTGAAGGCAGACGTTTAATTGACTGAGCCACCCAGGTGGCCCCAATTATTCGCTTTTAGACAATATGGGATAGCGCTGGAGGACTGGCTTCTGGAGTCAAAATAGCATTCAAATCCTGGCTCTGCCATTTCCTAGTTGTGTTATTTCTGGCAGGTTACTCAACCTCTCTTTATTAACAACTTCTCCTGCAAAATGGAGATGACAGCACTACCGCTTTTGGTGGGCAGAACAGCCCCCCCACCCCCAAGAGATGTCCACCCTCTAATCCCTGAAACCTGTGGATACATTATTATACAATATTATGCCACATGGCAAAAGAGATAATTAAAGTCACTGATCAATGACCTTGAGTTGGTGAGATTATAATGGATTATGAGTGGACCCAGTCATGAGCCCTTGGAAGAGCAGAACAGTCTCTTAACTGGCTGCAGAGAGATATGGCCAAAGAAGTCAGAGAGATTCCAATCCCGGGAAGGGTTTGACACACTGTTGCTAACTCAGAGATGTAGGGAGTGGGCGCACTTGCAGGGACAACAGAGACAGGCTTCCAGGAGTTTAGGGCAGCCCCAGCCTGCAGCCAGGAGGGAAAAACAGACGTCAGGTTTACATCCACAAACAGTTGGATTTTGCCAATAACCTCCATGAACGTGAAGTCTGATTTCTTCCACAGAACGTCCAGTAAGGAGCACAGCCCTACACACGCTCTGCTTTGAAGCCAGTGAGACCCGTGTTAGCGTTGAGAATCCAGACTGACTGAACGGTGAGATAACAAATGGGTGCGGTTTCAAGCCACTGCATCGGTGGTGACTTGTTACGGCTGCAAGAGAAAACTGATCCGCCACGCCATGGTGTTGTGCTAGGAATTCAATGATGTAGAGCACTAATCACTGATCCCCATTCACTGTTTTATTTATGTGTATAACTCCTGGTGACTCCTACTGTTTTAAAACATCCAAAGTGAAGTGCAATTTCTCCAACTCTCCTGGCATAAAAATATCATTAGCAGAAGATTTGGGGGTTCTAGCTAATTAGATGTGGTACCTAACAAGCAATGCACTTTCTCTGTTTGTGTGCACAAAGCCTTCTGCTGTCTGGCTACCACAGAAAACAAGTTGTTACAAATCCAACCAGTGTAACTTCTCATTAAGTTTCCCTGGTTACTGGCCAGCAGTGAAAGCCTTAGTCTACCTTGAAATGCAAATATTACATTTCTCACCAACCAACTAGGCAAGATGAAAAGAGCCTAAAAACACAGGGTTACAGAATTTAGGAGAGAGAAAGATGATTTTCTATACTTCTCTTGTCCTCCAAAAATCTCTTTCTCTTCCCATATGATTTCTTTCTTTTCTTTTGCTTCCTTCTCCAAGAAATGATTTTCATACCAGAATATGGTCCAAAGAATGACAGGTGGAAGGTGAAAAAGTGGCATTGGAAAAGCCTAGAGTCAGAGTAATTTAATTATTAACAAACAAACAAACCAAAGCCCTGAGCCAGTAAAGGCAAGTTGGAGTACCACAGACCCTTGTATACTCGATCATTCTTGCCTTTTCACAAACAGGTACATTTCTTTTAAATGATGCCATAAGCATTGCTTCCCTCTCAATCAGATGGGTAATTACACAGAAGAAATGGCTATGGACTGCCACTCACAGGTTAGAAAACCAAGCTGCTGCCTTTCCTGATCCAGCATTTTGCGACCCTGATCCAAAAAAAAAAAAAAAAAAAAAAAAAATCCCACCACCCTGCACCTTTTAATAAAAGAAAACCGCTTACTGTGGCGGGAAGTGGGGTATGAGAACAATCGCGCCAACCCACTCACATCTCTCCACCTTGAAATGTTCGGGGTGCTTAGGAAACAAAACCATGATTTCAGAAACAGCCTGGGGCTCTGAGTGGGACTTAGGCAAATGGCCTTCCCCCTAGTTTACCGAATCATAACTGGGGCTTCCATATGACCAGGAAGGAATACTGAGTCCTACGAGCCAAGCCTACAGCAGGAAAAAAATCATAGTGGGGAAGGTCTACTAAGAGCTTTTATTTTCAATTACTCTTACCTGAGTTATCACAGTTTGGGTTCTGGACAAACAATTGCCATGGCAACCATTATCTCCAGCAATTTGTATTCTTTGCTCATTTTTGTTCCAGTTTTGCAAAGCATTAGTGTTTTCCTGTTCAATTTATTTTTACCAGCCAGTGATACTCACACAGGCAGCCATGCTTAACATCCCCTATCACACTGATACTATGTTTTTAATGGCCATGCATAGTGAAGATGGTTCTTTTGTTAACTGTGCATTAAAATGTTTCTGCTCACAGACCTGCTTTGTTCACTGAAGTTTCCTTCAAAATGATTGAAAAAGATGGGCTGTCTTGAGGGACCATCTTGCAACTCTTTGTAGTTGAGAACTGGTGAACAGGGCTGGCCTGATCCATACAATTTTTAAGGATGAAATTGAAAGAGAAAAGAATGGATGCCTAACTAGATTCCAGTGGCCCTTCCTCTAATCAAAGTACCAGCCTTACGGATCACTGCCTTTGCCAGCTCTATACCTGCCTCTCTATCACTTTCATATATAAAAGTGCAACGTGCTGAGATTTGTCCCTTTAAAGGTCTTTAATATCGAATTTCCTATACTTTTATGAGAAATAATTACGCATTCTTTTAATCCTCTACCTTACCAAAATGTTACTTTGGTCCTTGGTGCTATGATTAGCACGTACAAGAATAAATGCATAGCTCCTTTCCTGTTGGATGAATTCTGGCTCCTCTATGTGGATCTCTCCCCCTGACAGACAGCACAAGGGCATCAGTTCTCTCTGTTACCGAAGGCTATGGCGCAGACACATAGTGTGGTTTTTGTGAGGGTGTGTATTTTCTTTTGCCAAAAATTATCAAGCACTATTACTCCATGCTAATTGCACTGCTATGTGCTTTATTTAAATTAATTTAATCCTTGCAATCTTCATTTTTACAAGGGAGGTAAAAGAATATTTAGGAAGATTGAGTATTACTGCATTTGTCTTCGAACAGCAACATGCTTCACCATCACCTGGATGGTTTGTTGAATCTCAGATTTGGCATGTCTGGTGGAGTCTAAGAATTTGTATTTATTTATTTATTGAAGATCAATTTGTAAAATTAATTAGTTTATTTATTTATTTAAGAGAGAAGGGGAAGGGGGGAGGGACAGGGACAAGAAGACTTAATGCTGAGCCCAAGTCTGACACAGGACTCGATCTCACAACCTTGAGATTATGACCTAAACCAAAATCAAAAGTTCAACCAACTTAGCTACCCAGGTGCCCCAGAATTTGCATTTCTAGTAAGTTCCCAGGAGATGTCAATGAGGTTGCCCAAGTTTCCACATCCTTAGAAAAACTGCACCATGATATACGTGATTAAAAATATTTCATTTGGGGGGAGGAGTCAAGATGGCGGAGAAGTAGCAGGCTGAGACGACATCGGGTAGCAGGAGATCACCTAGATAGCTTATCTAACCATTGTGAACACCTACAAATCCAACGGGAAATCAAAGAGAAGAAGAGCAACAATTCTAGAAACAGAAAATCGATCACTTTCTGAAAGGTGGGACCTGCGGAGAACTGAATCCAAAGCGATGGGAAGATAGACCCCGGGGGGAGGGGCCGGCTCCGGGCAAGCAGCGGAGCAACAGAGCACAAAATCGGGACTTTTAAAAGTCGGCTCCACTGGGAGACATCGCTCCAGAGGCTAAACCGGGGGGAAACCCAGGTGGGGTCAGCATAACCCCAGGTCCCGCGGGGTCACAGAAGGACCGGGGGTGTCTGAGTGCCGCAGAGCTCGCAGGTATTAGAGCGGGGAAGCCGGCTACAGGGACAAAGCCGAGGAGCGAGCTCTAAGCCCGGGGTTACCTTGTGCCGGTCGCAGGCTGGGTGGGCTCAGAGCGCGGCCGGAGGCCACGGAGACGGAAGCGACCGGGCGCTTTTCTCCAGGTTCCAGCAATTGACTGCTTTCCTCAAGGCGCGACCGCAGGCCAGGGATGCAGGGCGGTTGGGCGCTTTGCTCTGAGAGCGCACTGAGGAGCGGAACCCCAAGCTCTCGGCTCCTCCGGGCCGGAGACTGGGCGGCCGCCATCTTCATTCCCGTCCTCCGGACTCTACGGAAAGCGCTCAGGGAACAAAAGCTCCCGAAAGCGAACCCGAGCGGATTCCTTAGCCCGGCCCCTGGCAAGGGCGGTGCAATTCCGCCTGCGGCAAAGACACTTGAGAATCACTACAACAGGCCCCTCCCCCAGAAGATCAACAAGAAACCCAGCCAAGACCAACTTCACTCACCAAGAACAGCGGAATTCCACAGCAGGAGAAAGCAAATCTTATCTGGACAAAATGACAAAGCGGAAAAACTCACCTCAAAAAAAGGAACAAGAGGCCATACCGAAGGCTGGGGACCTAATCAATACGGACATTGGTAACATGACAGATCAAGAGTTCAGAATGACAATTCTAAAGGTTCTAGCTGGGCTCGAAAAAGGCATAGAAGATATTAGAGAAACCCTCTCCGGAGAGATAAAAGCCCTTTCTGGGGAAATAAGAGAACTAAAATCTAACCAAGTTGAAATCAAAAAAGCTATTAATGAGGTGCAATCAAAAATGGAAGCTCTCACTGCTAGGATAAATGAGGCAGAAGAAAGAATTAGTGACATAGAAGACCAAATGACAGAGAATAAAGAAGCTGAGCAAAAAAGAGACAAACAAATACTGGACCACGAGGAGAGAATTCGAGAGATAAGCGACACCATAAGACGACACAACATTAGAATAATTGGGATTCCAGAAGAAGAAGAAAGAGGGGAGCAGAAGGTATATTGGAGACAATTATTAGAGAGAATTTCCCGAATATGGCAAAGGGAACAAACATCAAAATCCAGGAGATGCTAAGAATGCCCCTCAAAATCAATAAAAATAGGTCCACACCTTGTGACCTGATAGTAAAATTTACAAGTCTTAGCGACAAAGAGAAAATCCTGAAAGCAGCCCGGGAAAAGAAGTCTGTAACATACAAGGGTAAAAACATTAGATTGGCAGCGGACCTATCCATAGAGACCTGGCAGGCCAGAAAGAACTGGCATGATATATTCAGAGCACTAAACGAGAAAAACATGCAGCCAAGAATACTATATCCGGCTAGGCTATCATTGAAAATAGAAGGAGAGATAAAGAGCTTCCAGGACAAACAAAAGCTGAAAGAATTTGCAAACACCAAACCAGCTCTACAGGAAATATTGAAAGGGGTCCTCTAAGCAAAGAGAGACCCTAAAAGTAGTAGATCAGAAAGAAACAGAGACAATATACAGTAACAGTCACCTTACAGGCAATACAATGGCAATAAATTCATATCTCTCAATAGTTACCCTGAATGTTAATGGGCTAAATGCCCCAATCAAAAGACACAGGGTATCAGAATGGATAAAAAAACAAAACCCATCAATATGCTGCCTACAAGAAACTCATTTTAGACCCGAAGACACCTCCAGATTTAAAGTGAGGGGGTGGAAAACAATGTACCATGCTAATGGACATCAGAAGAATGCTGGGGTGGCAATCCTTATCTCAGATCAATTAGATTTTAAGCCAAAGACTATAATAAGAGATGAGGAAGGACACTATAACCTACTCAAAGGGTCTGTCCAACAAGAAGACCTAACAATCTTAAATATCTATGCCCCTAACATGGGAGCAGCCAACTATATAAACCAATTAATAACAAAATCAAAGAAATACATCGACAGTAATACAATAATAGCAGGGGACTTTAACACTCCCCTCACTGAAATGGACAGATCATCTAAGCAAAAGATCAACAAGGAAATAAAGGCCTTAAATGACACACTGGACCAGATGGACATCACAGATATCTTCAGAACATTCCATCCCAAAGCAACAGAATATACATTCTTCTCTAGTGCACACGGAACATTCTCCAGAATAGACCACATCCTGGGTCATAAATCAGATCTCAATCGGTACCAAAAGATTGAGATCATTCCCTGCATATTTTCAGACCACAATGCTCTGAAGCTAGAACTCAATCACAAGAGGAAATTTGGAAAGAACACAAATACATGGAGACTAAACAGCATCCTTCTAAAAAATGAATGGGTCAACCAGGAAATTAAAGAAGAACTGAAAAAAATCATGGAAACAAATGATAATGAAAACACAACGGTTCAAAATCTGTGGGACACAACAAAGGCAGTCCTGAGACGAAAATATATAGCGGTGCGAGCCTTTCTCAAGAAACAAGAAAGGTCTCAAATACACAACCTAACCCTACACCTAAAGGAGCTGGAGAGAGAACAACAAAGAAAGCCTAAACCCAGCAGGAGAAGAGAAATCATAAAGATCAGAGCAGAAATTAATGAAATAGAAACTAAAAAAACAATAGAACAAATCAACAAAACTAGGAGCTGGTTCTTTGAAAGAATTAATAAGATTAACAAACCCCTGGCCAGACTTATCAAAAAGAAAAGAGAAAGGACACAAATAAATAAAATCATGAATGAAAGAGGAGAGATCACAACCAACACCAAAGAAATACAAACAATTATAAGAACATACTACGAGCAACTCTACGCCAACAAATTTGATAATCTGGAAGAAATGGATACATTTCTAGAGACATATAAACTACCACAACTGAACCAGGAAGAAATAGATAACCTGAACAGACCCATAACCAGTAAGGAGATTGAAACAGTCATCAAAAATCTCCAAACAAACAAAAGTCCAGGACCAGACGGCTTCCCAGGGGAATTCTACCAAACATTTAAAGAATTAATTCCTATTCTCCTGAAACTGTTCCAAAAAATAGAAATGGAAAGAAAACTTCCAAACTCATTCTATGAGGCCAGCATCACCTTGATCCCAAAACCAGACAAGGATCCCACCAAAAAAGAGAATTACAGACCCATATCCTTGATGAACACAGATGTGAAAATTCTCACTAAAATACTGGCCAATAGGTTCCAACAGTACATTAAAAGGATTATTCACCACGACCAAGTGGGATTTATTCCAGGGCTGCAAGGTTGGTTCAACATCTGCAAATCCATCAATGTGATACAATACATTAATAAAAGAAAGAGTAAGAACCATATGATACTCTCAATAGATGCTGAAAAAGCATTTGACAAAGTGCAGCATCCCTTCCTGATTAAAACTCTTCAAAGTGTAGGGATAGAAGGCACATACCTCAATATTATCAAAGCCATCTATGAAAAACCTACCGCAAATATCATTCTCAATGGAGAAAAACTGAAAGCTTTTCCGCTAAGGTCAGGAACACGGCAGGGATGTCCGTTATCACCACTGCTGTTCAACATAGTACTAGAAGTCCTAGCCTCAGCAATCAGACAACAAAAAGAAATTAAAGGCATCCAAATTGGCAAAGAAGAAGTCAAACTATCACTCTTTGCAGATGATATGATACTATATGTGGAAAACCCAAAAGCCTCCACTCCAAAACTGCTAGAACTTATACAGGAATTCAGTAAAGTGTCAGGATATAAAGTCAATGCACAGAAATCAGTTGCATTTCTTTACACTAACAACAAGACAGAAGAAAGAGAAATTGAGGAGTCAGTCCCATTTACAATCACACCCAAAACCATAAGATACCTAGGAATAAATCTAACCAAAGAGGCAAAGAATCTATACTCAGAAAACTATAAAGTACTCATGAAAGAAATTGAGGAAGACACAAAGAAATGGAAAAATATTCCATGCTCATGGATTGGAAGAACAAATATTGTGAAAATGTCTATGCTACCTAAAGCAATCTACACATTTAATGCAATCCCTATCAAAATCCCATCCAATTTTTTTAAAGAAATAGAACAAATAATCCTAAAATTTATAGGGAACCAGAAAAGACCTCGAATAGCCAAAGGAATATTGAAAAAGAAAGCCAAAGTCGGTGGCATCACAATTCCAGACTTCAAGCTCTATTACAAAGCTGTCATCATCAAGACAGTATGGTACTGGCACAAAAACAGACATATAGACCAATGGAACAGAATAGAGAGCCCAGAAATAGACCCTCAACTCTATGGTCAACTAATCTTCGACAAAGCAGGAAAGAATATCCAATGGAAAAAAGATAGCCTCTTCAACAAATGGTGCTGGGAAAATTGGACAGCCACATGCAGAAAAATGAAATTGGACTATTTCCTTACACCACACACAAAAATAGACTCAAAATGGATGAAGGACCTCAATGTGAGAAAGGAATCTATCAAAATCCTTGAGGAGAATGCAGGTAGCAACCTCTTTGACCTCAACCGCAGCAACTTCTTCCTAGGAACATCACCAAAGGCAACAGAAGCAAGGGCAAAAATGAACTATTGAGATTTCATCAAGATCAAAAGCTTTTGCACAGCAAAGGAAACAGTGAACAAAACCAAAAGACAACTGACAGAATGGGAGAAGATATTTGCAAACGACATATCAGATAAAGGGTTAGTATCCAAAATCTATAAAGAGGTTATCAAACTCAATACCCAAAGAACAAATAATCCAGTCAAGAAATGGGCAGAGGACATGAACAGACATTTCTGCAAAGAAGACATCCAGATGGCCAACAGACACATGAAAAAATGCTCCACATCACTCGGCATCAGGGAAATACAAATCAAAACCACAATGAGATACCACCTCACACCAGTCAGAATGGCTAAAATTAACAAGTCAAGAAACGACAGATGCTGGCGAGGATGCGGAGAGAGGGGAACCCTCCTACCCTGCTGGTGGGAATGCAAGCTGGTGCAACCACTCTGGAAAACAGTGTGGAGGTTCCTCAAAAAACTGAAAATAGAGCTACCCTATGACCCAGCAATTGCACTAATGGGTATATATCCTAAAGATACAAACGTGGTGCTCCGAAGGGGCACGTGCACTCGAATGTTTATAGCAGCAATGTCCACCATAGCCAAACTGTGGAAAGAACCTAGATGTCCATCAACAGATGAATGGATAAAGAAGAGGTGGTATATATACACAATGGAATACTATGCAGCCATCAAAAGACATGAAATCTTGCCATTTGCGACGACGTGGATGGAACTAGAGGGTATTATGCTTAGCGAAATAAGTCAATCGGAGATAGACAACTATCATATGATCTCCCTGATATGAGGAAGTGGAGATGCAATGAGGGGGTATTGGGGGGTAGGAAAAGAAAAAATGAAAAGATGGGATTGGGAGGGAGACAAACCATAAAAAACTCAATCTCAAAAAACAGACTGAGGGTTGCTGGGGGGAGGGGGGATGGGAGAGGGTGGTGGGGAAATGGACATTGGGGAGGGTATGTGCTATGATGAGTGCTGTGAAATGTGTAAACCTGGCGATTCACAGACCTGTACCCCTGGGGATAAAAATACATTATATGTTTATTAAAATAAAAAAAAAAAGAAAAAAGAAAAAAAAACAATATACATCCCATAATAAAAGTTAATGTGAAAAAAAAAAAAATTTCATTTCGTTTAAGTGTAATAGGGGTCAGAGATTCTTCCGAAGACTCTACGATGTGTTGGGAAGGAGGGAACCTGCAGACCCTCCCAAGAGAAATTCATCCCCACAGAAGTAAAAAGGAAAAATTAGAGGGCCCCAGAATGAACACTGAGCAAAGAAGGGATAAGTTTGAGGTAGGAGTAGTACCTCTCAAGTCTGTCTTCTGGCCAGGGGCCCCAGTGGATTAATGTCTATGCCCTGTGGAACTGAGGAAGATCCAAGGAAAATCTGCAAGATAGTTCACTGGGCCCCAAGAATCTCTTCCTTGGTGTCCCTTTAAAATGGAGTTGAGTAGAAGAAGAAAGGTAGATCTTTCCCAGCATCTCCCCCTCCTCAGAGGGGTAATCTCTAGTTTTGAGATCTAAAGGCAGAGCCTGGGTGAACCTTGGTACCTCAGCACAGGCTGCCAGCAAGGAGGCGGGAGATGCCCAGCAGGAGACAGACGCTTCCAGCAGTGGCCAATACGGTCACACCCAATGGAGGCTCAGAAAATATGGCGGAAATCAGTGACTGCTTAGAGGGAGACAGTGTGGAGCCACAGACACAAAGACACCTGCTGAACATCCAGAATCACTTTCACAACTCTGGAAAGAAAGAGAGTTTATGAGCATGAATGAGAAAATCCTGAGACTAGATCATTTTACGTCCATTTATTCACTCAGCAAGTAACCGTTGAGTGCTGACTGCATCTCAGACACTGTGCTAAGTGGCATGAAAGAGATTCGCTATACGGATATAGATCTGTGTTCACGAAACTTAAAAGACACACATTAATAAAATAATTATAGTACCTATGCTCTATATGGAATATTACTAGTTGTTCAGGGTCAGAAACAGATGGAAAATCAGCAGTGTAAGAGATGGTGAAAAAAGTTCTGGTTTGGAGTGCCTTGTGAAGAAATGAAGCCAGAGTTTGGTCAGGAAGTGAGGCAAGTTTAAGCTTTGTGTCCAAATAACATGTCTCAGTGCGATGGTGGGTGCCTTGTTTAGGGAATAAGTCCTCTACAGTCGTGATACCAGAAGGTGGTGTGAGGTGGCTGGGTCACTTGGATGAAAAAACCCCAGAATCTGAATTCATCTCTTGACTTCAGGGCAATGGTTCCCAAGATCTCATCCAGGACAAAGGATGAGGTTCTATTTTTTTTTTTTTTTAATTGTACTTATTTGAGCGAGAGCTTGAGCAGGGGAAGGGCAGGGAGACAGGGGAAAGCAGGCTCCCCACTGAGCCGGGAGCCTGACCCAAGGCTCTATCCCAGAACGCTGACATCATGACCTGAGCCGAAGGCAGATGCTTCACTGACTGAGCCACCCAGGCGGCCCCAAAGGAAGAGGTTCTAGAGTAGGAAGGGTAAGTCGAGCCCGTCTTGACTGCAGAACAATTGCTTTCTCTTCCTATTGGGGAAGGTTCTTCTTTCTCTATAATTTCCCTGAATGGTCTCCTATCTTCCCACGGGCGATGACTCCCGTATTTGTGGGAACAATACTAGCTGCCACCACAGGCTTAATGCAAGGGTATTTGTTCATCCAAAGCCTGACGCCTGTCAGTGGGACTTCCTCCGTCTGGTAACTACACCACGAGGAGCACATGGCACCCCGGGCTGCTGTGCAGGAGGGTTACTAAAGAGCCTTCAGGCGTTTTTAAGAGTCACACTGCCAAGGGCTTCATCATGACTTCTCTATTGGCCAGGACCTGTTCCATGATCCCAGGTTAGCCGCAAGGGAACCTGAGAAAACACACACTTGAGGACGGCTAACGGTCTTCG
This sequence comes from Martes martes, assembly GCF_963455335.1. Taxonomy (NCBI): domain Eukaryota; kingdom Metazoa; phylum Chordata; class Mammalia; order Carnivora; family Mustelidae; genus Martes; species Martes martes. The sequence continues at coordinate 6,829,407 of NC_137896.1, forward strand.
CCAGATGCCCAAGCTATGTATGTCTGCACTTGGACCACACCCTGGGGCTTCAAGCCCACGTATCTGACAGCCACATATCACTCATCCTCTCAAAAAGCAGACTCTCTCCATTCCATTTCTGAATTTATAAAGCCACCTCAGTCTCCAACTAGAAAGCCTTGTTTCTTCCCCCTCCCCCAGACCATCCATTTATGATCTCAGTCTGTCTCCTTCCCATCGACACCAGGGCTCTGCCATACTCACATTGACACAGACTTCCCATCTGGCCTCCCGGCCTCCAATTACCTCCCTCCTGCTTCCTTTCCTTTCCATCCCCCAAACTCAAGCCAAGTTATATATTGTGAATGGTAATCTGATCATTTCTCTCCTGTACCTAATTTTTTTTAATGAACTTCCTTTGTCTTTAGGAAAAGTCCAGCTTCTTACACATGGATTAGGAGGCCTTGAATGATTAAACTCTCCTTCTAGTCCCAGAAAAGAGAGTAATTATAGAAGTATATTATAGTATATATTATAGCAATTATTAATAATTATAGTAATTATAGAAGCAACTCAGAAACATTATTTATTTGATTATTGATTCTATATTATATATTAAATTAAATATAATTATTTAATTATTTAATTATGACTTTAATAAATTTATTGCTACAGAAAAGTTATGGTGGCGAGGAAAGTACATGTTAGGCTATTTAACCTAACCTGGGGTGAGGAGTCCTGCCCTAACCCGGGGGTCTGAACAGACTTCCTTGAAGAAATAATATTGAAGGTGAGAGTTGGAGAAAGCAAGGGAAACAGTGGGAATGGGTGGCTGGTGGTTCAGGGTCACCCGCTCACGAGACTCCGGGACAATGGGAAGGGTGTCCCACTATACAACATGGTTTTCTCTGCGAATGCATTTCCTGAGTTCTGCAGAGCCATGACACTTTGAGGAGAAAGGACATTTCAGATAAGAGACTAGTATGTAGAAAGGCCGTGAGCAAATTATGGTAGGTGTGCTGACCTCAAATACTAGACTTGAATTGCGTTTGGTCACTTTATTTGCTAAAATGCTATTTTCTGCAGGTGAGCATTTAAAGTCAGCTGGGAGACGTGATTAAAATTTTACCACCCCTCCCCAACACAATGACCAATAAAGTAAGTCTTCCCAGGGATAAGGCCAGAAGTTTGTTCAGAATTTTTTTTTTTTTTAAATTCAGAATCCTCAGAAGAGACTGGCTCAATTCAAGGACTGAAATTTGAGAAAATGCTATCTAAAATATCAATAAATCTAGACAAATCCCTGTAGTATCACAGAATACCTCTTGTCCTGATCATATTAGAAAAGAGGAGTTGTCCAGAAGAGAAAGAGGGGAAATCGTGGCTCCATTAATTTCCTTTTCACTTCGGTGTCCAAAATGACTCCATTTCATTAAAAATGCAAAAACATTAAAAACTTTTAAACTAAGGGTGTTTATGAAGAGTATTTTCCTTTGTCTTCATTTATTTCTTTCTTCTTACCGAAGTAGCTGTTATGAGGCTGGAATGAGGAAGTGACAGACAAGTTGGCTAATCCCAAGGGTTTGCTCTTTTAAGAAAGAAATCGATCATTATGTAAATTAGCTAGAGCTTTCTATTGTAGCTTTTTGTATATTCATCTTATCTCTTTCAATGAACTTCTAGCTTCTGGAGTCCTAGAGCCTGTGTTTCTTTAGTAAAATCCCTCTTCTTCATTGTAAAACCTTGCTTATAACCTAAATGAATGGGTAGTGAGGGAAACACTCTAATCACTGCCCATTTCAAATTCAATAAGAGCCAAGTTCTGTTACAAATAGCTACAAAACCCCACAGGGGCTCTGCCTAATTCTTTGATCTCAGCTCCTACCTTCCTTTTCCTTAGTCAATATGTTGCAGTGACCTTGGCCTTCCTAGGCTCAAACACTCCAAAATTTCCCGCTAGATCTTGGCACAGCGGGATTCTTTACATAACTCGAGGCTGGCTCAAATACCACCTGCTCAGAGAAGTATAAACAAACCATAATATCTAAAGCGAATCATGGCTACTATTGCTTCTGATTCCATTATGGTGTTGGATTTTCTTCACGTCCTTATATGACATTACCTTCTTCATTCACATGTGGATTTCCTTCTCTTTCTGCTGTAACAGAATGTCCATGGCAGGAACAACTTGATCTGCCACATGATACATATACACGAATGTGCAGGGCATAACTCCAACAACACCCCCACGTTCTACAACCTGGAGTTTGTATAAATCAGCATACCAGGAGAACACAGCTCTCTCCGATTAAGGTAATTAGAGGAGAGTTTAAAATTTTTCATTTATGAAGTTGTGGGCAGTGCACAGAGAACTGCACTAGTATCCTGGGAGAGCTCAAACAGGTGTTACCCCAGCCCAACCTAAATGGACAAAGGATTGAAGTGGATACACAAGACCAGCGAGAGAGCATCATGGAAAGAAGATCGCCTTGAACCAGGAGAGCCAGATGATGGGAGCATACGGGGCACCAAGGGAAATAATCACTCCCTCCTCTGAATTCTCCCCTCTGTTATAATCTTCTTAGGTTCCCCATTAGCTGAACTAAAAAGAAGCGAGAGGACAAGAAAGATGCCTTCTATACCTTCTCATTTTAAGATAATTCTGGATTCACATGCACTTGTAAGAAATAATACAGAAAGAGACCATGTACACTTTACCCAGTTTCCCCAATGGCCAAATTTTGCAAAACTTAAGTTTCAAAAACAATATACTGTCACTCAAGATGCAGACCATTTCCATCATCACAAAGGTCCCAATGTTGCTATTTTATACTTTGTATCCACTTCCCTCTCACCTCTCACCCAGTGCATGAAGTCCTGGCAATGACTCCTCTAATCTTTACTTCTGTAATTCTGTTCTTTCAAGACCGGGTGGCTCCGTTGGTTAAGCATCTGCCTTTGACTCAGGTCATGATCCCAGGGTCCTGGGATAGATTCCTGTATCAGTCCGTGAGTGCCTGCTCATTGCAGAGTCTGCTTCTCCCTCTCCCTCTGCCCCTCCACCTGCTTGTGCTTTCTCTCTCTCAAATAAATAAATTCCAAAAAAAAAAAAAAAAAAAGACTGATACATAAGTGGAATCATACTATACCGAACCACTGGGACTGGCTTTTTCACTCTGTACAATTCTCTGGAGATTTATGTAGATTACTGCATGTAACAATAAGCCATTTCTTTTTATTACTGAGTATCCCATGTTATATAATTATCACAGTCTATTTAACCATTCATCCATTAAAGGACATCTGTGTTTTTTTAGTATTAGGTTATTATAAATAAAACTATTATGAACACTTGTGTATAGGTTTTTATGTGAATTTAAATGCTCATTTCTCTGGAATAAATGCCAGTGGTGCAGTGGCTGAGTTGTATGACAGTTTCAAACTTAGTATTTTTTAAGCCACTGCCAGACTTTTTCTACAATGGCCGTACCAATTACATCCCACCAGCTATGAATGAATGATACAATATCTCCACATCCTCACCAGCATTTGGTGTTTTATTTTACATTATTTTCAAAATTTTATTCTGCTCTGTATGTAGTGTGAGGATAATCGTCTGTGGTACCATAATGACTAATGAAGTTGAACATGGTCACATGTGCCTATCTGTATTTCCTCTTCATAGGATAGTCTCCTCATGTCTCTTCTTGTCCATTTTTCTAACCGGCTTATAATACTTTACTCTTGAGTTTTAAGAGCTCTTCGTGTGCTCTGGACACTTGTCTTCTGTCATTACACAATTCCTCGCAGTCAATAAATATGTTCTCACGGTGTCTTACCTTTTTATCCTCTTAACGGGAGATTTCACAAAAGTTTTTAATTTTTACAAATCCAATTTATCTTTTTTTTTTTTTTCCTTTTAGAAAGTATGTGTTGGTGTTGACTAAAAATTCTTTGCCTGGTTCTATTCCTAAAGATTTTTTTTTTTTTTTCCTAACAGAAATACTGTTTGTATTTGAGGCCAAGGGAAATATGAGGCAAAAGGAAAGCCATGGAACTTACTCCCTTGTTTGTCTTGGCACAAGATTGCTAGCCAGTCTTCTTTTTTCCATGTTTCAGATGCTTACATGTGTTTCATGTATAATGTCTGGGGGTTTTAGTTGTGTTTAGCAAGGCTGAATAGGAAAAAGTGTATCCACTCCATCTTCCTAGAAGACTTTTATGTAACCACATGTCATTCTCTCTAATGATGGAGCCAAGCCAAGAGTCAATATGGAAAGAAAAGTGGAAAACATTAAGCGCACATTAAGTGCAATAGAGGGCTTAAGTAAGAGAGAATATATACCTGCTTAGGCTCCTTTTAATTACACTACAAGTTTTTCTGAAGAAAAGCAACACACACAAAAAAGAAAAGAAACCCACTGTAGTAATAGTTACTATGTGTTCTGTTTTATGATACTCTGTTAAAAAGAAATCATTTTAGTAGTTTCTGCATCATTTAGAAGTATTTAGACAGTTTTTCAAAGAAAAGAAACAACATAAATGTGTGGGGAAAAAGCTCAAATACTATGAAAAGCTGTCAGAAAATAATCTATATCCTGGTAAAAAGATCTTTATGTTTCCTGTCCTTATATCCTTGCATATCAGTAGAATATCTAGTATAATGTGTTTGGATCCAGGAGAGGTAGAGACAAGATTATTCACGCCAGATGAATTGCTGTTGGATTCTACCCAAAGATCTATTTTCTCACTGATTTTTTTTTTTAAGATTATTTATTTGCCAGAGAGAGACATATTGAGAGAAGGAGCACAAGCAGGGGAGTGGGACAAGGAGAAGCAGCCTTCCCGCTGAGCAGGGAGCCCGGTGTGGGACTCGATCCCAGGACCCTGGGATCATGACCTGAGCTGAAGGCAGACGCTTAATGACTGCACCACCCAGGCGCCCCCTCACTGATTTTTTTTTTTTTTTTTTGAAAGCTTCACTTCTTATTACAATGACTATTTTCACTTTGTCCCTTAAATATATTTTGTGCTCAAGTAATAATATCGGAAATCACAGACGAAGGAGAACTGGAAGTTCGGTCTTGTCACACAAATTGGGGAGTGTCATGCAACATCCTTTCTGAAGGAGAGAAGAGAGAGAACGTATCCCTTTGGATGGACTTTTTGACAATACCCTTGACCATGTAATAACAGAGGAGAAATCACAAGTTGTAACTAATTTACTGCATGTGATCCCACGCACCGTAAATGCACACACACATCGGTGCATTTTCAATCCTCAATAAATGTCGAAAAATACCTTTTCTAAAGACGGTTTTTATTTTCAATGACAATTCAGGCTCCATAACATCCTCTACTTATAAGTTCACGGGGCTAATAAAGAAGTAGTAGGAAAAGCCAGTTGCAATAAATAAGCTCTTATCTCCTACCTCTTCATTCTCAGACATTATAGTGATGTGGGATAGAAACAAATTCAAGAGTGAGGTCACATGTAAGCTTCTAACTTACTCTAATCAGTATAAAATGACCACTTCAAGAAAATAGTGGATTTTCTGGTATAAGCTAAAATATATTTCCAGCTATCATCACTGGCTGAACTGAACTCTTAAAAGCTCAAAATAACTCCTATGGAATATCAAAATTACGATGTCAGAATATATCTTTAAACTGAAAAATTTGGGGGGGCACCTGGGTGGCTCAGTCTATTAAGCATATGCCTTGGGCTCAGGCCAGTGGTGCCCACATTAGGCTCCCCGCTCAGTGGGGCACCTGCTTTTCCCTCTCCCTCTGCCCCCTCCCCTCCACCTCCTCGTGTTCACTCACTCTTGCTCTCTTTCTCTCTCTCAAATAAATAAAATAAATAAATAAACTGAAAAATTCTAGAGCAGGTAGTGATTTTTTTGTATGATTTAGGACATGATAAAATTGAACTATATCAATTACATAGTTTTATTCTACTTTTAAATCCAGCTTTATTGGGGTGTATTTGATATACAACAAGATATACATATTTCAGGTGTGTAATTTGGTCAATTTTGACATGTACACTACTGTGAGTGCACATGATGAACATTTCCATTATATCTAAAAGTCAACTTGCACCTTTTTGTAATTCCCCTGTACTATGCTTCTAATTACCTTGTGCACAACTACTGATCTCTTCTCTATCACTATAGATTAGTGTGTCTTCTCTTTTATTTGATATAAATGAAATGATTCAGTAGGGTTTTGGGTTTTTGTTTTTTTCATCTATCTTCTTTAGCTTGGAATTATTATTTGAGATACCTCCCTGTTGCAGTAATGTCAATAGTTCGTTCTTTTTTATTGCTAAGTCATATTCCATTGTGCAGATATAAAACGTTTGTGTTTTTTTAGCTAGTTGGCTATTGATGGACATTTGGCTTATTTCCAGTTTTTCATCATGAAAACTAAAGCTGCTACAGACATTTACATGCAAGTATTTGTACCATCATATGATTTCATTTCTGTTGGGTAATACATGGGGGTAGAATGGCTGGGCCATATGACAGATGTTTTCCAAAGCTTTTGCAGTATTTTACATTCTCATCGGGAGTGTATAAGAGTATATAAGAAGGTGTAAGTTCATTGTGAACTCAGATGCAAAAATTCTAAACACAATGTTAGTGAATCAAATCCAACAATATATAAAAAAGATACCATACCTTTTCCAAGTGGGGTTTATCCTAGAAATGCAATTCAGTTTAGCATTTGAAATCAATGTAATTTACTTAGTCCCTTCATTTATTCAACAGATAACTAACTGAACACCTACCCTATGCCTTAAACTAGAGCAGACATCAGAGATATAGCATCTCTCTCTCTCTCTCTTTCTCTCTCTCTCTCTCTATATATATATATATGAGATGTATGAATGTCTGCCTTTACAGAGGTCAGAATATAATGGAGTCAGAATATATGAAAAAAAAGATATAGGTATCATGTCAATGATAAATGCCATGGTCATAGGCAGATTATATCTGATCAAAGACTTCAAAGAAATATGGAAGCAGGTCATTTGATTATCTGGGGGAAGTGTGTTCCACAGAGGAGGAACAAGAAGTGAAAAGTATTTGAGGCAGAAGTGATCAGTTTTGCTGAAGTAGAGGAAGCCAAGGGAAGGATAGGAAGAGATGATATGAGATAAAGAGTGGTGAATGAAATCAGTTAGGCCTGTGTAGGCTCTACAACGATTTTTATTCTTACTCCTTCACTTTAGTTTTGCAAGTGAGTAGAGCAGAGAACTGACATGATCTGAAGCACATTACAAAGAAATCATTTTCTTGCTATAACCAAGAAAAAAACTATAGGAGGCTAAGGGTAGCAAATCAGGAAAAAAATCCCTAAGAGGCTACTTAAAGAGAAATAGGATGTCAAATGGTAAATGCTACAGTCATAAGAAAGATAATATTTGTTTTCAAATTGGATTCAAGTTGTGACAGAAAGAGGAAAGATTCAAGAATATCACCAAGGTTTTTGTTTGTTTCTGTTCTGTTTTATTTTGTTGGAAATCTAGAAGGACTGACTTCTTATTTATGAAAATAGAGAAGGATGGACAGATTTTGAGGAAGATCAGAACGTTAGTTTTGGATTTATTAAGCTTCAGAGGAATTGGAAAGCCTTAAGTGGAGATGTTAAGTAGTCTATTGGATATTCAAATACAGAGAGGTTTGACTTGGAATATAAATTTGGTAATATGTGGTATATTGATGGTATTTAAAGCCATGAGACCAAATGAAACCACTTGGGGAATGAGTGTTCATAAAGACAAGATAAGAAAAACAAGCAGCAATGAGGCCAAAATTTGTAGAAAGTAGAAAGTGCCCTTGTAGCATGAACTGGTAGGTAACTCTTGAGACCTCCAACAGGTAAAAGCTGCAGCCAGTGAATAAAGAAATAAAAAAGGAGAGTATATGGTCTCTGAACCCAAATTCTTAAAAGTGTGTCAAAAAGTTGGTAGTGACGTTCTATTCAAAACAAATTATCAAATATATTGAAAACCTGATCAGTCATTTCTCTTTACATGGTACTAAACGATGGAAATCAGTCTGTTTCACTATCTATGGTAGACAGACTAATATGGTTCCCATGATCCCTGCCTCACACCTTTCCTTCAATATTGTAATCCTCTCTCCTTGACTGTGTATGGAACCTATGACTTGCTTTTAACTAATAAAATATGGCAAAGGTAATGGGATGTCACTTCTGTGATTGTGTTAAATTATGTAAGACTCTGTCTTGCTAGCAGACTTGCTCTTATGTACCTGCTGGCCTCAAAAAAGCAAGCTATCATGTTGTAAATTGCCATGGTGAGGGCCTAGGGCAAGGAACTGTGACTCTCCTCTAAGAGCAGAAGGTGGCACTGGCCAACATCCCGGGGAAGAAGCGAGCTCTCACTCCCACAATGCCAAGGAAAGTCATCCTGAGGCAGCGTGAGTGAGTCTGGAAGGTGCGACTTCTCCAGGTAAGCCTCCAGAGGAGAATAGTCCAGTGAACACCTGGAGTACAGCTTGGTGACCCCTGATGGCCAGGTGAACCTGGATCTTCAACCCACACAAACTGTGAGATAATTAATGGTGGCTGCTTTAGGGCACTAAATCTGGGGTGCTTTGTTATACTGCAATCACACACACACACACACACACACACACACACACTAATACACTATCCATTTGGGTTAAAGCATAAGTCCTGTTAAATATATCCACAGACCTGGGGCGCCTGGTGGCTCAGTGGGTTAAAGCCTCTGCCTTCGGCTCAGGTCATGATCCCAGGGTCCTGGGATCGAGCCCCACATCAGGCTCTCTGCTCAGCGGGGAGCCTGCTTCCTCCTCTCTCTCTGCCTGCTTCTCTGTGATCTCTGTCTGTCAAATAAATAAATAAAATCTTTAAAAAAAAATATATATATATATATATCCACAGACCCATACACAGGTCAGGTGCCTTGTGAACCACACTGTCCCTGGTCCGACACTGAATCTCTAACCAAAGTCTACCTCCATTTCTAAATGGTTCTTCTGCCATGTGTACCCAGTTTTCCCCTACTAGAAACACAGCTGAATTGGTCTAGATCCAATTGTGCTCAATGGCATTAACTCACCTGATTCTGTTACTGAATTTCATTGTTGTGTCCCACTTCTATTCTGTGGTTTCAATACAGATGCATCTGGGCTGATGATGCTAGATTGTGGCGAAAACCTGCCTATTTCTTGAGTTTGGCCCATTGTCTGGAATCCTTGAATGCGATCCCCCACCTCCTAACCAGTGATTCCAATTCCTCTCCAAGTAAAATATCTTAAAAGGCATAGAAAATTCAAAGGAATACTGGCTTTGAGATCAGAAGCAATTCTCCACCTATCACTGAATGACCAGGGATAAATGATTTAACTCATCTGAGCTTTAATTTCCACATCCATAAAATGTGGCTACTTTCCTTAAGTTTACTATAAGGCTTAAATAAGAAATTCTAGTGAAGGGATTATGAGATTGATTGATAGACGGTAAATAATAAAAAATTGTTTGTTTTATTGACTCTCCTTTCTTTTTGGAAATAAGCAAACCAGAAGTTTTTGAAGATTGACTCACAAGCTAGCTCTTAATAGAGAAGAAATGTAGTTTGTTATTTCAAATATATCTACTAAGATACTGACTTGTTTTCACAGTATCCATTAAATTCTGAAAAAAATTACTCTGAGGAGAAGTTAAAACTCATTAGAAGCTTGGGGGAAAAAATATATCATTTGCATAGAGAACCAAGAACCATCATCAAATCAGCAGGACTCACTTGACACTCAGTTCACAACAACTTCAATGAAATTCAAGGGCAGGCATATACTTAAAACATTCTCAGGGAAGCTTTGATCAAGAAGGCAAAGAAAAGTGTACTGAAATGGTCTCTGGATAATTGATACAAATTAAACTAAGCTTTCAGTCAATACTATAATTACCAGGGTAATGAACAGTGAAAAAAAGAATACAGGTTGGGGCACATGAATTCCAGTTAAGTTTCATAGCACAGCTCACAGCTACATCTGTTCACCTGTCAGAGAAAACGCAGACAGAACCTTTTACCTTATTAGCTCTTTATGTCTTAGCTTTTATGGGCTGGCAGTCCCAATTCTCCTTTATGTAATTTTTATCATTCATACACTTTTGGTAAAAAAGGACTCAGTTGACCTAAAATGCACCTTTGTGTTCTGCTTTAAAAGTTTTTTTTTAATTAAAAAAGTTGCATATGGTTTGTATTATTCTTCATAATAATGGCCAACTTGGTAGAAAAAAAATACATGAATATTTCCACTTGCACTACTTTTATTAATGTTTTTCCCTGTGATCTTTGAATCTTGACATTTTCTTTGTCAATAATGTCATTGGCATTTTCAATTGTCTTTCAGCATATTTATATTTTTGGGGATCTGGTTATAATTGTATACATATAAAGAATCAAAAACTCTTTTCTGTAACGTATGATACAAATGTGCACCCCAGATTTTGTCTTCCCTCAAAATCCATAAAAAGGAAAGCTACCTGAGGGCAGGGCATTTTGCTTGCTTACTCTACATTATATTTCCAGCACATGCAAACATTCCTGGCAAGTAATTGTTTTATAAACTTTATTTTTAAAAAAATTTTAAAGGCTTTATTTATTTGAGAGAGAGAGAGAGAGATGGAGAACGTGCACGAGAGAGAGAGCAAGAGAGAGAGCACAAACAGGGTGAGGGGTAGAGGGAGAAAGAGGGAGAAGCAGGCACCCTGCACAGCAGGGAGCCCAACACTGGCTTGATCCCGGGATGCTGGGATCATGACCTGAGTCAGATGGTTAACCCACTGAGCCACCCAAGCGCCCTTGTTTTATAAACTTGAAAGATTCTTCTGGTGGAGGGACACAACATGCTAAGACTTGAGTAGATGGAGAGTAGAACTCTCTGTTACTGATAGCTCTAAAGAAAGGGAAGATGGCTTGAGAGGCAGAGCCAAGCCGGAAGTTGCACCTGAAGATGGAAAAATCACAAGAGGTGGTTTATTTATGGCAAACGCCAGAGGTTAGCTAGGTTTTTTGAGTCTCTTGGGGAGAAGCTAATTTTAAAAATGTTTAGGGTCCTGGGGCTTAGGAACTGTCCCTAGTTTTGCCCCCAGGGATGTTCAGGCTAGTGGTCCTAGAGTATGGAAGACTGATGGGGGAATTGGATGTAGTTCGTCCTTAATTAGTTTCTCAAGAAAGGGAACCAACCAGGTTCTAGCCAAGGACTCCAAACTAGGTCAGGAATGGGTTTAAAGAATTGTAATATAATTTAATGACATTACAGTAAGAGATGTTCAGTATATATTTGTTGAATGAGTGGTTTCATGTTGAATATCATTTATGTTGCATTTCTGAAATGGATTCTTTTTTCACATTTTGTACATTTCGGAACATAAGTACAGCTTTATAAAGATGATAAGGAAGAACATCAGCATACTATTTTTGCTTACGATTTTTCACAAATGGATATCCTCTCAGGTCTATCCTTTCAGATGAACTTTAGAATAATTTTCTTGAGTGCCAAACATTCCTTTGAAAGGTTGTTTTGAATTGAAATCAATTTGTAAAAGGATTAATGAGAATGATTAATAATTTAATCATTAATTAATTAATTAGAATCACCTTAACTTCAAAAATGGTAGGTATATCAGTAGCTATTGCTGTGTAACAGGTGGGCCCAAAATTAGTGACTTAAAACATAACAACACATCATTTCTCACAGGTTGGATGAGTATAGCTGGGTGATGATTTTGTTCCATGTCTTATCTTCAGGGGTTTCTCACAGCTTGTGTTTAGCAGGAAGGTTGGCATTCCTCTCACATTTGCCCTTTAATGACGGCTATCAGCTAGAGACTCTGGTCCTTCTCCAGGAGCTCCCTCATTCCCCAGCACTTCTTCCCCACAGGTCTCCACCAATAAGACAGCATAGCATATACTTTGTTACATAGTTGTTGGTTTGCAAGTGGACACACCCTAATGCACACACCTCTGGTAGCTCAGTGGCCAAATCATGTCACATGACCAAACTGAGAGTTACACTTATGGACAAAGAAATGACTCCTGGATAGAAGAAGGTCACATTGCATATGGGCATGGAGACTCAGAGGGGAGGTATTTATGGACATTAAACTGTCTAATGTTGTGGTCCCTTTGGCCAAAAAATATTTCTATCCCACTTACATGCAAAATATGCTAATACCAAGGACTTCCAAGACCCTTACCCTTATCACAGAACTGGGCTCAATCTTGAAGGCCAGGGTATGATCTAAATTAAGTCCAGACAGAAATCAATTTCCATAATTGCTGAGTCACTTGTTCCGGAGATCCGTTAACTAAAAATGTATCTGTGTCTTGCACACCCAAATAGCACTATACATTTCCATTCAAAATGGGGAATAATGGAAAATAAATCACAGTAACTAATCCATAACAATCTTGAAATCTGCTAGGAACTTGCCACTAATACCCTATACCCAGTGTTAGGAAATGTTTTTTTGATTATGGCCTAATTCTGCTCACTGGGAGAGCACCCTGAACCCTTCTTTAAAAACATTTAAACTGAAGCTTTTGGCTTTTTTGCTACCTATAAAAAAGCTGGAAGCCTCTTTTCATTTTGAAATGCCTTTATTACTTTTACTTCAAGTTGACAGCACTCCATCATTATAATGCTCTTAAAAACCTTGTGGTCTCTTACTGGGGTCCACTTAATGCCCCAGTATATGTCTCCTTGCCATTTTATGAGATGAGCCTTTCTGCTTTAGGTATACCAGGTTTCCATGTTATAAATACCTTGATTTTTTCTAGAGCCATTTTATCTAATGGAGAGACACCCTTTCAAATCTTTCTGAGGTCTTAACAAAGGGTCTTAGAGCTAAAGTCTTCATTTGAACTTTACCCCGAGTCTGTTACTTTGAGGATATTCTCCCAGCCAGAGAAACTCCCCAGGGCTTTCCATATGTTCTCTAATTCTGCTTGAAAACTAAGTAGTTCCTACCTTACTTCCTCTCTTCCTTCCCATGTTTATTACATGCAGCTAAAAAAAGCCCACTGGTACTTTCAACATTCTGTTAAAAATCTCATGAGCAGTATCCACAAATTGCTTAGGTAAAATTTTTAGCTTCCGTATTATTACCTAATATTCTACTGTACATAAGAAAGGTCATCTTTTTTTTCAATCTCCAATATCAATTTCCAGCTTCCATTGAGTTTTCATGCTCTGATTAGGAACAGATTTTTAAAAATACAAAAACTATCAACAATAAAGGGAAACTTAAGAATGTATATTAATGAGGGGCACCTGGGTGGCTTAGTTGGTTGTGCTTGACCCTTGATTTCAGTGCAGGTCATGATCTCAGGGTCCTGGGATGGAGCCCCACATCAGGCTCCATGCTCAGCGGGGAGTCTGCCTGAGGATTCTTTCCCTCTGTCTATCCCTCCACTGATACTCTTTCTCTTTCTAAAGTAAATAAATCTTTAAAAAGAAAAAAAAAGGAAAGTATATTAATGAAAAGACACCACATTTAAAAGTCAAACAATTCATGTAACTGGCAAAGGGCTCTTATGTGTATTGTGGGAAAATGCCTCCAAAATAAGAAAAAGGGCAATTCAGAAGAAACTCAGAAGAGAGGAACAGGCAGTTCAAAAACAAAGAAAATCCGGGGCACCTGGGTGGCTCAGTGGGTTAAGCCTCTGCCTTCAGCTCAGGTCATGATCTCAGGGTCCTGGGATCGAGCCCCGCATCGGGCTCTCTGTTCTTCAGGGAGCCTGCTTCCTCCTCTCTCTCTCTGCCTGTCTCTCTGCCTACTTGTGATCTCTGTCTGTCAAATAAATAAATAAAATCTTTAAAAAAAAAAAAACACAAAGAAAATCCAAATACTCCCCCCAAAATAGGGAGGCGGGGAGAGAGAATATGCTAATTAAGAATCAAGCAATAAACTTTAAAACACAATGAAGTATCTATACATTCTATTAAGAGAGAATACTAAATTATCTGACAAAGGATACCTTCTGTTAAGGACGATGAATAATTTCTAAAGATTTACTGTACACCATCGTGCCTACAGGTAATAATTCTGTATTGTATACTTAAAAATGTTTTAAAAGAATAGATCTAACGTTAAGTATTCTTATCACAAAAATATAAAGAGAGAGGGAAGACAGTGTAGAAGGTAAAGGATAAGCTGATGACACTGATTGTGCTGATGGTTTCACGGGTATATACCTATCTCTAGACTTGCCAAATTGTATACATTAAATACATACAGCTCTTTATAAGTCAGTTATATCTCAACAAAGTAGTTAAAAAAAAAACTGACAGAGTTGTAAAAAAAAAAAATGTCAACACAGAGCTGGTGTTCAATAGATAGAAACTACCTTCTTGTTCTATTTCTTGATTTTTTAAAAAACTTACTTTTTTGCAAAGCAACATTAAAATAACAACAGGACTGCAAAAATTTAAGATGTCAGTTGTCCACAATTTCATTTGATAACCAAACAAATGTTAAGTTGTCACTAAAAAATTAGACTGACAATAACAACTGATAACCCAGAGCACAACAAAGCGCCATACACAGTGGGAGGGAATATAATTTGGTAAACCACTTTAGAAAAAACTGCATAATCCATGTAAGTTTAAGGTACAATTTATCCTACTACCTAGAAATACAATCAGTAGTAGAGCTCCAAGAGAATGTTCACTATTATTTTTTTAATATTTTTATTTAAATTCAATTAACATATAGTGTATTATTAGTTTCAGAGGTAGAGGTCAGTGATTCATCAGTCTTATATAACACCCAGTGTTCATTACATCACATGCCCTCCTTAATGCCTATCACCGAGTTACCCCATTCCCCATCCCTCCCCCACTCCAGCAACCCTCCATTTGTTTCCCATGATTAAGTCTTTTATGGTTTGTCTCCCTCTCTGATATTGTCTTATTTTATTTCTCCCTCCCTTCCCCTATGATCCTCTGTTTTGTTTCTTAAATTCCACATATGAGTGAGATCATATGATAACTGTCTTTGTCTGACTGACTTATTTCGCTTAGCCTAATACCCTCTAGTTCCTATTATTTTTAGTATCCTTAGGTGGAAACAATCTAAATGTCCAAGTGAATTGAGATTCAATTACACATTGGTACTCTATACATCCATGAAAATGGTCACCCTGTAGTTACTTTAGACAACACTGATGAAATGTGCATAATATTGATCAAAAGAAGCTCTATATTATTCCAACTATATAAAGAAAAGAGGGCTCAACTAAACTTCAGGTTTCTAGGGAGGTGTACTTAAGCAGTAAAAGCATGAATATTTGAAAGGATTACCATAATCACAGTGGTGTGCTGGACTTAGTTCAGGCTGCATCTGGAGAGCTGATTGGGTCATCTCAACCCAAATCTGTGTTGATAGCATGAAATGGGCGATAGTAGGAATATTTGCATTATTAATATCAGCAAACACATAAATCTGAGCTTTTGTTCTGTTTTGTTTTCTGCAGAAAGGGTTGTTAAACACTTATCAGCACACCACTGCATAAAAGTCATAAAAATGGTCACCTTTAGGAGACAGAAGGGGATAATTATTGGGGATAAAAGCATTTGGGTCTACTCAGATTCTGGAATGCATTGTGCTTACTAGCTGTAGCTCTGTTGACATAGATTTTCCCATATGTGATATTTATCATAATAATCAGTTTTCCAGAGACCTAAAGTCCATGCAATAAGGCAAGAAAAGTAAATAAAAGAAAAAGGTATCACTATTGCAGATGAGATGTTTCATTAATTTGACAAAAAAAGGAAGTAACTGAAAGACCTTTCAATTAATTTAGTAAAGTGTCCAAATATAAGATTAATATATGATACTTGTAAATTTTCTTCATATCAGCAACAATTTAAAAAGTCAATGCAAATAATTGCCACTATAAATAGACACATTAAATATACACACAAAATCTAGCAAGCACTGTACTATGCTATACCGATGAAAACTATAAACCTTTACTAGAAGAGACCTAAATAAGCAGAGAGAATACTCGTGTCTTTACATGGGAAGGCTCATTATTTTATCAATGTCAATTATCTCACCAAACTATGTATTCAAATTCATCCCAACAAACATCAAAATAGATTATTTTTGAACATCTTAGCTAATTATCCAAAGAACAGAAAATGTAACTTGACATGCATAAAGGACAGAGGATGACAGCCTATCAGAGAACTTCACATTTTATAAAATAATAGCAAAGCAAGCAGTGTAATACTGGTAAGGGAAAAGAAAAAAGAGACAACTAAATAGATTTCAGCTTTTCTGATTCTTGAAGCAAATTCAACAAGCCCACAACCTCATCTGGTGGAAAGAAGACAGAGCTAGGGCCCAGTTCCCTGGAAGACTAGCTCTATGTCCATCTTTTTGGCTTTCCAGAACGTCCATTTCCAAGCATTCAGTATTTGACTATGATTTAATATATATTTACTGAAGAAACTGAAAATGTAAAAAAGAAAAATCCTCTTTCATACATGACTTAAAAAGTATAAAATAAAATAACAACTGGGTGTTTTGCATGAAGCCGGCAAAAAAGCAAATGACTGAAAATTGGCCATGACCCTGGGAACCTGACTATTCTGATACAAATGAGTCATTATAAACAATAAAGCCTTTTTGGAGGGCAGTGTGTCAGTAATTAACAAAATTTTTACGCTGATTCCTTCCACAATAAATACTGCTTCTAAAAATCTCTCCAAGTCATATAGCACAGGTGTGCAAAGAGATCACCATCATCAGCATCAGAGAAAAAAAAAGCACTAACTGTACCATATTATTATATGTAATCTATACAATATTTGAATCTTAATGACAAAACTGTGTTCACATATTACTTTATTTTTTTAATTAAGATAAAAAGTAAAGCAAAACAAATCTAGGTTAAACTTTGGTACATGTTCCCTTTATCTTAACATCTAAGCCGAAAATTCACATTTTGAGAAGATTCTGAATAGACCACATTTTCATGGTGAAAGCTCTTCTCCTAACATGGAATTTAGATTCCTTCAGCATTTATGTTCTCAGTCTTTAAAGTAAACGCTCTAGCTTTTTGAGCAACCAAGAGATGACATAAACAAGGCAGAACACAATCCCTCTTTCTCTTTACATCTGAGAGGTAGAAAAAGGGAGGGGGTACAGAAGCGTGCAAGTCATGTGATCCAGACTGTCCAATAGTAAGGTTTCTATCTGTTGCTATGGCATCGCTCAGGCTAAGCTCTCGATTACTTTTCAGAAATAGAGTTCTTGTTTATAAATGACATATTTTTACTCTCACCTCCTGGTCCTCTGTTCCTATGAAGGCATTGTTCCAACTCACAAATTACGAATTTAGAAGTCAATGTTTCATAAAGAAATACAAAATATTTACCATCCCTCTACTTTGCTCTCGGTGGGTCTATCTGCAGAAAATTTACAACAAATGTGACAGGTCAAACCAGTAGGCTATCTTGGAAATAGTCTTGAGAACTTTCTGAGGAAAAGAACATTTTGAACAAAGTCGAACCGAAGACTTTAGAACAGAGGTTAACCTGGTGTCATTACAATGACACGAGTGCAATTCTGAAATGAGCAGGAAAGTCCTCAAATCGGGTAGAAAAATGAAGAAATAAACACAAAGAGTTTAGAGATCCTCCTTCATGATGTACCTACTATCATTCAAGGAAAGAAGAGCGAACCAGAGTGAAAGGCAGGTGCTGCATTTTAAAGAATATTTTGTTATATGTTGGTAAGCTAGTAAGCCACTATGCTAACTGACATGAATAATCGTGCCTTCGCAGATTCCTGTTTGAGCTCATCCCTTTTTCTTTCACAGAGATACCCTAGCGCTCCTGACAAATCGTTAGCAAGCACTGCAGAAGACCATATTCCTGAAATACAGACTGAGAAAGAAGAGGCCCAAGTCCACAGAGAACCTCGCAGAAATTCTCTTGTTTCCCTACAGTTCACTTGAATTGGAATTAAAATTCGGAGGCACATCTGGAAGACTTGGGTGTTACCATCTACCAGTGGAAAATAATTTAATCAAAGTACACTTAGAAATGATGATGCAGAACAAAAATCAGATCTTACTGTTTTACTTCCCCTTTAATCCATGCAAATGGGAATAAATATAAGATCGATGTGTACACACACACACACACACACACACACACACACACACACACACATATATATCTATATATATACCTGTTACATGTCTGTTGTTTGGCTAGATAAGTACCATAGCGTCGGACACAGGAAAAAAGAAAAACGGAAAGATACACAAAATTATGAGCCAATGATTATTCAAGCCAAGAATACACTTTCATTCTTTTAAAAATATAGACCCCTCAAAAAGAGAATTATGGGTGTTTTTTGCTTTCTGTTGTGATTTTCTATATTTTTTACATTTTAGTAATGACCTAGACCAGTTTTATTATCAGGGAAAATGCTGTAGATACCTTTAATAATGATCTTCCCTCCAATCAGCCATATTTCTAGCTAGGATACTAATTAATCATATACTCAGAAGAATAATATAATCCTGAAAAGCTGTAAGAAAATCAAGTTTTCAAAAATATATTTCTCAAGTACTCAAAAGTGGCTTTCTCTTTTAAGAAAACACTGTCATGAATATTCCTATAAAATTTTGCAACAGCCAACTTGATTAAATAATTGTCTTAAAATCAGTGACGATATACACCCATTAGTCAGTAAGGAGTAGGAAATCATTGTCAGTGAGTGTACATTGGTGAACACTTTCTGGATAGCAAGTTGGCAATAATGATCAACATTTCAAATGCCCATATCTTATCATTCAATGATTCCACTGCTTAAAATTATTATTCATAAGTCTCACAAAGATATGTATTATAGCACTGTTTCTAATAGCAAATATCCGGAAATTATTTGAAATAAAATACTCATCCACAGAAGACATATCTATAAGCCAGAGTTTCTATTCCTAAAATAGAAATTGTTAAAAAGATCAAGCTGTGTTTATGGGTGTTGATGTGGAAAACTTGTAAGTGAACAAAAAGGGTAAAAATACTGTATGTGATAAGATCTCATTTAAGAACATCTAAAAGAAATAGGGGCACCTGAGTGGCACAGTCAGTCAAGCATCCAACTCTCGGTTTGGCTCAGGTCATGATCTCAGGGTCATGAGATCGAGCCCCCATGACAGTTTCCATGCTCAGCGGGGAGTCTGCCTGATGTTCTGTCTGCTCCTTTCCCTACTCTCTCTCTCTCTCAAATAAATAAATCTTTTTTAAAAAGAACATTTAAAAGAAATAGAAATAGAATAAAAAGTACATATAACACTGTATACCAGTTTGAACATTTCTTTTTTCTGAAATGAATCCCATAAATTATTGATGGTGGTTTTCTTTATGAAAAGGAATGGCAAGGAGAGAAATTAGGAAGAAAAACTTTCGTATTTTTTAAATTAACCCTTTATATTTTACTTAAGTCTTTTCTTATACATGCCTTTTATTGAATATGCAGCAACTACAAATATTTAAGCATTTAAAAACAGAAGTGTATAAAACCGAGAAACCATATGTGGTTTTGGTGAATATGAATATATATTCACTTACCTACATAAATATGGGAATAATATGTGTATGTGAGTATATATATGAGAATTATGTACAGATAATCTATATATAAAGGTGTATGCATGTATATATATGAAATACACAGAAGTATCATTCTCTTATTGAATTAATTATGTCACCAGCTCATGTTTAATTTTTAAAATTTTCCTACAAAGAACTCATTTTCATGCAGTTTCCTTCCAAGAAAAAGCAATGTCTAGCTCTGCACAGGGAAAAGTATCTGGAGGAATGTGCCAAGGGTTAAAATATATAATGGAAATTAATTATTATCTCCCCTACATTTTATTAATCTGGACGTTTTCTCACTTGAGAACACATGATGTGCTGAATTTATGGTATACAATCCTGTTTCAGAGAAATAAAGCATCTTAGATTATATCCTTTTTAATTCATTGAAGTATAATGGATAATAAATTATTTAGTTTAATTAAAACCTCTTTATCAGATGGGCATTTACCCATGACATTGTTATGCACAACTGGTGTTCTACAGAAGGCATCATTTCCAATTCTCTTCTCATTTCATTCACGGATTCCTTTAATTGCATTTCAAATTACATCTATTTCCACAAAGTCATACTATAAACCCATCAGACATTTGTGTCTACTCCTTTACCTTTTGAATTAAAAACCCCTCTCTTCTGTTTGCTTTAAAATGCATCCTTTTCCATTTGGATTTGAATGGAGAAATCAAGGAATGCTGAAATGTAGTATTCACGGGGTTTAAAATAGACTGGCCTGGTCTGAATCCAGCTCTCCCTATGGGAAAATAACTTACTTTCTCAGAGACTCAGTTTCTTTTCTTGTCTATAATATGAAGATAGTAATAGTTTTGGGTTTTTTTTAAGACAATGAGGTTATACATATAAAGTAGCACATTTCTTGGCACCTGGTAAAATAAGTTTGATACAATCTTAATTACTTTAATCAGTTTTGAGTCAATATCTTGAGATGAATTTTCATTTAGGCATGGGAAGATAGAGGGAGGACATGGTGCAAATATAGCCTTTTAACACTAAAACTTCAGGCTCAGAGTTTGGAGATTGTACTGGAACATTTTTAGGATTCTGGCATCCAAGTTTAATTTCCATTGAGCATGAGATTCTCTGCATTCTCAAGGGCCCTACTTCCTCTCTCTCTTCCCACCCCTTACAAGTTCATTACAGTCTCAATTTCAATATCATTTTAAATTGTCTTTTTCTCATTGAAGTAGAGTTGGCACACAACGTTACATCGGTTTCAAGCATACAACATAGTGATTCAACAACTGTGTGTATTATGCTATGCCTAGTTGCCTTAATTTTTAAATGTTGTCAGATTCCTCTACTCTTCATCGAAGTATTAGAGGAAAGACAAAGAAATTAACTGGATCAAGATGTACAAGAGTCTATAAGACAAGAGAAGTAAGTATTTTACTAAAGATTTTGTGGGGAGGTAGGGAAAAGAATTACTATATATACTACAAGGCAAAATATATTATTGAATTTCTCATAAAAATGTATCTTTTTCCCCCCAATGCCTTTCTTCTCTTTAACAATCTCATCTCTCTCCTTTCCCTTCCTAAAATGGTCTAAGAAAAAAACAAAAAACAAAAAACAAAAAACGATCTCTTCATCTTCGTTGTTCAGTGCCCCATTCAGTAAAATAAAGTTCGATAATTGCCTAAAAGCACATCATCTGCTCTTTTCCTCAAGCACATGACTTGAGGCTCGGCAGAGTGATGGCACTGGGCACAGCTGTATTTTTAACTATTTGAGGGTACAGAACTCACATGTCTTTATTCTCTCCTCTTTCCTTTTGGGGAAAATTCTATCCTAAGTTTTGTTTCCTTTGTTTACAGAAACTTGAACATTTAAAAAAAAATGACTCTCGGGGCACCTGGGTGTCTCAGTGGGTTAAGCCTCTGCCCTCGGCTCAGGTCATGATCCCAGGGTCCTGGGATCGAGTCTGGCATCGGGCTCTCTGCTCAGCAGGGAGCCTGCTTCCCCCTCCGCCTCTGCCTGCCTCTCTGCCTACTTGTGTTCTCTGTCAAATAAATAAATAAAATCTGTAAAAAAAAAAAAAAAAAAAAGACTCTCACTCAGTCAATATTCTCATAGTCAAATGCCTGACTACCTCCGTGCAAAGAGACTTCTTAATTTCAGAAAATGTGGGACTAGTAACAACAGTGATGATGATTAGGGGAAAGGTGGTAGGAAATAAAGAATAAAGACAAGAAGACCAAGAAGGTAAGCAGGACCCAGGCACGATCTCTCTTAAACTTGACAACCTTATGAATCTGTGTCGTGTTTATGTCTCCGAGAGGGGGCAAATCTGAGTCTCAGAGAGGCAAATCCACACAACCAATGTTTACCTAAGGTGCGCTCCAGTCCAAAGTTCAGGCTCCTAACAAATTATATGTTACACTGCCTCCTTATCACACAAATAATAATAACAATAAAAAATAAAGTAAAATAAAGGATGTTGCCCGGAAGTGGTTCCCATTTGCTTCACTTTTCTGTTTAGCAAACATACTTTGTCTGGCCTATGATATATCAGATACCACGCTAGTGCAGTGAAATCTTTTTAAATTTAATTTTTTTTAAGATTTTATTTATTTATTTGAGAGACAGAGATAATAAGAGAGAGAGCATGAGAGGAGAGAGGTCAGTGGAAGCAGACTCCCCGCTGAGCAGGGAGCCTGAGGCAGGACTCGATCCCAGGACGCTGGGATCATGACCTGAGCCAAAGGCAGATGCTTAACTGACTGAGCCACCCAGGTGTCCCTAGTTGTTTTATTTTATTATTTTTGTTACTGTGTTGGTGGCTGGAGAAAATGAAGATGGTACAAATCAGATCTCAATGACTATTTATTTCTTCATCATAAAGTATCTAGACTTTGTCCACTTATCCATCAAGTCCTCTCTTCTTTCCCCCGTTCAATCCGCAATTTCAAGTGGATCAGAGGGCTCTGAAGAGATGGTAAGATTTCTGCCTCGCAGTGACTCTGACAGTGAATGCAAACGATAGCCCTGTGATGTCTGCAGGAGCTGGTAGAGGTGGGTTACGCCCAACTACTTGCCTGGGGAATTCTTATGCACGGGAACAGCTCTGGGGGAAAAGAAAAGGAACTTCATCTACCTTTTCATGCCGTCACATAAAACTTCATTACTTATCTAATTTTGTCCTAGCAGCAGCCCTGTAAAATAGGTGTTATTAATATTATCAGATATTAGATATGATATTAAATATTAGGTATTATTAGATATTAGATATGTTATTAGATATGAAAACACAACTGGAGAGATTAAAGGATGGACCAAAGGTCTCAGAGCTAGAAAGTGGGAGATGCGGGTCTCAAGCCAGATTTTCTCACTCTACCCCAACATTTATGGCTTCTCTTTAAAATAACACGATAGGACCTTGTTGTCTCGATACCATAAAATTGTGCACAATGGTACAGTTTATTACTTATAGGCATAGTAGGAGTTCTTTATATCATGGAATTGTAAATTAAACCTTCTCCATCCCCTAAAAGAACACTCTTTTCACTTAGGCTTGCAATTTGTCTTGCTACAACAGAACATGTCTGTTTTGTTTGCCACTGTGGATCCTGCATCTGGTCTAGTGCCTGCTCCACAGGAGATACTCAAGTATTTCCTAAAAGCATGGGTGAAAGAATGATGGATAAGCAGCACATGGTTAAGTTATTAGCCACACTCACTTTAGCATAAATTAATTCCAGTTTTTTTCCCCTTGAATCGCTTCTCATTTTCAGGGTTTGAAACTGAAAGCAGAGAGAAACAAAACAAAACAAAAGGATGAGTTTGAGGAGCTCTGACTTAGGAGCTCATTGGGGGTTCCCACAGCAGCCTGGGAGGCTACAGATTCTCAAAGAACAAAACCCCATAAGCTGAAACAAACAAATGGAAAAACACAAATAAAGGCATGCAAAGGTCTTAGGGGTATGGGGAAAACATGAACCTAAGTGCCATGACTGGATAGCAGTTGGTCAACACAAAAGTAATGGAACCACATACAACACTTCAAGATTAAGTTGAGGGCCCAGAGGAGGGTTTGTTCGTTTTTTAAAGTTCCACCTGAGTAAAACCTGTTCTCTGTTAAAAACAAATATAAATCTTCTCTGAAAAAATATGTTCTTGATTTAAACGCAAATTTCCCAGTTTAAGATCAATCATATATGAGTTTAGAACCAAAGACCCAAAATATGGGGGAAAAAAAAAACCCCACAAGGGTAAATGTCAGTATAAGCTATAAACAGCAGAACTGACCTCCAAAAATGTCATATAATAGAGTTATGAAATATATCATAAGATCACTTTGCAGGTTATATGCACTTCTATGTTTAATGTGACATTGTTTACAATAACCGACTTATGGAAACAGCCCAAGTGTCCAGTGTCTAACAATGGATGACTGGATAAAGAAAATCTGATATATATCAGATTTTCTTTATAATATATAATATTATATGTAACATGTTATATTATATATAATATTAATATATATTAATATAATCATATTTAATATATAATCAATATTTTATATTAATATATAAAATATAACATAATATACATATATTATATATTTTATATATAATATAAAGAAAATCTGATATATATTATTCAGCCATAAAAAAGAATGAAATCTTGCCCTTTGCCATAAGCATGGGTCTAGAGAGTATAATGCTAAACAGTGTAAATCAGTCAGAGAAAGACTAATACCATATGATTTCACCTCTATGTGGAATTTAAGAACAAAGCAAATGAACAAAGGAAAAAAGAGACAAAACAAAATACAGACTTTTAACTATAAAGAACAAAGTGATGGCTACCAGTGGGGAGATGAGAGGAGGACTGAGTGAAACAGATGAGGTGGATGGAGAATGCAGTTAACCTTGTTGAGGACTGAGCAATATATTGAATTGTTGAATTACTATATTGTATACCTGAAACAAATCTTCTTTTTTTAAAGATTTATTTATTTATTCGGGGGAGGTAGGGGCAGAGAGAGAGGTAGAGAGAAACCTAAACCAACTCTGCACTGGGCGTAGAGCCCCACCCCGGACTCAGTCTCAAGACACAGAGATCACAGCCTGAGCTGAAACCAAGAGTCAGAGGCTGAACTGACTACGCCATCCAGGCACCCCACCAGAAACTAATTTATCACTCTACATTAACTATGCTGGAATTAAAATTTAAGAAAAGGTTTTAAAAACTTTGCAAAAAGCTTTAATTAAATATATGAATAATAGAAAGAATAGACCAGTAAGAGAATCAGATATTGCCAAGCAGAATCAGAATAGAAAGGAAAAAATATAGGGCTTTCAAAAATTGAAAAAAGTCATTGGAATTGGTGGGGGGAGAGGGGTTACCCGTTAAATTAGTTCAGAACCAAAACAAAGAAAGAAAGAAAAATGACTAGGGGAGAGGAAAATCTGAAATAATTACTCAAAATGCAAGCCAGGGGTAAAAGCTATAAAAAAGAAGTTAAAAGATATTTCATCTGAGCCCCAGAAGGACAGAAGAGAGGGAAGGTGGGTAAGAGTGTTTTGAGAGAGAGTAACGTATCTTCGAACCAAGGAAAGCGATGAGAGCAAGTAAATGCAAAGAAACCGCACACACTAGACACATACAGGGAAACTGAAGAAACCTAAATATGAGAAAATTGCCTTCGCAGTCAGAGTAAGAAGACAGACCCAGATCAAGGAAAGAATTATCCTGACAGCTTCTCTAAAGCAACAAGAATCTTACAAAGAAACAAGCTAACTCTCAACTAAGGTAGCCCATACCGTGCAAAATTATATTTCAAGAACATAAGTTGAAATAAAGTCATTTTTATGTAAACAAAAACAAGGAAATTTTACTGTAAGCAGGCTTTTATTAAAGAAAATTCTGAAGAGTATACTTAAAAACACTACATTATGCTTTAAATTATCTCCCGGAAGGGAGGTCTGAGGTGCATAAAGAATGGATACAAAAATGGATAAAGGCAGGTGTACTTAAACATTCTACGTGAAGTAATAACAATAATGTCTAATTCACTGGGTTAAATGATGAAAATAACACACTAAACAGAGGCCTATTTTTGTAAGAGTATAAATCAGAGTTTAAATACTATAAATTCTTTTAATTATTTGGCAAGGACTATGACATTACATTTTGAATCAGGATAGAATATATAACTTCCAATATGAAAGACACACAAAAACATTAGAACAACGACACAAAGGAATAATGACACATTTTGTCAATAGCAGAAACAAGGAAAATGAAGAAGCTTATAAAAATTGGAACCAGACCGATCGTGGTCTGTTAAGCATATGACTCTTGGTTTTGGCTCAGGTCACGATCTCAGGGTACAGGACTGAGCGCCACGTCGGGCTCTGTTCTCAACACAGCCTGCTTGAGATACTTCCTTTTCTTCCCCCTCTCCCCCTCCTTCTGCTCTCTCTCCCTGTACCAAATAAATAAATATATCTTAAAAAATGGGACCAGACTGATGCCAAAAATCACTACAACAGATACAAGTCCAAGTAGACTCATCCGTACCAGAATGTACAGGAAATGGTTTTTAAATCCAAACACACACACACACATACACACAAAAACCAAACCCTGAAAAACAGACATAATTATAATTCAATTTTGCCAAGAGATTGTGGTATCTAAGGAGAAATTCTTTCAAACTGTTCATGGATGGCACAAAATGGAAATTGTGGTTCAAATCCAAACAGAAACCAACACTGACTGGACCTTTATTAAGGAATCAACACCGTTCCTTCTATTAATTAAAATACAAATCACACAACTCTATTAACTAGCATGCCTATACCACAGAATGAGACAGCTAAGGCACAGAACCATCAGGAAAGTTACTCCAGGGAGCAGAGGAGCCGGCTTTCAACCCACAGCCTGACTGTAGAGCCCGTGTGTGAATCCCTTCTGCTTTGCTGCCGCCATTTTTGTTTTATGCATTCGCCATAAAGTTCAAAGCCAAGCCATACACACAGGGAAGGGAGGTGGGATGGAATCAGAAATTACCCTTCTCGGTTGAATGTGGAGCTTCAGAGACTCAAAGAAACCAGCTCACTGTGGTATAGCAATAAATAAACCACATGCCTTGACTCTCACCACTGTGCCCAGCTTTGTGTGATGGAAGGACACACACCCCGCTTACAGACCGACCTGAGCGGTGACATTAACCCACATTCTCTGGGTGTAAGGTGCTCCCCTAGTGTGGTTGACAGAAATCCACTTTGTTTCCTGAGCCCCATTTCCAATAGCTCAGCCCCTGCCGTGTATGAGGGGATGGTGAACACGGACCGTCAAAAGGGGACACCATCCTGGTCACCAAGCCCCAGTGAAGACAGACACAGCCTTGAAATTCTCTTAATATTCCAGACCGTCCCCCGCCACACTTGTTTCCAGGTGATCATTGCAACTGGTGGGATTGAAACAGTGTGGCTTAACTGAGTTCATTTTCAGAGCACCAGAAGGTCTTGTGTTGATCCTGGACAAGCCTGACAGGGTACCACAAGTGAGAAATTGTTTTCAAAGACGCATACGAATTTATCAATATGTTGTCTAGGACAAAGCGTGTTTTCAGAGGTAGCAGTTTAGATGGGATGGGGCAAAAGGTTGAGGGCTCAGAAAGTGGAGAGGAAAAGCATAAATAAGAAACCAAGAACATAATTTACAATTCTTTTTTTCAATCACATCTTTTTTCGCATTCTTTGCTTCAGATAATAGGAATTGAACATTCATTCTGTCCCCATTGCAGAGGTGGGTTTGGTTTGGTTTTGCCTTGTTTTTTACCCTAAGCAGACAAATTCAAACAGAATTAGGGATTAATCACCAGGAAGAGGTGAAAGCTTTTCAATATATGCTCTCTCTCTGCCAGCCCACACTGTGAACTTGGGCAACTGTTTCCGTTCCCTTTATTTCCTTCCTTCCTCTGTTCGCTCTGCATTTTTCCAGTGATCATTATGTCTCTCTACTTCCCTCTGCCTCTATGGCTCATGGTCCAAGCCTAGTTTTCCCATCCCTGTTTTTTCCCAAATTAATCACAGTATCACTTCCTTAAATGGAGCCCGCTGTCTGCTCAATATGGAGCACTTTCTGAGCTAGTGCTTCAGGAAGAGAGAGCGAGTGGAAGATACCCCGGGTGTGAGTGAGTTCCTCAGAACAGGTTTTCAATATTCTTTTGCTAAGGCCCACACTTACCATAATCATGGCTGCTGCCTTTAATAATTTTCATTGAATGATAATTTGACTATAAATATGGGTTGTCACATAGTGATCACTCAACCATCAGCCAGGCATCTGCTGAACTCATTATATATTTATTTTATTTAATCCTCACAAACACTGTGTGATCCTTACTTTCCCCATTCGATAAATGGATTCAAAGCCTGGATTCAAACTCAGAATCACCAAAGTCCCTTATCAATGAGATGCAGAAGACATGGCTAGATCAGATGGCCAGTAGGTGCTTTGCAACTTTAACATGACTGAGCACTTGTTACGTGCTAGGCATTGGGCAAGCAGCTTCTGGTGTGATGTCATCAAGACACATCACTACTACTACAAGCTTGGGAGGGAGGTATTACTATATCCACGTGTAATACCTGAGCTAACTAAGGCTAAATTACTTGGCATGTTAAGAAACTTGAGCAAAGCACACAGCTGATCGGTACTAGAAGTGGAACCCAAACCCAGGTGTGTCTGCTACCAAGCTCGTCTCTCAGTGGGTGGGACAGACTGCCTTGACATGCGCCCCAGGGATCCACATCTCCCATATTCACACCTGTGTGTCATCTTCTCGTCTCCAGTGTGGACTGGACCTGCTGATTCCCTTCTAACAAATAGAACATGGCAAAGTTATGAGATGTCGCTGCAGAAAGACCATGACTTCCATTTCTCTCTCTCCTTCTTTGTTTCTCCCTCACCCTACCTCACTTGGAGTGGGCAGGGAAGCAAGTTTCCACGTCGTGAGTAGCTCTACAGAGAGGTTCACGTGCCTGGAATGGATGAACCCAGCTAACAGAGAATGTAAGACCTACCAAGGGCCCCAAGAGCCAGCTTCATAATAATGACTTTTCTAAGACCTGCCCAGTGAGTGAACTTGAAAGTAGATCTTCCGCCAAGCCAGCCTTGAGAAATTCATAGCGTCAACCAACACCTTGATTGCTGTTTTATGAGACGCTCTGAAGTAGAGATACCCGCTAAGCTCTGCCTAGATTCCTGATACAGAGAAACCGAAATAATAACTGATGCATGTGGCAGTGGGTGGGCAAGGGATAGAGTTGGGACTGGCAATGTACTGTAGAAGGCGTCCATCCCTTTCTATTAGAAGCTCTCTGTTCAATCCCTTCTGGAACAATTCCAGCTTTGAATGATCAAAGCCCCC
This sequence comes from Martes martes, assembly GCF_963455335.1. NCBI lineage: Eukaryota > Metazoa > Chordata > Mammalia > Carnivora > Mustelidae > Martes > Martes martes. The sequence goes on from NC_137896.1 coordinate 6,858,481, forward strand.
AAAAATCAAATGAATGAATGACTACTGCATATTCATTTGGGCTCACTAGGATTCTATCAAAATCCTTCTTTTTAAAGGTAATAGTTATTAGTTTATATAGTCACATAAGACGTACATGAAGATAACCAACCATCAGCCCACCACCCTGCTAATATTTTGGGCAGACTCTTTTGGTCATTTTTGCAATATAATTATCTATATCTATTCAAAAAAAGTATAATCCTCTTATAATACTATTTTATAACCTGTGTTTCAATAGTGTTTTTCCATTTAATTTTTAAACATTTCTGCATTTTATTAAATGTTCTATTGAAAGTCTAACACCTCTGGAGGAGGTAAGGTTTAGAGTAAACAAATCAGTTTAATCAATTCTACACGCTGCCTGAGCTTAGCCTCAGAGAACAGAGTTCTGAATTTTGGAAAAGCGATGTCAAAAAGCAGGAAATTTCAAGTTAATAAATTTATTTGAACTACTGCAAGATAGATTCTGTGTTCTGTTACTAATACTTAGTATTTATTGAGCAAACTTATCATAAATAATTTACTATTTGCTCAATACTATGCCAAAAGTAATCTATTCAAAAATTGAAATGATATCTGATTCACTGTGCACTTATTTATTTATTTATTTTTATTTAAGTCTGTGGTCCTGCCCTGCTTTGCAATCACATGAGCTGGACCGCAAGCTAGTCAGACTTTTTATATAACCAAGATGAGTTTGGTGTGAACTTCCGAGAGAAAGTGTCCAATAAGAAGCAGGTGACCAAAACCCAGGGAACCAAAACAATAGATTTTGAATGGGCTAAGTTTTGGTTTATTCTTTTCTTTTTAAATTAAAGAGCAGCATAGAAATAGCTTTGAATTATATCTTGTTTTAAATAAACCAATATTGAAGTTAAAAAAAAAAAAAAAGAAGCAGGTGACCAAGAATGACTTTTAGGTGTTGTCAAGAAGTTGATCAAATTTTATTTTTAAAAGAATAAGATATAAAAATTAAGGTATTAACATGCCACTATTTGAAGTGCTATCTTTTGAAAAGGAAGGCAGATGTTGGCGCCTGCCCAAGCATATTGATCCAGCGGACCACTCTAGACTATTATCCGAAGCGTACAGTCATGCGGAATTCTAGGTAATCACACCTAAGAGTATTATATCTATTTTAGTAGACATATAAAGGATTGCCAGACAATGAGATCCGTAGGCTTGACCTCTCTGAGATTAAATTGGGGAGAGGGTAAAGGGGATGTTCATTTGAGACATACATTACTCCTGGGAAATATAAAGGTTCTTCTAGAGAAACCATGAGTTAAGAAGTGGTGCACACACTAGATTAAAAATACTAGGTTAAGGCTTGCCTCCAAAAACGGCAGAAATTCTAAGACAGACTGGAGGACCGAACACTGTCAGTACCACTTTCATTTATCTTTCCTGCCAACCTCCATTTTTCCTTTCAAATCAAAAGCTAAAGTAAGACACACATTTGGGGGAAAGTTGTCAAAATTCATTTTATGGAAATGTACTACTCACGAGGATCCTTTGATCAGCAGCAGCATCTTTTGAAATTGAAATTGAATAGATTATATGGTGATCTGCCTCTTCTCTCCTCTGAGTTCAGCTGGAAATAAATTGGAAATGCACGTGAAAAATACAAACTCCTTTTCAGTTTGAGCTTTCTTAATATTGGTTTTAGCCCTTCTTTGAGCAAGAGATGTCGAAAGCTACTGACAAGTGTGGCTCCTGGAATTCTCTACAGAAAGATGGGCATGCTTCGTGGTGAAGAAATCATATTCACAAATTGTTCATTTAGAATGTGTAATTAAACTAAAAACTTGGGGTTTCTGGGAAATATGGATTCCAGGACTAACTCATGTAGAGCTTCTAAAGAGTTACAAAGTTCCCTCTGGCTTTGGTAAATCCACATCTAGCAGTGAGCCCTTTGGGGGGTTCCAATGACAGAAACATAAATTGACCTAGATTTAAAAATTAAATAATTGAAAAAGTCTTGGAGGCTGGGCCTCCCTTTCAGTCCAGATAGTCTAGGATTTAAACAGTGTTATTAGAAGTTGATCTGAGAGCCTCTTCTTTCTCCCCCTCGCTCCCTCCACCTTGAGCTTTTTTCTCTTTTGTTTTACTTCCTTCTGTCTTATGGCTACCCGTGCTCCAGACTCACATCGGTCACAGCTCTTGCTATTAAGATAAGCATGCCTCCTTCTCAGTAGCTCCCGCAAACACCATGGTGGAGCTCAGGCTACCGGGACCACTCTGGGTCATTGGCCCATCCCTGAACCAGCCAGAGTCATCCTGGATGAGATCAGGCTAACTGGACAGCTTAGGTACCCATGCCGGGAGACTGAGGAGGGAACAGGAGAGTCATTCACACGTGCATCATGTGGAGTGGGATGAGGGACAGGTGGGTCTACAAAAGAAAAACCTGAAGGGGCGTTGTAGGACATAAAATCTGAGCAGGAAAAAGCAACAGATGTCCACTATGCTGCCCACCACCAAAACTTCTGTTAAGCAGCATGTCTTTTTGTTGTTGTTGTTTAATAAAGCCAAAGGGTATTTTTAAATTTCTCATTAGGTTTGAAAATGCTGTGATGCCCCTCTTTTATCAAAAGTGATGACAAGCTCCAAATTAAGAAAAATAATTGGTAGACATTTATCACAGATGGCAAATTCTAAGTGTAGCCTGGCATGATTTTTATTGCCAGCATACGTAATGCCAAAAACTGGACAAATCATTGAAACTGATTCCTATCATCCATCTGATTGGCAGTGAAAAACAATTTGACCAAAATCTGTGATGTGCTTGAGGAATGATTCTGTGAAGAAGAAAAAAGAGAAAGAGTCAGATGAATGTTCTCCAGCTGCAGCTATGGGACCAGAGGAGAGCCGAGGTGCGCAGTAAATACGTAAATTCCTTCTCCAGAAATAATCCTTTAGAATCCCTAGAGCTTGGCTTCGAGACACCTGGGGCTGCTAGTGCAAGGGACACCCAGGGTTCCTCGAAGCTCAGACAATTCAATCCTGAAAAAAGCCCTCCATGGCATAACAAAGCTACTTTGACACGGTCCTTGTAGAGAAGTCATTTGATTTATGTAGGGGCTTCTAAGCTGAATAATGGCTCTGGTCTCTAGACTGAACACTGAAAAGGCCATTGGCAAAGGATGGTGACGAGTTCAGCCATGACTTCTTGGTCACGTCTGTAATTTAACACCCATCTGCGGAAACAATTACAACTGCAAATGAACAGATGGCCCTGTCCGTGTATACATAAGTGACTGATCCAGACAGAAAACATGAGTTTTATAAAATAATTACAGGTATCCCCCGCTATCCTTGGGTCCGTTTTGCGCCACTTCGACTTTGACAAAAGACTTACATCAGTACCTGTTTTTGCTAATAAAAGAAACCCAAAGAGGATTTTGGCTTTCACACGAGGGTAACTGTTTCTTTGCTTTGCACCATCTTGGGGTATGCAAGGGTTCACAGGGGCATTCTACTTTTAGGGAGCAGGTCAAACCCATATGTGCAAAAATATTAACTGGATAAAAGTTAATATACACAGTCCTTTTCAACTTGTAAACCCGTACTGTCATGTAGTCAGTCAGTATTTATTGAGTACCTACTGTGCGCCAAGTCATGAAGTCTTAGCCATTCATAAGACAAAGACTCAGGATAAACCAATAACAAAATAAATATGATAACTTCAGAGAGTGGTAAGGGCTCTGAACAAAAATGTACAGGTTCATGTGAAAGACAGGCAAGGCGTGAAGACATTTCCTGTCATCTTAAGACAAGGAAAGAGCAGGGAACCTGGGTGGCTTAGGTCATGATCCCAGGGTCCTGGGATTGAGCCCCACGTCGGGCTCCCAACTCAGTGGGGAGTCTGCTTCCCCCCTCCCTCTGCCATTCCCCCTGCTCATGCTCATGCTGCTCACTTTGTCAAATAAATAAATAAAATCTTAATATTAAAAAAAAAAAAAAGGAAAGCGCAAATCCCAAGGCCAGCCTGGGGAACGTGCTGAAAGAAATAAATGCATTTTCTTTCTTTAATTGCCTTTATTTTGAAATAAGAGAAAAAGACTTTCAGTGGATTTCTTTTTTTTAACCTAAAGCTTTTTCTACCTAGACCTTTAGATCTTTAAAATCTTGAAGTTTTGTCCTTTTCCTCCCACATGCAGGTCACATTTATCAGTCTGTAGATGGCCTCCTTCTGTGTCAGAATGTAAACTCCTCGAGGTCAGGCTTTCTTCATTACTATCTGTTAACCATTATATTCCCAGACCTTAGCGGTGCTCACCATAAATGTACATTCAAGTATTTATTAACTGAATAGGATTTAAGCATCAAATATTTGCAAAGTGGTTAAGAAACCTAGAACATTGCTTGGTGGTACATGGTCAAGAGTGTTCAATTGACAAAAGAGAAAAACCAAGAGAAAGAAAGGAGAATCAGTGCTGTTAAATTTTGTAGAATCAGAGCATGTTGCAGGGTTTGGGGATCCTGGCACTAAGGCTGACTAGAGGTGAGCCACCCATGTGCTCAATGATAGAACTTTCCAACTTTCCATGTGCTAGTATAAAGCCCCAATGATGGAACTTTCCAATTTTTCATCAGAAGACATGGTTTTTGGTTTTTAACCACTTTTTGCTATTTGATATCTCAGAATGTTTTCATTCAACAGACATTTGAGCACCATCTGTATGTTGGACCTTTGTAAGCCCTAAAAATACAACAGTTAACAAAAGAGTAAAAAAGGATCCCTGAACTCAAGTTTACATTCTGATGCAAAACTAGAATTGTTTGCAGACCGGCAAATGTGTCCCTCATAACTACACGGAGGAGCAGATGCAGGCTAATTGTGTGTTTTTTTTGATTGCCCTGGGTGCCACATCGGTTCCCCCACCATCACTGCCACCTACTCCTGCGCCCAAGCTGGGCGGAAGACTAACTCTTGCTACATCTCTCTCTTTAAGGCTTATGTCACCATCCAGAAAAACTCTCATGAACAAAGGATGCTCTTAGGTCTTAAGTTGGGTTCTCTGAAGATCAGTGAGAAAGTGATCCACCAAGAAGTCAACAAGTGAAGAAACATGAGTCATCAAGTGAAGAAACTGGATTGGGAATGGAAGGAGCCAAGAAATGGGGAACTAGCAAGCAAAGTCCAATAACAGGTGACCTTCATTCGGTCCTGCAGGGAAATCTGACGCAGTACAGGTCACATGTGACTCACTGTAATGGGGACAAGGCAGTCTGACCTTGGTACCATCAGTCATTGGTTGAGGGTTGGCCCCAGGAGCATTCCATTCCCTCTGTATTCAGGCAGAACAGGTGATGGGACCAGATATTGGTGTGCAAAGCCATGGTTAAGGAATCCAAGGGGTTAAGTGCAGAGTATGGACCTCATCTCCTTCAGCAGTGGTTCTCAAGGTGAGAACCCAGACCAATAGCAACCAGTATCACTTGTTAGAAGTACAGACTCTGGGGACCCAGCCCAGACCTACAGAATCAGAAACTTTGGAGGTGAGAAACATCCACCATAAGTTAAGGAACCTTCCAGGTGACTTGGAGGCTCATGCAAGTGTAACAGCTACCAAGCCACGGGACGGTTTACATGGCTCTTCTGGCTCCTGAGCTAAACTTGTCCAGGAGGGCCTCATCTTCATCATGAGAAGATCAAGCAGAATTATGACCAACTGAACCTGAATGATAATGTCTCTTCTTCAGTTTTCTAGTGTCTGGGCAAGCTAGACTCTCCACACCAGCCCTGTCTCTAACATAATATCTTTTTACCTAGTGTTCCTAATGTAGAGTCAGAACATCACGGAAGGGAGGGGGCACCTGGGTGACTCAGCCTGTTAAGCATCTGCCTTCAGCTCAGGTCATCATCCCGGGATCCTGGGATCAAGCCCATCATCAACCTCCCTGCTCAGTGGGGAGTCTGCTGCTTCTTCTCTCTCTGTCTCTCTCCTGCTCCCCACTGGTGCTCTTTCTCTCACTCACACTCTCTCTCAAATAAATAAATAAAATCTTCAGAAAAAAATGTCAGGGGGACTCCATTTCCCCTCCCAATGAAAACAGCATCCCTGCAAGTACTAATTCATCTTCCCTGCTCATTATAATAAAATACTGTGTCTGAGTCCAATGTCAGAAATTAGGGCAATTCTTTAAGAAAAAATGAAAGCATCCTGTGCCCATCTTCTGAAGTGTTGGTCATTCCCTAAGTAGCTCTGCATGTCAGAATTTAAAGTCCTTCATCAGTTGTGAAAACAGAAGAGAGCCCCGCTCTGCAGAGTTCTGGCATCAGCGCTTCCCAGAGCATTGGTCACGTCCTCCGTGTGACTGCGGCACAGAGGTGACTTCCGATTGCTCAGAAGCGTTCCAGGGTGCATCTTGCCTGGATCACGGTTGATATATTCAGCTACACATCCCCTCAACCACCTCTCACCAAAATGATTAGGAGGAAGAACACCCAACAGAGGAAAAATTCAGAGACGTGCCCTTTCCATCAGAATTATTGGAGATGGACATAGACAGTATGTCAGAAAGGGAATTCAGGGTAACATTTATCCAGGCAATGGCTAGGCTGGAGAAAACCATTAGTGACAACATAGAATCTCTAAGGGCAGAAGTGAAAGCCGCCCTGGGAAAGAGTTAAAAATGCTGTCTCATTGTGGTTTTGATTTGTATTTCCCTGATGCTAAGTGATGTGGAGCACTTTTTTATGTGCCTGTTGGCCATCTGGATGTCTTCTTTGCAGAAATGTCTGTTCATGTCCTCTTCCCATTTCTTGATTGGATTATTTGTTCTTTGGGTGTTGAGTTTGATAAGTTCTTTGTAGATTTTGGATACCAGCCCTTTAACAAGTCAGGAAATGACAGATGCTGGCAAGGATGAGGAGAAAGGGGAACCCTCCTACACTGCTGGTGGGAATGCCAGCTGGTGCAACCACTCTGGAAAACAGCATGGAGGTTCCTCAAAAAGTTGAAAATAGAGCTACCTACGACCCATCAATTGCACTACTGGGTATTCACCCTAAAGATTCAAATGTAGTGATCCAAAGGGGCATGTGCATCCGAATGTTTATAGCAGCAATGTCCACAACAGCCAAATTATGGAAAGAACCTAGATGTCCATCAACAGATGAATGGATAAAGAAGATGTGAGATATAGATATAGATATATAGATATAGATATATAATAGAATACTATGCAGCCATCAAAAGAAATGAAATCTTGCCATTTGCGAATACATGGATGGAACTAGAGGGTATTATGCTTAGCGAAGTAAGTCAGTCAGAGAAAGACAATTATCATATGATCTCCCTGATATGAGGAAGTTGAGAGGCAACGTGGGGGGTTTTAGGGGATAGGAAAAGAATAAATGAAACAAGATGGGATCAGGAGGGAGACAAACCATAAGTGACTTAATCTCACAAAACAAACTGAGGGTTGCTGGGGGAAGGGGGTTAGGGAGAGGGTGGTGGGGTTATGAACATTGGGGAAGGTATGTGCTATGAAGTGTGTAAACCTGGCAATTCACAGACCTGTACCCCTGGGGCTAATAATACATTATATGTTAATAAAAAATAAAAAATTTTAAAAAGATTTAAAAAATTTAAAAAACATCATTCAATCATCAAAAAAAAAAAAAAAAAAGCTATCAATGAGATCCAATCTAATCTAAATACTCAACAGCCAGGGTAAGTGATGCAGAAGATAGAATTGGTGATCTAGAGGACAAACTGATAGAGAAAAAGGATCAGGAGGAGGCCTGGAACAAACAGTTTAGAAGCCATGAAAACAGAATTAGGGAAATAAATGATGCCATGAAATGTTCCAATGTCAGAATTATTGGGATCCCTGAGGGGGAGAAAGAAGAAAGACAACTAGAAGATATAGTTGAACAAATTCTCCATGAAAATTCTCCCAGTCTGGGGAATGGAACCAGCATTCGTGTCCTAGAAACAGAAAGATCACCCCTCAAGATGAGTGAATCTAGAAAGACCTCGAGATACTTGATTGTGAGAGTGATGAATCATAATTTTAGACAAGAGCTCCTGAGGGCAGCTAGGGAGAAGAGATTCCTTATGCATAGAGGAAGGTGCATCAGGATAACATCAGGCCTGTCCACAGAAACCTGCAAACCAGAAAGGGCTGGCAAGACATATTCAGGGCACTAAATGAGAAGAAGATGCAGCGAAGAATACTTTACCAGCAAGGCTGACATTCAAAATGGATGGTGAGATAAAGACTTCCCAAGACTTGCAAGGTTTAAAAGAATATGTGACCACCAAGCTGGCACTACAAGAAATAATAAAGGGAAGTTCTATAAAAGAAGAAAGAACCCAAGAGTGACATAGAACAGAAATTTACAGAGACAATCTATAGAAACAAGGACTTCACGGGCAACATGTTGTCAATAAAAATGTATCTTTCAATAATTACTCTCAACGTGAATGGCCTAAATGCTCCCATAAAATGACACAAGGTTGCATGGGGCACCTGGGTGGCTCAGTGGGTTAAAGCCTCTGCCTTCGGCTCAGGTCATGACCACAGGGTCCTGGGATCGAGCCCCATATCGGGCTCTCTGCTCAGCGGGGAGCCTGCTTCCTCCTTTCTCTGCCTGCCTCTCTGCCTACTTGTGATCTCTGTCTGTCAAATAAATAAATAAAATCTTTAAAAAAAAATGACACAAGGTTGCAGATTGGATAAAATGACAGGACCCATCCATATGCTGTCTACAAGAGACCCATTTGAAACCTAAAGATACATCCAGACTGAGAGTGAAAGGATGGAGAAGCTTCTTTCATGCCAATGGGCCTCAAAAGAAAGCTGGGGAAGCAAGTCTCATATCAGATAAATTAGATTTTAAACTAAAGACTGTAGTCAGAGATAAAGAAGGACACTACATCATTCTTAAAGGGTCTACCCAACAAGAAGATCTAACAATTGTAAATATTTATGCCCCCAATACAGGAGCAGCCAACTACATAAGACAGCTGTTAATCAAGATAAAGAGTCATATTGATATGAATACATTAGTATTAGGGGATCTTAACATGCCACTCTCAGTAACAGACAGATCATCCAAGCAGAAAATCAATAAAGAAACAAGAGCATTGAATGACACATTGGACCAGATGGACCTCATAGATATATACAGAACATTCCACCCTAAAACAACAGAATATTCATTCTTCTTGAGCACACATGGAACTTTCTCCAGAATACACCACATACTGGGTCACAAATCAGGGCTCAACTGATACCAAAAGACTGAGATTATTCCCTGCATATTTTCAGATCACAATGCTTTGAAACTGGAACTCAACCATAAGAAAAAGTATGGAAGGAATTCAAACACTTGGAAACTAAAGAGCACCCTGCTTAAGAATGTTTGGATCAACTAGAAAATCAAAGAAGAACTTAAACAATTCATGGAAACCAACGAGATGAAGACACATCAGTTCAAAACCTATGGGATACAGCAAAGGCGGTCCTAATGGGGAAATACATATCCATCCATGCCTCACTCAAAAAAGTTGAAAAATCCAGAATACACCAGCTCTCTTGACACCTTAAGAACTGGAGAATCAACAACAAATTAAGCCAACCCCCCACACAAGAAGGGAAATAATCAAGATAAGACCAGAGATCAATGAGATAGAAACTAGAGATACAGTAGAACACATCAACAAAACTAGAAGCTGGTTTTTTGAAAGAATCAATAAGATTGATAAACCACTAGCCAAGCTAATCCAAAGGAAAAGAGAGAGAGGACCTAAATTAATAAAATTATGAATGAAAAGAGGAGATCATGACTCCCTAAAGAAATAGAAACAATCATCAGAAATTATTATCAACAGTTATATGGCAATAAGTTAAGCAACCTAGATGAAATTGATGCATTCCTGGAAACCTATAAACTTGCAAAACTGAATCAGAAAGAAATTGACAACCTGAATAGACCAATATCTAGTAACAAGATTGAAGCAGTGATCAAAAACCTCCCAAAAAACAAGAGCCCAGGACATGATGGATTCCCTGGAGAATTCTATCAAACATTCAAAGAAGAAATAATATCTATTCTCCTAAAGCTGTTTAAAAAAATAAAAACAGAAAGAAAACTTCCAGACTCTTTTTATGAAGCCAGCATTACCTTCATCCCCAAACCATGCAAAGACCCCACCAAAAAGGAGAATTTTGGACCAATATCCCTGATGAATATGGATGCCAAGATTCTAAACAAGACCCTAGCTAATAGCATCCAACAATACATCAAAAAGATCATCCACGATGACCAGGTGGGATTTATCCATGGGATGCAAAGGTGGTTCAACATTCGCAAATCAATCAATGTGATAGAACAAATCAGTAAGAGAAGGGAGAAGAACCACATGGTCCTCTCAACTGATTCAGAAAAAGCATTTGACAAGATACAGCATTCATTCCTGATTAAAACCCTTCAAAGTATAGGGATAGAGGGAACATTCCTCAACTTCATAAAATCTATCTATGAAAAACCCACAGTGAATATCATCCTCAGTTGGGGATTGGGGGTGGTAAAAATGGGGAAGAGCTGACAGCCTTCCCTTTGAGATCAGGAACACGACAAGGATGTCCAGTCTTGCCACTGTTGTTCAACATAGTACTAGAAGTCCTAGCAACAGCAATCAGACAACAAAAAGAAATAAGAGGTATTCAAATTGGCAAAGAAGTCAAACTCTCCATCTTCATGGAAAACCCAAAAGACTCCACCCCCAAACTACTAGAACTCATACAGCAATTCAGTAATGTGGCAGGATGCAAAAATCAATGTACAGAAATCAGTTGCTTTCTTATACACTAACAATGAAAATATAGAAAGGGAAAATAGAGAATCGATTCCATTTACTATAGCACCAAGAACCATAAGATACCCGGGAATAAACCTAACCAAAGAGGCAAAGGATCTGTACTCGAGGAACTACAGAACACTCATGAAAGAAATTGAAGAAGACACAAAAAGATGGAAGACCATTCCATGCTCATGGATAAGAAGAATCAACATTGTTAAAATGTCTATACTGCCTAGAGCAATCTATACTTTCAATGACATTCTGATCAAAATTTCACTGGTATTTTTCAAAGAGCTAGAAAAAAACAATCTTAAGATTTGTATGGAACCAGAAGAGACCCTGAATTGCTAAGTTAATGTTGAAAAAGAAAAACACAACTGGAGGCATCACATTGCCTGATTTCAAGCTTTACTACAAAGCTGTGATCACCAAGACAGCGTGGTACTGGCTCAAAAACAGACACATAGACCAATGGAACAGAGTAGAGAACCCAGATATGGACCCTGAACTTTATCGTCAACTAATCTTTGACAAAGCAGGAAAAAATATGCAGTGGAAAAAAGACAGTCTCTTCAATAAATGGTGCTGGGAAAATTGGACAGCTACGTGTAGAAGAATGAAACTCAACCATTCTCTTACACCATACACAAAGATAAACTCAAAATGGATAAAAGACATCAACATGAGGCAGGAATTTATCAAAATCATAGAGGAGAACATAGAAAGTAACCTTTGACATTGGCCACAGCAACTTCTTTCAAGACATGTCCCCAAAGACAAAGGAAACAAAAGCAAAAATGAACTTTTGGAACTTCATCAAGATCAAAGCTTTCTATACAGCAAAGGAAACAGTGAACAAAACAAAGAGGCAACCCACAGAATCGGAGAAGATATTCACAAATGACACTACAGACAAAGGGCTGATATCCAAGATCTATAAAGAACTCCTCTAACTCAACACACACAAAACAGATAATCACATCAAAAAATGGGCAGAAAACACAAACAGACACTTCTCCAAAGAAGACATACATATGGCTAACAGACACATGAAAAAATGTTCATCATCATTAGCCATCAGGGAGATTCAAATTAAAACCACACTGAGATACCACCTTACACCAGTTAGAATGGCCAAAATCAACAAGACAGTAAACAACATGTGTTGAAGAAGATGTAGAAAGGGGAACCCTCTTACACTGTTGGTGGGAATGCAAGTTGGTGCAGCCACTTTGGGAAACAATATAGAGATTTCTTAAGAAATTTAAAATAGAGCTTCCCTATGACCCTGCAATTGCACAACTGGGTATACACCGCAAAGATGTAGTGAAAAGAAGGGCCATTTGCACCCCAATGTTCATAGCATCAATGGCCACAGTCGCCAAACTGTGGAAGGAACCAAGATGGCCTTCAGCAGATGAATGGATAGAGATGATACATATATACAATGGAATATTATGCCTCCAACAGAAAGGATGAATACCCAACTTTTGTATCAACATGGACGGGGCTGGAAGAGATTATGCTGAGTGAAATAAGTCAAGCAGAGAGAGTCAATTATCATATGGTTTCACTTACTTGTGGAGCATAAGGAATAACACGGAGGTCATTGGGAGATGGAGAGAAGTGAGTTGGGGGAAATCTGAGAGGGAGACAAACCATGAGAGACTGTGGACTCTGAGAAACAAACTGAGGGTTTTGAGGGGAGAGGGTGGGGGGCTGAGTATTAAGGAGGGCACATATTGCATGGAGCACTGGGTGTGGTGCATAAACGATGAATACACACACACAAAAAGAGTAAATCAAATTAAATTTAAAAAAAGAAAACAGGAAGAAAGTTTTCATTTCATATACACCCGTATATATATTTTTACTCCTGGTTACAAAACCCAACATTGTAAAGCAGAGTAACATAGGGATTAATGACAAGGAGTTATCCTCAGAGAATCACGTCTGCCCACTTACCAGCTATAGGAACTTTGGTTACTTACTTAACCTCAGACCTCATGTCCTTATATAATGGAAACATCACAAGGTCTCTCTAGTGGGGCTGTATAGAAAAAACAAGTGAGGTGAAATTTAAAAGTCCAACACCTAGGGGCACCTGGGTGGCTCAGTGGGTTAAGCCGCTGCCTTTGGCTCAGGTCATGATCTCAGGGTACTGGGATCGAGTCCCACATCGGGCTCTCTGCTCAGCAGGGAGCCTGCTTCCCTCTCTCTCTCTCTGCCTGCCTCTCTGCTACTTGTGATCTCTCTCTGTCAAATAAATAAATAAAATCTTTAAAAAAAAAAAAAGTCCAACACCTAGATCACTGTAACTATCCTGAAGATATCTGTGGCTGTCTTTATTACTGTCATTAACATTGGCACATGGCAGGTAACTTCTAGTTATCTTCATACAAATAAAATGTATTGGTATCTGACCCTGGAAATTGATGAAATGGTGATCCGGAGTCTTTAACAGTGATCGTTAAGCTACTTGTCTTAGGAAGTATTTTCTGCCCTTCCCCACAATCCACTCTAGAAAAATAAAGAAAATATTTGTGCAGGTCAATTCCTAGGTAATTACTTTGGATAATTCATTCCAATGATCTGTGCTTATCTTGTTAGGCTTTGCACTGCAAACCTTTAAAATTTTAGAAAACAAGGTCTTCAAACTCTTTTCAAGAAAAGGAATCAGAAAAGCAATCATACACTCTTGGTCAAGGCAGGGGAAGGAGCCACTGACATGCCCAATGTCCAATGTGAAGTGGGGCTAACAGCTTGTCCCCAGCTGTTCTGAGTCCTCGAGGAGGTCAAAGTGGGGATAAGCTGTGCGTGCCCCACTCCTTAAAACTGGAAGGATCCAGTCTTCATGTCAGATCTACTAGTGAAGGAAAAGGGCTCAATTTGACTTCTTCCTAATCGAGCTAGCAGCAGGAAACAGGGTCTGGGGCTGTGAATGGTATCCTCATATTAGCTTTAGGTTTATACTATGGTCCCTGTGGGTTTCTCGATTAATGGGTTCTCTGTTACCCAGGCTTTGATCCAGGCGGACTTCCCACTGTTTTTCACAATATGAAGCCTTCCTGGCTTTATTACAGTCCAGCCTATCCATAATGCATTTAATATTGTTTCTCCATCCACACCTCGACCATATTATAGTTGCACAGAGAAGTGATTTTCCTCTCTAAAAATAAGGCACTGGACTCAGAATTACACTTTGAAGATGACAGTAATCCAGTAATCACTTCTAGGAACCCAGATTTGTAGGACAACATAATCATTATACACTTAGCTATGGGGATGAGGAGAGGAAATGCTAATTCCACCATTCCTGATAGTTCAAGTCAAATAAAAGTTGACATAAATTAAAGGTGAGCCTGAGAGAAAAGTAATCTGAGTCTTAGATCAAATTCTTCTCTGGTAGGAAAGAAAAATCACCTAAAAGCTTCAAAAATTAAGAAAATATTATCTAATACATATTGCACCAAGTACTTCCCTCCTCCCCATGTCACTTAAAAATAACCTGGACAAGTAATTTTCCCATATTTTAAAATATGAAAGAGAAGGGAAAAAAAGAAAATTAAAATGACTTCAAAGAAGGCAGTCAGTCGCTTTGTGTCTTTTTTCCCCATCTTACGCTTCTATTTTATGTAAGATAGTATTTACTAGTAGGTACTCTTCTTTAGCTCCTTGGGAAAGAAGAATGGGAGGTCTTTTCTGTCTTATTATACTTGTTTCTCTTATTTTATTTTCTTTACAACACACAGCAGTTTTCTTTGCCTGGAGAGAAGAAGGGAATGTCAAATGCTCGTTACCACTGGCATCTGTTAAACCGTACCTGCTCATCAGTAAAGCGAGAGAAGACAGCATGCACGGAGATGAAAAGTTTCACTCCAAGAAAACCTTCCTCTTAAATTGCTGACAGAGACAGAGAGAGCCAGAGACACAGAGAGATACAGAGAGAGAGAGAGAGAGAGAGAGAGAGAGAGAACTGTCAAAGCGTAAAATGTATTCGATGAAAATACAAAGTAATGTTTTTTGTGACAGCAAAATTATATCCTGGGCTGCTTCCCTGAGGACCATTCACTTAGAAACAGTGCAGCGAAGTCAGTCAGTAGGAAAAATATTTCCATCTTCATTTGAAAGATTAGCACCTTGTTGCTCTTTGTTACCAAATTGGAAATAAAACCGGTTTCCTGGCTTTGCATAAGGCATGAAGGAGGAGAAATGTCTGTTTTATGAGATGTATCCTCCTGGCTCTCGCTCTCTCTCTAGTGTCAAACCAGCTCCCTCCACTGGGCTGAAAATGACCAAAATTGTTTGCATGGTAGGATTTCTATTCGTGGTGTCCGCGATATGCTCCAACCTGGTTGGGCTCCAGCTTATGATGTCTCAAGGCTAACAGTGCTATCAGGTTCTGGGCTGTGTGTTTGGACAGCAAAACGCATTAGCAGGTGCACAAGCAAAAAAAGATCTCCATGCAGTGTGCTGTGAATTATACAACACATTTTGATCCTTTCCATATCTTTGTTGGTTTGTATTACTGATAAATACGAGGGTACACCAAACAATTGGAAAATGCATTTTAAAATCAAGACAGACAAATTTATCAGGAAAAGAAGAAAAGCTAAGCACAGGGAGAAGAATGGTATAGGCAGGCTTTGAAACATTAAGGCTCCAACTGTTGATAATCATGCCGACCACACACAATCGTTTGTCCGCCTAAAAAGACAGCATTTGGGTAAGTGGCTGATAGGAAGAGAACTAGCAGAGGGTCTGTTCCAAAGTCGATGTTCAGGTTAATTTCTCTTCCTTTCGCTGCAAATGGCAGAAACCTAACTGAACATAATTCAAGCTACCGGAAAGTACATGGGATTCCTTTAGGCACAGTTGGATGCAGGATTGCTGGTATTTCTCCATTTCTTGACTCTGCTTTTTCTCCATAAGGGCTTCATTCTTCAACAGATTCTCTTAATGTGGTGGTAAGCTGTTCACCAGCAGCAGCCTCATACCCTAAGGGGTTAGCAAAGCCTATTTGAATGTGAGGAGTAAGGAGACATGGGAACCTTATCCCTCCCTATGATTCCAGAAGAAGTCTGGAGGGGATTCTTATTGGATCGAAAGCATCACATGTTAAGCCAAACCAATCACTGTGACCCTACTGGGCCAACTATAATCCCATAAGCTGGGAACTGATCACTCCCCCAAAACACAATGGACAAGCCTAAGAAACAGAGGTCACCTCAAAAGAAAACTGGACTTCTCTGATCAGAAGGTAGGGGATGAATGCTGAGCAGGGATCCACTGTAAAATGGCCACTGAAATGAAGGGGGAAAGCTCTGAGTGGGTCAAGCAGCACGACAGCGGTAAGAGGAACATTTGAGGTAGAAAGAACAAATACTCGGGGGTGGGAAATTCACAGTATATGTTCAAGAAGTGAATGGAGCAGGATAAAGTGGTCCGTTCAGAAGAATAATGAGAAATAAGGTGACTGGTTGAGGGCAAGAGGGAAAACTGATTTATGTCAGGACATAAAAGTGAGGTTTCAGAGGCTGGACTAAACACAATTAGCTTATAGGGAGCATCTCTATATTTTAGCAATTGTTTCACCAAAAGGTGGGTGAGGCGGGATTGAACGAGGTTGTATTTGAGAACAGTGAGGGACTAAGCAGTTGAGCTTGTGTGAGCAGATGATGAGTATTTTTTACATATCTAAATATTCTGATTGACTATTTAGCTACAAAAATGTACTCGGTCTCTATTTGAGCTAAGGTAGGAATAATAAGCCTTAAAAACATCACAATGCATGCATTTTCCATAGGCTAGTCTGCAAAAGAATGTGAAAAAATATTTTATGATCATAGAGATTTGGGGTCAAATACTAGACTAATACAAACATAAAGATTTCTCTAGAACTTTGCAAATATGAATATCCGAGTGAGGGACATGGTCTGCGGCATTTCCCAAATTTGTCTCCAGAATCCTTGCCTATAGATGCTTCAGAGCATCTCATGCAACCAGGGTTCCACAGAACATACTTCGAGAAACACTCTTCAGCTCCATGCATGACTATACAGAATTCCAGTATTTACAGAATATTATTTTATCATGAGTCTTTGGACAAGCAAAACCAAGACAATTTTGGACCAGTCTCAAGTTGCAATGTTTTTAATATTATATTAGAGCAGTAGATCTAAATTTTCTTTCTTTTTTGTTTTTTTAAAGATTTCATTTATTTATTTGAGAGAGAGAGAGAGAGTGAGAGAGAGCATGAGAGGGGAGAAGGTCAGAAGGAGAAGCAGACTTCCCATGGTGCTGGGAGCCCAATATGGGACTCGATCCCGAGGGTCCAGGATCATGACCTGAGCCGAAGGCAGTAGCTTAACCCACTGAACCAGCCAGGTGCCCCCCAAAATTTTCTGTCTTTAATGAAGTCATCTCTAGGCTAGATAGATAAATGGCAAATATCTAGCCAAACTAGAGTTTTAATGTTTGAACCTAGTGGTATTAATCTTTAGATGACCATGACCACAGGGCAGTCAAATTATGGCCAAGTCCAAAGTACCAAAAAGAGTTACTAGCCCCTGGAATAGTGTCCCCGGACCCATGGCAGCTGAATATACAGTAATCGAGATCAAACTGAACAGAGTGGAGACATTTTATATTTTCAAAATTTTCTTAAAACAAAAACAATCTCAAAAGGGAACTATTTTTCTGGCAAAAAGAAAGCAGAGTTATACTTTTATAGTCCAAATCATTTTACACTATTTCCTTCCTTATAATACACATGTGTTTAGGGAGGGAATTGGACAAACTGTGTCTTGGACTGAACACAATTGATGGGTCTGCTTCAGATAATATGACAAGTTCCTCTTGGTACCATCTCCCCCCAGACTCAGAAAACGTGTTGTGATTTTTCTCTTCGAGAAAAATGGGGTTCCACCAATGATCCGTCAGTAAGTCAACACTCACAAGATTGAAAAGTGGTTCTCGGGGCGCCTGGGTGGCTCAGTGGGTTAAAGCCGCTGCCTTCGGCTCAGGTCATGATCCCAGCGTCCTGGGATCGAGCCCCGCGTCGGGTTCTCTGCTCAGCAGGGAGCCTGCTTCCTCCCTTCTCTCTCTGCCTGCCTCTCTGCCTACTTGTGATCTGTCTGTCAAATAAATAAATAAAATCTTTAAAAAAAAAAAAGTTTAAAAAAAAAAAAAAAAAAAAAAAAAGAAAAGAAAAGTGGTTCTCTAGCATGCATTCGCTTTATGCCATTGGCTTTTTAACCTTATTCTCCAAACTGTAAGTCTTTGGAGAAGACCCCCAGAGGCCATACTGGTAGACATTTCATGGCGGGAAAGCAGAAAAGAGTCCCTTCTATTCATAGAAATATGGTGACCTCTTTGATTGCAGTTTTATATGGGTCAGATTGAGATCATTTACAAGATCTTTTAGGAAGGAAGCTCTTCTTTCTAAAAGTAGGGTTCTGTTGAGCATAATTGCCTAATTTAGAGTAAAATGAATTAAGGCTTGGAAAAGCAAGAAAGAGTCAGCCTAAAGCATAACCAGACATGAACATGAGAACTGAGTATGGATGAAGGCACGTATTACAATAATCTATGAAGCAGAAGCCATAGTGACACTTTGCAAACATCTTCTTGAACCTGATGTGTACCTAAGGTTTAGACCTCATCCTTTATACAGGCAAAGCAGTATGCTACAATAACTGTCTTATCTACAAAAAGTACTCAGTTGGGACCTTTCAATGTTTTCACTGTATTCATATTTATTTAAAGTAAAAAAGAAGAAGAAGAAGATGAGCATTGGGATACTATAAATTGAAACTAAAGGAGAAGACTGTTCTCCTCTTCAAGCAGGAGGGGTCGAGCACTCAGGTTTTTCTGAAATTAAGAGCCTAACAACATGCATGTTTTCCTTGCTGGTAAATGTGATATTGTAGCAAACATTGCTAGCTGCCAACCGAATGTTTGTTTCTATAGTTACTATTTTTTTTTAAAAATTTACTTCATGTCTTTACATATTTATTTATTTAGAGAGAGTGTGAGCAAGGAGAGGGGCAAAGGGAGGGAATCTCCAGCAAACTCCCTACTGAGCACAGAGCCTCACATGAAGCTCACTCTCACGACCCTGAGATCATGACCCAAGCTGAAATCCGATGCTTAACAAACTGAGCCACCCAGGCACCCCAACAGTTACTATTTTTTAAATTAACAGAACCCTCATTTTGTTTAAGTAGGTATTATATTCATCTACAAAAAAGTATTATTTCCGAATCCCTCCATGCATGCATCCCAATTCTGTCCAATGAAAGGTAGACAGACAGCCCTGTGAAAGGGATCCCTTCCCAAACTAAAATGCAGATCTCATTTTGTCTTGTTCTCTTCTCACTTTTCAGATCCTAAAAGATTCTTAAAGTTCTGAATTGGAATTAGAAACTTTTGCATGAATTGAAGATCCCACATGTACATAAATGTATACATGCGTTGACAACAAGTGTCTATATCGTTTACTATATATCCGTATGCACAAAAATGGCTGGGGAGAGAGAAATAAGGAGATTTTTTTAACAAATTTCTGTGCCAAGATGTAGGGAAGTATTGAAAAACTGATGAGAACATGCCAAAAGTTCCTAAAGGACAGCTTGATATCAAATCTGGAAATTTTTTAGCATTTCAATAAATAATGACAGCAGTCACATACTATTAAAAAAAAAAAAAGAACCCACGCAATTATATGGGATGGGAGTATACACATTCATAAAGGAAGATGGGAGGGCTTTTGATTGAGTTTTTGTTTGTTTACTTGTTTTCCAGTAGAATACTTATACTACCAACTAATAAATGTTGAAGTAATGAAAGAGTTATAAATTCACTATTTTGCAAGGACTAGAGCAATAATTGGTTCAGGCAAAAATCATCAGCAGAGATTTAAAATCCTTGCTGTGAACAGGATATTCACACAATTTAAAGTGTCTTCCCACAAATTACTTAGTAATTACAAATGGAGGGAGGAGGTAAGTTCATAGGGCAGGAATCTGGCAGACATTACCCAGAAGTGAGCAAATGTAATGTAATAAAAACAGACTCGAATGCACATCTTATATCTCCTGATTTAACACACTGAGAAGGAAGGACACAACATCACTTGTAAGTTTCCCTGCTAAAAATGTACTGCCCAAATCCAATCACAGGGAAAAATCAGAAAAAAGAAACAAGTTAGGTGAAGTCTATAAAACCGCTAACCTATATTCTTCAACATTGCCCATATCAAGAAAAACAACAAAAGGTTAAAAAAGTATACTTTAAAGAAACTAAAGAGACACAACAGTGAAAGAAAATACACGGCCCTGGGTCAGATCTTAGAGCTAGGAAAAATACGACTTACAGGAAGTTATGGAAATTATAATATACAAATTTGTGCTTTGGGACATGTTCTTAAATATTTGAATATGGAGTACATGTGAGATCATAAAATTTAAACCATGTTAAATTTCCTGAATTTGATAAATGCACCTAGATTTATGTAAGAGAATGTCCTTTTACTTTGAAAATATAAGGGATGACACAGGTCTACGAGGATTGTGATGTCTGCAAATTACTCACAAATCATCCGGCAAAAGCAAACAGGGAGAGAGAGCATAAGAGGGAGTAATAAAAAGTGGAAAGTGTTAATAACCAGTGAATCTAGGTGAAGAATATTTGATATTCATTGACTAATTTTTAATATGATATAATATGAAACTGAAAAAAAATTTTTTTTAATTTCATGAACAGGACACTCAGAGGCATATCATGGCTTTACATGGTTGCATTATAAATGAAGGATGAATCGAAAAAGAATGAACTGTCTAAAGAAAACAAGAACAAGGAATAAAAACAATGGCTAATACCTTTTATTTCTCTTTGTTGTCTGATTGCTGTTGCTAAGGCTTCTAATACTATGTTGAACAAGAGTGCTGAGAGTGGGCATCCTTATCGTGTTCCTGATCTCAACAGGAAGGCTGTGAGCATTTTCCCATTGAGGATGATATTTGCTGTGGGTTTTTCATAGAAGTTCAGGAATGTTCCTCTATCCCTATACTTTGAAGCGTTTTAATCAGGAACGGATGCTGGATTTTGTCAAATGCTTTTTCTGCATCAATTGAGAGGACCATGTGGTTCTTCTCTCTTCTCTTATTGATGTGTTCTATCACATTGATTGATTTGCGAATGTTGAACCATCCTTGCAACCCTGGGATGAATCCCACCTGGTCATGGTAGATAATCTTTTTAATGTGCTATCGGATCCTATTTACTAGGATCTTGTTGAGAATCTTAGCGTCCATATTCATCAGTGATATTGGTCTGAAATTCTCCTTTTTGGTGGGGTCTTGGCCTGGTTTGTGGATCAGGGTAATGCTGGCTTCATAAAAAGAGTCTGGAAGTTTTCCTTCTGCTTCAATTTTTTGAAACAGTTTCAGGAGAATAGGTGTTATTTCTTCTTTGAAAGTTTGGTAGAATTCCCCAGGGAATCCGTCAGGTCCTGGGCTCTTGTTTTTTGGCAGGTTTCTGATCACTGCTTCAATCTTGTTACTAGATATCGGTCTATTCAGGTTGTCAATTTCTTCCTGGTTCAATTTTGGAAGTTTAGAGTTTCCCAGGAATGCATCCAATTCATCTAGGTTGCTTAACTTATTGGCATATAACTGTTGATAATAATTTCTGATGATTGTTTCTATTTCCTTGGTGTTAGTTGTGATCTCTCCCTTTTCATTCATAATTTTATTAATTTAGGTATCCAAAATGGCAATGAAGAAGTCAAACTCTCTCTCTTCGCAGATGACATGATACTTTATATGGAAAACCCAAAAGATTCCACCCCCACTCTACTAGAACTTATACAGCAATTCAGTAATGTGGCAGGATACAAAGTCAATGTACAGAAATCAGTTGCTTTCTTGTACACTAACAATGAAAACACAGAAAAGGAAATTAGAGAATTGATTCCATTTACTATAGCACCAAGAACCATAAGATACCTGGGGATAAACGTAACCAAAGAGGTAAAGGATCTGTATTTGAGGAACTACAGAACACTCATGAAAGAAATTGAAGAAGACACAAAAGATGGAAGACCATTCCATGCTCTTGGATCGGAAGAATAAACATTGTTAAAATGTCTATACTGCCTAGAGCAATCTATACTTTTAATGCCATTCTGATCAAAATTCCACCAGTATTTTTCAAAGAGCTAGAGCAAATGATCCTAAAATTTGTATGGAATCAGAAGAGACCCCAAATTGCTAAGTTAATGTTGAAAAAGAAAAACACAACTGGTGGCATCACGTTGCCTGATTTCAAGCTTTACTACAAAGCTGTTATCACCAAGACAGCATGGTACGGGCACAAAAACAGACACATAGACCAGTGGAACAGAGTAGAGAGCCCAGATATGGACCCTGAAGTCTATGGTCAAATAATCTTCAACAAAGCAGGAAAAAATATAAAGTGGAAAAAAGACAGTCTCTTCAATAAATGGTGCTGGGAAAATTGGATAGGTATATGTAGAAGAATAAAACTCGACCATTCTCTTACACTATACACAAAGATAAGCTCAAAGTGGACAAAAGACCTCAATGTGAGACAGGAATCCATCAGAATCATAAAGGAAAACAGAGGCAGCAACCTCTTTGATATCAGCCACAGCAACTTCTTTCAAGATATGTCTCCAAAGGCAAAGGAAACAAAAGCAAAAATGAACTTTTGGGACTTCATCAAGATCAAAAGCTTCTGCACAGCAAAGGAAACAGTGAACAAAACAGAGGCAACCCACAGAATGGGGGAAGATATTTGCAAATGACAGTACAGACAAAAGGCTGATATCCAGGATCTATAAAGAACTTCTAAAACTCAACATACACAAAAACAGATAATCATGTCAAAAAATGGGCAGAAGATGTGAACAGACACTTCTCCAATGAAGACATACAAATGGCTATCATACACATGAAAAAATGTTCATCATCACTAGCCATCAGGGAGATTCAAGTTAAAACCACATTGAGATACCACCTCACACCAGTTAGAATGGCCAAAATTAGCAAGACAGGAAACAATGTGTGTTGGAGAGTATGTGGAGAAAGGGGAGCTCTCTTACACTGTTGGTGGGAAGGCTAGTTGGTGCAGCCAATTTGGAGAACAGTGTCAATATTCCTTAAGAAATTAAAAATAGAGCTTCCCTATGACCCTGCAATTGCACTACTGGGTATTTACCCCAAAAATACAGATGTAGTGAAAAGAAGGGCCATCTGTACCCCAATGTTCATAGCAGCAATGGCCACAGTCGTCAAACTGGAAAGAGCCAAGATACCCTCTTCAACAGACAAATGGATAAAGAAGAGATGGTCCATATATACAATGGAGTATTACGCCTCCATCAGAAAGGATGAATACCCAACTTTTGTATCAACATGGATAGGACTGGAAGAGATTATGCTGAGTGAAATAAGTCAAGCAGAGAGAGTCAATTATCATATGGGTTCACTTATTTGTGGAGCATAAGAAATAACACAGAGGACATGGGGAGATGGAGAGGAGAAGGAAGTTGAGGGAAACTGGAGGGAAAGATGAACCATGAGAGATTATGTACTTTGAAATACAATCTGAGGGTTTTGAAGGGGTAGGGGGTGGGAGGTTGGGTGAGCCTGGTGGTGGGTATTATGGAGGGTACGTATTGCATGGAGCTCTGGGTGTGGTGCATAAACAATGAATTCTGTTACACTGAAAAGAAATTTAAAAAATAAAAACAACAACAACAACAACAAAACAATGCCTGATTGGTGCATTAAATAAAGAAATCCATAACATGTAAGATTAAGAGATGACTCCAAAACAACCATTAAAGAAGTTCCTTTTCTGGTCAAAAGAGAGGAATAGAGAAATCAAATGAACTTAAGTTAAAAACAAAATTAAATATGTAGGAGCTTATAAATGTTACAAAAAATATAACATGCAACTTTGGGCTAACAAATTGAATATAGTGTTTTCTTCACTAATCATTAAAAAGATAATGCAAACAACCAAAATTCACATGGATTTATGAAAACTCAAGTTTTTACACACACACCTTCACACACCCATGATTTGTACATACATGTAGGGTAATATAACAATTCCGGGTCCATGTGAGGTTAATTTTTTTCTTTGGTTTTAATTTCTCATTCCCAAGATACTGATCCCAATTATATGTGCTATTCCAGAATTTTTTTAAAGATTCTCGAGCCAAATAAAGTCTCTATGGAAAACCTGATATAGATAAAATAATAAGAGTACAGATCCAACTCACCCATAAATATAGATGCAAAACTCCTAACAAAAACTTGGCAGATTATATTTTGTAGTATATTAAAGATGATAAACTACTACCAAACAGGGCTATTTTAAAGAATGAAGAATGATGCAGAATTAAAAATGAGGGAATTTTATCTCATGTAAATGGCACCTCAATAAAGCTTATTATTTTTAAAGTATGAGGTTGTCTAATATTTATAAACTGTATAATCGTATCAAATATGTATATATACAATAAAATATGTAACTAAGTCGGCATGGACAAATAGATTACAGGAAATATAACAAAACGTTTGGTGATAGATTTATAGGCAATGTTTATTTTTCTTTGTGCTTTCTTGTTGTTGTTGTCAAGTCATCTGCCAACAATATAAGACAACATCATAATACTGTGAAGAAAAACATCCGTATCACTGTTTAGATCCTCAGTAGGAATTAAACAATCAAATGTGTGTATTTTAGGAAAAAACAAAAAGAAAAACTGATTCTTCTTAATAATTTTATTTTTGAGTGTGTCAATATATAAGCTTCTTTGGAAATGTGTCTTGAGCCTGGAGATACTACCCTAATCAGCAACAGCAAAGTGATGAAATGAACCAGCAATCTCACAAACATCTCCAAATCTTGACTTACACATTATTTTTTATTTAACTCATTTTGATCCTTCATACTCTCTTTTAATGATAGTCAGTTGACTGCAAGCTGATTAAACAGGAAAAAAAAAATTATCAGTGGTTTAGTTTTTCCTCCAAAAAGGTCCCCAGGGATTTCTGGAATGGACACATAACTTAACACGCTGATATTTCATGTTAAACTTTCTGCCTTTAACAAAACAAAACAAAACAAAAACAAAAACAAAAAACAAAAAAGCACTTTTTTTAAAATATTTTATTTCTTTTCAGTGTTCCAGAATTCATTGTTTATGCACCACACCCAATGCTTCATGCAATACGTGCCCTCCTTAATACCCACCACCAGGCTCACCCAACCCCCAACTCCCCTTCCCTCCAAAACCCTCAGTTTGTTTCTTAGAGTCCACAGTCTCTCATGGTTTGTCT
The DNA here is from genome assembly GCF_963455335.1 of Martes martes. Taxonomy (NCBI): domain Eukaryota; kingdom Metazoa; phylum Chordata; class Mammalia; order Carnivora; family Mustelidae; genus Martes; species Martes martes. The sequence goes on from NC_137896.1 coordinate 6,883,703, forward strand.
TCCCCTCCAATTTCCCCCAACTCACTTCTCCTCTCCACCTCCCAATGTCCTCTGTTATTCCTTATGCTCCACAAGTAAGTGAAACCATATAATTGACTCTCTCTGCTTGACTTATTTCACTCAGCATAATCTCCTCCAGTCCCGTCCATGTTGATACAAAAGTTGGGTATTCATCCTTTCTGATGGAGGCGTAATACTCCATTGTATATATGGACCATCTCTTCTTTATCCATTTGTCTGTTGAAGAGGGTATCTTGGCTCTTTCCAGTTTGGCGACTGTGGCCATTGCTGCTATGAACATTGGGGTGCAAATGGCCCTTTTTTTTTCACTACATCTGTATCTTTGTGGTAAATACCCAGTTGTGCAATTGCAGGGTCATAGGGAAGCTCTATTTTTAATTTCTTAAGGAATCTCTGTACTGTTTTCCAAAGTGGCTGCACCAACTTGCATTCCCACCAACAGTGTAAGAGGAAGGTTCCCCTTTCTCCACAACCTCTCCAACACATGTTGTTTACTGTCTTGTTAATTTTGGCCATTCTAACTGGTATAAGGTGGTATCTTAATGTGGTTTTGATTTGAATCTCCCTGATGGCTAATGATGATGAACTTTTTTTCATGTGTCTGTTAGCCATATGTATGTCTTCTTTGGAGAAGTGACTGTTCATGCCTTCTGCCCATTTTTTGACGTGATTAATCTGTTTTGTGTGTTGAGTTTGAGTTCTTTATAGATCTTGGATATCAGCCCTTTGTCTGCAGTGTCATTTGTGAATATCTTCTTCCATCCCGTGGACTGCCTCTTTGTTAAAAAAAAAAAGCACTTCCTTAATGAGTTTCGGACTACATTATCTAGCCTGAACGAATTCCTATAAAATCTGACTGTTGAGTTTTACAATCTTATTTTTTAACAAAATTGGCATCCCCTCCATTTAAATTTATGGACATTTCATACCAGATATCAGTTCTGATGACTAATTAACATGGGCAAATGATTTAGTTCTTGAGATTCATATGCTACTGGCTTACTGTTGCTGATCCACTTCTACTGAAATCTCTTTAGAGTAAATGTGTAAATGGCATCAATGTCTTTTTCCTGTTTTTGGATTAAAAGTAAAAGAGGTAAAGTTTAATATTATGAAAGTATTTTTTAAATAATTCCGGTGTGTGGTCACGAAAACTTGTTTGGAAATGTACTGGACTGGAATTAATTGGTATTCTGATTTCATTCCTAACGTGCTGCTGCTCTATTGTTTGAAAAATAAATGAAGAGAAGAGAACTGAGCTGTTAAGACTGAATGATCTATTGACTATCTAATTAATGTGCTGGGCCATTTCATTAGTATTCAGATGTTTTATGTAGATTGACAAAGCTCCTGTGGTTTTGTAATTTGCGGGGAGATTGGGAATTTAGATGACCACTCCGGCAAAGAGGCCAGGGCAGTGTGCGAAGGTGCAAGATGGGGAAGGATCCTGGGCGCTGAGCATCTCTGCCCTCAGGCAGATGTCAGTCACCTGAACGTGGTCCTGAGGGCAAATGTTGGCCTGTTCTTGAGGCAAATAAAACCCTCCTCTCCCTTCTGTGGTGAAGAAACCATGTCACCTCTCTGTCCCTCAGTTTCCTTATTTAGTATTTGGTCCCTAAAGCATCTTCTAGCTCCAACCATCCCTCACTCAAACCAAGAGTGAAGTACCATCCCTTCCACGCAATCACCTTGGCAGACAACACACTTGTGACTAGAATGGGGTCATTTTTCAATATGGTATTTGCGTATGTCGGAATAGAGCATGGGGGAAAAAAGTTTTTAATTGCTTAGAGCCACTTCATGAACCAGAGGAGAAAATGCTTACTCATTTAATAGTTAATATTGCTCAAACAGGTCAATACATACGGTATCTTCCTCAAGTCCAATCTGTTGACTTTCTTCCTGCATAACCAAGAGGGCTGCCTTCCAAGCACCGGGATCACAGTGATAAACAAACAACAAACAAAGATCTCTGCCTTTCTAGGACGTCCAATATAGCTAGAATGTATCTAGTCAGCAAATTAGTCAGCAGCACCCAAAGAAACACACACTGTGCTAGGTACAAAGGAAACGAAACAGGGTGGAATGCCAGAGCACAGAAGAGAGAACCTTTACAGAGGATCTTTCCTGTGAAGAGATGACATTTTAACCTGGTACTTGGAAGGAGAGGGAGCTCACCAAACAAAAGCCAGGGGAGGGCTTTCTTTATGCAGGAGCAGCAGGTAAAGAGGGCATGAGAGAGCAGAGAGCTTGGTGTGTTCAAGGAATTGGCAGCAGGCAGGTGAGCGTCCGTGTGGTGAACAAGCAGCAAAGAGCCAGGAGGTGAGGTTGCAAAGGAGTCCGGCCAGCTCCTACAGAGGCATCTGGATTTCGTTCTTCACAGGCTGGTTCCATCCAGGGAAGTCATCTGTATATTTTATTGTAACGTACAGTGCCTACACAGAAAGGTGTAGTGCACAGATTTTTATAAGGTATGCAGTTGTCAAATCAAATGCAAGACAAAAAAATACAACCTTGTCAGCTCCCCCAGAACCCCCTGCCTACCCCCTGTCACTCAAAGCTACCTTCCCTCCCTCTGTGGTAAATGATAGTTTCACTTTTATAGTAATCATTTTCTTGCTTTCCATTACAGTTTTCCCACCGAAGTATGAATTGCTAAATACCCTCAGCTTTCCAGGTTTTTAAACTTAAAGGAAATTGTTCTTTGTATCAATTGGTGTCTGGGTTCTTTTGCTAAGTATTATTGGTACAGGGGTGCCTGGTTGGCTCAGTGGGAAGAGCATGTGACTCTCGATCTCTGGGGACTGTGAGTTCGAGCCCCATGTTGGGCACAGAGATCACTTAAAATATATAAATAAGTTTAAAAAAAAACCCACAAGAAGGGTTATTGATACAATTTAAACATGATTTTGGAAATTCACGTATGTTGTTACGCATCGTTGTAAGTTAGCCACTTATTCTCTGTTGCGTTCCATTCAATGTCTACCTTCAATTTAATGTTTGGGTTCTAGGGTGGATGTCCATTGGGTTTTGAGGGGGTCTGATGATATAAACATGTTTCCTGCAGCAAACCTACACTCATTGGCAGCAGCCCTTTAGCAACAGAACCTTCAATTTAGTAGGCAATGCTTCTTCCTTTCAAAGTTGTTTTACCAGTTAAAACGTGCACTCATAGTATGTGAGACCTCACCGCTCCATCCCTCACCACCAGCTGGTATTGTCATTCTTTTCAATTTTAGCTCTTCTGATGAGTACTTTTATTTTTGAAAGAATATTGCGTGACAGGGCCAAATAAAGCAGGTATCCGAGGTAGGCTCTCAAGACAGAACTAAGAGGCTGGCTGATAGACTGGCTGTAGAGAATTAAGAAAAGGGAATATCAAGTATGACCTCTATATTTCTAGCTTTAATAACTGGGGATAATGATGATGATGATGATGATGCTTTCTGAAATAGAAAGGACTGGCAATAAAGAGAGCCAGAGGAGGGGGTCATCATTTCGTGTGGCTGTGTTATGTGTGGGATGCTGAGTAGATACCCACCTTATATCAAATGGGTGTTTCAACGGGTCTGGAGCTAACAGAGGCCATCGGCAGAAGCACATTTTCACTATTGGGGGAATGATATTATTTGGGGAGAAATTAGACACAGAAGAAAAGTGGCCCAAAATTTACTCTTAGGGAATCATAACTTTTGAGAGATCTTGTGAGAAAGGAACAAACAGAAAGCAGACAGTAAGAAGTAAGGAAGAAAATCTGAGAACATAGTGTTAAAAACAACAACAACCGATAATCAAGAAAGAACTTCACGGGTGCCTGGGTGGCTCAGTGGGTTAAAGCCTCTGCCCTCGGCTCAGGTCATGATCCCAGGGTCCTGGGATTGAGCCCCGAGTCGGGTTCTCTGCTCTGCAGGGAGCCTGCTTCCCGCTCTCTCTCTGCCCGCCTCTCTGCCTACTTGTGATCTCTGTCAAATAAATAAATAAAATATTTTTTAAAAAGAAAGAAAGAAAGAAAGAACTTCAGGGAAAGTTTGTGAGCTGTACCGAATGTTGCCAATAAGTTAAAAAAAAAAATACCATTCAATGGATTTGTCTACACAAAGATTGATGACCTGGAAAAGACTGGTTTATTGTGAACGGTAGGAAGATAAGCAGGACTGTAGTTGGGTGCCAAGGACTTTGGAAAATGGAGACAATACAAAGTATCTTTCAACTGTTTGGCTGGAAAGGGGAGCAGAGAAATGCGTCAGAAGCTAAAGGAAAGAGACAGTCAAGGGAAGTTTTTTTCAAGAGGGAAAGGACTAGAATATTTTCACGTTTGATGCAATGATCTAGCAGCAAGAGATAAATTGAAGATGTGGAAGAAAGAGGAGAAGAGAAAGGAGCAACATCACGGCAACGGGCTGTGACGCAGGTGCGGAGCGACGATGGAAGGATTGCCTTTGAAAGACACAGGAGTGTATCTTTTCCCGTGTCCAGTTAAGGGGGGTGAGTAGTAATGCCAGGAGAGACAGATGTGGAGGAGGACAGAGGGATAGAGAAGGTTCCTAAGGGATCCCGTATTCAGAATGGAGTTTGAGTGACTTTTTCAGATGACAGAGAGAAGATAATGACTAAAGGGCCTAAGACGAGAAAGAAGACAAGGAAGGAAGGAAGCAAGGAAAAGAAAGAAAGAAAGAAAGAAAGAGGGAGGAAGAAAGGAGGGAGGAAGAGAGGGAGAAAGAAAAGAGAGGAATCATAGGATGAAAGATGTAGTCTTGTCTGCTGTAGAAGCCTGAGTAATAATCAAGACCCATCACAAAGGCTGCGCTTCTCTCGCATCATTCGACTGTTCATGTGCTTGCAGGAATGTGCTTAGCTAGGTGAGCCGCAAGAAACAGAGTAACCGGTGCACGGTGGGTCAGACAAATAGGGATTTCTTTTTCTCTGACATGATAGGAAGCCTGGAGATAATGTGATGGCTGGCACTGCTTCAGCCACTGTTAAACAGTGTCATCGGGAACGCAGGGAAGCCCCTGCCATGCTCGGCCTATTGTCTTTCCGTTGTCACATCAGCATTCACAGCAAGGAGAAGAAGAGAGGGGCTTCACCAGCTTCTCTAAATTTCTTTTCAGAAAATAAAGTATTTCCAAGAAACATCCACTAGACTGCTACTCACGTGTCAGCGGGCCTGTGGCAAGTGCCCAGCGCTCGCTGCCAGGGAGCCGGGAAAAGGGCGTCTCTAGCTGTACATTGTTGCCCTGAGGGAAACGAGGGTTTCCTTAGTAAAGAAGAATGGAGAGTGACTATGTGCTAAACAGTTAGCTCTGCCTGCCACATGAAGATGGTGGATGTTTTGAGTTCAACCACACTGGACTATACTCGGTTGATTTAATGGGGGGGAGAGGGGGGAGGGGGTTACCGATGCTCTCTGTAGGACAGTGGTTATCTGCGCTAAAAGGATAAAATCGGCCACCACTGAGGGTATTGAAAATACACATGAAACATTGTGGTAGGGCTGAGAGCAACCTGCAAAGAAGAATTTAAAGATAATTTTAATGCCTCTCCTTAAGAAAAAAAATACTTAAGTCACACATGTATGTACTCACATATGCTTGCTTTGAAATAATAAATATCCCGGAACATATCTTCATCTGAAAGAAAATAATTATCAATCCAGCCAATGACAGAAGTAGGCTATTTTTTAAATGCATTCATTCCAAAATATTAAAATATAGAGCACCGTGCTATGATTTCTTTTAATGAATCAAAATGAAATATGGTACTTACCTATCTCCAAATTGCCTTTCTTTCTTTCTTTTTGTTTTTCCCTGTATGTTTTCTATAACTGAGGCTGGACTTTTGTACCTCAAATAACAGTGAACTCTGCACTCCTTCTAGATGAAACCAATCCTACCAGGAGACAAGTCTAATTTTTTTCAAAAATAGAACAGCATTTGGTTGTCTTTACTGAATCAAACATTTGACTCCATTCACGAACAAGTGTAGGTTCTTCCCTGTGCCATTCAGAACAGTGGCAACATGTAAGCAAATCCTAAGATGCTCTCTAATATCTCACAAATCTGTCTCCATTTGACCTACTATGACAGTGGCAATTTCATAGAGAATTTGCTGCCAAAATGGTTTTCAACAGCAGAAACTCACATGCAAATTGCCCCCCAATCACGTCTAGTTGCAGGGTAATACGAACACTCAGATGTGCACAAAGGAGTGGTGAAGAAATTCTAGGCTTTGGATCCATGATGATAATTTGTTACCCTTAGTATCTACATTCCAAAGTGTGGCTTCCGCTGCCCGGGAAGAATAAAGCAATCTTGTCACAGCCTGGGTTTAAAGATAGTGTAATAACAGCAGTGATAATTCAGGAAGCTAACATGTATTGGGCTCCCTGGGAGGCACTAGGGACCCTATTGGGGTATTATATGCCTTGTCTTATCCAACCATCCCTACTCTGCAGCAGGAGCTGAGGCTGATAGAGATTTAGCACATTCCTAAAATGACATACCTAAAGCACGATGAAGCTACCATTAGAACTCAACCAGCCAGATTGCAGAAACTAGGGTTTCAATCACAATTTTGTCCCCCATCCCTCAAAGTACAGGAAAAATCCACACCTTGGGGTCATTTCCTGAAATGACATATGTCAAAAGAATAAAAGAATATAGTGGGGGGAGGGGTGATAATTAACTCCAAACCCCAATTTCCTTACTCCCAACTGCTCAATCCAGAGTGGATTAAAAATTTCCGGAGGACACAGGTGTCTACGCTGATCAGTTCAGCCAGTGACTGGCAGATGGTGATTTCTCTGCAATCTCAGAAATAAATTCTCAGGAGAGAATTTGTTCGAGGGAGAAAGAAAACAACAACAATAAAAATCTTGTTGAACCTTAAACTGATGCAGATTTATAAATTTAACATAGGCGGCATGGCATCAATGCACTAACTTGATTCCAAAAGGAAAATCCTAGCAGTCTTAAGTTATTGGGCACTGCCTGATCATCTCCTCATTTCATTCTTCTGATGCTTCTCTATTTGTACTTCTGCAGGTTCTGTGCATTTTCTCCTTCTAAGGGACAGAAAAATAATATCGCAGAGCTCCCACATAGTCATAAAGTGATAAGTGCCACTAGTAAATCCTAGCACTTATTTCATAATATTGGATTGAATGGCCAAATACAAGGCAGACATATATTCCAGTAGTTCTTCAAACCTTCGGCCATTTATTTCTAAATTGGGTATGCCATTTACATTTAGACTAGCAGCCCATTTTCGTTTTTCCTCAAGTGCTGTTAACAGAATGGCCCATATAATATAGTAACTTTGATTTTTCCCGAGGATCAATCTTTACTTGTTAGGGAGAAAACTTGCCAAAAACCTACAGCATTCTAAACTCTTATCCAAAATCTCATGATAAACCTACACAAGTTGAAAGTGTTTTATTGCCTGTTATTTATCTTAACAATATTGTGATACAAGTATGGCAGTGTGAAATACTCAGAAAGCCCCATTCTAAATAGTGTAGTTTTTTTTTGAGGAAAAAGAGTATTCCACTCCTGAACTAGTTCACCAATTCATATTCAGACAGGAACAGCCAAATCGTATCGATGAATTTTTTAAAATCAGCAAACGCGGAACTTTCCATTATGAAAAGTGCTTCACTTTGCTAATTGCCAAACATCAATGAACTTGTCATTTAGTAGAATATCTATTATGTAGATCTGTAAATGGCAAATTGAGTACCACACAAAGAAAAACAAACAAGGTAATTTAAATTACGAATTATTTGTGCAAAACCAAAAATGTATGCTGATTCAAAGTTTCTAAAATATTTCAGAAAGGTAGTTGGTTTGGGGCCCTTAAAACACCCACACATAATGTCCTGTTAAAAAACCAGTCATTTCTGGCGAGGGCTCCAATACGGTGGAGGAGTAGAGACCTTAATTTCATCTGGTCCCAGGAATTCAGCTAGATCCTCATCAAACCATTCTGAACACCTGCGAACTCAACAGGAGATCGAAGAAAAGAACAGCAGCAACTCTATGAGCAGAAAAGTGACCACTTTCAGAACGTAGGACCTACGGACAAATGAACCCAAGGCGATATATGGGAAGACAGACTGCGGGGGGAGGCAGCCTCACCAGCCAGCTACGCGCAAGTGAGAGAGCAGTGGAGCACAAAATCAGAACTTTTTGAAGTTGGTTCCATGGAGGGACGTTGCCCCAGTGGCTAAGTGGGGGGTGGAGCCCTCACTGGGACAGTATGGTCTCAGGACCCTCAGGGTCACAGGAAAACTGAGGGCTCCTGAGTGTGGCAGAGCTCCCAGGTAGCGGAGTGGGGGAAGCCCGTTGCAAAGACAGAGCCGAGGAGGGGGCTCTCAGCTCAAGATTGCCATAAACCATGATCCAAGGCACAGCTGGGCCACTACTCTTCAAGCAGGGACCCAATAAGTGGCAGATCCGAGGAGATTCCCCTTCCCTGGGAGTGCACCACAGGAACTGCTGGGTTTGGAAACTCCAAATGGGGTCATGTGCCAGAGACAGAAATGCTCGGTCACAGGCCAGTGAGCACAGGATGTGGCCAGAGACCATTTGAGAGACAAGAATGACTGACTGCTTTTCTCTGAGGGTTCACTGAGGAGTGGGGCCCTGAGTTCTCTGCCTCTCCAGGGCCAGAGATAGGGAGGCCGCCATTTTCCGTGCTTGTCCTCCAGAGCTGTGTGGAAAGCTTTCAGGGAACAAAAGCTACCAAGAGCGGGGCGCCTGGGTAGCTCAGTGGGTTAAAGCCTCTGCCTTCGGCTCAGGTCATGATCTCAGGGTCCTGGGATTGAGCCCCACATCGGGCTCTCTGCTCAGCAGGGAGCCTGCTTCCTCCTATCTCTCTGCCTGCCTCTCTGCCTACTTGTGACCTCTGTCTGTCAAATAAATAAAATCTTTAAAAAAAAAGAAAAAGAAAAAAAGCTACCAAGAGCAAACCTGAGCAGACTACTTAGCCTGACCCCTGGCAAGGGCAGTGAAATCTGCCTTGGGCAAAGACATTTGAGAATCACTGCAACAGGCCCCGCCCCCAGAAGATTAACAAGAACATCTAGTCAAGACCAAGTTCACTGATCAATGAGAACTGTAAAACTCCAGCACTACGGGAATACAGCACAGAGAATTCATGGCGTTTTCCCCATGATTCTTTAGCCTTTCAAAGTTAATTTTAAACATTTTTTTTTCTTTTTCTACTTCTTTTTAAAAACTTATTCTTCTTTTCTTTCTCAAATTATCAGTTCTTTTTTTAAAATATTTTTTTAATTTTCATTTTTAATGTCATATTCTATCCCTTCATTGTATTTATTTTTTATACATACAAAAATTTTCCTTTCTTCACAATTTTGGGACACAGATTCTTCTAACAGACCAAAATGTACCCTAAATCCACTGTATGGTTTTATTCTATTCACCTGCTTCATCATATTCTTTCTCTAGTTCTTTTTATTTTCAATTTAATTTTTTTTCTTTCTTTTTTCAACCATCTTCTTATCTTATCAATTCCTTTTTTTAAATACTTTTTTAATTTTCATTTTTACAGTCCTATTCCATCCCTTCATTGTAGTTACCCTTATTTGTGTGTGTGTATGTGTGTATATATATATATATATATACATACATACATATACATATATATATAGGCTTTTCTTTATTTAAAATTTTGGGAGGCAGTTTCTTCTGACAGGCCAAAATACAGCCCAAATATAGTATATGGATCTGTTCTGTTCCCCAGCCTGATCATATTCTTTTTTCTTCCCCCCTGTCCCCCAAGTTTTGGGTCTCTTCTGATTTGCTTAGTGTATATTTTTCTGGGGTCATTGTTACCCTTTTAGCATTTTGTTCTCTCATTAATCTATTCTTCTCTGGAGAAAATGACAAAATGGAAAAATTCACCTCGAAAAAAAGAAAAAGAGGCAGTACTGACTGCCAGAGAGATAATCAACAAGGGCATTAGTAAGATGTCAAAACTAGAGTTCAGAATAATGATTATAAAGATACTATAAAGGTATGATTATAAAGATACCATAAAGATCTGGGCTTAAGAAAAGCATAGAAGATACTAGAGAATCCCTTTCTAGAGAAATAAAATCTACCCAAGTCAAAATCAAAAAGTCTATTAATGAGGTAAAATAAAAAATGGAGGCTCTAACTGCTAGAATAAATGAGGCAAAAGAGAAAATTGGTGATATAGAAGACCAAATGATGGAGAATTAAGAAGCAGAGAAAAAGAGAAAAACAACTATTGGATCACGAGGGGAGAATTCAAGAGATAAGTGATACCATAAAGTGAAACAACGTTAGAATAATTAGGATCCCAGAAGAAGAAGAAAGGGCGGGGGGCAGAAGGTATATTGGAGCATATTATAGCAAAGAACTTTTCTAATTTGGGGAAGGAAACAGGCATCAAAATCCAGGAGGCACAGAGAACCCCTCAAAATCAATAAAAATAGGTCAACAACACAACATCTAATAGTAAAACTTACAAGTCTCAGAGACAAAGAGAAAATCCTGAAAGCAACTCAGGACAAGAGGTCTGTAACCTACAATGATAGAAACATTCGATTGGCAGCAGACCAATCCACAGAGACCTGGCAGGCCAAAATGATTGGCATGATATATTCAGGGTATTAATGAGAAAAACATGCAGCCAAGAATACTATATCCAGCTAAGCTGTCATTGAAAATAGAAGGAGAGATATAAAGCTTCCAGGACAAACAGAAACTAAAAGAAATTGCAATCACCAAACCAGCCATGCAAGAAATACTGAAAGGGGTCTTCTAAGCAAAAAGAGAGTCTAATAGTAACATTGTCCAGAAAGGAGCAGAGACAATACACAGTAACAGTTACCTCAGAGGCAATAAAATGGCACTAAATTCATATCTTTTTATAGTTACCCTGAAAGTAAATGGGCAAAATGCCCCAACAAAAAGATACAGGGTATCAGACTGCATTAAAAAAAAAAAAATACCCATCAATATGCTGTCTGCAAGAGACTCATTTTAGACCCAAAGACACCTCCAGATTTAAAGTGAGGGGGTGGAAAACCATTTACCATGACAATGGACATGAAAAGAAAGCTGGTGTGGCAATTCTTATATCAGAGAAATTAGGTTTAAACCAAACACTATAATAAGAGATGAGGAAGGACACTATATCATACTTAAAGGGTCTATCAAACAAGAAGATCTGACAATTGTAAATATTTATCCCCCTAATATGGGAGCAGCCAATTACATAAGCCAATTAATAACAAAAATCAAAGAAACCCATCAACAATAACACAATTATAGTAGGGGACATTAGCACCCCCTTCACTGAAAAGGACCCATCATCTAAGCAAAAGATCAACAAAGAAATAAAGGCTTTCAATGACACCCTGGACCAGACGAGACTTCACGGATACATTCAGAACATTCCATCCCAAAGCAACAGAATACACATTCTTCTCTAGTGCACATGGAACATTCTCCAGAATAGATCACATCCTAGGTCACAAATCAGGTCTCAACTGTACCAAAAGATTGGAATAATTCCCTGCATATTTTTGGACCACAATGCTTTGAAACTAGAACTCAATCACAACAGGAAAGTTGGAAAAAACTCAAATACATGGAGGCTAAAAAGCATCCTACTAAAGAATGAATGGATCAACCATGAAATTAAAAAAGAATTTAAAAAATTCATGGAAACAAATGAAAATGAAAACATAACTGTTCAAAATCTCTGAGATGGAACAAACATGGTCCTAAGAGGAAAGTATATAGCAATACAAGCCTTTCCCAAGAAACAAGAAAGGTCTCAAATACACAACCTAACCCTACACCTAAACGAACTGGGGAAAGAACAGCAAATAAAGCCTAAATCCAGCAGGAGAAGAGAAATAATAAAGATCAGAGCAGAAATCAATGGGAAATGGAAGCCAAAAGAACAGTAGAGCAGATCATTGAAACTAGGAGCTGGTTCATTGAAAGAACTAATAAGATTGATAAACCCGGGCCAGACTTATCAAAGAAAAAAAAAGAGAAAGGTCCAAAATTAATAAAATCATGAATGAACGAAGAGAGATCACAACCAACACCAAAGAAATACAAACAATTATAAAAACATTATGAGCAACAATATGCCAGAAAATTAGACAATCTGGAAGAAATGGATGCATTCCTAGAGATGTAAAAACTACCAACTGAACCCGGAAGAAATAGAAAACCTGAACAGACCCATAACCAGTAAGGAGATTGAAACAGTCATCAAAAATCTCCCAACAAACAAGAGCCCAGGGCCAAACGGCTTCCCAGGGGAATTCTACCAAACATTTAAAGAAGAATTAATACCTATTCTCCTGAAACTGTTCCAAAAAATAGAAATAGAAGGAAAACTTCCAAACTCATGAGGCTAGCATCACCTGGATCCCAAAACCAAAGACCCCATCAAAAAGGAGAATTACAGACCAATATCCCTGATGAACATGGATACAAAAATTCTCACCAAAATACTAGCCAATAGGATCCAACAGTACAGTAAAAGGATTATTCACCACGACCAAGTGGGATTTATTCCTGGGCTGCAAGGTTAGTTCAACATCCACAAATCAACCAATGTGATACAATACATTAATAAAAGAAAGAACAAGAACCATATGATACTCTCGATAGATGCAGAAAAAGCATTTGACAAAGTACAGGATCTTTTTTTTTTCTTTAAAGATTTTATTTATTTATTTGACAGAGAGTGAGATCACAAGTAGGCAGAGAAGCAAGCAGAGAGAGAGAAGGAAGCAGGCTCCCCGCTGAGCAGAGAGCCCGATGCGGGGCTCAATCCCAGGACCCCGGGGTCATGACCTGAGCCGAAGGCAGGGGCTTAACCACTGAGCCACCCAGGTGCCCCCAAGGATCCTTTTTTTTTTTAATCAAAACTCTTCACAGTATAGGGATAGAGGGTACATACCTCAATATCATCAAAGCCATCTATGAAAAACCCACAGTGAATATCATTCTCAATGGGGAAAAACTGAGAGCTTTTCCACTAAGGTCAGGAACACAGCAGGGATGTCCACTATTACCACTGTTATTCAACTGGAAGTCCTAGCCTCAGCAATCAGACAACAAAAAGAAATAAAAGGCATCCGAATCAGCAAAGAAGAACTCAAACTCTCACTCTTTGCAGATGATATGATATTTTATGTGGAAAACCCAAAAGACTCCACCCCAAAACTAGAACTCATACAGAATTCAGTAAAGTGGCAGGATATTAAATCAATGCACAGAAATCAGTTGCATTTCTATACACCAACAACGAAACAGAAGAAAGAGAAATTAAATAGTTAATCCCGTTTACAACTGCACCCAAAACCATAAGATACTTAGGAATAAATCTAGCCAAAGAGGCAACGAATCTGTACTCAGAAAACTATAGAATACTCATGAAAGAAATTGAGGATGACAAAAAGAAATGGAAAAACATTCCATGCTCATTGACTGGAAGAACAAATATTGTTAAAATGTCTATGCTACCTAGAGCAATCTACATGTTTAATGCAATCCCTATCAAAATACCATCAACTTTTTTCACAGAAATGGAATAAATAGTGCTAAAATTTGTAAGGAACCAGAAAAGACCCCAAATAGCCAGAGGAATGTTGAAAAAGAAAATCAAAGCTGATGGCGTCACAATTCCAGACTTCAAGCTCTATTACAAAGCTGTAACCATCAAGACAGTATGGTACTGGCACAACAACAGACACATAGATCAGTGGAACAAAATAGCCCAGAAATGGACCCTCAGCTCTATGGTCAACTAATCTTTGACAAAGCAGGAAAGAATGTCCAACGGAAAAAAGACAGTCTCTTCAACACATGGTGTTGGGAGAACTGGACAGCCACATGCAGAAGAATGAAATTGGAGCATTTCCTCATACCACACACAAAAACAGATTCAAAATGGATGAAAAACCTCAATGTCAGACAGGAATCCATCAAAATCCTTGAAGAGAACACAGGCAGCAACCTCATCGACCTCAGCCATAGCAAATTCTTCCTAGACACATTGCCTACGGCAAGGGAAGCAAGGGCAAACACGAACTATTTGGATTTCATCAAGATCAAAAGCTTTTGCACAGCAAAGGAAACAGTCAACAAAATCAAATGACAACTGGCACAATGGGAGAAGATATATGCAAATGACATATCAGATAAAGGTCTAGTATCCAAAATTTATAATGAACTTATCAAATTTAACACCCAAAGAACAAATAATCCAGTCAAGAAATGAGAAGAAGACATGAGCAGACATTTCTGCAAAGAAAACATCCAAATGGCCAACAGAAACATGAAAAATGCTCAGTATCACTTGGCATCAGGGAAATATAAATCAAAACCACATTGAGGTACCACCTCACACCAGTCAGAACGGCTAAGATTAATAAGTGTGGAAATGACAGATGTTGGCAAGGATACGGAGAAAGGGGAACCCTCGGCACCTGGGTGGCTTACTTGTTAAGCATTTGCCTTCAGCTCAGGTCAAGATCCCAGAGTCCTGGAATGAATTCCCACAACAGGCTCCCTGCTCCATGGACTGATGCTGATATTCTCTCTCTCACTGTGTCTGTCAAAAAAATAAATAAAATCTTAAGAAAGAAAGAAAGAACGACAGAAAGACAGAAAGAAAGGGTACCTTCTGGCACTGTTGGTGGGAATGCAAGCCGGTGTGGCCACTCTGGAAGAGTATGGAGACTCCTCAGAAAGTTGAAAATAGAACTATCCTATGACACAGCAACTGCACTACGAGGTACTAACCCCAAAGATACAAATGTAGTGATCTGAAGGGACACGTGCACCCCAATGTTTATAGCAGCAATGTCCACAATAGCTAAACTATAGAAAGAGCCTAGATGTCCACTGATAGATGAATGGATAATGAAAAAGTGATACACACACACACACACACACACACACAGAGGAATATTATGCAGCCATCAAAAAATGAAATCTTGCCTTTTGCAAGGACGTGGATTGAACTAGAGGGTATTATGGTAAGTAAAATAAGTCAATCAGAGAAAGATAATTATCATATGCTCTCGCTGATATGTGGAATTTGAGAAACAAGGCAGAGGATCATGTGGGGAGAGAGGAAAAAATGAAATGGGATGAAACCAGAGAGGGAGACAAATCATAAAAGACTCAGGAAACAAACTGAGGGTTCCTGGAGTGGAAGGGGGTGGGAGGGAGGGGTGGCTGGGTGATGGACACTGGGCAGGTTACGTGCTATGGTGAATGCTGTGAATTGTATACGATTGATGAGTCACAGACCTATACCCCTGACACAAATAATGCATTCTATGTTAATAAAAAAAATTAAAAATTAAAATTAAAAAAAAAAAAGCATTCTCTTCTCCCTCAGTACCTGCGTCTGTGATATAAATTAACTTCTTGGCTACCTGGAAATAAAGAGATGATGTCAATGTTCCTTCAGGACATGGGTATCACTTACACTATCTGGACCACAAAAGCCCAGCTGGGTTGGGGGTGGGGGGAAATATGTCTGTTCATTCACTATCTTCTTGAAGAAGATCAAGTTCTTCTCTACACTTGGTTGACACTGGATTTTGTCTTAGAAATGATTCTTGCATGATTCTTTCCACTCATTATATGTTTATCTATTCATTTAATTTTGCAACTTCAACCTTTCCCTCACACTCTCTTCCAATGAGTTTTCTTCACGTTTGATCCAAGATACAAAGCCCTATACTTACTGTATTATTTCTTTACTAAGAAGTAATATCTTTATGCTCATATTTGCTTTTTTTAGGATTAGTATGATTTTTATTATTGTCGTGATTACACAGTTGCATGGTTTGAGTGGTTTGTCTAATGTTATTTTCCCCCAAATTCCCATTATTTTTACCAAGTAATTCTGCGAGGTTTTCCAAGAACACGTATATTGCAGTAGAGTAGTATCTATGAACAATACTGCGTATAGATCATATGAAGACTTTAGTGAGACACTTGCGTTTCCTTCAACTCAAGAATGCTAGTAACTGAGGCACCTGGGTGGCTCAGTGGGTTAAAACCTCTGCCTTCAGCTCAGGTCATGATCCCAGGGTCCTGGGATCGAGCTCCACATCGGGCTCTCTGCTCAGCAGGGAGCCTGCTTCCCCACTCTCTCTGCCTGCCTCTCTGCCTACTTGTGATCTCTGTCTGTCAAATAAATAAATAAAATCTTAAAAAAAAATGCTAGTAACTTTCATAAAAAAATTAGTTCACCTTTATCCTCATGCTGCAAATTATATAATTTCCCTTTGTTAGAAGCTTTATAAGATGCTTCATAGATGTCTTTGTTTCCTTTATGTTAAATGCCTATAGAGAAGCTGGGGCCTCATCCTATCTGACAAGTATATAGGATTTGATAATATACATTTTTGTATCAAACTCATCACTGGCCCCACTCCTTTTGTGTTGATAATGGTAGATGTTAGCATCTATTCCTTTTACAATTCTGTTCTTTATTCATTGTTTCTAAACTGCCATTAATCCCGTCTGAAGGTAGGAGGTTTTATATATCTACACATATATTTACACACACACACACACACTCACATGTGCATATATACATATAAATAGCACATACATATGCAGGCAGATACACTCTGTGTTTAGAATGCTTGGTTATTTAAATGGAATTTGAATGTAAGTAGCAAGTGCAAGGAGCCCAAAAGAAGTCAACTGGAATTAAACAGAAAAGACCAATTGAGTACCTGCCTCTTTACAACTTTTCCACCGTTGTGTTGGAGTTGTGGCAAGAACATCTCTACTACCCACCAGGATGCCATTTGTCACATTGGAATAGAACCAAAATCTTCTACAGGGCATTCTGGATTCATTAAGAAGTTAGCACATTCTCTCAAAGCCCCTAACTTACCCCAGCACGTATTAACAGACTGAGGAATCTGAATCAGCAAGTCATAAACTTTGCATATACACAAACAAGAGAGAAGGACCACAGCACCAAGGAATGTTCTGGTTGTAAAACGTAAGATATCACCAAGATATATGACAGAAGAGCTTGAGGAAATGATATCTTCTCAGCCACACAAAGTCCTAAATGCAAAACAACGGTTGGGTCACCTTGATTAACATCGGGTCAGATTGCGAATTTCATATATTTCATTCATCCGCTGACCAAATATTTCTTTCACACCTAGGAATGCGTACACTGCTCTGTTGTTGGCTCACCTAGACCCTCTTTTCCTAGAAATGTACTGATGCCTTGCTAATTGCTCACAACTGTACCTTTCTCTGAGAATTGCCTTCAGCTCATGGGAGCGCCTCTCAGGTCAATGACTGACTCTTTCTGGGGGACTGGGGTGAGAACCTGGTCTGCTGGCTTCCAAGTGGGACAACTATGGGATGCCATTCATGCTCCAGAGCTCCCCATGGGATCAGAGGGAGGCTAGGTGGCCAACACTTCTGGCTTCCCTGGGATTGTCCCAGGTCTCTCACTGCTCTCCAGGACAACACCTCAGTGAAGCACTTGTCCAAGAAAACTCATCCCAGGCTCTGTGTCTGGAAAAACCCAACTTAAGATGCCTGCTTACTGTGGGCCAGAGTCTATCTGAGGTGCTCAACAGCCAGACACAGTTACTGCCATTATGGAATTGCCTGCTATGGATAACATAACTTTAGAAACACACAAGGGAACGGGTGTGCAGTATTAGGTAGAGTGGTTAGGACAAGGCCTCCCTGAGGAGCCACACCTGAGCTTTGACTAAAATGTTCAGAAGCGGGGTGCCTGGGTGGCTCAGTGGGTTAAAGCCTCTGCCTTCGGCTCAGGTCATGATCCCAGGGTCCTGGGATTGAGTCCCGCATCAGGCTCTCCGCTCAGTGGGGAGCCTGCTTCCCCCTCTCTCTCTCTGCCTGCCTCTCTGCCTACTTGTGATCTCTGTCAAATAAATAAATAAAATCTTTTAGAAAAATAATTTAAAAAAAATAAAATGTTCAGAAGCATCCAGCTGTGTGAAGACATACAGAAAGAGGGCTCAGGCAGAGAGGCCAGCAGATGCAAGTATCCTGGGGTAGAATGTGCTTTGTCCGCTTCAGTGGGGATTCCTTCTTCTTCACTCCCGATACTCCTTTCTGCAAAAGTAGCTCATTTGGTGTCATCTCTAGCATCTCTCCATTCTCCATTCTCTTTTCCCTGGAGTGAGTGCAGGGACATCTAAATGGTAAATTTAGGCGGAACCACTGTTCATGTTCAACTCATTTGTACCCCTTCTCTCAGGAGCAAGCTGCCTGCCCTATGGGAGCACCTTCTTCTGATCCGCTTCTCCGGAGGCAACTCCGCCCTGATAAAGTGTTATCTGTGACTGCCTGGGTTTAGTCTACCCAACCGTGGAATTCAGAATCACTTAAGCCTTCTTGATTAACAGACTTCAAGCCAAGTCCTCCCACATGGGCTCTACAGGAATCAAGGCGCTAGAGGATCGCCACGGATCACTGCCTCATTGCATCCGTTTGTTCAGAGCCAAGATGGGGAAGCGTCCTTCCCCCTCTAAGAGGCCATATTAACTTTTCATTCCCCTCACTCAAATTTATTTAAGATCCGTACTTGAAAAGAGAAATTGTCAAATATGGCAATTCTTATAAGGTAATGAGAGTGGGCCTTGGGAATAACATCCTTGATTTTGCTTCCGTGAGAGCAGAAAAGTCAAATTATAATAAATTCTGTTATTAGCATAAGTAATGTGTCTAAAATTATATTAAAGTTATGAGTTTTAATACACCTACGTTTCAATTATTCAATAGTTTTTCAACCACTTTAAGGTTTTGGAAAAAATTAAGTGTTAAAATACATTAAAATATGTACATTGATCCACATTTTCCTTTTGCCTCCATTTTAATTTTAAAATAAAAAATACTGCAGCACAATATTATTTCTCTTGATTACTGACTTTCTGTACCCCTCCCCCCAACACACACACACTTAAATTTTGTACTTGAAGGAAGTGACTTACTGGGACACAGAATTCAGGGCAAGGGCAGGGGTAGGGGTAAAGGATGAGGGTAAGGGACAAAAATTTAAGGTAGTGCTTTCCTTGGTTCACCCTAATCCCAGCTCCACACATTAACATGTTCTAAAAATGGAAGGAAAGATAAGTAAAAATTATGTTCAGGGAGTCATAACAAGAAAAGGTAGAGGAGTCAGAGAGGTGGGCAAGAATTAGATCATGTAGGGTCTTTACATAGGGATCGAAAGAGAGCTTTCATCCTGAGATTGGTTTGGAAACTAGTGACTAGTCTCTAATTTGGTGCCATGATAGCACCAAATATGACTCTGACTTCAAAGCAATCTCTGTTCTTACTACCCAAAAATTAATGTTTCTCTTCCCCAATGTCCCATTACGGAGCTGATCAGAAAGACAGATCTAATTTTTTCCACCTGAAACCCTCTACAGGGGTCTACAAAATCTCCCAGCAATCTCACCTTTCCCACGATGTTTGATGTTTTAGAGAGCTATCTTGTATCCGTAAAGTTCCTATGAATGTGAGTCCTTCTAACAATGCAGAAAAGTACAAGAAGATGTGAAAAATCAAAAGAAGGACCAGGAATCAAGGAAGTTAAATACTGGTGAGAGAAGAAAGACCAGAACCAACCTTGGATTATTTCCAAAAATAATAATCATAATTTCCTTTTCCAAATTGCAAAAACAATGATGTTTGCCTGCCCCCAAATTTGCCTCATGTGATGGCATGTTAATTTCCTTGCCTTTTTAGATTATAAAAAATATCTTCTCATAAATAATTATTCAGGGAATATACCTACAGCACAGTACTCATCTCCTCTGTATGATTAAGGAGTAAGATATTGAAGCTTAATTCCTGCCATATTAGTATGTTAGTAAAATTAATGGCAATATCTCTAATATTTTCATTCATGGTCTTTAAACATCGATGGGTCAGAATTTAAACTTTTGTTGATATCACTGGGGAATCTCAAAATCTTGGGATTAGGCAAGTAACATAAACACATATCAGGTGAAGGAGACAAGAAGGGATGGTGGGAACTGTGGTAAAATGGGGAGAATTCATTTCCTTTTTAAAGGATGCTGCTCAAAATTCTTTAACAGAAAAGCTGAGGATTTTCACAATGAAATCTAGTCTTCTTATTTGTTGATGTTGACATCTAAGTCATTTTGTAATGCTATACAAGCCAAACAAAACATCTCTCTCAGAGTACTTACAGCTGCTGGTGAGGGTTATCATTCTAAACATGCTTCTTTGTGCTGAGTTCAATGACGGGACTGCTTTCAAAGAGATGCAAAAGTATGAAGAATTAATTGCTTTAAGAGTTCTGCTCTTTCTACCTCACTACCATTTCTTATATGCTTCTCGATCTCTGTTGTAAATGGAAAAGCAAGTAATGGAACTTGTTAAACAGTTGCCTGTTTTTACAAATATTGTAAATGAAAATACTTTGGGTTGCAGGCAAAAGCTGGCTTTGGAATTCTCATGTGAAGAAAAACGCATGGTCTTCATCGTTGTGATTTCCTTCCCCATTCAGAGAGGTGTTTTTACCTATGCCTGGATAGTCGTCTCTGCACAGGATTTTCTGTCACTATCACCTTCATTACCAAATCAAGGCCACCTTCTCCTCTGACCTAACCTTTCCTGTCCCCAGGAAGCCAAGAAATCTTCAAATATGCATCAGTCACAGTTCCTGGTTGCAAGCAAGACAGTAACCTAAGCAGAAAAAAAATTGCTGAAAGGGATGTTGGGGAGTTCACCAGATCAACACAAAAACTGGGGAGCCCCAGGGGGAGACATGAAGAGGAATCAAGGCAAAATAAGTCACAGAACCCATTTGCCAAGGCCATGTCCCGAAACTGCCATTTGATTAAGACCATCATCTGTTGGAAATAATTCCCTGAGTTCCTAGGCCCCAACCCCTTCTCCAGGACCAAAGTCCTGGGGAGGAGCCTGTGACTGACCAAGCTAGGATCCTGTGCTGTACACTTGTAGCTGACCATGATGGAGACCATGATGGAGACCATGATGGAGGAAGGACTCTGCCGGGGAGAGCACTGATCACAGGATCCACATGATGGAGAATCCCCACGACCACCCCCACAAATACAGGAAAGTGGATGAAATGCCCTGCAGCCAGAATATGACGAATATCTAGGAAATCACTTTGCTACATAAAATCTTTTCCTGAATTTCCACGTCTTTAAGAATAAAACCCATACTCCGAACCAGAGCCCTTCAGAAAGTGGTCCCTTCCTAGGTCTGCAACCTGTCTTCTTACCCTTGACAGATAGTTCCCTGCTAGAGAGGCTTCTTGAGGCTCTTGAAAGCACACCCGGTCTCCCCTATCTCAGGGCCTTTATGCAGGCCTTTCCCTCCGCCTGCAATTCCCTTACCACTCCTGCTCACCATTCCCCATGCTGGACCCACACCATTTAGGGCTCAGCTTCAATATCCCTACTTCATGGAGGCCTTTCCGCATCATGCTATCATCAAAAGCTCACCTTGGGCCAGAAGATTCTCTAGCAGATTCATATATTCCCTTCATAGTTCTTGTAACAGTCTGGAAATACCTTGGTATGTGTTTCCTTGGTACCTGTTTACTTGACGTGTGTTGATTTGTGTGCTGTCCCTATCCCTCGGTATTCTGCAAGACGGCGGACATTTCCAGTTTGTTGTTTCTTTAGCATCATGTATAGTTAAGTCCTAGGCACAGAAAAGATGCCCAATAGCTATTTGTTGAACATATAAAAGAATGCAGTCTTTCAGAAGACTCGTTGAGGGAAAAGTATGGCAGCCATGTAGACCAAGGGTTGCAAATGGTGTTTTGCAGAGTTGCCCCATGGGTTCCCCAAGGGGAAGCAAACAGGCAAAGCTTCCGGGACCCTACTCCCACTTCAAACAGAACATCCTCTCTTATATGTCTTTTACAATTTAGGCTTCTAGACAAGATTTAACGTAAAGGATTTGCATCTAAATGAAGCTTGACAATGAAGACCTAATTGGAAGAAAGGAAAACTATTAAAACAGGTTAGCACTTTGATAATTCTGATAAATATTCTAGGTGGTGATGAATTAATGCTGATAGACCATGATTATTCAAATCGACCTGCATCTTTTAGAGCTCTTTTCCAAAGAACTGTTATTCCGGGACAATCCCTGCTTGTGTTGACCTAAGTTTATAATGTTTCCATGTATGTTAGCCTTTCACTTGGGTATGGTTTCTGTGACTGATGAAAGTCTGTACCTACTAAAAGAAATTAAAAGTTAAAATATATATATATACCAGTGTTTTCCAACTGGAAGGCAATTTCCTTGTGAGCAGAAACAAGGTTCATTTTGTTCACCCCATCATCTCCTTCCTGCCTCTAGAACAGCGAGTTCCACAAAGAATATGGTTCACAAATATTTGATGACCAAGAGATTGAAAGGGGAGGTCTGAGAGTGGCAGCGACGATCGGGAACAATGCCTCAGAGATTAAGTAAGGTTAGGACGAATACCTAAACAGGGAAGGTGGTGACGGATGGTTAATTACACAGAGGGGGGTATTAATCCAGTGAATAAATATGTTAGGAATAACAGCAGGTAGTTTTTTTCACTGTTGGAGAAAAAGGTTGCATATATGGAAAAGGAAAATGTAGTTGAATCATATATACACATACACACACATATGTATATATGCATGTTTGTATACGTACACACACACACACACACACACACACACACACAGATTTTGCTTTTAAATATCATTTTCTGCCAAAAGGAACCTAAGTATCTTGGAGTAAAGCCTGATTCAAGGCTGGGACAGAAGCAGAGCTAGATGAGCCTAGACCATCTCGTGCCAGAAGGAACAGTGACAGATGGTAATTACTACACTTTTCATGGTGAGTACTGCATAAATGAAATTGTTGAGTCACTGTGCTATACACCTGAAAGTAACATAACATTGTAGGTCAACTTGACTTCAATAAAAGTAAAATAAACTTACAAGAAAAGATTAAAAAGATGTTCTCAGAGAATAGCAGATACATTAAAAAAAGAAGCCCAAGTCAGCTTGGGAAGGTCTCCACCAGTCAAATCTGGTACAATTTCATCATCAAACTGAGTAATAATAATAATAATAAACAACTATACCCATTAAATAGAATAGGAATCCATGAGATCGCACCATTATGAACAAATGGGAAAACAAAAAATCTTCTTGTAAGAATGTCAACTAATAGATGCAGACAGAATGATGGAACTGGACAGTCACCATTGGGCAACTATCAGAGCAATAATTTAGCCAAGGGATATCAGCAAATATGGAAATCCTTTAAAAAGTTTGATTAGGTATTGGATACTTATGTAGTTGCAAGTTACCTCCCTACAAGATGCACATTATGTGCACAGGGAAAAGAGTACCTTT
The DNA here is from genome assembly GCF_963455335.1 of Martes martes. Lineage (NCBI taxonomy): Eukaryota > Metazoa > Chordata > Mammalia > Carnivora > Mustelidae > Martes > Martes martes. The sequence continues at coordinate 6,907,179 of NC_137896.1, forward strand.
CCATTGGGAAAAGCCCAGAAGCGATCAAAGTGATTACTAAGAATAATGGGAGAAATCAGGCGCCACTCGATGGGGGGCAGTGACAAGGACACGCATATGTCATCCTGTTATGACATTCTCGCCCCCCATGCACAACCTCAACCAAACGAGGAGGAAATATCCGACAAGCCCAAATTGAAAGACATTCTAAAAAACGACTCATCTGTAAAGTTCTGAATTATCAAACCAATGTCATGAAAGTCAAGGAAAAACAGGATATATTCCAAACTGAGGACTACAGAGACACGGCAATTCAACACAATAGGTGATCTTAGATTGGATTCTTTTGCTATAAATGACATTACTAGAATAACTGAAGAAATCTGAATGGGGTGCATGGATTATAAGGTGGCAATATGTCAATGTTAATGACCTGAATTTGATGGTTATATGGCGGTTCTGTAGAATAATGCCCTCATTTGTAGGAACACACACTAAAATATTAGCAGGTGATACGGCATCATATCAGTACCCTGCCATCAAATGATTTAGAGGGAAAAAAGTTTTTTGAACAAGGGTTTTCTGTAAGTTTGAAATCATTCTTAAATAAAAAGTAAGTATATTGACACTGCCCTACATTTCATGAATCGTATAACCAGTATGCTTATTAATAAAAACCAAGACAAATTAAAACGATAGAGTATTGTTTCAATATGAAGAACCAGACGCTTCTTCGTTGACCAGTTACTTTTCCTTTCGCCTTTAAAACTCAGCCCCTCGTTTAGCAAAAATTTAAGGACCATGCCTTATGTGCCACTCGCTATTCCAAAGATGAACAAAATGAACCAGGTCCCTATTTGCATGGAGCCTGCCTTTTTACTGGAAAGTTGAACCCTGAACACATTTCTATCAGGGACAGTGGAGAAAAGGACAGATACATAGGCAGAGAATGTGTGTACAACCTGTCACCTCCTACGGCGTTACCTTCCATAATTAGTGGTGAGGTTTTTTAAAGTAATAAAAGCAATTCTCAAAGTGGTGTATTAATTCATTTCCATATATTCATGATGTGTAAGATGACAGACAGGTAGGTAGGTATGTAGTTAGGGAGGGAGATAGGAGAGGGGGAAGGAGGGAGGGACAGAAAGAATACCGCTTTATCATCCCACTGTTGGATTTTACATCATAATCAAGAGAGGGGGGAAAGCATCTGACACAAATAGGCCATGTCAGACGTCACCTCACGTGGGAAGGTAAGGGTAGTGTGGGAGCGCACCGCACAACGGCATCTATTTGTAGGACCATCGAGTTGTGAGGTCCTTCTGGTCTGATCTTACAACATCCCCTGTGAGTGAGGCACAGGTCAGCAGTGAACGGCACCGTGTTAACCATGTAGCATAAAGCGAATCAGAGGGCACATGCCTGGGCTGACCTCCGGCTGCCCCAGCTCCACGCCGCCAGCTGCGTGCCCCCAGCTGCACGCCAGCTGTGCATCCCAGCTGTGCATCCCAGCTGTGTTGGAACCGGGACGTGCTGGTGGAGTATCGCCTGTGTTCCTTCTCGCCCATCTTTCTCGGAGAGAACCCGAAGACATAGATTGCCACCTTTAGGTGCAAGGCAAGCAGTGCAAAATCAGCGAAGTAAACCAGATGCCGCAGAGAAATGATTCTGCTTCTCATTAATCTTCGAACAGACAATTCACCTTTCACTGTATCTTTCAACTTCCTCATATTTGCTAGAGCCGGGGGTACCACAAAATCTAAATTTTCCTGGGGTGCCTGGGTGGCTCAGCTCGCTAAGCATCTACCTCTGGCTCAGGTCGTGATCCCGGGGTCCTGGGATCCAGCCCCGCATCTAGGGCTCCCTGCTTGGCGGGGAGTCTGCCTCTTTTCTTTGCCCTGCTCTCTTTCTCTCTATCTCTCAAATAAATCAAATATTTAAAACAAAACAAAACAAAACACTAAACCACCGACTTTGGGGGCAGTTTGTTACACATTAATAGATAATTGGAAAACTGTCTAGCACACACTTAGTTCTTAAAGTTATCTTTCAGATGAATGAAAGAATATTTTTATCATTGGCATGCCATTTTTTACTTTATGAAATCCTTTGGTACTCCCTCCCCGCCCCCCTCCCTGGGGCTAGTGGTATAACTGGTAACTTTGATACTTGGGGTGGATCACATGTATCACTTCCTTTGTTTAACAAAGGTATTTCCAGGAGCTACTGTGAAACCAAACAAAAGAGTGGCAGAAAAGAAACATACTTGGAGAAAATTTTCTTTTATCCTGTTTTCTATAGGTGAATAGGCAAGTAAAAAAAAGTAAATAAATATACATATAATAAAAAATAACTGTGCAAAAGGAAAACAGTAATGTGGTATTAGTTTTTAATTTCATCACTATGTTTTTAATTTTTATTTATTTTTATAATTATTTTTTTAAGATTTTATTCATTTATTTATTTGAGAGAGAGAAAGAGAGCTCAAGAGAGAGAGTATGAGTGGGGTGACAGGCAGAGGGAGAAGCAGACTCCCAGCTGAGCAGGGACCCCCATGTGGGGCTCCCATGATCATGACCTGAGTCAAAAGCAGAGGCTTAAGGGACTGAACCACCCATGCACCACTCATCGCTACATTTTTTAAAGGGGGAGATCTATGCCTACCTATTTGTCCTTTGCAGTCACAAATAATAACATTATGGCTTCTGTTTATTAAGCAAGTTTAAAATTTTTTATGCATAAAGACTCCAAGTGGTCACATAAAGGGACAAGACCCTAAGTATCCTATGTTTTATTTTTTCCTTTATTACAATCCCTGGGCAATCCATGTTTGTTTTGCATTTACTGTTGAAATGCAAAACTGGGTAGGCCCGGGGGGGGGGGGGGGGGGGGGGGGGGGTTGAGGATACAAGATACCCTGAGGCAAGCTTGAAGGATTCCAAACCTTTAAGAGTTTATTGTTGAAATAGATGCATGTGACTGGTCCCCTTGCGTCCAAGGCCAATTTATAACTGAAAGTTCTCCAAATAAACTGCCTTGTACAAAACACTGTTTTTTAAAGGAAAAGTAAAGACAGTGAGCTGATCTGAAGCTGTCTATTTATTAGTGAAACCCAGTGATAATCAGAGCAATTGATGAGAATGAAGATAAACAAAATATGTTTGGGAGAAAGATTATTTTTATTAGTAATATTGTTTAGAATTTTTGGCATGATGACAAGAAGCAGACCACCTTTTAGTCACTTATTATCACTTAAAAATTCTCTATGAACAATGTGTGTCCTTATTACCTTCACTCAGGACAGACCCCTCCAACCACCCCACCCTTGGTTCTCCATTCATTGAGGACACAGAGGCAAATGGCGTCTGACTTCCACTATTGTTCAAAGTCTGTGTATACGTCTACACTCTCAACGAAGTTTGCAAAATGGTGGCTTGAAAACCAGATCCAACTGTCCCAGTTGTTTTATTTTGACTCTACTAGGTTTTCAAATTAGTGTCCATTTAACAATGCAGATTTCGCAGGAAAATCTGTGTTGCTGGCTACTCTTAAAATACCGTTAGCTGCTATGACATGAATGACTTTCAAAACATCATCCCGAGTAAAAGAAGCCAGTCACTGCAGAACGCACATGGCAAGACTCCATTTATATAAAAGATCCAGAATAGGTAAATCAATAGAGACCAAAAAAAGATTAGTGGTTGCTAGGAGCTGGGGGGAGGCATGGGGGAAGGGATGGTGACTGCCAGTGGGAAAAGGGTTTCCTTTGGGGGATGCTGAGAATGGTCTAGATTTAGTTTATACTGAGAGTTGCATCAGTGAGTATACTAAAAAGCATTGGTTTGTATATTTGAAGCAGGTGAATTTTATGCTATGGGAAGCAAATCTTAATAATGATGTTAAAAAACACACCAAAAAATGTAAGACACCGGAAGATCAGGTGATATTGACACTCCATTTCCTGATGGCAGAAATTGCCAATACTTGGTCACGACCTTTTCTGTTTCAATGGATTATGTGCTTCCCTGATGACCCCAGTCCCTCCACTTCCTCAATAGAGGCCAGCTTCCTTGTGCTGTTTAGCTCTGTGCCTCTACTATTGTTTCCTGCATATTAAAGTTAAGAGGAAATTTTAATTTTTTAAAAAAGATTTTATTTATGTATTTCTTTGAGAGAGAGAGCAAGAGAGAGAAAGAGAGAGCAGGAGAGAGCACGAGCACCGGGCAGAGGGAGAAGCAGACGTGTGTGTTTGTGTTATGTTATGAAACTCCAGCATGTGTGTGTGTGCTGAGAATTGACCAGGGAAGGGATAAAACAAAATAAGACAAAAACAAACAACAATAACAACAACAAAACACTGATATAAGAGAAAGTGGGAACACAGGCTGGACAGAAGTCATGGAAGTGAGAGCAGGGAGAAAGCTGACTGCACCAGTGGTGGGATATGACCTTAGCAGACCAGACAGACACACTGTTCTTAGATCTGGGCGCCTGGAGTGCCTGACCTGGGCCTCAGGCTTTGGGGCACTTTTCCTCTGGTCCTTATCAGGTCCATCGACGCCCTCCACGCAGGAACCAGACCCCCCCGTTCCATAATGCATTATGTACAACTGAGATCCTGGACTTCTTTGCTCAAAGGGCCTGCATCTACTTCTAGTACCTAAAGGATCCTCCTCCCAAGTCAGCTTGCCTGAGAATGGACCACACGTTCAGGGACAGCTCTTTGCTTAGGAGAGGAGAATAGAACTTGAAAAAGAAGTGGTCATCACCCAAGCTGGGACATCCAAGTAGACTTATATCCCAAGTCTTGCAAATGTTGGCTGCGACTTGCCAGACCGTTCATCTGCAGAACCCGCTGAACGGTAGGATGCGTGCCTGAGAAGCCTGTCAGTTGGTAGATGACTGGTACTGCCGTGTGGAGGCTCTCCTAGGATTGTTATTTTATCCAGAACATAAAAAGTAGCATCATTAGCCAAGCTGAGGGGCAGGAGGCTGCAGGTGTGAGAAGAAAGGAGGTCCAAGGAGAATGGGAAGCCAGTGGGCCAAGGAAAGTTGTGGGAGAATCAGCAACACGGACTGCCCCCTAAAAGTTAGGAATTATATATTTTAAGTCAGATTGCTTAGGAGACTGAGTTTAGGGCATGAAATAGCTAAAATCTGTCCTCAACCTATGTTGTATTTTCTCTGATGGGGATGATGAAGTCTAACAGGGTTGAGGCCATATCTAAAGGAGATGGTAATGATGGGCTTTGGGACCTCGGCTGGGCCAGAAAGGAAACAGAGATTAAAACTACTGAAGGACTCTTAAAGGTGGGAGCTTAATGTTTTGGAGGTCCTGCTGGGGTGAAGCATTGCTGGAATGAGAATAGAGAGGAGTGACATAATGCAGATGTGATGGTTGGGCCATGGGGTTTGGTCATTGAGAATAAAGCAGTGTTTTGTGTATTGGTAACAATAGGGTCTAGATTAGAATATGATCAGGAAACAGGAAGCTGTAGACCACTGCAGAGTTCAGAGCATTGAGAATTTGGTGGGGGGGTGGGGTGGTGAAGGGTTCATTTACATGAATACTGAAATTACTGAGAGTCATAAAATTATGGCTAAGCTGAGTGGGTGTGGCGCATAAACAATGAATTTTGGAACACTGAAAAGAAATAAAATGAAATGAAAAAATAAAATAAAATTATGGCTAAGCTGATTGAGAAAAACAAGGTGCATAACGGGACTATAGGAAGCCCTCATTTCAGTAAAAAAATGACAGATGTGCTATATATCTGTCTAGACACAATCTTTAAAAATCCATCGTCTGAACACCTGGATGCTCGCATGAACATGCATAGACTAATTCTAGAAGGAGACGCAGGAAATCCTACCCATCATCGACCCTCATGATGGAGTCTAGGGAAGTAGAGGTTCAAGAACAGAAGTAGCCTTACTCCTCAAAATGTAACCTTTGGCACCGTGAGAATGTTTTCCAGTATATCCGTGCTATGCCTTAGTTTAGAAAGGAAAGAAAATGGCTAGTTAATAAAAAGCAAAAACTGGGGTGCCAGGCTGGTTCAGTTGGAAGAGCATGTAACTCTTGATCTCTGGGGTCATGAGTTTGAGCCCCATGTTGGGTGTAGAGATTGTAAAAAAAAAAAAAAAAAAGTAAATAAACTTTAAAAAACCCACAATGTTGAGCTTAGAGAGCCTTATTCAGCTGGAGCTGCTTTTCATACACTCTCAAGAAGTACTCAGTCCTTAAAATGGAGCCAAGTTTTGAGAGTAAAACTCTCAGCATAATCAGGACAATTAAGATGTATTTAAACATCTCTGGGCTGAGGAAAAATGGATTTTTCTTGCTGCTGGCACTGTGAGCAACAAAAGTCCTATTCTCTAACCGACTTAACTTGAGAAAGCCTGTGTCTTGATCAAAGACCAAATGATTGCAATTTAGCCACCCAATATCTTCTCGCTGATTCGATTAACATAATGTTCCCTTAACCAAATGAAACAACATTATTAAGCTGTGTTGATAAAATGCAGACCAAACCCTCACAGGAAGGCTGCCAAAGGATGTGGGCTTGGAAAATATTTTCCTATTTCATGCTGTCTCTTACCCAAGAGCAGCTTAAACGGGTGCTCTAGAAGGTTCGCCATTTTACTAACCGGGGGAACCCCTGCCGAGAGATGAAAAGTCGCAGCCCAGTCAGCAAGAGGAGAATCATGCTGAAGTAGACAACGGAAATCACCCTTTGACTCCACTCAAAGATTCCCTCACGTCCGGGGTCTATCCACTGCATAAGGTAAGCTGCACTCAGAGCAACCCCTTCGAGAATGTACAGGGCAGTTATATTCCTAGGGATGAGATCAAGTCCGCACATGACGATGGTCAAGGCAATCTTCCCAGCTCATCTCCAGCAAATCTCTCTGAAAGGCAGAGTGATGCTCCCACCTGAGCGGACTCCTTTCTGTTTGGGAAAGGGAGCTCAGAGAAAGTGTGAGCGGGAGGTATTCCGATGAGGACTGGGACCCAGTCATGTCACGTACTTTTTGTGAGTGAACCAACCGGTCAAGTGTAAGGTCACTCACTCACTTCTCCCTATTCCCAATGCCCCATAGCTCAAGAGGGCAAAGAGGAGTCCTGCGAGCTGGAGAGCTCATGCCATGTCTAAAGGGGAAGCCCCTACGTGCCAGCTGCCACACACTACAGAGCAGACACACGGTTACAGGTGCCAGGCTGCCCATCTGGCCTCGCCATGGGTCTTGGGCACGTGCCTCCAGACCAGGCGACCTATTTTTTCTCCCAGCAGCCAGTGCGACTTTTAAAAAATGTGAATCAAATAAAGTCTCCACGACCCCCACCCCAGCCCCCTCCAGGGCCTTACTGGTTTCCCACCATCTCTGAAGTTAATCTCAGGCTCCTTGGCATGGCTTTGGAGCTCAACAGAGCCCAGTCCAGAGTCTCCCTCCAGCCTCGTGTGCAGGTACGCCCCCCGCACCCTCACTATACCTCAGCCACACCAGCCTTCCGTCCTGTGCCAAATCCTTTCCCACCTTCAGATCTGGCCTGCGCTGTTACTTTGGTCTGGACTTCTCTTCCAAGTAATATCACAGTCTCTACCTGGAAAACTCTTACGTATCCTTCAGTTTCAACCTAAAATTTCTCCCTTAAAGGACCTTGGCCCAAGTGCTCATGCCCATGCAGGGTCTACCATTATTCTCTTTCCCAGAGCCCAGTGCCACAGGGAATACCACCATTTGGGTATCAATTCATTTACTGTCCACCCCCTCGCTAAGTCATAAGCTCCATTAAGCACAAGCCATTTCTACTTTGCTGGCTCTCAAGTCCAAAGATAGTGCCTGACACAAAGTAGGTGCTTGATAAATAACCAATGAGTATGATTAACAAGTATTTATTGGGGCGATTTCTAGGTGCTAGTTATTGTGATGACAAGGAAACACAAATAAATCATACCTGTATCCTGCCCACTCAGACCCTCAACACTAGGAAGGAGGGATCCTGCTGCTATTTGTTTTAGGCTATCGAGTGTTCAAAACTACCGAGAAGCCTGGCATTTCCAGTCCGTGAGCCAATACACAAAGCGGAGAAAATTAATCCAGGCTCCTGAGTGTGACTTCAGAGCTGAACAACGGAGAATTCTTTTCTTTTTCACATATGCCCCTAGCCTGAGATGGCCAGCACCTGGCATGAGTGTGTTGCTTCCCCTGCCCACTCCCAACGCCAGGCCTAATTAATTGATTACAGCACTCTCCGGGTGGGGAATTAACTTATGACTCCTTTTCAACACCATCCAGGCAGCCCCACCCACCGATCACAGTTGGCAGGAAAGATCGACTGTTTTTTCCATCCCCCTTGCTAGCCCTTAAAACCCATGAACAATAACCGTAGTGAACTGACAATCGTGTCAAGTGAAATGGGTTCTTCTCCTGCCTCTGAGGCTCAGGCTGGCACGTCACCTTGGAGGGAACGGTCTACAGCAGCACACTATGACCACGTCACTCAAATCTCCGCTCTGCCCCCTTCTTCCTCACCATGTTCAAATATGGCCTCCAAAAGGATCAGTTCCTCACGTCTATTCGCTAATTCTCTTGAGTCCTTCCTGACTATTCTGGGAAAGATGGACAATGCGTTTCGAAGCAAAGTATTTTAAAAATGAATCCTCCTGTTTTTATTGGACACAGGAAGGCCAGGTCTTCAAGGAATGGCGTGTCCCTTAATTTTCCATTCTGGGAGGGCAACCGTGATTTCATCTAGTTTATAATGCACATCAACTCGTAAGTCTTCATTATTTTGAATTACTTATTCATGAACCTAATTATTCCCTAACACTAATGTGTGTAACTCAGCTTGGTATGCATCCTTCATTAAAGGATTTCAAGGCCATTAACTGAAAATCCATAGAAAAATTAAATCTAGATTCTGACTTCATGTGTTTCTTCTGTGTTAGTACTTACATCGTAAAACAAGAACATCTAATCATAACCCACCTTGGAGAGTGTGTGTGCGTGTACGCAAGTGTGTGCGTATGTGCGCACACGTGGGTCTGCTCTTTGTTTAGCAGTAAACTCTAAGCTATAACTTGCGGAGATTTGCAGTTCTTTATAATGAATTCAAATAAATAAAGAACTAAGTTAATATTTAATGGATTATTAAAAAGCTTCTTTTCCAGGGAAATCAACATCTTTTCCCATTAAATAGGAAATATAATATTAAAATAAATTAAAAGTGTTGCCTATAAATAAAAAGTCTTCACAGGCGAGGTCACAGGCCCTAAATCGTGAGGCGTTAATGTGCTGCATCTACAAAATGTAAATCATGCCATCACAGTAATGATAATAACAATAACAATAGCATATTCATTACGCTTAGCATGTGCTTATTAGCACCATGTTAAGCATTTCATGTATATTAAAGCATTTTATCTTTGGAACAATTATGTTATTATCTCCATGTTATCTAGGAATAAACTGAGGCACAGAGAAGTTAAGCAATTTGCCCAAAGCCTCCCAGCTAGTGAGATTCACAGCCAGCAGACCCCTGCCCAAAACCACATAGCCAATAGATTCTGGTTCCAGAGTTCACGCTTGTAATCCCCATGCCATACCACCCCTAGTATTTAGCACACTGTTTTTTTAAATAGCAACCTCCAAGCCTCACTACCCTCTTTTGTCCTTCATTATCTTTTGAATCAACGAAGACCAACAGAATTCTTGCATGCAAAATCTGCTTGAGCAGTTCCTCATGTCATTTTCCACATTGAAATCCTAAATTCTAGGGCTCTGAATAATTCCAGATACTAAAAATGTGCTGTCGGGGTGCCTGGGTGGCTCAGTGGGTTAAGCCTCTGCCTTCAGCTCAGGTCATAGTCTCAGGGTCCTGGGATTGAGCCCCACATCAGGCTCCCTGCTGAGCAGGGAGCCTGCTTCCCCCTCTGTCTCTGCCTGCCTCTCTGCCTGCTTGTGATCTCTCTCTGTCAAATAAATAAATAAAATCCTTTAAAAAAATATGCTATCCCTTGGGTCTTCTAGGTACCTTTTCACCCACTGGGGATACTAACTGTGATGTCTCAGGACATCTGACACGTGGCTGGAGTAAACTCCCCAGGATCAAGGTCTCCCTCATTTTGCCTTTTGTGGGTGGCAGGGGTTCTACCATTTTTTGGGGTCAAATCAGCTAAATGGAAAAGAGAATCCCATCTAAAGGAAATGAATGTGATTTATTAACAAGTAAAATAGTTTCGGAAAATGAAAGTTTCCAATGCAGGCCGTTGGCCACATGGTCTAAAGGAGAGAGAATCTCATCTTGAAACATCTCCTGTCCATGACTTTTTAGTGAATCGCCCCAGCTGGAGTAGGAATCCTTTTTGAGAAGTTAAGAAGTGGATATTAAGGCAACTTAGGGTAGGAAAATCTCAATTACTTTGCAATTGTAACACGAGCTCTTCTGTTCATAAATTTCTAGACTCATTTCTTACCAAGGGTAAAATGAAATCCATTAAAAAATAAGAACATGGGGAAAATGTGGGATAAGATGAAAAATACAGAAATAATAGGTGCTTAAGAAGGTTAGAGCAGACTGAAAATTAGAAATTAAAATAAATATGAGATAAAACCTGAAATATTTAAACCAAGAGATGTAAAAGGGTAAAAGCAATAGAAGAAAGTAAAATTAATCCTAGAGATAGAAATCCTAAGTCTATGATTAGGATTTAGAGATTAAGATGGAATAAATTCATTATTTAGAAGGATATTTTTAGAAGTTCTGAGCTAAGGAGAAAAGAAAATGAAACCATGAACGTGAAGAGATGTGAGATATTCTAGGAAAAAATATTGAACAGGTAAGGTAAATTGAGTCAAGGATGAACAAGCCATGGTTCTAGGATATACCTAGAACCATGGTTCTCATACTTGAGAGAAGATCAGAATCACCTAAAAACCCAGATTGCTGGGCCCTACCCAGAGTTTCTAATTTAGTAGATCTGGTATAGAGCTTGAGAATTTGCTAGAAATTTAAGTGATGCCTTCGAGACCCAATGACCTCCAGAATCTGAGAAACTTACTTGGAAAAGTTTATTTGCAGCAGCTCTCCCAGAAAGCAAAATGGCAAAAACAACTCTACTACCTACTGAAACGACATTGGACAAAAACAACAGTGTGTTACCATCACCCAGTGGAATTCCATACACCACTGAAAATTAATGAACTGCAGTACACACGATGACACAGTTGAATCTTAGAAAGAGCACGCTGGGTGAAAAGGTACAAGTCCCAGCTGACTACCTACTGAACAAGACTATCTTTAAAGCTCAGAAATAAACAGAAGTTATTTAAGGATACGCACATGTGTGGTAGAAACTGTTTTTTAAATGTAAGACAGTAATAAGCTCCCAACGCAGAGACGGGAGAATAAGACAGGGAAGGAGACAGGTGGATTCATGCATATCCATCTTGCCACAGTGCTTAATTGGGGTGGTGCATTCACAGGTTTTGTTTCTTTATTATTCTTTTCAATTTATAAATTTATATGTGTACATAATATATACTTTATATATTATATATAATACATAAATTATATATATATAGTATATATATTTTTATGTTATATTATTACATATTAATAGATCACATATGGTCTATAGTATATATTAGCATATAATATCCATATTATACAGAGATACTCTCTACAGTGTATCAACTACCATGTTTTAATGTATATTCACTGTGATGGTCAATTTTATGTGTCAACCTGACCAGGGCACAGTACCCAGATTGTTGGTCAAACAACTAGATGTTCTAGATGTTTCTGGGAAGGTATTTTTTAGATGAGATGGACAGTTACATCTACAGATTTGGGAGACAGCCGATTACCCTCCATAATGTCAAAGGGCTACATCTGATCAGTGCAAGCTCTTAAGAAAAAGACTGACCTTCCACAAGGAAGAAAGAGTTCTGCCAACAGACAGTGTTCGGAGTCAAGCTATGTCAACTTGTCCCCGGGTGTGCAGCCTCCACAATTGTGTGAGACAATTTCTTAAAATAAATAAAACATACACGTGCGTGTGTGTATGTGTTTGTGTGTGTATATATATATATCTGCAAATATATATATATTTATTTATAGATATGTCTATAAATATATATCCTATTGTTTTCTGTTTCTCTGGAGAATGCTAAGAAATTCATTCACATTTCCCCAAAAATATTTTATTTGACCTTTCCATCTGGACTGTGGAGAAGAATAATGCTGGGCTCAAAGCCGAATCAGTAGGAAGGAGGCCACTGCTGAGATAAGGGAGGTCTGAGAGGCCAAGGGTGGCACGCACCTTCGGCCCCCACAGCCTTCAGCCTGTGGCCGGATCATTTTCAGCCATCCAGGTGCACGGGGTTAATTGGTCTGAACTCTTACCATTTCGAGTTACAGAAACAGCCCAAACTAGCTTAGGCAAGGAGAGAGACCGCATTGATTCCTATAACTAAAACTTCCAAATAGAGGCACAGACTGATTCAGGGGCTCGAATGATCTGACCAGCTCTCAACCCCGCTCTCCTAACAACCTCCAACACGTACGACCCCTTAAAACCGTCCATGGAACAGGTGCTTAGCCTCCTTGAGAGTTGGAACAAACGTTCTTGAATTGAGTTTCATTTTCCAGGCAGTGTCAGGGCTGGTAAATGGAATCCTAGGATAAACTCAGGCTTTGTTTGGGAAGCTAATTCCCGTGCCCACCGGCACCCATCAAATCACACAGATCAAAGGTGGGCGAGGGCTTGTTCCCCTGGGGAAAGTCAACTGTGATGTTGCTATCGAAGGGGGGAATGGCTGCCGGACAGGTAAAACTCGACGGCTACTAATAACACAACAGGTAGCCCCTCCGTCCGAGCAGTGATTCCTCCAGAGAGATGGGACCAGTGACTGCCGCTCATTTTGTGAGAACTCCGACACACGTGGCTGCACGAACATTTCTTTCACGGCCCCCAAACATCCCGAATCATCGGAGTTCAACATCCGATGAGCTTTTAAGATGTTAGAGTACGATACCGTCATCTCAGACAGAGATTCAGAAATTAAAGACCGAGGAGGTTAGAAATTAGTTTAAGGTCCATCAAGTAAGCAAGTGGCAAAATCGGGGCATTGAGTGAAAAAAAAGCCTAACATTTTCTTAATGTGGAAAGAGCAGGAGGAAAAGGAAAAACAGATTGGAGAGAGGCGTGAGAGAGACAGGGCGATCTGGGGAAGTATTTGCTGAATGCATTTGAGAACCGCTGTTTTAAAACCCTAAGTGTTAAGTACCCTTCAGAAGCTAGCATTTGTAATTCTTCTAAAACTTATTCACTTAAATGCGTTTTCAGTTCTCATTCAGTGAAGGCTTATTTACAACAGAACCGTGCATTTTGTCAGCTAAGGTCATAACAAACACAGCTCAATAGCATACACATCCAAATTTCTACAGCAGATCATTCACGTCGCTAAACGGTATTATCCGACATGAAAAAGAAAGACGTTATCGGATTCAATTGTCATCTTCATGCCAGAAGTCAAATTTCATGTTTTCATATGCTAAATATCAACGTTGCTTTATGTTTCAAAACTACTTTTGTTTTAGGTGCTCAGAGGGAGGATACAACATCAACAGATCTGCTTATTGTCATGATTTTCCTGGAGAATCTTCTGGGTTTATTTCTTTTGTCTCTTATTAGGAGATCAAGCATGAGAAATATTACTCCTCCCTTCCAAGACATGGAATATGGAGTGAGCACGAGGGAGCAGACTGGCAAAAGCTGTCGTCCCCTTAATAACCAGAGAGGAGCCGATGGAAATGTGTATTCAGTTCTCCACGACTGGGGCAGTTGCAAAATATAGTGGACGCTGGGTAGCTCAGGAGACAGATCCGTAGACTTTCTCAAGTCACCTTTATTCCATCTTTCATTCGGCTTGCCCCAGAAATACACAATAATTACACACTGTAATCCTGATGATTGTTAATGTGCGTGAGAACAGGAAGCAGCTGTCACAGGGAGTTGACCAAGCCAGGAAATGGATGAGGCTCAGGCCCTGACTTAGGGAGTGACAACTCTCCATCGGCATCACGAAAGAAGACATTTAATTTTGTTTCTCAGCTTTTTTCTTTATTATGAAAGATTTCAAACAGTAGATCACAAGAGAAAATAACCTATCAAGCACTGATATATCTTCCACCCAGATTCATGCCTTAATGGCTTACAGTATTGGCCTCCCTTTGATTTTATTTTTTAATAGTACACGAGATGTACAACTCAAGGCCCTTTATGCACTATATGGTAAATATGCAAATGGAAACAAACACTGTTTAGGGATAAAGGGTCTTTTCCCCTTTTTAAGATGTTTTTAAAGATTTTAAAGATTTTTTAATATATTTAAGAGAGAGAGAGAGTAAAAGTGGGAGCGGGAGCAAGAAGCAGATTCCCCACTGGCCCCAAGGGGTTCAAAAGCAGGGGTGCAGTAAGGGGAGAACTCAATCCCAGGACCCTGGGATCACGACCTTAGCCAAAGGCAGACTCTGAAATGACCGAGCCACCAGGGTCCTCTACTGGCGCCAACACCCCGGATTTGAATTCCAACTCTGAAGTTCACCGGGTATGTGGCCTTGCTTTGGCAAGTTACTGAAGTCTTCTGTGCCTTGGTTCGCTCACCTCTTAAAACAAGGATAATGATGGGGCACCTGGGTGGCTCAGTGGGTTAAGGGTCTGCCTTCAGCTCAGGTCATGATCCCAGGGTCCTAGGATCAAGCCCTGAATCGGGCTCCCTGCTCAGTGGGGAGACTGCTTCTCCCTCAGCCCCTTCCCCCCCCCGGCTCATGCTCTGTCTCTTTCAGATAAATATCTTTAAAATAAAAAATAATAATAACCTTTTTTCTTTTAATTTATGACCGAAAGATAGTGAGAGAGGGAACACAAGCAGGGGGAGTGGGAGAGGGAGCAGCAGGCTCCCCGCTGAGCAGGGAGCCCGATAAGAGGAATGATCCCAGGACACTGGGATTATGACTCGAGCTGAAGGCAGATGCTTAAGGACTGGGCCACCCAGGTGCCCAAAAAAATAAATTTAAAAGAACTGAGGATAATGATAATAATAGTACGTACCACCTACGATTGTTGTGAGGATTAAACAAATTGATGCACATAAACTATCACTTTGAATCTGCCTCCCACACAATGAACATGCGCGCCATTCTTCCCATGGAGCTCATGTCACTTACGTTCTCCAGGAGCATTGAGGCAAAACAGAAGTTTTTGACAATGCTTTACAGATGCTCACCTTCCTTCATGTATCTGACCTTAAGGTGCTTTACCTCCAGTTGTGGGTTCAAACGGTGACTTATACAAACTGTATCACAACAGAATATATCACACTGTATAAAACAAAAATATTTCAAATCACAAACAGCGGGAGACTTCTAATAAATCCACTGTAGCAAACATAAAACTTCAAATTAATAGGGCTGCAAAATACTCTTACTCCATAACCCCGAGACTCTAGTAAACAATATTATAAAGATATTTGTTTTATGTCAAGTTTTAAATTTGACACTTGGTAACAAATAGAGGAAGCAAATAAAAGTAAAAAAAAAAAGAAAGAAAGAAATGTTTTACACCTTACTGATAAATTAGAAAAACAGGCCTGCGATTATCAACCATTCCACTAACATAGTTTATCATATTCAGAGAGACAAATGCATTTAATAGGCTGACAAGTTCAATTTCCCTATAGTTTTATTACCCAAATTACTTATAACCTAGGAAAATGTCAAGTGTCAACTCTTTTAAAGGGTAGGCATAGCTTTTAAGCAAATTCGTGTCGTCTTAGGAGGAAGAGCTCACGGCTTCGTCTGGCATTCTCTCATTGGTTCTCCAGAAAAACAAATTTTTTCAGGGTTGTCATTTCCATGGAGTTCACTCTTTGGCTCATTTTCTAACCTTCCAATCATTAGTAAACCGATCAGACTGCTGACGTTGAAATTCACTGGCAAATATTTCACTTTAAAAACTTTGTAAGAAGAAAATATACATGATAAAACTGGATTTCATGTGTATTTTGGGACTTTCCAATTCTTCTCAAAAAAAAAAAAAACACACAAAAAAACCTTCACATAGACTAGAAGATACCATTAAAAAACACACGCGGGGGCACCTGGGTGGCATATTTTGTTAGGCGTCCGACTCTTGGTTTTGACTTAGACTGTGATTTTGGGGTCATGAGACTGAGCACCGCAGAGCCGGGAGCCGTCTTCCTCTCCCCTCCCCTGCCCGTTCTCTCTGTCTCTCTCAAATAAATAAAATAAGTCTTTAAAAAATAAAAATAAAATAAATACGTGCAGTCCATACAATGTGAGACTAAAACCTGAAACATAGTATGTATTCCCCAAACAACACTTCGATCTTTGATGTGTAACTGTTGGATGCCTACGTTAAAATGTTTCTTACAGTAATGACCATAGTTACCTTAAGAAAAGGGAGTCATTCCAATATTAGTGATGGGTACACTAAGGCACAAATACACTGTCCAAGGTCACAGACATCAAAGGCATGATAAAGATACAGTTTGAACCCTGGACACCTAAAGCCAATGTCTGCTTTCTTAACTGACCTGAAGTATGTCTGTGTCAAGGAAGGACACTTTTGCAAATCACTTCTGCCAGCATGAATGACATTTGATAACAACATCACCATAATGACAGAATAGTGGATATCCATACCTAAGCAACACACTTCTGTCAAAAACAGTCACCAGTCTTTCAGAAAAAGCCCAATATTGTGGTGTCTCATTTCCAGTGTGACAAATTATCTTTAACTACTAGCTTCTAGTTCTGTTTGTGAGCTGTACACATATTTCTCTGATAAATTCAAAAAAGTCAAATATGCAATTTCGCTATAATTTGTCTAGTTAATGAATTCTCTTCAAACAATAGAAATCATTAAAACTATCAACCCCCTTTTCTCAGTGATCTAAATTTGTGATTAACTCTTACAGTTTTCCCAGCAAAATGACCCACGAAATTAAGTGTCCAGAAAAGTGATGGAAATCGTTATATAGTCTAACATAGATAACAGACAGAGGCGGAGAGAGAGAGACATACAGACAGGAGCTTGAGGGGGGGAAGGATCATTGTGAAGAATCGATCTTCAGGCACATCAAATGCAGAGGAACTGAAAAGACTAATAAAATGCCTTTCTTAGCACTATACCTGATGTCACCAGAGAAAAAAAGTTTTGACGAGATGAAATAATGAGACATTAGAAACTGGTATTATTTTTCTCTAATTCTTTGTGTAAATCCTAATGAATTTTTACTAAATGATTATTCACTAAACCATCAAAGGTGGTGACATAGTCTATCCCAAGTTACCACCTGTCCCATGACTCTACTATAAATTGACCTCTAAGTACGTATGTACTTGACATACATGACATGTGTACATGACACAGTAAAATGAGTATCATTCCACATCTGGTGAATCTTGTTAAGGTGTGGATATATATGCTTGCAGCAGTAAGGAAGCTCCAAATTGTTGAAATAGGTAACTTATGGGTCCCCCATTTCCTGGAAAAGTGCAAATCCCCATCTCTGTGTTATGTAGATGCATGCAAAATATGTAACATTTTCCCCCAGAATTAATAGCCACATAGATTTTCAGAATATCAAAAACCCAATTTATTTTTGGTTATGTTTCTAGTGGAAAATATACTACAAGGCTCCCAAAGTGAATGGACGGATACAACAAGAGCCAAAAAAGCTATTATAGAGTTGGCATTGCGTTCATCATGTTAACCAAAATATAAATGTCTCCTCGCTATGCTGGGAAAGAAATCAAATGAAACATTTAACATTGCAAGTGTTCCTCAAAGGTTAGCATTGAGCAATCCTTACAATGTGGGAAGTCCCTGGGGAAAAAAAAAAATCTTCCAATTACTCATGTACGTACTAAATTATCTCTAGGGAGGTCAAAATATTCATGAACTTCACCATCCACTAAAATATGTGTGTTGGAACAGGGGTAAGAATGAGAGAGAGAGAGAGAGAGAGAGAGAGAGAGATTCAGAATACAAACTAAATGCTGGTCCATTTTCCTTACATAATCAACTTGTAAATTTTCTAATTTATGTATCTAACTTTAGAAATCCACATCTAAATTAAGCTTAAATGTACAAATTTATTTGGCAATATTATATAGTGGGCCACACTGTAAGCTCTGGATGCAGACCCCTGGTGGCTGTAGACCTTTTCTATCATTTGAAATCATTTCCTGAATGTGGGAAAGTACTTAGTCTCCACTATTTCCACTGGGACACCATCCTTACATGTATTACTGGAGTTCACACATATAAATAGCTAGAAAACTACCTGCCACATAGTAAATACTCAATAATTGTTGGCATTTTCTCTTGATAGAAATATCAAGTTAATTAGTGATACCAAAAAAAAGTTTACTGATTATAATGAGTTGATCCTAAGAATGATTTGGGGGGATTCTAGCAACCTATTCAAGTCATTTCCACTTACAATTACATATGTTATACAACTGTATTAGTCAGTCATACTGTGGTAGTGCCACACAACAAATAATCCCGAAATATTAGTGTTCCACATTTATAGCTCTTCCCCGCCAGGTGAGATGAGTGTGCTGTGGTTCCCCTACTCTAGTCCTGAGTTGGAGGTTTGGGTTGTTCCACATGTCTTCTCATTCCAGAACCCGAGCTGAAAAGTCAACGTCACCCAGGTCTTGATATGGTCATCACAGAAGCTAGGAATTCAAGAGAGGTGGCAGCTTGCGGTGGCTCTTAAAGCCTCTGTTTGAAATTCCACAGTGTCATGTATGCCCATAGTCCACTGGACAACACAAGCCACCGAGCAAACCCAAGTCAACAGAAGAGCAACGAAAGATCAAACAACTTTAAAGAATAACAAAATCTATTGCGACAATCTGTTGCTTATTCCACCATTTTAAAAAATGACACACACCTACACTCTAGACACTCTCCTTCCCACAGCTGAACAACCAGCTCCCAGAGCCCACCCTACGGTGAAGACCATACATATTCAGAGGCTCCCTTTGTTCCAATGCTGGCTCTTCCACCCACAGGATGTGAGAACTTGGACAAAGTATTTAATCTACCCAAGCTTCCACGCCCACCCTTTGTAAAATGGAGACAAAGGTAATCATAACTTTGTAGGATCGTTACGAAGATCAGTGTGTATTAAATGCATAAAAAGCATGTAGCACATCTACCTGGCATGTAGAACTCAGAAGCCGTGTCACTTATGGCTCTGGTTTATCGAGACCAAAGGATAAAAATTAGGATCAATAATGGGGAAAGGCACATGTGGCAGTGTCTGGAGGATAACAGGTGTGAGCTTCTAAGAGTTCCCTCTCACTGGATTTGCAGGAGACACACTCAGTCCTCCAACAATGAACCACAGCAATGCATACTGGATTGCAAGCGTTCCTCAAAGGTTAGCATTGAGCAAGTGTTTTCCACCAGGGAATGTTCAGGTTTTTACTGGAGTCTGACATGTCGAAACATGTACCTCCATGCCTTCATGTCTTACTAGTTATTAAAACTCCCAACCCCCAGAAGCAAAAGGCATGTTCACCATAAACCACATTATTTACCCAAACTATCTAAACAAGTTGGTACAATGGGGTTTGAGGCTTCAAGCATATACAACATTCTTATTAGTCCAAGAAACATTCTAAGAGTTCAGTTTCCAGTTGCTGTCCCCTAGGAACTAGAGTCCCATTCATCCTTCATCATAAAAGTTCTGATTTGCAATTGGGCACATAGTCTACTAAAATATAGACTTAAGTCCACACAATGAAGTCCTGACCAATATGACGTAGGTGGAAATGCCGTGTGTTACTTTTCCAAAAAGGTCTTCAAATATATGTGAATTCCAGGGTGTGGACTTCTGATAGCAGGGGTGCAAACAGGATGACTAGAACTCAGCCACGTAGGACTGTGAGTTGGAAAGCCAATGCTGAGGATAGCAGAGGCAACAGAGTAGAAATAGCCTCGGTGGTCTGCCACAGTTTTAACAGTTAATTTTATGTGTCAGTTGGGGTGATGGCTGCCCAGGTGTGTGATACAACAGTATTCCTGGGTGTGCCTGTAAGGGTGCCCATGGAAGAGATTAGCATTTGAATCAGTAGGCCGGGAAAAGAAGAGTGCCTTCACCAAGGTGGCTGGATGTCCTCCAGTCTACTGGTGGAGGAAGTGCAAATGCACGGTCTCTGTTTGAGCTGAGACACCCATCTTTTCCTGTCCTCAGATTAGCACTCCCTGTTCTTCGGCTTTTCTGGGCTTTACACTATCAGCCCCCTGATTTTCAGGCTTTTGGATTTGCACTGAATTACATCACTGGCCTTCCTGATTCTCTGGCCGGCAAATGGCAGAGCTTTGTACAGACTCCATAATCACTCGAGCCAATCCCTTTTACATACATACATATTCCATAGGAAATGCCACATATATATGTCTGTATTACCTATTGGTTCTGTTTCTCTGTAGAACCCTGGGTAATACAGTGGTAGAACATCATATAACATACAGCCTCGTCAGTAAACTACCTCTAGGTCCAGGTGTCTTTCAGAGGAGAGAAACACAAGCCTGTTTCATCCATTGTGGTTTTTATTTGTCACTTCTGGTGGAGCAGGGAGTCCCCTCTGCTTTGAGCATGGGAGCAAGTTCCTAACTCTACAGAACTCAATTAATGAATCCCCAGTTTCCCCTGGGAGCTATGGGAACCGCACCTTAACACAGTGTGCCCCATACAACGGCTAGGGCACACGCCAGAAACCTTCACACACAATCATGATTTCCAGCAGAGAAAACAAGGAGGGAATGTTGTGGAATTGCAGTACAAGCTAATCATTCATTCTCAAAATAGAATTGCAGACAAGCATATTCCTTCCATAATGGTGCTCTTTGGTGCCTTTTGATGAGCATCATTATTTCCTCCTGGTAGCCATATTTTTCTCAAATGTTGACATCACAAATTCCTCTAAGCTACTCTTGTTCCCTCTTCTATAGATCCGTCCTCTTATTCCACCCCACAAGGAAACAGATATAAATCAAAATGTAGAAATCCATCAAGGAGGCTATCCATTTCTGTGACAAGGGTGGGGGCTTTCTCTTTAGCCAAAGGAAGGAAAATGTGAGAATTTGCTTTGTTGGTATTAGTTTTAACACTGCTTCTTTTCTGGGGCAGCTCCTTGAGAATCTACATGAGCAATGTGGAAGTTGAACTTATTTGTGATGAGAGCAGATGCGTATGTGACTTTTCTTGTTAGTTCTTCCGTGAATGAGAAATCTATTTGAATACACGTGTCAATGCATTGTAAATGGGCATTTGTTTCTGCTCTCCACAGAGAACACTCTCTCCCCTTCTAACAGAATTCCACCATTATTTCCAAAATATTCCTTACTGAAGCCTCCCAAAGTCTGACTGATGTATAAGCGTCTTCGTCGGCTTTATGGCTAAGACTGACTAGCTACAGGGTCTTGGACGAAGGTGAGGGGGGGTGAGTAGAAGGGGTGGTTCTACCTGAAGTGCTTTTCCCCCCAGATGGAAACAGAGCTCACCCCTCACCATTCCGAGCCCCATGTTCAAATGCTCACATTCTCATGGAAGGTCTCTCCTGCCCATTTTATTTAAAATCGCAACACCCACCTCACACTCCCAATTCCCTTCACTTGCCTTTTTTGTCTGCCATAATACATATTACTTTCTGACATACTATAGATATGGATGAACCAGGATAATCTCCCTACCTAAATAACGAGAAGTCATCTGAATTTCATCTGCAAACCCCCTTCAGAGTAGTCCCTACGCTGGTATTTGATAGGATAGCCATGAGATGGGAACCTTGCAGGAGAACCTTTATGTTGACTACTGTAGGTGTCAACATATGGATAAGATATTCCTGCCCCTCTGGAGGGGAGAGAGGGGAAATATAAGCCGGGTAGGCGACTATCACTGTCCTCCAAAGTACAGATTCCCAGGGTTCTTTTTTAAATTGTTAAAATTCTAAAGTTACTTTTTTTTACACGTCAAGCTCTAAATATAATGAGGATTAAAATGTATCCTCTGACCTTACTAGTCTTTTCCTTCCATTAGTCCTACAAAAACACAATTAGGAAGAACATTTCTATTTTTTTTTTTTTGCTCAACAAACATATATATTGAGCTCCTAATGTTTCAGAGTCTATTCTAGGGGGTACAGGATTAGGAAAGAGATCCCTGTTCTCATAGAATTCATATTCTCGTGGAGGAGAAGGCAGATGGTAAAAATAACACACGTACGTACATACATATATACACTCATATGTATATGTATGTATGTGTATGCCACGTGTGTGTTTATACCCTAGAGTTCATATAAATTCAGGACGATTTGGTAAAACAGTACTTGTCTCAGGTGACAGTATTCCAATCACTGTTTTGGCTCCATATTTATCAGAACTGATTAAATCTTTAATAATAAGCTCACACACAGATATACATGTACGCTTTTTTAAGCCGAAAAGCAATGTGACTTTTTGTTTTAAAGGAAAAAAATACAATAGACAAAATGAGATTTGAAATTAAAAAAGATAATATAGTTTTAATGTTTATCTGCTGAAGGCACTATGAAGTTTTAGAGAGATATATATCTATCGATATACAGATATACATGTGTATATATATATGTATTTTTTTAATAAAAAATATGGTTTACTTGGCAAATAGGCTCCAGATTGCATGTACCCTGCAGGAGCTCCCAAAGGGAAATGATTGCACAGCAACAACACAACAGCTCTGAGACCTCCTACTGCCGGGCCTGTCATCCCTGCTCTCTTGGTGGACATTGCCATGGTGCTGGCTTTAAAGGGTAAATTGGTGCCGTATCATTTTAAATGTAAATTTCAGGGTAATATTGGCAAGAAAACCATGAATGTGGAGCATCGCAATACTACAGAGCCTCTACTTTTGTCTGAGCTAAGTCAGTGTTTCAAGAAATAAAGGCAAAAATCCAGTTTGGGAACATGGCTTTGAATTGAGTGTAAACCCATCATAGTCAATAGGGTGAATTACGTCCTGTAAGAAAATGACTTCTGACAGGTGACATCTCTGAAACCTGCAGCAGGGCCTTTAGGAGCCACTTAGAGTTCATTTAATTTTCTCCATGAGATCCCCCTTTGCTCCTTCTGCCTCTCCCATCACTGATCTGCATATCTTCATTTCCTTTACCCTTTCTTCCTCCCTTTTCAACCAATCTGGGGAGCGCCTGCCTTTGAAACACTGATTTGAGAAGGAAATTTCTTCCAGCTGTCATGTACCAAAAGACAGCTTGGCACTGGCTTTTGGATCAACAGGTGACTTTCCACAAAGCCGATATGAATTTTCTCTGTAACGTGCCTGGTCGGGAGACCAGAGAAATTGACAGGGCTCAGACCAGCCTCTCTTCTGCAAAGATTCCTCTAATACGCTTTGATTTAATGCCAGCCTCGGCATGTACACTGTATCCCACGTGTCTTCCTTAGCTCTAAAACATTCTGCATTGAGCTGCAGATGACACTTCCTTTGAGACAGTGTGACCTACCCTGGGTTTTCCACATACCTGTGCGTCGCTCGTGGGCGCCCCTTGGAAAACAAGATGGGGCCGGTGCTGGTCACTGGCCTCCTTTCCCCTCTTCACTCTATTTCCTTTGCCTCTTTATCCCCAGGAACACCGAGCATTTAAGGAGTCAGACCCACCCCATCCCTGGGACCTGCCTTCATTGTTCTTATACAGAATCGGTTTGCTAGCCTGCCGGCACTGTCTAAACTCTTGATCCAAGAAAGGGTTAGCCAAGTGGTAAGAGAGTCAATTTGTTTATATAACCGGTATACGTAGTGAGGTTGTAGGTGTTCATGCTACAACTTAGTTGTGCAAAGGTCATGATCAAACTCCGGTGATGATTTCTCCGTCTCTTCCTAATCCCAACCCCTCCTGTGAGCAACTCCTTCCTCAAACAGTGTTGTAGGCAGAATTCAGAGATGATCATACCACAGGAGATATCTCTTGTGAGAGCAGGAGAGTAAGTCTTGGGTTATAATCATTTCAACGTGGAAACCGTAGTCAAAAGAGAAGATGTCTGTATCTCCAGGGGAAACACAAGACTGGGGCGGTTCAGTCAGTTAAGCATCTGCCTTCAGCTCAGCTTGTGATCCCAAGGTCCTGGGATGGAGGTCTGCATCAGGTTCCCTACTCAATGGGGGGTCTGCTTCTCCCTCTACCCTTCCCCCCTGCTCACGATCTCTCTCTCATTCTGCCTCTCTCAAATAAATAAATAAAATCTTAAAAAACAAACAAACCCCAAAAAACCCAAGACTGATACCCTGAGTCTGACTGTCCTCTGTTGGGTCATATGCCAAGTAAGCTAAGATAATTAAGGCCAGACAGGAACATTATGGGTACTGCTCAGGCACTAGCATAAGAACTTATTAAGTGCATAAAAAATAAATGATTGTTGAGAGAACAGTATCCAAAACGCACATTAGTGGTTTGGGGAACTAAAACCAACTCTTGAATTGACTGGAGCCAGGAGGTCTCCGTTAGAAACAGGAAGTGGCCATCCAGCAGTAAAGGGAAAGAGCCGTGTGAACTGACTGGGGTGCAGGTGCCAACCCCCGAGATTTGACTTTGACTCCAGTTTACTTGCTAGACGACGGCCATTCTAGGAGTCAGTGTCCACGTGTAGAACACGTGTAACAACAGCCTATCGATGGGCATCGGGGGGATCAGATGAGATGATGGAATTAAAGGACTGAACGACGTCCCTGATGCATGGTAACCTCTCAGTAAGTGGCAGCGGGAATTACTACCATTTATGAGAAAGAAAGAAAATCAACATCTATCGACGGTGAAAAGAATCGTGTAATCCCTCAACGGACATCAGAGTGTTTCCGGGTGAATGGATACGTATTGGTTGCTTTATTTTGATACTATTCCCCTCAATAAACTATTAGCCCCATGAGAGTGGACCCAGGTCACTATATTTCACCACATACGCCAGCTCCCAGGGAAGTGTCTGGTCTATAACAGTACTCAGTAAGTACCGGATGAATGAACAAATATTTCTGTATAACAGTGAGGGAGTGAGGCAGGACAACTGTGCTGACCCATCATTACCATGTAAACCAGAGAAAAATTTTAAAGTAAAACTGTAATGTCCCAGGAAGCCTCAAAAAACAAGCTTGCCATATATTCAGCCATTACAAGTTCTTTGGTAATATCCTGTAAGTTCAAGAATTATATATGAATAGAGGATGTTTTCAATTTTTGTAAAATAAAAGCCCTTTTGCTTATTAAACGTAGCTGCAGATACTTGAGAAGTGTAAATTTAGGAGTTCTAGGAAGAGAAAAAATGGGCCAACACAGTAACTGTACATATTGTAACTATTTGCAGAAATTTCCTCAAAGAAGACACTGAAGAGAACATTCAATTGTAACTTTAGATCCTGATGTTGATTCTCTGATTTATCAGAAAAAATGAAAAAAGTAGTCATTTTAAAAGTCAATTTGGGGGATTGGAAGACAAAGGGAAGAAATGTTACCTGCAAGTAAGAAAGCAGAAAGGAAACACGACATTTCAAGAAGCAAAGAATGAAGGAAATGCACTGTGAGCAGCATATGCACAAACACACTTTCTCAGGGGCTTAAAGGGAGAATTACTCATTTTGGGGACAAAGAATAAGAAAAATTAACTTTGGAATAACAAAAGATAAAATGGATCCACTGTTGTGGGAGAGAAAAGACCAATCTCTTACACAGAAAAAGAAACGAAAGGCAGTGAGAAAGCAGTAAGTATTTCATTTAAGGGAAGAAGGTAGAATGGGCCTTTTCAGAAAAACCTATGACTTGGAAATAAGCGTCTATGAATATGCCTTATTATATAATAGATACTGAACAGAATGCCAAAAAATTGACATTTCTTAGAAAACCCCAATATGATGACCAAGGAATATCTTCACTTCTTTCAGACGAATCAAAATGTGAAAGAAAAATACAAAACGTCCCATGTGTCAGGTGGCTTTTCCAGCCCCTACAAACCCTTCAGAGATGTTTGTGTTTCACAAGCCACCAGCCATCTGAGAACCCAGTGTCTGACCTTTCTGATTTCTTGGAACAGTATCAACTAAACCCAAATGTCAAAAACCTTATCTTTTTTAGTCACAGATTAATTTGGTAATAGCATTTAACCACAGTGATACACTTGTTAGCATGAGGACCCAAAGGGGAGACACAATATAAGATTTTGTACCTTCAAATCTCTATTAAATTTCATAGCTCAAAAATTTGTATGGAGCCCAAAAAAACATGCCCTACCATGCCCACCCTAACCCATGGCATCTGTTATGTTCTAATTTGCGATTGTTTAAGCCTGTTGCCATTTCATGTCCATGTTCTCCACTCCTCGCCTCTCGTCCTCCCCAAATATGTCTTCCCTGCGCCAACCTTCTGATTAAGCTGAAAGCGCTCAGAACCCAGCACTGAGTAGACACCCCCACAAGGGGGCACACGACCTTGCATGTGTCCCTTGCAACATAAATGGTAGCACAGTAACATAAAACAACTTGTTTTGTTTTTTGGTTTTTTTTTTTTTTGATCCTTAAAACAACATCTTCAGGATCACTGGGTGGCTCAGTCTGTTAAGTGACCGCCTTCAGCTTGGGTTCTGATCCCAGGGTCCTGGGATCCAGTCCCACACTTGGCTCCTTGCTCAGGAGGAGTCTGCTTCTCCCTCTGCCTGCCACTCCCCTGCTTGTGCTCTCTCTCTCTCTCTCTGACAAATAAATTAAATCTTTAGTTTAAAAAAAATCTTCGAAGGAATGCTCAGAGTGTGAAAATCTCTTACTGAGGGAACTATGTGACACATTACTGATGAGAGGTAAATGAAAAATAAAACTTTGCAAAGGCAGAAAAAAGTAAGTTGTATCCTCCAACTTCTCAGAAAACATCATTTAAAGTTGCCTGTGAAAATTACTAAGGACTTTATCATAAAGTAAAAGGAGTGACTTTTTTCAATAAGTAATCAGAACTTGGTCATAAGCTCTCACAATTCCCTGCAGGAAAATGGACGCAGAGTACATTTTCAAATAACAATCTTTTCTATTCTTATGATTGTTGCTTTACTCCCCCAAACAGGTAGGTGGGAAAAATATACAAATGTGTTTCTGAAAACTGACTTCCCAAAGAAATAGTAACTATTTTAGTGGAAGTGTTTTAGTTGTCATTACTCAATTCAAAAAAAAAAAAAAAAAACAACAAAAAACCTAAGCTTAATTTTAACTTAAGCTGTATTTGAGTTCAATATAATTTTTAATAGATATATGTTCCTATAAGAATAACACTAAAACTAGGGGCGCCTGGGTGGCTCAGTGGGTTAAAGCCTCTGCCTTTGGCTCAGGTCATGGTCTCAGGGTCCTGGGATCGAGCCCCGCATCGGGCTCTCTGCTCAGCGGGGAGCCTGCTTCCTCCTCTCTCTCTCTGCCTTCCTCTCTGAGTACTTGTGATCTGTCTGTCAAATAAATAAAAATCTTAAAAAAAAAAAAAGAGTAACACTAAAACTAGACAAATGTCACAAAGTAAATAGTCTATGTCAAGTGAACTTTCACCTGTACCTCCCTTTGCAAATTTTTCCCTCTCTCCATCTCTTCCTTCTTTCCCTCCTTTCTTCCTCCCTCCACCTAAAGAAAGATCTAGTCTAAAATCTCAACCAAGATTAATAAATGTTACTTTCGAGCTTCCCTATCAACTGTATCAGACAGTATCATTCCCCAGAAGTATATTAACAAAATCTATTTCTATATAGCTATTTGTCTGTATGACATCACTGAAAGTATATCAGCATCTTCAAAGGAGGTAATACCAAAGAATTTATTGGGGCTGATCATGGCCCAGCTTCGTTGTCTCCTGAGTGATACACATGGATCATTTCCATTGACTTTCTTTCTTATTCTAGTGACCTGAGAACTGTAGAGCATGCTGCTGCATTTGCACAAATCAAGATCAAATTTCACAAGCCTCCAGTGGCTACCATATTCTCATTAGATGTATAAAATCTAAGCTATTAAATTAGATGGTCATGTTTCCATAAGATAACTCTGTAAGGACAAAGGTAATCATAGAAAATTTGCCAGTTGAAATTAAAATAACAAGTAAAAAACTCAGTGAACAACTCTTGAGAGGAATCTCTCTTGACTCGGACAGGGGCAGGGGGAGAATAAAAGTCAGCAGAATTAATATCAGGGAATGAGAAGGTGTACACATAACTAAGACTATGATGATGTTGACAGGCATTCTGCAAATTTAAAAGGCTGTAGCAGATGGACTGTTTTTAGTAAAATAGGTTGGTGGGTCAAAGGAGGGGACTGCAGAATAGAGGCTGTATTAGCCAGGATTCCCGGGGCAGGCGGGGGAAACTAACTTCTGACTCCCCTCTAATACATTATGCTCATTGCTTTACAGATTAACCATAATATAAAGATTTCTTCCCTATACTGATATTTGATGCACAGGTTGAAATAATCATATGTTAAAAGAGTTTTTATATTAAAAATTCTAAAACCAGGGCACTTGGGTGGTTCAATGTGTTAAGTAAGCCTCTGCCTTCAGCTCAGGTCATGATCTCAGGGTCCTGGGATCAAGCCCCGCATTGGGCTCTCTGCTCAGCAGGGAGCCTACTTTCCCCTCTCTCTCTCTCTGCCTGCCTCTCCGCCTACTTGTGATCTCTATCTCTCTGTCAAATAAATAAATAAAATCTTTTTAAAAATTCTAAAACCACTATACACATAAACTGGAATTAGACAATTAAGTAAATGGATGATGGGTGATAGGAGCCAGGCTTCTCATTGTTGGGGTTGAATATACAAAGAAGCAAAGCAGGGAGAATGGAATAAACAAGGTGGAAATGCATTATAGTTGAAGACATCAGTATGAACTCATGCTTAGTATACTCTATATAGAGATGTTAAACACAGAAATATTTATACATGTTCTGTAAAGCAAGTTAGATTTCCTTTCTGTCTGCTGAGATCACCTAGAAGAAATGACACTCCAGTAGCAATGCACACATCTAGCAACCAGATTTTGGTTTCTAAAACCATTTTCAAAAAGAAAGAACCAGAGATCTCTGGAGAAATTATTAATTCTAGAAACTGGACAGTGGATATACAACATGAAACTGAGCCCATGTAGGGCCAGAAACTAACAAAGTAGTCAACATACACACACACACACACACACACACACACACACACACACACTGAGGAAGGTATGTATGTCAAAAGGACACAGAAGCCAAGTAAAAGATCAGGATAATGTTCCCAATGCCAAAGATGGAAGGATTTCAGCAACAAAATAAAGTAGTAATGTCTCTTTCTCTCTGCCTGCCTCTCTGCCTACTTGTGTTCTCTCTCTGTCAAATAAATAAATGGAATATGTTTAAAAAAATAAAGTAGTAATGTTTTAGAACCCATAGTACAAAATATATATCCATGAGTCTGTACTGGTATAAATTACTGACTGACTGAACCTTGAATAAACAATCAAACAAGAGACAAGAGATCTATCTCCCATGCAAAAGACTTCCAAATAATTTATGGAGAAACTATTTTCAGTGATATAGAGTATCACTCCCTACTAATGAAGTATAGACTAACATTGGTGACTTCTCTCCAAATATTACAGCATGGAAAGGGTTGGGGGAGGGAGAGTGAAAAACTGGACAAACCAGACAAACGTAGCCTCAGCCAGGAAATCAAGGTGAAGAGTGACAGCGTTTGCCATGTGACAGTATGTACCTTTCCTATCATTGGACAAGAATGATAGTTTACCTCTTCCTGCAGAATCCAAAACTCCAGTATAATTGTGAGAAAAACTACATACAAGTCTAAAATGAGGGCCATCTTATCAAATACTGGAACAGCACAACTCATGAATGTCCGTGTCATCAAAAGCACAGAAAATCTAAGAAATTACCATAGCCAAGAGGAACCTAAAAAGAGATTACAACTAAATATAACATGGTATCCTGGAATGAATATTCTGGAGCAGGGGGAAAAAAAAGGATATTAGGTTAAAACCTAAGGGCATAGGAATAAACTGTGAAATTTAATAATAATGTATCAATGATATTGTTTCATTAGTAGTGACAAATGTAACATACTAATAATGTAAGGTGTCTGTAAGAGGGAAAACTGTGGTAAACAGGAACTCTCTGTACTATCTTCACAGTTCTTCTGTAAATCTAAAACCATTCTAAAACAAAGAGTCACAAAAAAATATAGATTAAAGAGTTTTAATAAACTCAGCCCAGTAGATTTCTTACCTCCAAACACTCCCACGATATGGTTGATTTTCCAGGGAAGTGAGCACCACGTCAAAAACATTTCCTTCCCTGTAACAAAGAACTTGGTTAAAATTCTCTCTTCCTGATGACAGTATCTGTGTTAGAATTCATAATAAGGAATAACTCATAATCAGACAAACTTAAAATACTCAGAAAATGGCCAATAAAGAAATTTGTCATAATTAGCAAACTCAGGATACTCAGAATATGGTTAATTTACCAAAGGGAATCATCATTCTAGACATTTGAAGACTCCTGTAAATATATTCGGGACAAAAAAAAATGAAAGAAAGGAAGGTTATTGACTACATACATCATAAATAATGTTGATGTAATGTAAATCTGAATTTTAATATTGTAACATTATCATTTTTAGAAAATAATTTCAGAATTCATTAATTAGAAATGTGCCATTGACAGCATTTTTTTAAAGATTTTGTTTATGTATTTGACAGAGAGAGAGAGAGCACGCGAGCGAGTAGGGGGAGGGGCAGAAAGAGAGGGAGAGAGAGAGAATCCTGAAGCAGACGCTCCACTGAGCTGAGTCTCAGGACCCTGAGATCATGACCTGAGCCAAAATCATAAGTGGGCTGCTTCACTGACTGAGCCACCCACATGCCCTCATTGACAGCATTTTTAAAAATAAAGTTGCAGGGGCACCTGGGTGGCTCAGTTGGTTAAGCCTTTGACTCGATTTTGGCTCGGATCATGATCTAGGAGTCCTGGGATCCAGCCTCCGGGGGGCTCTGTGCTCCGTGGGGAGTCTGTTCAGGATTCTTTCTCTGCCACTCCCCCTGCCCCTGCCCCCACTTATGTTCCCTCTCTCTGTCAAATAAAAAAAGAAAGAAAATGTTTTTAAAAAATAAAAATAAAATTGCAAATATTCTTATCTCACAGCAACAATAAGTTGTAAAAGTAAGGAAAGCTGGATAGAGGAAAGCATGAGCAAAGTTGATAGGCAGCATTGCCAATTCCTGAAAGGGTTATACACTCTCCTCCAATGTGTAGTAAATCAACATATATCACGTAACAAATTCTAGAGTATCACCCGGTTCTCCATCATGCAAAACCACGAGTCAGTACTCTTTCTCCATCAAACTCAGTTTCTCAACTATGAGCCACCCAGTCAGCCACGCCATACGTACTCCTCAAGTTCTTGGCCTTTGTGATGCCAAACTTAACCAATGGCCATTTTCTGGCTCCTCTTCCGCATACTCCTGGGCTGCCTCCCCCTACTCTGGCCAAGTCTTATTTCTAGGATCTTCAATAGGGTTTTTTCTTTAGTCTCTCCTTCTTCCCATCTCCTGACTTTAACTACCACGTGTGGATGATTCCCAAGTCAATCGTCATAGGCTCTCACCTAACTCTACTGAGTCCAGATTTCCTTACTCAACATGTGCTAGTAATTTCACCTGAAGACCTTCCAAAATCTCCTTTTCCATCTCAGTAAAGGTACCACCACCCTCCTGTTGTTCAAACCAAAAATCTGGAAGTCATTCTCTCTCCTTTGCCCCCACATCTCATTTGTTAGGAAGACCTGCCCATTCTACCTCCGGCTACACTCAAAAGCCTGTCAATTACCTCCATCCCAATGGCGCCAGCCTCATCCACCGACAGATCCCACCTGTGGGACTGCCATCACCTCCTATTGGCTTCCTGCTTACACTCTTGTCAACCAGTTATGTATTTCATGTATTCTAAGATGTACATTTTTTCATACTTCAACACCTCTGAAATTGGAATACATCTTACAGTCAGTTGATGGCACTTTAAAATTGCACTGGTTCTTTTTTGTTTGTTTCAAATTTGAACATCTCAAAAACAAGAGTGGAGATATTACAATCAATGGTGTCTTAACTCTGACGAAGGACATGGCATAGTTCTTCCACACAACCGCAAGAATAAAAATTTTCAAATGCAAATCAGAGCATACTACTCTCCTGCCAAAACTGTTCCAATGGTTTCCACTGTTCTGAGAGAAGCAAATATGTAAGATAAAATATAACCTCCTTGACATGTCATATGAGGCCCTTTAGTATCTGGTCTCTGCCTAACTCTGACTTTATATTTTTTTCATATGATACCTCAGTCTCCATGATTCTGTCAGTCACACTCAGTCTTCATTCAGTTTCACAAAAGGTGTCAAGCCCATTCTGGTGAAGGATGCCCTCTTTCTGCCCTTTTTCCATTTTACACCTGGCTTCTTCATATGAGCCATGTGCTGATGCACTTGTGGCTAACACTCCCTTCTTCCTCAGTCACCCTTGGGCACATTTTATTTCCTGCACAGTATTTAATCCTCTCTGAAATGATTAATATTTTCTCACTCAGTGATTGGCTTTCTTCTCCATGACACTATAAACTGTGTGGTTGTTGCGAAATTTTCTGCCCTATTGCCCAATTCTCCATGCCCATGGCAGTGTCTGGCCAACAGGTAGAGATAAATAATTTTTGTGGACTCCTCAAGTAAGTAAAAGAAAAAGTTACCTTGGAATCAAGCCTTTCAAAAACGTCCCTTGGGAAGGCAGCATGCTGTGATGAAAAAGATAAAGATCTGGGAAATATGGCTTAGGATCCGTCTCTGCCACTCACCACTGTGTCACATGCACAAGGGATGTGACTGTTTGGACTGACTCATGCATAAATTGGGAGATTGTAGGAGGGTAAAGTGAAATGATGTACAAACTTGACACTATTCACAGAGCACATTTTGTGTTATTCCATTGTAATTCTCCACCGACAATCATTTTCGTGGTTTTAGAGAAATCTGTTTGTATGCTATCATGTCACTATTCAGCGGACATTCATAAAATGGAATGTGCACCCAGGGTTTCTAATCCCATTCTCCAGGAGAAGGAACCAGGGATCCTTAAAGAAATGGCTGGTTCTAGGACTAGGCCCAGGGAACATACCAGATGAGCCAGTCGTATCCATCAGTGACAGAAATTAAGGAAGGGCTCAAAAACTAAAAGGATGTGGATATATCACAAGGTCAGGGGGACTATCTAAAAGAGCACCCAATGGCCAAAGTTGAAATGATCTGAGCAACAGAATAAACAATATAGCACGGATTACAACAGACATATAAATAAATATATGCAAGTCCATACTCACATAAATGACTGAATACACAAGCAAGGGACGAGATAAATCTTTACTGAAGAATTCCGAATAACGCACTTGACCATGGAGTGGAATCAAGGATCCACTTCCAAATTACGGTGTATGGATGGGGGGGGGGGCAAAGTAATTCTAGAAACCTGAAGAACACCACCTTGTCAAGTCAGAGATCAGGGAGAACGTCACTGGGATAGCATGGGGATAGCATCGGCCCTCCCAAGTGATGTGACGAGAAGGGCTTTTCATTTCTGTGACATTCTTCCTCAGAACTCCAAACATGGGATACTGTCAGAAAAGTCTAAATCGAAAGGCAAGCTACAAAATTACTGGCTAATATTCCTCAAAACTGCCAAGGTCATTAAAAAAAAAAAAAAAGAAAGAAAGAAAGAAAAGGAAAAGGAAAGGAAAGAAAGGGATAAAAGAAAAGAAACACAAAGAAAAAAGGGAAGGAGAAAAGAGAAGAGAAGAAAAAGGAAAGGAGAGGAGAGGGGAAGGGAGGGAAAGGGAGCGGAGGGGAGAGGAGAGGAGAGGGCAGGGAACTCTGGGAAGTTGTCCCAGGCCAGAAGAGAGTAAGGACACTTGACAACTAACTGTAACGTGGGACACTGGATGGTGTCCTGGGAGAGGGACAAGGCACTTATGGAAATGCTGGTGAACTTGCAGTGGAGTCTGGAGTTTGGGGAAGATTAACGCACCAAGGCCAGCTTCTTCGTTTACGACAAAGGCCTCCTTATCCCATGAGATGGTAACAGTGAGGGCACTTGAAACAGTGAGGGGGACATGGAAACTCTCTTTACCACCTCTAACTCTTTTTGTAAATCTAAAATTGCTCAAAAGTTACAAGTTTATTTGAAAAAAAACAACAACAATATGAGTGCTCTTAATAAATACATGACAATTCTCGAAAAAGCTGGTCACTGGGCTAAGTAAATGACATTCAAAGAAGAGAGATCCTCCTCTCCACCAAATTCCTTCATCACAAGGGCTGGCCCTGGCTTAGCCAAAACCCTACTTCCCATTCTCCCCTGTGGTTCCTCATCCCCCTCCCCACAAACATGGGCTAGACCTATAAACCTCCTTCCAACCAACAGAATATGACAAAGGAGAAGTGGTCTTGTAGATGTAATTAAAATGCTTAACCAGCTGACTTTAAATGAATCAAAAGGGAGATAATCAGGCGGTTCCTTTAAAAGAAGGTCTAGTGGTCAGAGAGTTTTTCCACCTGACTTTGAACCTCAAAGCTGCTCTGTGGCCCAGGAGCTGGTCACAGGCCTCAGGTGACCGCTACCCAGAAATCAGGACCTCAGTCCTACAACTGCAAGGAACTCATTCTGCCAGCAACCATGTGACCTTGGAGGAGGACCCCAAGTTCCAGAAAGAAGCACAGCCCAGCTGGCACCTGTATTCCCGCCTTTCGGCCACCTGAGCAGCCAACCCAGCCAAGGCGTGCCCAGAGTTCTGACCCGCTGACCCTATGAATGTATGTCATTTTAAGCCACTGAGTTTGTGGTTAGTTGTTGTGCAGCACACAAAACCAATACAGTACTAGCATTCTTCTCACTAAAGACAAGGCAAATCTGAGAATTACTGGGGAGGCCGGTAATGCCCTTATGGACACGGGTGTTAAGGGAAAGGCTAGAGTTTGAACTCAGGGATGTCTTACTTCAAAGTCCATACTCTTTCCTGCTGCAGAATCCACCTTTGTGATTTGCATCACAGTAGATTCCGAGAACTTCCGGAAAACAAACCAAGTCTTACTCCCCTTTGAATTACCCAAGGCACCTCGCCTGTGCTAGATTCTCGGTCATCGTTTGCTAAATCCAATGCGCAGTTTTAAGGTAGGGAGCATCCCAAACAAGGCTCATTTCCAGTGGCCCAAAAGTTGCCTTCCCTCATCTTATCAGAACCTCCAAGCAAAGTTCTTAGATACAGATTTGCGGAGGTTACCCACTTTTATCTGTTCTTAGAGTGGGTGGATGTTTTACGTGCAAAATTAGACTATGACATGAGATTTTTACAAAGCCTTTCATTTCTGCTTAGCTCTGTTGCCTGACTGCACAATCCGAAATTAGAATTTGTTCCCTTTGTGTGCATCCCAGGCTGTCATTTTCATGACAATTATTCACTGTTTCATTTTTGAACATCCAGCCACTCTACATTATTGGAGTTGGTTCTATTTCCATTTCTATCCACCTGAGCAACACCATTTGGAAATAACCACAAATCTGAATATTCAGGTAGATAAGGAAACACTCTCGTACATTTTTACCTCTTCTCATTAAATGAATACCATGTGGGTAGCATATAGATTAACAGGAAAATATGAAGCCATAATCGGATGTACTTTTGTAGATAATTCAGATCAATATTTCTCCCTACCATACTTCAGTTCCTTACAAAATAGCACTTGGCCTATTGCAATTACCTCCTTCCTCCCGACATTCCATGGTTATGTAACTCCACTATGTTATCTACACGGTCACGGTAAAGCCTTCAACAATGCAGATCTGATGTATTTTCTAAATCAGCTAGGAGTCCCATGAGGTCGGGTAGCATCTCTGGATTTGTTCATCATTATAGCCTGAGCACCTAGCACCGGGTCTGGTACAAAGTAGGTAGCTAACTAACATTTGCTAATTAAATAATAGAATGTATAAATATTACTCTTCGCCCAGTGGAAACCCCTCAGTAACTTTCATATATGTTTAAATCTTATTCAGATATAATCTTCATTTTTGAATCTTCCAGATGCCAAATATTTTCATTGCCATGTATATGTTATTTCATAGTATTTATTAGTTCACTTGTGGATGGATGGATGGGTGGATGAATGGGGGGATGGATGGATGGATGGATGGACGGACGGACGGATTGGTGTGGCTGTTTTTGCTCCATGAATACAAACTCAATGAGAACAGAGACCATCTTTGCCTTGGCCACAGTAGACACAATGCCTAGCTCATGGTAGGTGCTCACTAAACATTTATCAAATAAAGCCAAATTATTTGACCTCAAAGTTTCAAAATATTGAAAATATTGACTCAAATTATTCAGGGGCTAAATTATTTATTAAAAATGCTTCAACTCTCTGCTTTACTTTGTATGAATAGATACAGCTTAGCCATCACGATTATCCCTGTTTCTCAAACTCGAAGCGCAGTCATGATGAAGGAGTCACACGTACGTCGGAAACAAACAGCATCCACAAACTACCCCCCCTGGCAGTGAGAACAGCATGATTCTAATGATGAAGGTTGCACCAGTACTCTTCCAAGACTGCACAGCCCTTTGTGGGATTCTTCACGAATAGTATCTCCTTAAAATCCATATGATAAACCTATAAGTGGCAGTAATTATGCCCATTTAGGGGTGGAGAAATCAACCCTCAGAGAGGTTCCAATGTTGGCACAGGTTCACATAGTTACCTAGATGAAGAGCTTAGGCAAGATGATATCTATTCCAGTTAGTCAGCTACAGTTCCCAGCCTTTTTTTATTATAGATTTTTTTTTTTTTTTTTTTTGACAGAAAGAGAACACAAGCAGAGGGAGCAGCAGGCAGAGGGAGAGGGAGAAGCAGGCTCCCACTGAGCAAGGAGCCCGACGCGGGACTCAATCCTGGGATCATGATCTGAGTCAAAGGCCGATGCTTAACCAAGTGAGCCTCCCAGAGGCCCCCTATAGTTCCCAGGCTTAACCGTAAGGCTATCTTGTTCTCCTCAGTGAAGAGGACCCCTGAGAAAATGGTGATCTTTGAGGTGAAATGCAGATACAAATAAAACAGGCAGCAACAATATTTTTCTTTTACAAATAGAAGAACTGCCGAATCTCTGTGGTGTGAGTATTGCCAGCTTCGCTGGCGCCTGGACCACCCTTCGTCCTGCCTGCGCCTATGTGGACGGCATTCCCGTTTAGGCCAGCTCCTGCTCTGCTCCTCCGGCCAGAAGGGCAAGGGCCATGTGTTAGGATCTGCTGTAATTAGAAAGCCACAGAACCTCTTGTTTGAGAGCCTGGCTTCTAGAGCCAGATTCTTGAGATAAAAGCCCATCTCTGCTACCCTGGACGAGCCATTTATTTGACCTCACTGGATCTATGGTTTCCTCGTGGGCCCAAGAGTAATCACATCCAAACCAAAAGGTTACGATGAGGACTAAAGGTATTTATCCGTATGAAGTGCTAGGCAGAGTATCCAGAATTATTTTTTTTAGGACATCTGACCTCCCTGATACTAGTTATTTGTGTTAAGCTCCACTTCATTTTTCTTGGAATCCATTTGCATAAAGGGACGCATTTGTCAACAACATCCATTTGGAATCTTCTTGGCTACAGACGAAAGAAGATAGAATTAGACAATTACCTGTGAGAGCTAGTGCCTCTCTTGACAGAACCTCAGATTTATCACTCATTGCAGGCCATGTGTACCCTGGCGACCATCTCCCTCCCCGGGGCTGTGCACCCAGAATTAAGGCAATGAACATGATAAACGGAAGCCGAGTTTGTTTGTATAATGACGAAAAGATCCAAATGAGCCTTTGTCTCTTATTAAAAGCAGCAGATTTTGCCCCAGAGTATTAAAAGTTTTAATCCAACATTCTGTTTGCCTGCAGGCAAGGCATTCTGTCAGGTAAAATAAAAACACAACATTTCAAGTTCTGCTCAGAGTGTGATAAATCAAGATTTTAAACAAAAATGACAAATGTTCTTTTTCGTCAAAGTAATTTTGAAACCCAACTCTGTAATTGCCTTCAGACATCTTATTTCCTCATGTACACTTCCTAAGAAACTTCAGGGTACTTGTCTCATTACTAATTAGCTCTAAATGCAAGCTTGGTTTTCCTTTAATAAAATATAGACTTGTCTGTCTTGGGTGAATGGGACTATATGAGCTTGATGATTTCTTATTTACTAAAAACCACAGTGGAGAAAATTTAACTTGTTTATTCTCCATTAAAATTGATAGGATGCATTTTCAAATTTTTTTTTTTTTTTTAATTCTTTCACGAAAATTCAGAATCTCCCGAATGGCTGGTCAGTTGCGACAGCCATGTTGAAGCATGGAGATGTAACCGCTAGTATTCAAATGCCAACTGATAACCCAAAAAGACAACCCCATTTGCCTTTGGAATACATCATACATTCACCTTTGATGATAAACATTTCTGAAGCCTTGGGAACTGACAAAACACAGGGAAGGAGTCCACCTGGTAACTGACTGATGGAAGGACCCAGGAAAATATCCCACCTCTCCATTTTTAACACTGGTTAGAACTTCCTCCCACTCTCCCTGTCCCAAGATGGCCATGCTCAACTCCTTCCTATCACAAACAGCATCTTCAAACCAGCAGTAGGGACCACCGTACTCATGCTTGGACGCTTTGTTTAAGGGTCATTTCCACAATGAAATGAAGAGACTAATACAAAGCATGGATCATTAGAGCAAATAAAGCACGGGCATTAGGGGGCAGGACCTTTTCTAATTTAACCTCAGGGCCTCAGCGCCTATGTATGGCCATGCGCAGGAATCTTCTGTCCAAGGTAATAATATTGTGGGACCATTAAAGAACCATTCAACTTTCAGCCTTTGTACATTATGTCCCCTCAAAGGTTATCAGAGTTTTGCCAATTTCAATTGGATCTCTGTATCCTTAACACATCAGTAACTTCTGGGGACTGGGCTAATAAAAACTCATAGGAAAACAATTTTTCCCCTTCAAGTCTTTCCCTGGCATATTATAATTTTTACTTTATTCTAGGCCATGTGCACTGTAAAAAATAATCATAATAAAAACAAAAAATATAGAGAAGTAAAAGGAAACAAAATTCACCCTCAGTTTCACCCCTCAGAGGTAACTACCTCAAATTTCTTTCTCAACTCCTACCTTCCTTCTTTCCTTCATTTCTTCCTTCCTTTGTTCCTTCCTTCCATTCTCCCTT
Organism: Martes martes; assembly: GCF_963455335.1. Lineage (NCBI taxonomy): Eukaryota > Metazoa > Chordata > Mammalia > Carnivora > Mustelidae > Martes > Martes martes. Next base: position 6,946,622 of record NC_137896.1, read on the forward strand.
CCATTTTTAATAATTTGTCTCAGCACCCCAGGGTAAGAGCTCAAACTGTGACCTTGAGCAACTTACACTCCTCTATGCAGATAGTACCTACCTCAACATTATTGTGCAGATTAAGCAAGTTACCATGAATAAATTTTAGAATAATGCCCAGCATATAGGAAGCCTTGGTGTGATCATATACTAACACTTTTGTGTAATTCAATCATACCACCCATGGTACTATTACATAATTGCCTCAGAACAGTATATCATCAATACTTTCCAACTTGAATTAATATATTTCTACAAGTTTTCCAATGCGTGAATGGTTCTCCATCACACACACACACACACACACACACACACACACACACCCCTCTCTACTCATTTAATTCCCTGTTCTTTCATATTTAGTTGATCCCAGCTTTTCTAAGATTTTATTCATTTATTCGAGAGAGAGACAAGAAAAAGAGAGGAGCAGAGTGAGAGGAACAAGCAGACTATGTGTGAAGCATGGAGCCCCACACGGGGCTCAATCTCACAACCCTGAGATCATGACCTGAGCAGAAACCAAGAGTCAGATGCTTAAAAGACTGAGCCACCCAGGCACCCCAATCCCAACTTTTCAATATGTATGGCCTTCTAATTACTCTCTAATAAGAAATCGTAAGAGATCTGACCTATTCATGTTTTCTTCTATACCTCAGTCCATTCCTCCTTTCCTACTGTACGGAAGAGTTTGTATGAAGAGAGACTAATGGAGTCAGCAGTAAAGATGATGAGGCTTTTAAGGTTGACCAGGTGGTCAAAGCTGAGAGTGAGACCAAATTCATGAGAAATTATAATACATTTGAAATTAAATATATTACACGGTTCTCCCTCATGCTGGCATGCAATCTTGGTCAAAAATCACTAAAAATCTGTTTCCTAATCTGTTCAACAAAGAGAATACAGACATCAATTGAATGAAATGTCATGTAAACAAGCACGTTATAAACTATGAAATGGGCTTCTGCCACTGTTACATATAAATGAGCAAAGTATTGTTTTATATTTTATAAAGCTGAGGTAGAAGATTCTTTTTCATTTTAATTTTTGGGGTTTTTTTCTTGAAAATATTCTTTTTTTAAAAGATTTTATTTATTTCTTTGACAGAGAGAGGGAGATCACAAGCAGGCAGAAAGGCAGGAAGAGAGAGAGGAGAAAGCAGGCTCCCTGCCGAGCAGAGAGCCCGATACGGGGCTCGATCCCAGGACCCTGAGACCACGACCTGAACTGAAGGCAGAGGCTTAACCCACTGAGCCACCCAGGCGCCCCTAAAATATTCTTTATAAGGAAAAGGATGTACCACTTATGTAACAGGTATATATTTTAAATATATTAGGAGTTTCTGTAAACAATAACAGAGACAGTAACAGTCTGAGAGAAAAATTAGGCAAAGGATATGATCAGACACTCGTAGGCAATGAGGTTCAAACAGCTTCTAAACATGAAAAGTAATTCTAATTCCTCATCCCGTAAAAGGGATCAAAATGAAACTTTCATAAACTCTCACATTTCGTTGATAAGACTGACATAAAATTTTTAAGCCTTGATAATATATTAAGTAGAGGTGTCCAGGGCAAGGGAAAGGGGCTTTTCATACACTGATGACAGATGTATAAAATGGGGACAACTTCGTTGGGGAACTATAGCTATTAATGTTTTAACGTAAATGTGACTTTTGAACCAGTGTTTCAAGTTCTGGGCTTTATCACAGTACGTAAATAGAGAAAACATGGTTTGTAAGAGGAACATATCAAAGAGCTTCCTGGCCTCTCAGTAGATGTTTCGTTCAATAAAATACAGAGCATTGTTCTTGGAGTATCACCCAGCCATTACAAAGACGAGGCCGCATCAGGAAAATGAATATTAAAACCATAATGAGAAACAATTACATGTTCACCAAAATTGCTAGAATGTAGAAGACTGATAATACCAGGGGCTGGCAATAATGTGCAACAACTAGAACTCAAGCATTACTGGTGGGAGTATGTTCTTCACTCCATATGGAACGTATTCCATACCGTTTCTGATGACTGCGTGGCCAGGTCTATTACAGACAAACATAGCAACTATTCCACTCCAAGGTATAAACCCAAGGGGCAATTAATATCTATGTCTACCAAAATATATTTACAAGAATATTCTAAGAGCCATATTCATCACAGCATAAAACTAGGAGCCCATACAACCATAAACAGTAGAATGGACAAAGTGCGGTATATTCTTACAATAGAACGCCGCAAAGAAATAAGGCAAAACCCTGATCCATGCAACAAGATCAATGACTCTCACAGAGTGATGAGTAGACAAAGCCCGGTACAATCAGGTATAGAGTGATGATTCAGTTTATATAAGGTTCAAAAACAGACTAATGTATGGCAGTAGAAGTCAGAATAATAACTGCCTCTCATGACACCATGTCATTAATTGTAAAAGTTCTAATTCAATTTTCCAAAATGAACTCGGAAAAATATATTAGTGTTTTTACAAAAGTAGATGGATATTCAATTCTGGTTCACTTTAGCATATAATCGTAAGAATTCCTGGTGGACGTGTAAGTGTTGACTTTTACATCTGATTCACTGGTAAAATTTCAAAACAATGAAATTCCTGCTATAATTAGTAGAGCATAAGAGGCAGATCTCTAATTCATGGGAAGCAGGACTGAAAATAATTTTTTTTTTGTTAAAAAGGAAGCCATCTGACCACACAAAACAGAAAGCTATTGGAGTCATCTCACTCCCTGGGATTGAAGAAAGAAATTCAGTGATGGACGGGAAAGCTAAATCCATAAAAATAAAGTTAGAGGGGCAAAAAACCACCTGCATAGAGTTGGATAAAACTGATTAAATATTCAGAACTAAAAGTACATTGGAAGGATTTGTTGGTCTCACTAAAAATACATATTCTCAGGTTTTACTCTAGAATCACTGAAATGAAGTATCCTGGGGGAATCCAGGATGTGATGTACACACACGTGCATGAGTGTGCTTGTCAGCTTGAACGCAGGTTGAAACTGTTTCGGTCGCCGCCCCACGAATCATTCCAGCAGCTCCAACGTGGTCAGTGGAACACTGGCGTTCTTGGTTTGAGAACCCCTAGTTCAGACGTTTCCCTCTATTTATATCGACATGTATCTTCCTACTAGGAAACAAACCAGTGTGAGGTGCAATCAAAACACATTTTGACTCTTGGGTATTTCTTAAAATACTGAAAAGCAAACTGCATTGTCTTCAAAGATACCAGAGGCGTTGTGGGTTGGGGGAGGAGGATGGTGATAAGAAGGATTAGAGCTCCAGAGTAAGACTTTTGACCAGACCAAGTCAACGAATAGCTACCGGTTCATGACTCTGTTTGCCCATCTGGAAAATGGAAACAATGCTGAAGATACAGAAATGATGTTCACAAAGCACCTAGCATACAATGAGCATGCTTATTATTACATAGTAGTACATCTTTACACATCTTACCTAAACAAACGAGGCATTTTTGTTCAAATAATTCAAAAGGGGATTAGGACATCAGTCACTTTCGGGGGCGGGGGGGAATTTTCATGTCAAAAACGTTACATATTTCTTGTAATTTTCCCTATATAGCTTTTAAATCTCCATTTTACTTTGCTTGTCTTGGACTGGAAAATGAGTTCTAAAGGAAAGCCTCATAATAGGTGGAGCTATACTCCTCATGACTGACTGAGCCTTTGTCCCCAGTGCCAGCATAGTTTAGCACGTAGAAAACGCTCAATAAATATTGTGGAACTCACAAATACACAAAATGATCCACCAAGATATTACAAGTATCTTTCAATTAAAAGGATGCATAAGCCGCTTTATTTCCCCTTAGACATGTGATGAGGAAAACAAAGCAACTTTTTTCAAGGACAGTGAGGAAGGTCAGATTATTAGTATGTAAGGTTAGAAGAAGAACATAGTCGCGTGTCTTAGGTCACATCTAATTACACAGTCAAGTTTATGAACACTGTCACGTTTTGCTTCCTCTCTCAAAAGAATGATGACATAAAGTACAGCCAATTTGAAGCTCTTTGTCATAAGATTAATCAGTTGCAAAACTGAAGATAAAAAACCTTCAGTAAAAGCATCTAATAAATATTCCATAAACAGAACTCTCGTCACTGAATTAAATATTTAATAGTGTCTATTGTCTGGAAAAAATACCTTGGAAGGCAATAAAATTAAGCAAATGGATACAATTTCAGGTCAGTTAATCAGCAAGATGAACTGAGTTGCACAAAGCCAAGCTCTCCAAGTTGGTTAGTGTGAGACAGTAGGACGAAGCCACAGCTTCATTCAGTTTATGACACAAGCTCAGATTCCCTCACAAACATACCTCCAGAAAGGTGTGAGAGAGGTAAGGTCACCCCAAAGTGACAAAGGGAAGAGACATGTCTAAGTCTGTGGGATTCTCTACAAATACCGTGTTATCCAGAAACCTTCAAAGCAAGTATCTCAGGAAAGTAACTGAGAAACCCACTTCCTAAGAAGCATTTCAGTCTTGCGCCATCACCACCATCAGCACAAACATGTTCATTCTCCTGTGACCCCCAAGGCAAGGCCAACTCCGGTCTGACCACCAACGCTGCTGCCCTTGGAGGCACATCCAAGATGGCTGCAACAGTGACTGGGCTCCCATTCAAGTCCTTTCTGTCAACAGCCAACAAGGATGACAAGTAAGGCTCTCCAGACCTCAGTGATAACGTAGATAGAGAAGATCTCCACTTTTACAGACATGATATCCTAATGGAGGGAAAACAAACAAACAAACAAATGTAATGTCAGATATGAAACGTGCTGAGTGAAACATACCAGGGCAACCTAGTAAGGGAACCAAAGGGTAGTAGGGATACAGCAAACTCAGAAGCTAAATGAGACTGGATTTTCTGAAGCCTTTCCCTGAGGAGACCTAAGGAGGTGACTGGAACGCTAGGACCTGAATGACAGTAAGAGCCAGTAAGCTGAGGGAAGACCAGGGAGAAGGTTGTTAACAGACACACACAGACACACACAGATACACACACACACACACCAGAAGGAATCTAGACCCTTGGGCTGGAGCAAGCTTGTGACACAATGGTTGGGATCAGCAAATTTGCTCTGCAAAGAGGCAAAAGGTAAACCTTTTGGCTTTGCATGCAAGATAATCACTGGTGCAACAAGTCAACTCTGCCATTGTAGTTCAAAAGCCGCCACAGGCAATATGTAAATGAGGAGCTTGGCTGTGTTCTATTAAAACTTTATTTATAAAAACTGGCAGCTGGCCCTATGTACCCCCCGGACAGTAATTTGCCAACCCCTGCTCTGTTCCTAATGAAACTATGTTATTCATACTTCTCTCCGAAAAGTTCCAATCATAAGTGTCCACTTGTTTTACAATTTATTGAGCTCCAAATCCCTACTTTTCCAAACTCCACTGATATATTCATTTTAACTCTGTCTTATTTTAATGTTTCCTTTTTGCACTGACACCAGAAACTAAGATTTTATGTCATACATTAATAGTAAAAACTACTTTTTATTTATATGCAAAATACCACCATCCATGGATAATTAATATAGCAATAATTTAAAGCCTCTCTACTGCATTATGCATTATAAAACAGAAATAAAGTAATCTATAGTGATCTTACAGCTCAAGAGAAAAAATAACTACACGGCTACACTTTTCTAAATATTTCTACCTTTTATAGGCATTTCACTGATTCACATTTTAATTGTCCTATAAATCAGTCTCGTTCCCTTCTTAGCTCCCCCTCACATATTTTCCTTTTAGGAGATAGGGGTAGTCACCAGAAAAAAATAGAAACATATACACAGAGATCAGAAAAAGCACGCACACACACACACACACACACACACACTCACTCACTATGAAATTATTCAATATACCGGCAGTCTGTCTGAAAGATAAAGTATTTATTCACTGAAATTTATTTACTCCCTTTATTTCTTCACTTTGGGAATTTTCTATCCCTGTTACCATCACCTTTCTTGACCAGAACTGTCAAACTGAGCACCGTCACGATGAGTATCTATTTGCTTTTCCATCTTCGACCATAAGCACCTTGAAAGCAGAGAATCTGTTGCTGTATCAGCTACAGATGCCTAAGCACAGAGCACACCTTGCTCATAGCTCAAGAAATATTTGTTCAATGTAATTGTTTTCAAGGAAGGAAATAGAGAGCTATGTGATGCAGAATAAAATCTAGATGGAAAAGTCAAAGGGGCTCTGCGAGCAGATCTGCAACAGACATTTAAGACCTTCTGCTGAGCCATCCATGAATGGTCATCAGGAGAGGTCTCTGGGCAAAAGGCTACTGAGACGGAGGCACCTTGGATCTTTTGAACATTTGCCCACGCAGGGGCACCTGGATAGCTCAGCCAGTTAAGTTTCTACCTCTTGATTTCAACTCAGGTCATGATCTCAGGGTTCCGGGATTGAGCCCCACATTGGCCTCTGCACACAGAGGGGACTCTGCTTGGGGATTCTCTCTCTCCTCCTCCCCCTTACCACCCCCCCCCCAAATCTTGTGTGCACTCTCTCTCTCTCTCAAATAAATAATTATATCTTTTAAAAAATTACCCACATATTAATTTACCATGTTTAGTTCAAACAGCAAAACCATACCCTAACAAACATTAATTCATTTAGCTTTCAAAGTAACCACTAAGGTAAATATTTTTATTAAATATACAACATTAGTAGTATTAATTTCACTGCTTCTACAATTGCTATCACTATTATTCCCAATTTAAGTAATTTGTGTAAAACCATAACTATTTACTGGAGACAGAAATGTATTCTGTTTCAAATCACATAGAGCAGAATACTGACTTCTCAAGTTGCCAATAAAGTCAGAACCATCCCTAAAAATGACAACATGATTGCAAAACTCCATTTCTTCTCATTAATTATTTAAGTCTGTCTCTTATTCTATTTCTTTTATTCTTCCAGGAAAAAAGAAAAATCCTGAGTTTGCCTTGGAATGTTCTTTACTTACCTAATTTATTTTTTATTCATTTTTATTTATTTATTTATTTATTTTGAGATAGAGTGTATGCGAGCAAGGGAGGGACAGAAGGCAAGGGAGAGAGAGACTATCAAGCAGGCTCAAAGTTCAGCATGGACCCTGACATGGGGCTCGATCTCACAAACCTTGAGATCATGACCTGAGCTGAAATCAAGAGTTGGATGCTCAACTGACTAAGTCACCCAGGTACCCATAAAAACACATTTTAATAAAATAAAATAAATATTTATTATTGATATTAATTAATATTACATCATTAACATATTATATTATTATATAATATACATATTGATATTGACAATAGAATTAATATTGCCATATTAATTATTAAATATTTAAAATATTTAATAAAATAAATAAACAAAACAAATAAAAAACACATTTTTATTCTTTCCTTGCAGATAGCTTTGACCACATGATGAGCAAGTTATGGATCAATGGGATGTCAGAGCAAGTATCATACACAAACTTCAGGAAATTTTTCCCTAAATGATAGTTGATACTCATCCTTTGTCCCTTCTCTTTTCTGCTCTTTTTCTGCTCTGTGAAAGGTAGATGAAATGGCTGGAGCTCTAGCCACAGTTTTGTACCATGAAGACCAGGGCCTCTCCCTAAAAATGATGAAGGCCTGGGCCTAGGTCCCTGAGTATTCAAGAAGCAGAAGTATGACACCAGCCTTTAACTTCTTGACTTACATGAGAGACAAAAACTTGTGTTTTGTTTAAACCGTATTATTCTGAGTCTCCTATTCATGGGCAAAACTCAACCGAGGTGATACAAGCACCCAACAGGTTTTAACCCATCACTATTCCAATGGCAGATTTTTGTATGTGAGGTGATGTTTAAGAAAGATAAAGAAAATGGGTCATGACGTCCTATCCACACCATATATATTCAATTGATATATATGTACAAACAATGCTACAGAATTTAAAAGTTTTAAAACAACAGCTACAGCCTCCTAGTAAATTACTGAAGGTATACAAATTTAATTAGAACTTGAAAAATTAATTAAGTCTTATAAATTAATTTCCCACTGACACTAGTTACAATTTATAATAACAATCACAGAAACTCAAGGATATTTGAGAGGACAAAGCCACAGTAAATTTAAAACATTCAAGTTATTATAAAATACTTAGCTTCCCAAAGGAAACAGATGAACTCATCCCCAGACTTCAAATTAAAGCACTCATGTTTTAAATTTCATGACAAAACAGAATTACTTGTGCGTTGAAAGGGCATCCTTGGGAGGATTCCCTAAATTGTCCTCAACTCCTCTGTGAGCCATTTGGTCAGTCTTGACTTGAAGCTTACTTTGGGTTTAAGGTATGAGGGTTCACGGTGGGACAGAGGACCAGGTGAGAGGGGGAGCTGGACTCCAAGGATGCTGGCTGCTCTCTCCTGACCACCACCTCCTTTTCAACCTTCATTGCCTATCACTTCTTGCTGCATTCTAGCCTCGGTCATCTCCTTACTGAAACTCTCCAGCTTTATTCATGCTTCACAGCCTTGGTATTTGTGGTTTCCTTTGTTCCTTCCCCAGATCTTTGCCTGACTTGACTAGTTAGTGCCTTTGTATCACTTAGGACTCAACTCAAATGACAATCCTTCAACAATGCCTTCTTGAACTTCCCTAAACGAGCGCTACTTCTTTACCTGCATTGCTTTTCAGGCTATCCCATCCTGGTTTTGGTTTTGTTTCCTGTTTTTTGTTTTTAGGGTGTTTTTTTTGTTTTTTGTTTTTTTATAGTGCACATAGTCTTCTGTTCATCGCTTATCATCTGCATTCCACCATTAGCCCACCTGTACTCTGACTCATGCAGTATTCTCAGGCAGGGTACTTGGCTTATAGTAAGTCATCAATTATTATTGCTGAATGAATAAATTAATCAGTAAATGAACCAATCATTTTTCTTTAATTCCTTCCATGTTTTGAATGCAACAATTTTTACACTGTAGAAAAATCTAGAAAAGACAGTGTATAGAAAAGACAGTGATGGGTATTACGAGGGCACGTATTGCGTGGAGCACTGGGTGTTAAACGCAAACAATGAATCATGGAACACTGCATCAAAAATTAATGATGTATTGTATGGTGACTAATATAACATACCAAAAAAATATAATTAAAAAAAGACAAGACAAGGCAGTAGGGAGATTATCAGGAATTTATGAAGTCTTCAAGCAGAAATATATTATCATTTCATCAATGAATGTCACCTATATAATCTTTAAACAAATTAGAAAGCACAGGCACACTACATACCACTCACCTTTTTATCTCATGGATCCTGCCAGGGCTGTCTTCAGGTACCACTGTGATCACTAACCTGGTTGTGTCTTTCTGCACAAGTCTACTCTTTTATTTATTTATTTTTCTTTCTTTTGCAACCCAAGGATTTATCCGTATTCTTGCCTAATGTTTCTGTTGCTTGCCACCACCAGTGACCCATCACCATCAGCAAGCTGGAGACAGCAAGGAAGTTTCTGAGTCACTCTTCTGAGTCAAGTCTCCGGCACAGAATGAACCTGGGACTCTCTTCATTTTGAAAGGCCACAGGTGAAATCTGGACAGTTACAAATGGCAGTGATTCATTTGCAAACTAAATAGGAAGATAATCCCATGCAACTTCCAAGATCTCTGACTCTAATATTGAAACTACAAACGAAACAATGTAAAAGGTGCCACGCATGCTCATTAATATTGAAATGGAGCTTCATCTTGCGTGCTCGTCTAATTTATTTGGCCTGAAAGCTTTTAACTTTTAAACTGAATCCAAGTGTGAACACTTGCAATTTAGTGCCTCTTTTAAAACTTATCTGTTCAGAATGCATGAATATTCCTCCAGCGGAAGGGATAATAGAAAAGTAAATTAATTATATTTTAACTTTCCAATCTCATTTTCACTTTGCAGGAACTGTGCAGGGTAACTATTAACCTTTCATTTTAAATGAAAAATTTAAAGAATTACCATGAGGTAATTTCAAACTACAACAAAAAGCGACCACATATCATGGATCCCTTCTCGCCAAAAAATATCATCCTGAAAATGTAGACTGACTTAGCATCATCTAGAAATACTTTTAATAGCCTTTTTTCAATTTTGTTCACAAGTATTTAAGCAAGGGTGCTCATAAAATTGGCAGTTAGCAAAGTAGAGAAGTGTCAAAAATAAAGCTCGGTTGAATCAACTTTCATTTTTTTCCAGTTAATGTTGAACAGAATTACATTTATACATGTCTGATCTCAGATTCCCTTCACAAGATAATAAATATAGATTAACCTCTCTTTTAAAAAAGAATCACAAAAAGTTCATTTGTAAGACAATTGTTTGGAATAAATTTTTTTTATTGATGTGTAGTTGCCATACAATATTATATTAGTTTCAGATGTACAACACAGTGATTCCACATTTATATACATTATTAAGTCATCACCATGATAAATCTAGCTACCATCTGTCACCACACAAAGCTGTTAAAATATTATTAGCTATATTCCCCACATTGTACATTGCACCCCCTATCTTATTTATCTCATAACTGAAAATTTGAACCTTTCAATACCCTTCCCCTATTCTGCTCATCCCCCACTCCTCTCCCCTTTGGCAACCACCAGATTGTTCTGAGTCTGTTTCTGTTTTGTTTGTTCATTTGTTCTGTTATTTAGAGCCCTCATATAACTGAGATAATATGGTATTTGTCTTTCTCTGACTTATTTCAGCTAGCATAATACTCTCTAGGTCCATCTATGACACAATGACAAGATATCATTTTTTCTCATGCATATATATGTATTAATATATTTTTTTTTCACCTCTTCACCTCTTCTTTGTCCATTCATCTATTGGTGGGCACTTGAGTTGCTTCTGTGTCTTGGTTATTGTAATAGCGTTGCAATGAACATGGGGATATATGTATCTTTTCAAATCAATGTCTTTATTTTCTTCAGGTAAAAATCCAGAAGTGGAATTACTGGAGCATACCCTATTTTTAATTTTTTGAAGAAACTCCATACTGGTTTTTTACAGTAGTTGCATCATTTTCTATTTCCACCAACATGCATGAGGGTCCCCTTTTCTCCACATCCTCACCAACACTCATCATTTCTTTTCTTTTCGGTAATAGCCATTCTGACAGGTGTGAGGTGGTCTCTCATTGTGGTTTTGATTGGCACTTCCCTGTTGAAGTGCAATGAAGAGCATCCGGTGTCTTCTTTTAGTTAAAGCCGCTTACGACTTTTGGATTCCAAAGAACTAAAATGTTTTTGACCCAGTTTGGTTTCAAATCTAAAACTCTGAACATCTCTGATTTATACACCACAAGGATCAGATCATGCCTCTCAAAGTTTCCTTTGGTTTAGGGGATGGAGCTTATAATCTTCAACAAGCCTGATCAAATAGCATTCTCCTCTTGGCTTTGTCTCTGTCTACTCACTGCTTCCAGATCTTCATTCCAGGCACAGTCAAGTCATGGATATCCAACACGCTCTTCTCTGGACACCTAGTGGTGTTGCTTTTCTTTGCTTTCATGCTACACTGGTAGAGAGGCAGGACACCTCGCCACTTGCATTACTGACTTTCCTTTTGCCTAAAGCCACAAAATGGTTTGACCCAGCACTGCTTGATTTAAAATCTGGATATTTTGTTGATCATAGAATTTTTTGCATAATTCTTTTATTTCCTTAAATATTCTTTGAACTATCATTTCTCAGATTACTGTATATCTTGAAGCACCCTTAAATTTTGGTGTCAAAGAAAGTGAGGCAGTCTAGACCTTCCCTGCATACTCCTCACAATCCCCAGCACAAACACGCATACACATACACACACAGCCCCAAACAGAATCCCAGCAGTTTCCCTGGCTCTCCAGGAGTGTTGGAGGACTTAGGAGCCACTGCCTTCCAGGAGAGGGGAACTAGGTTTTTAGTCAATGATATGAGAATTCACACAAATATAGCATTTGCCATGAGCCGGTTTCTAAGTATATTAGCACAATTTTGCCTCAAAACAACTCAGTAAGGTATATCCTCAACGGTTAAGTCTAGAGAAACACAGAGGTTAAGTGACTTGGTCAATATCACACAGCTTTTAGATTTGAACTTGGAGAGTCTGGCATCAGAACTCATATTTATCCCTATACTATACTGTGTCTCAATAATTCTTCTTTTAATGGACAATTAAGCTCTCATGGAGAAGAAAAAAGACTAAGGTTGGGCAGTGAGGCAATAAAAATTTAGAGGGAAAGCATCAAGAGATTTGGGTGGATGAGACCCGAGTAAAAGGACTGGGATTGGAGCCCAGAAATGTTTTCCCAAGGGTGGGGAATGGAGGCAGCAAGCTCTACTCAAGATGTGATAAGTTACATTTAAAGGCTATGCTGGAATGCCCAGGAGCTTCTGGAGCAAGACCTTCCCATCACAGGCACTCAGACTTGGCCCAGTTCATGCTGCTATTGGTTAAGGCTGGAGACACAAGGCCAGCACCAGATTCACCCTGGCTTCAATCAACACCAGCATGACCGTCCTATGGGTATTCCCCCTGACAACAGCCCAGGATTCCTAGAAGTCCAAAATGGGGCTTGCCTGGGACATCTGTAGGTAACTGATGGTGGAAAATCCCACCCGTATATTTAGAAGGTACTAAAAATCACAAGATCGTTGAGCTGGGAAATGGGTTACTAACCCCTATTCACATTGAATATTTCAAGTCCTCTAAACTGCCATCATTTCTCACCCCAGGACTTACAACAAGGGGTTCTCAAAACCGAAAACAGTCTTACCCCTCTGCCTCTCACTCCATCCCATCCTGCTGCTCCTAGAGAAGTCCTATCAGTATGATGGCTCAGATGTCTTTTCCTCCAGAAAGCTCTATCTATTCCTAAATGTGTGGCTACTGGTGTAGAAGAGAGGCCAGAATATTACAGCAGAGGTCAGCAGACAGTTCTGGCCACCGCAGACATGTGTAAACAAATGGGTGTGGTTGTGTTCCAATAAAACTTTATTTATAAAAACAGGTCATGGCCCAGATTTGACTTGTGGGCCATACTTTGCCAACTCCTGCTATAAACTATGGAATTTCTGTATTCACAGAAGTTCACACTAAACTGTGTCACTTCTGTGAATACAGAAACAATGTCTTCCCCCCCCTCCCCACCATTGTATCCTAGAACCTAACACCATATTAGGTAATGGGAACTCAATGATACTTGTCAAATATACTATGAATTATTTACTATTAAAGGTCCATTTAGGAGGACCAACAAATTGTAGCCTCTGTTTAAAAATCGACTTCAGTGTCTTGAAACATTCTTAAAGTATTTTTTTGAAATCTGTGTAATACCTAAGAATATATCCCACAAACAGACAGATCTGTGTTTATACTATGTGTCCTTAGAAAAATAACTGAGTCTGGTTTGCTAATTTATAAAATGGGAATAATGTTATTGGTTTGCTAATTTATAAAATGGGAATAATATTATCTACCTTTTATGGTTGTTGCAAAGATTACATGGCATAATTTATATGAACTATTTAGTATAAGTAAATAATCCAACATTTCATACTGCCATCAACAAAAGTTAACTGTGTCCAATAAAAGAAAAAAGGAAAGGAAAAAAAGAAAGAAGACTGCCACCTTTTCGTTAGCTTGGCTGATAATCCATCTGAGTTTCCACACTGAGCTTTAGAAATGTAGGAAGCCCTGCTCTCAATATCTAAATGATTCCCTAGGAGGGTCTTCAGCTCAAATCACCAAGGTAAACACTTCATCACTGCTGAGAAAATCAACCCTCACTTTCTGGTTAAGCAGAAATAGAGAACACTCCTTCCAGATGGCTTAAAGAAAACTTTTTCATCACAAACACACTTTATCTTTAATGCCTGAGACAATGTTATGAACACCAATGAGAAAAACCAGTGAAGAGTGAGGAAAGCCAGCACGGAGAACATAGAAGCAATGTGAAATTAAACTCGTTACACTTGAAATTTGCGGGAAGGGCTTTCACGGAACTGAAGCATGGAGTATAAGAATAGTTTTTATTTTTATGATTTTATATGAAACAATCACTGGCATCTTAACCAGCAGCTAGTTTACATCAAGCTTTGCAGCAATGGTCAGAAAAACACTTTACATTAAAATTGCAAAACTGAAAAGGTCACACGTAGGCAAGATTTTTCAAACATCCTTTCATTTTGTTTGTTGTTGTTATTTTATTCATGTATTTAATGAGTATTCAGTACTGTAAATAGAGCTACGCATTTTTAAGCAATGCTTACTACAAATTTCTTGAATGTGTGTAGAAAAGAAAAACAAGACATCATATCTGTTCTCTAGGAGCTTATGTTCTAAAGAGAAAACCCATGAAAGCTCACATGAAAACCTTAGGTTGCATTTTTTTATTGCTACACAATTGCAATCAAACTATGTATGAAGAGAATCAGCATGCTATATAAAACCAAAGAAATTTTAGGATCCCGGTATTTTGCTTTTAGCTTTATTCTTGCCTTCCCACTAAACTATATTAACTATTCATCCACTTCTCCATTCACCATCCTCTCATCTAATTACTTCTACAAGAATGCACCCTGCATTTTTGTAACTGTGATCACTGAGCGCTGAGATCATTTTGAAAAAGAAAGCAAGTTGGGAAATTAATAATCCTCATAAAGAGAAAAACTTACATGAAAAACAGGCAATACAATGGCTTAGTCTTATCACCAACCTACCAGAACTTTCAAGATTTTCAAGAAAATTTTTCCCCATGAAAGAGTATTATGCAATAATTTCCTGGTCCCAGCTTCCTTCAATTGTCACCCAGATATTTAAAACCTTTGGGGATCAACAGGGGTTTGTTGAACTAAGGGGCTCAATCCCTAAGCTAAAAACTAGAGTTTTAGAAACCAATGATTTAGTTCAGTGCTGACCCATGACACACCCCCAAGGAGATGTGTAAAGAGAAGATATGCAAACCCAGAGGCTAAAGTGGAGATAGAAGGGGAAAAAAAATCTCAGCTTTCAGTTCCAGAACTCAAAGAAAAATACAATGCTTTCCCTAAGAAGGAAAACCTTTCACAAAACATTGTGGTCTTTTTATCAGGGGGATTATGCCAAGATGCAAGCTGAGACACACTTGAAATTAACTCACCCTCTTCTGAGAGCAGCCTGATTATCAAATTTACTACTTCCTTTGTCGTGGTGATCAGGTATTTTTTAGCTTCCATTGACTGATCTCAGATCCCTTATTGTCAGGTGTGGGGTGAAGCACTCTACCTTTTCTACCTCATTCATTCTCTGACTCATTCTTCATTCCTGCTTGGATTTTACAGATGCATAATGTGAGGTTCAGAGACGGTATATAATTTACCTAAGATCACATAACATAGGAATTTAAGCCTATGTCTTTAAATTTAAGCCTATGCCTTTTAAAACATCCTGGCTTTGTGGGGCACCTGGGTGGCTTAGTCGGTTAAGCATCTGCCTATGACTCAGGTCATGATCCCAGGGTCATGGGATTGAGGCCTTTTGCTCAGTGGGGAACCTGCTTCTCCCTCTGCCTGCTGTTCCCCGCCCCTGCTTGCACTCTTGCTCTCTCTCTCTCTGACAAGTAAATAATAAAATCTTAAAAGATTAAAAAAAAAAAAAAAAAAAAAGACCATGCCCAAAATATGTTTGAAATCCAGGGATCCACCTCATGCTTCTCAGTTTCTGGATGGAAAAACTGAGAGCCAGACAAGTAAATGAATATAGCGTCATGAATAATTGATATGACTGTCACATTAATAAAAATACCTAACGAGTAGTTACTCTGTCATAGCATGACCCTAAGGAGTTTCAATAGATTAATCCACTTATTCCTCATTAAAACCCTATGAGATATTAATTTTCCTACAGTAGAGTACTAGACTCATCATCGGTTCCATTTTACAACTGAAGACATGGGAGTTCCAAAATATGACATAGCTTGCCTAGGATCACACAGCCCAGGGAGAAACGGAGATGAGTTTCAAAATAGGGATGTTTGGCTTTAGATTTTAAGCTCTTAGAAACAATGCAATTCTGCCTCTGAAATCCAGACTTAGGATTCCCATGGCAATGTTCTTCTTTTCTGTGTGTGTGTGTGTGTGTGTGTGTGTGTGTTACAACACAGTGTTTCCATTTGCTTATTAAAATTGGGTTGACTGATGGAAGGTGCCCACAGAAGGCAGCTCATCAATCTAACCCCCTCTTCAGTGCAGAAAAACCCGTGGCCCTCCGTCTTGTGCCACGCGAGGAGCTTTTAGATCTCGTGAACGCATCTCGTCGTTTTGTTCCTTAAAGTTATACAAGGAAGGAGACCACAAGAGAATCAATCATTCATGAGTCAGCCTGTGGCTCTTTGTACACTTGAATGGCACCTTGTTGCCCATGATTTTTCTAAGTCCTCTTTAAAAAAAAAAAAAATGTAGCTAGCCTCTCATCAGTTACAGCTTTCTAGCCATGATTCCCTATGAGGCCTGTTATTCAAAGATTATTTGTACCTAGCAGTGCATGTTTAACCATCGGTAGTTTGAAAAGCAACTATTTTACATGCAAAGACTGGATCAAATGAATGCCAGGAAACTCCCCAATCACATAATTTATGTACAGTATTTAGAAGTGAAAAGTTTCAGATCAGCAGGCATGTTCCACCTGACAAGAACCTAGAAAGGGTTTTACCTTAGCAAAAAACCCAAAGGGTATTTTATAGAAAAGTTTACTCTGCCTTTCATCTTTTCTCAAACATTCTAGTCTGTTTGCTAATGAGAAAACGTTTCTATGCATCTTACCTTTTAGCCTTTTTGAATAATGCAGATAAACTGAATTTAGAGATCTAAGAGACCCAAATAAAGTCAGGATTTACCCCCAAAATGAAAGAAATGTAAAGTACTATATATTAAAAACCCTCACTGCCTCATTGTGAATTAGTGTGAGATCACTAACTTTTTATCACACAAGCAAATGGTGCCGCCATAGTATTTTTTGCCATCACTCAAACTCTTTAATAAAGGTATGAATTTGACTTCGATATTGCATAATTCCCAAGAAACCGACCAGGTGAATCAACTCAGTGAGATAAGTAGAAATTTGACTCTCACCACCCAACCCTGAACTGGCAAATCGTTCAACTCAGTTAAAAAGAGTCTTTTCTGGCAAAATACTTGACCCATCCAGTTTATAGGATGCTTTTCCATTCCTTTAATAATATTGATAGGAAACCATTTTTAACAGTTAAAATGTAAATTTGGCCAAATCTTTCCCCCCCCAAAAAAGCCTCATGTTACATATTTTGAAAGAAAATGAGATTTGAGTTTTTTCTTTTAATTTTTCCAGTCATTACCATACACTCTGAGAATAACTATCCTTTTCTCTCTTGCATACTTCTAATCTTAAGGAAAGATTCTTATGAACATTGCCTTTTGTTCATTACTTGCAGGGTATCTTACTGTCACCCCAGTAGACTTGAGTTTCAGAATCCTGTTAATGTGATATTTCTGATTTCTGCATCTACAGACATGGGAAAATGTGATTAAATCCCGGAACATATAGCATATCAGCTTTACGACGTTCCAAGCTAAGTTCATTTCATACTAATTAAGGATAAAATTTCCTACTTTGATCCACACTTGTATATTAGAACGCACAGTGCTCAACCCTCCTGCTTGTAGAAATAAGTAAGAAAGCCAAACACAGGGTCTAATGAAAATAACCTTTGCGGTGAGCTTTTGCTAGTGAGAATTTGTGAATACCGTATGCGTTTTGAGAGCAGGGGGTTCCTTCAGAGTTCAGAGCCACCCACTAGCCCCTGCATCCCTAACACCTTCATTATCTAGTTTAAAATGTGGCAAATAACTCTCCGCAAAGAGGAGAAACAGTGAGGAAATCAAACACAAGGTACATTTGACATATTGTCAGTTTCCTGATAGATGAACTCAACGTAGACAGTAACTGCAGGTAATTCAATGTCAGATGTGGGAAATGAAATATCCAAATGAAAACTAGAACTCCATGCTTTGGAGGTTTTTTGGTTGATTTTTTTTATTATAGTAAAATATACGTGATGTAAAATTTACCATTTCAACCATTTTTAAGGTTACAAACTCAGTGGCATTCAACACATTTACACTGTTGTGCAACTATCACCAGCATCCAGTTCCTCCAGAATTTTCTCTTCAAGCCAAATAAAATTGCCAGGAGAGTAGGGCATTACTGTACCCTCCCCTGCCCCCTGACAACCACCATTCATCTTTCATCTCTATGAATATCTGAGTATCTGATACAAGTACAATCTTACAGTGTGTGTCCTTTTGTTTCTGGTTACTTCCACTTAGCATAGCACTTTCAAAAGTTCTCCAGGTTGTAGCATGTATCAAAATTTCACTCTTTTATAAGACTGAATAATATCCGCATGATGTATACACCACATTTAGTTTATCCATCCAGCTGTTGATGGACATTTGGGTGCTTTCCACCTTTTTGCTACTATAAATAGTGCTGCTATGAACACAGATGGACAAGTATTGGACAACTATGTTTTTGATCAGTGGGAATATTTAGTCTTTGATATTGTCAGAAGGCATGAACTATTTCTTTGGGAAGTATTAAGCTTTATGATTCTCTTCCCCTTCCAACTGCCACTAGACAAAACAATAAATTGCTAATTACAGAATTATAAAGTGGGACAAAAATCTGTATTTAGGATTTGATACATGGCAGGCACATCTTTAGGGACCCTGTATGCAGTTTCTCCCTTAATGCTCCCCAAACCCCATTAAGAGGTACCATTTTTATACCCATTTTACAAGTGAGAAAACAAGCTAGGTATTTAGCTCAAGATAAAAGAACTAGTAGCTGAGCTGAGATCGGAACACAATCTCCTGTTTCCCTAAGGTTGCTCTCTTAAGGTTCACGCTTTACTGTGATATCAACTCTAAAATACAAATTGCTTCGGATGCCGACTTCCCATCTACCAGAGAGTAGATTAGAGATGACAAACAAAAAAATCTGTGAAGAAGAAGGCGAGCGTATGAAATCCTTGCAGAGCTTAGGGGGAATTTAAAATGGAATGAAATGTAAAGAGAAAGATCAAAAACATGGGGGCGACCCCAACAAATTCTTCCTCCCTCTCTTCCTCTACTTCCTCTCCTCCCCTCCCACACTCTCCCCTCCTCTCTCCCTCCCTCCCGCACCCACACACTTGCAATGGCAAAAGACAGTAAAAAAGAGCGTGCAGAAGATGAAATTTCAAAACAGGAAAAATAGAAACAACTTTCTGGAAATGAAAGAAATCTGTGTTTGCAATGGATGGCCCTTCCTCCTCCCACTCCCCATGTGCACTCAGAGAGTATGAAGAAAGAAGAAGTGATAAGGATGGAGAGACTGTGCATGTATTAGGAAAGAAACGTCTAAAACTCCCAGCTGATTTGGGCCTATGTCTTTTAGCCTGATACTCATCATAGGGCCATCCCAAAACTCAAGGAATGCTGCGAAATACGGTTCTTTCTTTTGTTCAAAATGGACTCATTTCTCTTCCAAAGCAAATTAGCATTAGAAAGGAAAAAACCCAGAAAATCAATATTGGGTAACAATGATAAACCCAGATAGAAAACAATACGATAATATTTTCATGAAATTTTGATGTAAACTCACCATCGAAATAGGTACGGAAGAATTTCAGAATACAGGAGAAATAGTCTGAAAGGAATAGCCGGAAGCTCTGAGTGACAGATAAAAAAGCAGATAAAACATTAACAAGACTTCGATAATTTAAATAGTATCATTAATAATGTCATTTTAAGAGTGACAAGTGCAGTCTGCAGACAAACCATGAGAGACTGTGGACTCTGAGAAACAAACTGAGGGTTTTGGAGGGGGGGCGGGGCAGGGGATGGGTGAGCCTGGTGGTGGGTATTAAGGAGGGCACGGATTGCATGGAGCACTGGGTGTGGTGCATGAACAATAAATCTTGGAACACTGAAAAAAATAAAACTAAGATGTTAAAAAAAAAAAAAAGAACTGTTTAGAATGTTTAAAGAAATAAAAAAGGACAAAGAAAATCACAATTTTTTTTTTAAAAAGCTTATCAGCTATCAATACCTGATCACACTTTCTTATCTGACCACCCAACAATCTCAGCTGCTGGCAGAGATATGGAGTGACTGGGACTCTTATTCACTGTGGGTCAAAATGCAAAAGGGCACAGCCACTTTGGAAGATAGCTTGGCACTTTCTTACAAAATGGAACAGTCTTACTATATGATGTGCCAACTGTGTTCCCAAATGACTTGAAAACAAGTGTCCTCCCCAAAAACGTGCATACAAATGCTGATTAGCAACTTTATGCATAATCAAAAAAAAAAAAAGAGAGAGAGAGAGAGAAGAAACAAAGGCATCCTTCAGTAAGTGAATGGATAACCATGTTATATCCAAACTATGAGGTACTATTAAGTGATAACAGGGAATGAGTTGTCAAACCATGCAGAAACACGGATGAACCTTAAATATATGTATTTCTATGTCAAAGAAGCCGATCCGAAAAGACTATATACTGTGTAATTCCACTTATGTGACATTCTAGAAGAGGCAAAACTACCGTTATAATAAAAATACCAGTGGTTTCCAGGAACCGAGGGGAAGGAGCATTGAATGGGTGAGGCACAAGGGGCATATTTGGGGACAGT
The DNA here is from genome assembly GCF_963455335.1 of Martes martes. NCBI lineage: Eukaryota > Metazoa > Chordata > Mammalia > Carnivora > Mustelidae > Martes > Martes martes. The sequence goes on from NC_137896.1 coordinate 6,967,390, forward strand.
CGAGCTATTCTCCATACCGCCGGAACGGTGGACACTTCACACGTTTTTCAAACCCCCAGAACTTTGTATACAAACAGCGAAGCTTAGCGTATGCAGTTAAAACAAAAAATCACTTAGGAGATCCAGGGTGAGAGGACAGAAAGCAGAATGTGCAAAGGAGAATCTGACCGTATTACAAATGCATATTACTGAAGTGGGCGGGAGCGAGCTGCGAGTCTCGGCCAGTCACTTTGTTGGTCAGGGATTCTGGAAGATGCCAGGCAGAAGGGACCGTGTACAAGCACTCATCCTAGGTGATAAAGGTGCTTCCCACGCGGACAAGCCAGCGGTTCTGAAACCACTGTCCACGGGTCCTGGAACTGAGCAATTAAGTCACTGCCTGGTGGGTGGTGGAAGCCTGGTTTCCCTTTGTGGGAGCGGGTACAGATACACAAAGAAAGAGGCGACACTGATCCATGCGCAGACAGCTAAGAATCTGAGACGTCACTGGGAACACATGCTTAGTTTGATGCAATACATTTATAAATATTTTTATGTGTGTGTGTGTGTGTGTGTGTGTGTGTGTATATATACACACACACATTATTCAATTAACTAAACAAGGTGGCCATTAGACTGATGCGGCTCAGATGTGGCGGCCTATATATGCAAACCAAAATCTAAGCCTATAAATGCCTCAAGATTGCAGAATTAAAACACTAAGGACAGGCAATCACAAACAGGCACCTACTTTACGTCCAGCCAACCGATGACCGCCTTACTGTGCTTCTGCCTTTTTTCCATAAACCTCTCTCCCTGGCACCTGTTGGTGAAGGGCTCTGCATCACTTCCAGTTTGGTGCTGCGTGATTCCAACGGATTCTTGTTCAGATAAACTCTTAACATGGTTGACAGTCCTCTGTTATCTTTTAACAACGTACATACACCTGGGATAGTGTCTCTATCCAGGGACTTCTTGCTAAGTCGGCTGAGGGAGCCCACAGTGGGGATGCCTCAACAGCAGTGAGTACGAAGTACACCCAGCACCGATACCTCGTTTTCTAACACCATTCTCCAATCAAAGGGACTGGGGTTACTTGGTGAAATGGCTGATGCTAGGACCGGGGCAGTGACTGCACAAGGCGAGCCTGGAGCATCTCGCAGAACCAGAAAGTAAGGAAGAGCTAAGAAACCAACCCGCAAAACCACGGGAATGGAGATATGTCCAAGGGAGGAAAGAGAAAGGTAAAAGGGATCACAACAACCGAAGCTGGAAATTTGAGGGAGAAAATAAAGTAGCAGTGGATTATAACCCATAATACAAGACGAATATATCTAAGTCCACAATGATATAAATAAATGATTAATAAGTAAGTTGAGGCTAAGAGGCACATCTCCTTAATGATGTAGATGTTAACTGCTTTTAACAACTGGAGCGTAACTCCCCACTATTTAAACACTGGGCTGTGTAGAGTGACTCCCTTCCAAAGAGCGCAGTACAGGGCTCCCAGGTGGCTCCGTAGGTTAAAAGTCTATCTTCAGTTTGGGTGGTGGTCCCAGGGTCCGGGAATCGAGACCTGAATCATGCTCCCTTCTTGGTGGGGAGTCTGCTTCTCCTCGTGTCTCTCCCCCTGCTCCTGCTCCCATTCTCTCTCTCTTTCTCCCTCAAATATGTAAATAGTCTTTAAATAAAAAAAGTCACTATTAAAAAAACAAAAACAAAGAGTACAGTATAAAATGTATGTCTGCGGGGGGGGGGGGGGTTATTTTAATAGGGAGAAATCTGACAAAAACTACTTCGACCAGGTGGTCAAGGTCAATACCAACAGACCGTAAACCATATGCATAGTATGTACCCTTGATATGACCGGAGGAGAATGGGACTTTATCTCTGTACTCTCCCTCCCAATAACTCACCAGCCCAGTCTAACTGTAAAAAAAAAAAAAATCAATCAATATTAAAAATTAAAACTTCAGCTGAGAAATATTCTTCAAAATATCTGATCAATATTCCTCAAAATTTTCAAAGTCATTAAAAACAAGGAAAGTATGAGAAACTACCAAGCTGAGAAAAAAACCTAGAAAAACATGACAATCTAATGTGGGATCCTGGAACAGAAAAGGTACAGTAAGTAAAACTAGGAAATCTGAACAAACTAGAGACTTTAATTAGATCTCTATCAATATTGTTTCATTAATTATGCAATACACCATCCTAACATAAATAATAGGGAAACTGGGTATGGAGTGTGTAGGAACACTGATGTCTTCACAACCTTCCTGTAAGCCTAAAATTATGCTAAAATATAAAGTTTATTTTTTAAACACATAAAAGATTAAATCTAAAAACCCAACAATCTTTTTTCTCTAGTAACTGCCTGCATTAAAGAGGAAATCAGGGCCATAATTGCAGACAACTTATTATAATTCCAATAAAAATAAAACACATGAAAATTGATAATATTTGACCAAAACCGAAAGGAGATGTTATTATCATAACTTAAAAAAAAAGCAGGTTTAAAAAGTCAACTAACATAAAAGAGTTCTGACAAATTATTTTTTAAAAGAAAATACAATCTACTTTATTACAAATTAGAAAATACATGTAAACATACACACAGATTTGTACATAGATGTATGCATATTTCCCTCATTTAGAAATTAGGCTGAAATGAAATGCATCCAATTGATTATAAGTATTATCTTCGAGAGGGAGAAATTTACAAGTACTCTTTAACATCTTTTTTATATTTTCTATATATTTCAATATTCTCCAATGGTTGTTTGTCTTTTTTTTTTTTTAAGATTTTATTTATTCATTTCAGAGAGAGAGAGAGAGAGAGAGCATGAGTTGGGGGAGAGGCAGAGGGAGAAGGAGAAGCAGACTCCCTCCTGAGCAGGGGTTCAATCCCAGGACCCCCAGATCATGACCTGAGCTGAAGGCAGATGCTTAACCAACTGAGCCACCCAGGTTGCCCTGTGTTTGTTTTCTATTAAAAAAAAAAAAAAAAGCAACATTCATTTTTTTAATAAGAAAAAAATACTATGAGTCTATGTGACCCATAGAATATTGGCCATGAAGTGATTCAACAGTAATAATTCAAGTAACTGTTGCCTGGGAGAATTTTTAAAGCAGGATATGGAAAGAGCCTCTGTAGCGCTGAGTTCCCCTGAAATCATTATCATGTTGGCATCCCAAACCGAGATAGGTTTTTTTCCCCCTGCGACGGCAGTAATGCAATTCCTTCCCTCCTCCCGGCACGCAGTGTAAAACCAACTGGTGGTCACTGCCCCACAGGAGGCGCTCACGAATGAACAAGGCGTCCCTCCCACAGGCTCATGTTAGAGACAGAGGCGGCAGCACGATAGAGGTGTTCCAGGAGGTAAAAAAGCAAAGCAAAACTTTCTGTGACTCTCTCCCCATTAAGGGCACAAAAAGAGAAAAGAAAAGAAAAGAAAAGAAAAAAGTAAACCGCCTTCCCCCGAGAGCCTTGGTGATACAATGGGCCATGCGACACAGACAAGCATGGGACAAACCAGGACCGGTGCATAGAAGTAAACCAGCCCAGGTCCTGAATTATGCCTTGGATACACCCTTGAAAGTGATGGCCTCAGCCCTAGGATGCACACGACCCAGAGCAGAAATGGCCCCTTGTCAAATGAGGAAAGAAAAGAAATGCAAGATCTTGCAAAGTTCGGTACAAAGAGCGCAGGCTCCCACACAGGCTGCCTGGGGACCCTCCCACCTAGATCACTTTAGTTCCGGAACTTCTGGCAAAGCACGTACTGTTTCTTGTGTCAATTTCCTCATGGGAAAAGTGAGTAATAATAGTTCTGACTTCATAGGTTTTCTCTACTATCAAGGTTTTTTTTTTTTTCTTCTTTCAAGATTTCGTTTATTTATGAGTGAGTGAGAGAGAGAAAGAAAGCGAAAGAGGGAAATGGGGGGAGAGGAAGAGGAGGGACAGAGGGAGAAGCAGGCTCCCCGCTGAGCAGAGAGCCCGATGATGTCAGGGCTGGATCCCAGGACCCAGAGATCATGACCTGAGCCGAAGGCAGATGGTTAACCCACTGAGCCACCCAGGCGCCCCTTCTATCAAATTTATTAAAGAGCATTCAGGAAAATGCTGCCAACGTACTACATATTCAAATATTATTGTTCTATTTATATGTAGACTTCTAGCACATTCTTTAAGTTAGTTTTACACGTTTCCCAATGTGCATAATATATTAGATCAGCAATGCATACATATGCTTTATAAATGAACAAACATTTACTGACTTCAAAACATTTACAGGCTTCAAAATAGTTTGGAAGCTGAAGAATGAACAGATCAGAGAGTTTGTTTCATGAGGCCCCTCATGAAGAGAATCTGGAAGCAATCCTCTCTGCTGCACTATTTTTATCATCTCTGTTACTTCTAAACTGAATTGGTATGTTTAAATTATAAAAAATTTAAATATGAAGTGTGGACTCACTCACTTTTAATCAGTTCATAGAGGATTTTATGAAATCTTATTTTTTAAACTTCTCCAGAAGGAAAAGAGACAAATCTTCCTTAGAGAAGAATTCCAAACAATGTGTGTAGATACTCCCTCTCCAGGGGACTAAGTTCAATTCAACCACCACCACCACCACCAGCACTTCTGGTGTAGACTAGACTCAGGGACTCACTCCCAAACAACAGAATATGTAAAGTGAAAAACAGAAACGTCACATCTGAAAACCCTAGCGGGTACCACCCTAAACAAGTGATCACGGTCGACAGTACCACTGATAATTCATGTTAGTCCCATGCACCTCTGATACAATATCACAAGGACACGGAGCCTCTATGGAGCTCACCCCCAAAACATCATAATCCTTGTTGCACAACATGTGAGAAACATCAGAGAAATACACACGGAAAGACAGTCTTCAAAATCTGACCAATACTGCTCAAAACGGTCAAGCTCATGAAAAACAAGGAAAATCTGAAAACCTACACAGACCAGAAAAGACGAAAGACATATGATGCATAAATGCAGTGTGGAATCCTGGATTAGATCCAGGAACAGATAAAGTGGAAAAGTCAGGGACATCCAACTAAAGACTAAGATTTAGTTAGCAGCAATTTATCTCTAAAATTTATCTAAAAATTTATCTAAAAATTTATCTCTAAAATTTATCTAAAAATTTATCTCTCCTCTTTAACAATGTTACAAGAGCTAAGTAAGACCGTACCATTAGGGAAAGCTGGTAAAGAACATATGGACCCTCTGCATGCACTTTGTAATTTTTCCACAAAACCGGAATTATTCGCAAATACGAGTTTATGTAAAAAAGTCTTCAGATATGATAATAAGCCCTCTTGGTCTTGATATTATATTGCAACGTCTAGATGAGGATTTGACTGTATGTCAACATCATGATAAACTACTAAACGTGATAAACTATAAAACATCCTACATCTAGATTGGGCGCAACTGGATAGTTAGCATTAAGGTAGCTTATATACGCCTGAATTCACTTTAACTACAAGTACAACCTGATTTGAATAAATAATTTTTTAAAAAATCTTGAGTGTTAAAACCAATTAGCCAGTTATGATATTTTAAAATAATTGGGGACATTTGGCAATAAACAACCATTTCAATTGAACTTTCAACTTGTTTTAGCATTTCATTATGATTTTCCACAGTCTTTATGCTCTTCTGATTTTATTATAAAATTGGCTCTGAATTTTAAAGTCTGTGTTACTAGAATGGTGAGCCATTTAAAAGCAAATGAAGAAGTACCCTGTCTCCAACAGTGTGAACTTTCAGTAGAAATAGCAGAGTCCTGGAGCACCTGGGTGGCTCAGTCAGTTAAACATCTTACATCCCTTAGTCAGTTAAACATCTTGATTTCAGCTCAGGTCATGGTCCCAGGGTTGTGAGATCGAGACCCCTCGATCGTCCCTCTCACTCTGCTCCTTCCCACACTCAAAAAATAGCAGAGTCCCAAGAGCCTTGGAAATTTTTGTGACACTCTGTTATCTGAATATTGTCTACGAACAGTGATATTTAAAGAGCTGATATACTGTGATAGCTGAGACTCTTTTAAGAAAAATGGTGACATTTGTAACTGGAATATTTAAAACATTCAAGAGGATAGAAACACTTCCATGTGACTCAGACTACCTTCCTAGTTTAAGAGAGCCACACTCTATTAAAAAGTAGCAATGACCAGCATCCTTTGCACTTCTCCCTTGCCTCTGTGTGTGACTCTCCTAATCAATTACGTTCCGATGTAGCTTACAGGTTTTGTTCTTTATCTGCTGGCAGGTATATGCAGGGCATATAAACAACATTACAACTCCCAGTGAAATCTTTTTATAGCCAAGTTAGCTGAAATCATTCAGAGTTAGATTAGAGGAGCCTGAAACCTAGACTGATTTATTTGAAGTCTTGGGATGTGCTTACTCCTTTACTCAGAGCATGCTTTTGTATTCGATGGCTGTCCTCATCTGAAAACACTGTGGTGGGTATAGTGGGCATGAATTCTACTCTATTATAACTGGTGGAAGAGAGGTCACATTATTTTTCTCTTCCTAAATGGAATCCAACCTGAGTCCAAGCATCCCCTGTTTAGGGTCGGATGGATTTAGATGGCAGCAGTCCTGGGAGCCTTTCTTCCCTCTTGGTTGTTCCTGGGGCTCATCACCAACAAAGAAGCCCTGTGATTATTCAGGGTAGGAGACAGGCTACTTACAGCCCATACTGAAATTTAGGGAAGATCTTTGATTTTCATTGACCCTACTGACCACTTTTTATGCTCATTTGTCCAACTACTGTTATCTGTAGTAGCAGGCAGCTCTGCTGCTTGAGAGCTAAACACTGGTACAAGAGATATTGCCTAGAGACAGCTGGGGGGCTCAGTCATTAAGCGTCTGCCTTCAGCTCAGGTCATGATCCCCGGGTCCTGGGATCTAGCCCTGCATCAGTTCCTGGCTCAGCAGGAAACCTGCTTCTCCCTCTTCCACTCCCCGTGCTTGTGGTCCCTCTGTCTCCCTCTGTCAAATAAATAGTTAAAATCATGGGGAAAAAAGAGAGAGAGAGAGAGAGAGAGAGAGAGAGAGACATGGCCTAAATCAGAAAATACCACTCACCCATTCCCCAGTGAGGTCCTTCTGAGTCCTTGGGGAACTCCCCAAAAGGGATCTGGGCATTAGTGTACCAGAGCAGGCTAGAACAGGCTTGCAAGAGCTAACTGTTAATTTTTCAGGAATTCTGCAAGCTGGCTGTTAAAACAAACATTATTTAAAAATAAATAATATAAAGTGACAATTAACTATGCTACAAACAATGGTGGTAAATATGTAAAGATGATCATCTGTTAACATTTTACTTTATTTTACAATGTATGCTGAGGTTACTTGTCTCTGTTTTATCCACATGATGCAAATTTTGTATGCTGCTGAGCGACTGCCCATGTCTTCCTGACTCCCCATTCAGTTCCTGAAGTCAGACATAGTGAGAAAATTTACACCACGGAAATTAGCCAACGCTACAAATCATGTCTTGACTCACTGTCTTGTGGATTTCTAGACTTAAGAAAGTGGTGAAGAGAGAACATGTAAACAATGTAGATTAAACTTAAAAGCGTGCCATGGCTATAACCATTACACTCTGAGGAACACACGACACACACATTCAGCCCCAAAATTGAGGAATTGTCCTTTCAGTTTTCAAAACTCTTACCCAATTCAGCAAAGAAGTTTCTCCCAGCACTGATAAATAAATTAAGTAAAACATTATGTATTCAGTTCTTCACTTCCCTTCCATCCTCCACAAAAAGATTCGTCAACACACTTATTGATCAATTACAACCATAAGTTGGCTGAAGATAGGAAATCAGCAAAGCTAATATTCTGTAAGAACCAACTGCTTATATGGAGTTTACAAAAAAGGATATAGTAGAGTTTATTATCATTATTCTATCATGTGCTGTATAAATATATATTTATAATAATCTCATTTATTCATATATTTGCATACATGGTTTTTCAAGGAGTCTCTGGTTAAACATTTAGCAACACAATATTGGGTAGGGGACCTCTTAACACAAAAGAACAGTCAAATCCCTCTGACCTTCCTCTGACTCCAGTCATAGGGAATTTTTCCAAGATACCTTGATTCCATCATTCTACTACTCACCTCCCCCCCATGCCAAAATCAAACAAACAAACAAACATCCTCTCCCCTCTGTCCCCCCACCCCTTAAGGACCATTCTGCATAATCTCCCCTCAGTAGAACTTTAGACACAAAACCCTAGTCTTTCTTCTTAGAGGTGAAGATGGAGAAATGGATATTCAAACTCGTCAGGGTGCTTTGATTTTAATTCTTGAGTTTCATTATTTTGGTTTTGATTCACCCATCCTAACCCTGTAATACAGGATATTACAGAGTTCTCTAATCTCAAAATTCTAATCTTTCAGTATAATCAACTAGTTTAAAAGATTTTAAAAGACATAGCTCATGTATCTCTCCTATTTTCTCCCCAACCTTCCCTTCACTCACTGACCTATATAGGCTTATTGGTATTCCAACTAAACTGTTGAAATCATGACGTACCTTCCCTAGTTGCCCAAACAGTGCAGGTCAGGTTCTTTGCCATAATGATTAGGGAAAATGAGCCCTGGTCAGTTGAGTCTAAATACCACATCAAAATAGTGTACAAGCTAAGGCAATATCTATTAAAAATAATAAATCTGTGCTTCTGAAAAATGTTACTGGATAGCCTACTTCAAAATGGCAGACGAAACCATCAATCAAGTTGACAATGAAGTCATTCCCTTCAGAGGCATATTTTATGTATAATCAGAGCCACTGGCCCTTTTCAGATGCTGGTAAAACACCTGAACAATGATAGTGTAGTAACTGGGGGGGCCCTCCACAGTGCTGACGTAACCAAGAACAGACCTAGAAATGGTTCTGGAATGTGAGTCATTTAGCACATACCACTATTAAAATTCTACATGAGGTCAACAAGTCAACTTACTGAAAATTTAAATCAAACCAGTATCTTGGCAGTCCTATATGTGAAACCAACCAAATCAATCCATTATTATTATTATTTTGCATTGTTGGACCAGCCACTATGACTTGGATTCCAGTCCGTAAATGGCATGTGGACATTTATGTGGACATTTACAAAGGGGAATTTTCTGAAGATGAGCACTTAATGATGATACCAAAACAATGTGTTGAGTTTCTTGACTGAAAGGGCGTATTAAATCACTTATACGGATAACATTAAAAAAAAATAAACTTAGGAAATTGTGTTGGCAACAGAATTACGTTAGCTGTTTCTTAGAAGCAAATTAAAACTTTAAACAACAGGCCCATGAGCATTGACTATCACTGGGTGTACAGCTTCATTTTTTCTTTCGATGATGAATCCAGAAAGTAGAGGTAGGCGGGGTTAAAAGAGTGTGTGTGTGTGTGTGTGTGTGTATTTGTGTGTTTTTCCTATCACATGAGCAATTGCATTTTCTCCATACCATTGCAAGCCTCATTAACTCTGATTTTCTCATTCATCTCAAATTGCTATATTTATTATAATGGCTTAACCCAGCTGAGGTATTCTCCTTATGGGAAAAAAGTCCCTGATCTTTGTCAATGCCATGTGGCAAAGTATGAGATGAGAGCTGTAAAATTCAATTTCTGAGTCAGTGCCTGTCATCAGATGGCTCGGCTACATAAACAAAGCTGATTGGGACAACACTAGTCATGTACCCAAACTGTTTATTTAGACAGGATCAGAACAGATGCATTTTGTATTCAGAATGGTTCCACAAGTGTGCTTCTCCAAAGTCTCTATTTAGCAACAAAAGAATCACCCGGTTAGGCTAGAGAATATTTCTCATCACCAAACCTTATCACTATACACTAGCAGTACACCACAGCTGAGTAGCGAGTTCCGTCTTCTGCTGCAGCTGAATTAATTTTTTTTTATATTTAAATTTGATTTTTCATTACACAGAGTCGGGCTTCACAATAGAGACTGCGCCCTCTCTAACACGGCCCTACCATCTCTTTCAAGGAGCTTAGATATCTGCGCCTTCAGAGACACCATTTCAAGTTTAATATCCTTGGAAAATTACCAGAATGAAGAAGACCAGACATTAATTTCTCCCTTAAAGTGGTGAAGTTTGGAACCAATGTTTAGCCTATAAATAAATACATAATCAAACACACAATAAATACAAGGTTGAAACAAAAGTCGAACTCCCTTGCTCCCTTCTGTTATACATCCTGAATCTAGATCCTTGCACAGGTAACAGCTCGACCACAAAGGCCCTCAAAGGCAAAGTGAAAATTACACTATTTTAAAAGGTCTTTGATCTTGAGAGACCTAAACATTGTGTGTGAACGGGGATGGAGTTGCAGGAATCTCATCAGCTCTATTTGCATGATCCCTTCTAGACCTCAGAGCTGTGACGTCACCAGCTGTCAATCAACAGGTCTTTATCGAATCCCTAATAGGCTCCTAAAAAGCTGCCAGGTTCTACGGAGGATTTAAAAAATAGTTAAAATAATAAAATAATTAAAATAAAAAATTTAAAAACAGCATTTACTCACAGAGAGTTGAGAGACTGGTTATGAGAAATAAGACATATAAAAATCAATAAAACTGTGTCTTTTCAGGTAATTAGCCCCAGAGCTCATAACCTGGTTGCTATGGCTCGTGGGGGTCCAGAAATAACAGAATATATGAAGGCAACAAGAACCCTGGGAGATTATATCAATGATTTAGCATCAACCAAATCATGGGATTAGGCAGAGCCTGCTGCCTGGTTCAAACCTGAGTGGGCAAGAAATTCGGTAGAATTGTCCAGGCCTCAATATGTCCCTGTTCAATCCCATCTTGTTTTCCCAAGGTCCAGTTTCCTTCCATAACAAGAGAAGGGGCACAGCAACCTATCCAGGACCACATTCAGCTCTCGTTTCATGAGTTCACAACTGCACTTTGAGATTCTACAGTTTCTAAACTTTGCACAGAATTAGGGCTGAATTCTAACAGGAGGAATTAGAGGGCATGGGGAGAAATTTGAAATCTATTAGTTGAGGGACAGAAATAACAGAAGATAAAACAGGGAAGTCATTACCAAATGTATGGCCATCCAAAGCTATGAAGGGACGATCCAGATAATACGGAACGCAGACTCAAAAGTTGTCTGCCTTTTACTCTACATCTCTTTGAAGATAAGACACTTTAAAGATTATTATTATCCTTTTTGTAACATTAGCCCCCTGCAGCTCTAAATCATTAAAATTCCATAATCATGCTAAACATGAGGGAACAGATATAGGAGGGTGTAATATGTGCCATGAGGAGAGGTGCGAGAGATGGAGAGAGAAATCAATATACATCGATTAATTTCTCCCGGCAGAAAGCCACGTGCTAACTGCACTCAGTACTTGTTTTCCTGCATCCGTCCGGGATGTGGGGTACCATGTCGTCCCTATTCACGGATGACAGAGTGATTCCTTGGTGCTGAAGTCATATGCCAGAGCACAGCCAGCTAGGACTCTAATCTGGTTGTTACTGGACCTTCCACGGGCATCACCTGTGTGTTTGTATGTATGTGTGTCTGTCTGTCTGTCTGCCAACTACCTTCTTTCCTCTCTTTAAGTAAAGCCAGAACTCTCTCCTTCCTGATGGGATCAAGCATGGAAGTGAAGTACAAGATAAGGAGCCCCAAGTACCCAAAAATGAATTTACCATTTACCTACAAAAAAGGATATGTCCCTTGAAGGGGAATAGAAATTGTCACCCCCAAAATACGCCTCTCCGGCATAAGGATTATTTTAGGCTGATTAGTTTTAGGAAACTGCAGACACAGGAGAAGCTGTGAAAACCAAGTACAAGTTTTCCTTTGTAAGAGACATTGACATGTATAAGGAAAATCTCCAATTGTAAGGGTATCTCCTTCTCAGTACCCGGAAGAAGAGAATGACACTAAACGCCTAGAAACTCTTACTGATGGAGGAGACACCTAAAGTGTGCGTAACAGCCACACCCTTGTTGACTGTGCTTTTCCTGGTCACCTCCCATACCTGGCTTACTCCCCCCACCATCAAGTTTGTCTTTCTTTAGCTGGAGAAAGTATCTGAGGTGGTGAGTTGGGCCACCGTGGGGGGAGTCCGTCTCCCTAGGACTCTCCTGTGTATTCAGGAGGCATCTATGTTACTAAACTTCTGTTTGTTTTTCTCCTAGTAATCTGTCTTTTATTGGAGATGAGGGGGAGCTTCAGCCAAGAACCTAGAAGCATAGAAAGAAAATCGTTTTCCTCCCCTACACCCTATTACGGCTACTGCCTCGAGCAGTCTTGGACTCTGTCCTCTCATCTCCAATATCACAGAGGGGGGAAAAAAAGAACAATTCAAAAAAAAAAAAAAAAAAAAAACCGCTAGCATGAATATCACTTAAAAAATAAGGAAAGGTCAAAATGTCCACCACTTTCTAGATAAAAGGAATAATTAATAGAACAAAGCACAAATCCCAACCAACCTTCTGCCTCTTTCTTATGTGTGCTGTGAGAATCTTCACTTGAACTTTAAAAAAACAAAAACAAAACAGAACAAAAAAACTGTATAATTCTTATTTTAAACTTTTTAGGCCAAATACCCTAAGCAAATACACACGTTTGCAATTCATTAAGAGGAAATAATTTGGAAAGATAGGCTAGTTTTACATAATGTGTTTAATTACATATGCAAGTTTTATTTGTTTGTGCCATGATAAAAATCTTCTTTTTTCAAAGAAACAAATTAAAAAAGAACCATCATTTGCATTTTATCTAATTTATGATTTTTAATCTACTGTTATCTAAGAGCTAGTATTTCCATTTCTCATATTTAATCCAAACAGATAGAGAAAGCATCCATAAAGATGAAGAAAAGTCCCTGAAAATAATCAGATCAATTATGAGAAGAAGAGTCTGATTAGATGTCATTTGAATTGCACTAGTCTTCACCAAAGGGTATTTACTCTGGGCAAGTCTCTGCAGTCGGGTAAGAAATGAATTGACGTTGCTAGAGACTGACTATTTGGAAACAAGCTCTTAGGGTCTCTGAAGCCGAGGGAGAGAACTTCTTCCCTTCCCCTAAAGGAGACATGTTTCTAGATGTTACCTCATCTGAAATGGTACAATCGAAACAGAAATCGGGGCTTCAGACTAAAGCCAACAGAGAGGCAAAGCTAACCCGGCAATACCAACATGACAAGCAATCTTTAAATAAAAAGTTAACATTTGGGGCGCCTGGGTGGCTCAGTGGGTTAAAGCCTCTGCCTTCAGCTCAGGTCATGATCTCAGGGTCCTGGGATCGAGCCCCGCATCGGGCTCTTTGCTCAGCGGGGAGCCTGCTTCCTCCTCTCTCTGCCTGCCTCTCTGCCTACTTGTGATCTGTCAAATAAATAAATAAAATCTTTAAAAAAAAAAGTTAACATTTTTTAGACCACAGTTAACAGTATTTTTCCTACAAGGGTATCAGGGAAGTCCTTATGAAAAAGTTCTATCTGTATCCCAAGTCTTTCAAAAATTAAAACAAAACAGGCTTCTTTGCAGTTGTTGGAAGTCATAACGTGAACTGTGGGCCATTTTACGTGAAAGTTCGTATCCAGGGCACTGTGCACCTGCTAGAGAATTTAACAGGAGCCCATGGTCCTCTCTCACTTCTGACAGGCCTCCCTACTTACTCGTCCTTCTCGTCTCCCACAAAAATGTACTGAGCTCCAAACAGGAAAACAGGAGGCATATACTGTTTACATATTTTAAATTTTTCTATATATTAGGATGTTCTGGTTTTTGTTGTTGTTGTTGTTGTTTTTTCCCCACTTTTGACATCTGAAAAAAGCCTTTCTGGCTAGAGAGAGCCAGCCCCTCGCAGAGCCAGCCAGTTCTTAGAGACGGCAACGGGCCAGTCTGGCATGCGAACTAATCCAGAACCAGACCTCCTCTACCCGGCCTGAGTACCCTAGGAGGCAGTACTGTTGTACCTTAATCATCGAGGGCCAGATGCCAAGCAACCAGGGACCATCCTGGAGCCCGAAGCTCAGCAAAACATCAAAATTAACCAATTCTAAACCGTTGACTTTGCCCGGCTTTGCCTTTCCTGCAGAAATCCCATGATGAGCTTTAGCCCTGGCTTTCCCCTCCCTCTGGTCTTCTGAAACCTGACCAAAACCTGGTGTTTCCCCTGTGACCAGCAAGGCATGTGGTGACCCCTTCTATAGGACCTGGGAGTATAATACACTTAGACTTCCCAAGCCTCTCCCATGTCCCTCTTGTGACTGCACCAGAGTGACCATCACAGAAAAGAATACAGAACAAGCATAAAGCCCAAGTCTTGGGGACAGGACAACCATCCTATAGGCACAAAGAGTAAACCCACTTGATAAGAAATTACCCAGAGCAAGGAGGAGAGATAGGACAGAGAAGAAATTATGCAGAGAGGGAGGGAAATTCAACAGAGATGAAATGAAGTGAGCTCCAGAATAGAACTGGGTCTGGATTTTTAAAGTATTGGTCAACAAAGATGCCCTCCACGACCAACTTTACGGAGGCTCTTCTGAGCTTTTGCCAACAAGACCTGACTTTGGGGCTTCCATGTTCCTTGTTGCATTTTCTGATTTTGGCGGGAATCCTTCTAAGTCAGTTTATCCAGGATCTCCCATTCTTCTCATCAGGTCCTCTTCCTCCCCAGGTGATGCCCGACCACTGCAGCCTGCTGTCAGCACGAATCCTGCCTGGTCGGAGGAGCCGGAATCCCCATCTACCCCTAGTGCTCCTCTCAGCAGCTTCCGTCCTCTCATCCCCACAACGGCTACCCGCTCCTTGGCTATAAGCTTTCCTCGGTTATCAAATATAAACCCACGCTGTCCTTGGAGCCCAGTCCAAACTCTCCCCTCGGCAGGTGCCCACCGCCACGGTCCCTCCACCCCAGTGGCAACCCTTGAATCGTGTCTTCCTTATCACCTCCATCAAGTGTCACAAACACGATTTTTTTCTTTAACGACGTGCCTACAGATCCTCCTCTTAAAAGAGAACACAACTTAAGTTGTGTTGATATCCCTGACAATTGAGTCTTCGTTAGTAAATCATTTTGCTTTTAGTGGAGGATTTAACAAGAGTATTTCATCATTTATTAAAGGAATAAATACTGAACTGCCAATATATTTTTGGTCTTTAGTGAGAAAGAAGGACATGATATTTAGATGTGGCCCCCTCAATGGGGACGCAGACAAACACTCAGGGTACTCGGTACCCCGAAGTAAAAAGGTCAGAAACTCCAATAACTCGGATCTTCCAGGTGACCTCCTAGTGAAACACACTCAACAACACAAGGCAGTGATTCCTTAAACTCACATTTTATTTCCATCCATGGAAGGACTTCACAAGTATGGCCTCAATGAGTCTGCACAGCTATACTCTGAGGGAAGATGTGTGCCCACTTCACAGGTAAAGAAACAAAGTCTTAAGAAAGCTCAAAGTCACATCACTAACGAGCATCCGTGTTAGGAGTTAAACTCAGACCCCACCCCACCCCCCTCTGAAATCAGCTAGCAGGCATTGCTGAAGGAAGAGGGCATTTTATTAGGCTCCCACTGGGCTTCGAACACTGCGTACTTTGTAACTGAGCAGTTATTTTATCTGACTGCTTCATTTACCTATGCTAACTGCAGGCTCCCCATAAAGTGCTGGAATTTGTGACCTCAATCTACGCTACCACCCCAGCACATACACGCCACACATTAGTTGAAAAATAAAAAAAATTTTCAAAGCCTAGAGTCATGGTGGGGGGTGGTGGTGGAGGGCACATGCTGGTTGAACAATGATTTCCAAAGACCAAAACTAGAATTATCCTTGGTTTTTCTTTTTCCCCCTGCTCTGTATCTAATGACTATCACAGCTCTCCATTATGGTATGAAAATAACAACGATATAAACCAAATGGAAACCCAGGCAACTCCATTCCCCCATGCCTTTGTCACAATCAAATTCCTGTGGAGCCAAACAATCCATCCCCTTATTTATAGGGTTGCGGTGGCACCTGACTTCCATCTGGCTTTGACTTTGAGAACACCTTTGGGAGCAGACATACATCATTTCCCTAAGCAGGCACAGAAAGGTAGCTTAGCAAACTAAAGACTGGATTTAAGGGATTAAGCACCTGGCTTAAGGAGATTTCAATCGGACTTAATGATCTCGCCAGTCCCAGGAGTCACTGGTTCAAATCCTGACTAAAGCTTTGGTTCTTCATCAGAAAATGTCAGTAAATTTGCTTTATTCTGTAGACCAGGAGCCTCAAAAAGTCTTTTTCCACATTTCTTCTTCCCAAGATAAACTGAGTTTCCCAATGGTGAGCCACTTCCCCACAGAGGATGGTATTCATTCCTCCCAGGCCAGATTCTAGCTGAGGGACTATCCTGTTCCCAAGGGACAATCCCAGTACCTTTAGGGCAACAGTCCTGTGTTCCCCGTATCTCTCTCTCTCTCAGCCCCTCTGAGTCTTTGCCCCACTGCCAGCTTCACAATCAAGCCTCCACGTAAGTCCTTTCTTAAAAACCCACTGTTACCTCCATTTCCCTATATTCCTTCTCTGCTGTGTTGTCTTCCTTGCTCTGTCATCTAACATGGGGTCTTTTCTACATGTTTCAGTGTCTGTTTCCCCAGCCAGAATTAAAACTCCGTGAGGACCGGGACTACAATGTTTACCTCCCTGCTCTACGGCCAGAGCCCACAACAAGGACTGGCGTGTAGAGAAAGTTCAGGATATTCTTGCTGAATGAATGGATGAATCCCAGTAAATGGTTTCCTCTTTGGGGTGCATTTGCTCTCTCTCACATCTATTCCCTCCCTGTCTCTCCATCTTGTCTGTGGTCTCCCAGGGCTCCACGCCCATGCCACCGACCTCTGCAATCCTGTTCCCTCTCACTTTCTGACTGGTTCAAATTCTCAAGCAGGGGAATCTGATTGGTCACTGATCATCCAAGCGATTGGCGAGCTTTGGATCACTTGTCTATTTCCTGCACGGCACAGATGCCATGACTGTATGAGTTTACAGGCAACTGCTGGGTTCTAGCCACTCCTCCCATGCATGCGCACAGAGTTTCCTTGACAAGTACTCGCTGTCAGACCAGGCACCGTCCACCGGGCAGCCCGGGCTTCCCCCAACGGCCTACTATCAACAAGACCTGCCCTTTTACCAACTAGTTTGGAACCTCATCATGTTCATTCATACACTGACTCCATAAATTATTACACAAATCATTCCTATATAAATAATTATTGAGGTTCAATGATCTGCTAAGCCCTCTGCTAGCTGTGAGGACCATGGTGGTGTTTATCCTTATGAAGCTCACTGCCTAGTGAAAGGTAAATAAGTGGCCTTCCCTTTACATCCCAGAGATAAGTCAGAGAGCTGTGGAAACGCTAAGTTAATTTAAACTTGACTGAGGGGCATGGGCCCTGGGGGATTGGAGATGGAGGTCTTACCCAGAGAAAATGAAATTTAATTAGAGACCTGAAAAAAAAAACCATATATATATATATATATGTATGTATGTATGTGTGTATATATATATGTATATTCCTGTATATACACAGGAGTTAGCCAGGCAAAGAAGGATTGGACAGGGAAGAAGGTCTTCAGACAATGAGAACAGCAGGGCTGAGTCCAGAGGGGAAATGTTCACTGTGCCTTTTGGAACTAAAGGAATCCCACTTTGGCAGCCGAAGACAGTAGGGAATGAAGAGTTGAAGATGATACAGATGTCAGATGTCAGTAGGACTTATGAGCCAACTTAAGAAACAGGACCGTGTTGTTAGAGAAATGAAGGAATACTAGGGCTTTCTTCGGGTTAGCCACACCGCCTCACCACTGAATCCATCCCTGGCTCTGAGTTCTGATCTGCTCTTAGTGCTAGTGAATGCCTGGTGTCTTCCAGTCAAATCAAACACTTTCTAAGGTCTTCTTTCTTACAATAATTGGAGCCCTAACCCTTAGCTGAAGGAGCACAGGCTTGGCATATGGGCTGGAATGAATCTGAATTCTACTTTGAGTATGAACTTGGACATGCTACCCTACCTCTTTCTGAGCTTCATTTTCTTCATAGGTAAAACGAGGATAGATAAACTTTCCTCGGGGGCGCCTGGGTGGCTCAGTGGGTTAAGCCTCTGCCTTTGGCTCAGGTCATGATCTCAGGGTCCTGGGATCGAGCCCCGCATCAGGTTCTCTGCTCAGTGGGGAGCCTGCTTCTCCCCGCCCCGGCCCCGCCTGCCTCTCTGCCTACTTGTGATCTCTCTTCCTGTCAAATAAATAATAATAATTTAAAAAATCTAAATAAACTTTCCTCAATGTGTTGGCCATGGTGATTAAGTTAGAAAACATATGTCTAGAAAAGTGCTTGGCACATAGCAGATCCTCAATAAACGACAATTATCAACCAGTCTGTGTTATTTCTGATGACTGTTACTATTGTTTTCATATACTAAGAGAACCAAAACAACTATTAAAATCATCAGCTTAGTTCTGGGAACAGAATGAAATAAATAAGGTGAAAGTGACCCTCACAACAACGTATAAGATCAACAATCGATAATATGCAATCAATAATTGATCAGCTCACTTGGCCTTCGTCCAAAATACAAAATAGAAAAGTATATGGTAAATACATGTTACTCATTAATATGATGATTCGTGAGTTGTTTTTCAATATAAGCCAAAGGAATCAAAAATAATCTTCCCAGTTATTGTGGTTAGTGTTCTGTCAATTATCTGTCATTTCATACAAAAGCCTTACTTTGTCTTGAACAGTTATCTCAATTTGTGCTAATAGGAATGTATAGAAAAACGTGGCAGGGAGGTAAGGCTCGCCAATGTTCAGCAGCAGTTCCACGGGACTCAGATCGTGTTAAACTAATCCGGATTCTTCCAATGAATGTTTTGCATTCAGTTCGTTTATTCCTTCCCGTGTCTCTGCTTAAGCATAACTCCCCACTGCTTCTGTTCACCACTGCAGCTGTATGACTAGCCCAGTACATTACCTTAATGGAATCATCTATGAAAAATTGAACACTCTCTGGTTGGCCTGGGAAAGTTCGGTTACCTCCGAAATTCACTCATTCGTTCATTCGTGCCACAAACATTGTAAAAGTGAGAGTGTCTAACTTTGGGGCCTCCAGAAGTAAACCCCATAAAATAACGAGGACCTGAATGATCTATGTCCTTGCAGGTACGTCATTTGGGAGGTGATCCCAGGAAGCACAGTGAGAGAGTGAAGGAAATAAAGAGAGGAAAAGCAGGGAAGGGAGAAAAAAATCAGTACAGCATGAAGCCATGTGCAAGTTCCTGCTGCAGGCATTTGGGCCAAACTTCCTGGAGACCCTCTAAAAAATCACATAAAGCACGCCTTAGGATCCACTAGTCCTAGGGAGGCTGAGCCATTTACTATCTTCCATCCCCCTCTGGTTGAGGGTAGAGCATGTTTTTGGTCCTGCAAGCTCTCAGGGTGCTGGCGGAAAACAGAAAGAAAATGTTGCAGGTGTCAGGGGTTGAGATGGGAAGCTGTTTGTTGTAGCCTCCCTGACCTCCTTGAAATCAGGTGGGCAGCTGGAGGGTCAGGCATCAGTTACAACAGAGCAATTTTTACAAGGAGTGAATGAAATCATCTCTGAAGGGCTTTACGCGATGCATGGCACAGAGTAAATGCTGTATAATCTTAGCTCCTGGTGCCTTGTTAGTGAGCTCAGCCCTATTCTAGGCACTTAGGACACAGAGAAGAAGGTAACCTCCTTCCTACCCTCAGATAAGCACATAGTTATCCTCATTCCCAAAAGCAAAGACTGCCTCTCAGAGAACAGTCCATACACTTGCACTTCACTGTGATTCTAGAACGATACTGCCATAATTCAGAATTCCTAGGATGTGCAATTAATTTCTGATTTTTATCATATTCTTGTTGCACAATGGAGTCAAACTTCAAATGAGGAAGATAAAGGACCAGAAGTTGCACATTTATTTCTTCTTGTGCATCAAGAAAGAAAGAAAGAAAAGCCTCCAGAACATTCAGGTCTCGTGTTCCCCATGTGCAGGGCTTCAGAATGCCAAAGTTGTTTCCTTAGGCCTTAGACATGAGTGAATCTGAATTTCCTCCGAAAATATGCTCTAAATTTCTCCTATAGGAACACATTTCTGTAATTCCATTGTGCATTATCTGCAGACTCGTAACCCTGGAAATATGATGGGGAAGAGAAAAGGAAAACAAACACACAAAACATTCGCTTCTATCTGACACCTGCTGTCTATTCAGAGGGTTGGTATCTGATCAGAATTAATGTGGCAGATGGAACCAAATGAATAGTGACTGCCACGTTCCTGAATGATTTCAGGTTATTCTGTATCTCCAGCCATACATCAGGAAGAATGAAATCACACACACACACACACACACACACACACACACGCACACCAGGAATCATTTATGAAAAAAGACAAGTTAGGGAAGTCATGACGTTAGATCTCGCAGACCCCAAATCTTTTAATTTATTCACTCTTGTTTCTGGTGAAAATATAATTGGCAGGTCTTTATATAAAGTCTGCAATATAATTGTCCATGTGTATTAGCCTTCTAAGTAATGGCAAGTAACCTCCTTTAGTCTCTGAGGCTTACTTCAGGGTCTTCTGTGCATCAAGGAAAGCACGTTTGCACAGCCTGAGTAAGCTGTGTACTGTAGGCATTATTTAGACACATCAGTAAAGACCTAAAAAATGGATAAGCTGGGTTTTTCGTTCTCTGGAAGATCTTTCAGTAGGCATCATATTTTGATTTTCAGGTATTGTCAGGTATTCTTGGTGTCTAGCATTTTGTGGATCTCTAAGTAACTAAAGTAGCATGCGTCAAGAAAGAAAGAAAGAAAACCCTCCAGAACATTCAGGTCTCGTGTTCCCCATCTGCAATGAAATGGGTTTAAAAAAAATGGAAGCTTCTAAGATTACGGATCTTATTCATGTCCTAAACGGCTCAAATGCTTTAACTGAAAAAAGACTAATATTAAGGTTTGGAATGAAGTCCTTGGAGAAGCATGAGTTAAATCTCCAATTTTATGCTAGGAATGTTCTAGTTTAAAAAGAGGGACGCCTGGGTGACGTAGTCGGTTAAGTGTCAGACTCTTGATTTTGGCTCAGGTCGTGATCTCAGGGTCCTTGGATTGAGCCCCGTGTTAGGCTCTGCGCTCAGCGTGGAGTCTGCAGGAGCATTCTCTTTCCGTCTCCCTCTGCCCCTCCACACCCTCAAATAAATAAATCTTTCCAAGTAAAGAAAATGTTCTCCGTATTCCTCTGCCAATCTGAAACAAAGACATATCATTTACAGTTTATGATGAGCAAATTTCATAGTTGTTTCTGTATCACATTTCTTTGTTTCACATCAAGAAAGATCAACCAAAATATGAACTAGCCTCAGTGCTTTTTCCATTAACATTAGAATTACTTGTTATTTATCTATTCCAGACATTCTCAGAAAATATCCACTTCTCACTCCACTCCCTGCTCCAGCCTCGGCAAAACCCAATCCAACTGCAAAAAAAAAGAGGTCTGATGTTTGGGAGAAGTGGGCCTTCTTGGCTGAACGATTACTATCATTTGGACTAACTTTCCTTGTAACAAAGCCATTGTAATACAGCTCAGTGAGATCTCTTTTTATTTTTTTTATTTTTTTAAACTTTATTTTTAAGTCATCTCTACACCCAGCATAGGGCTCAAACTCACAACCCCGAGATCAAGATTCCCATACACCACAGACAAAGCCAGCCAGGCACCCCAAGATCTCTTTTTATATTTGAACAACTGAAACAGGACACATTAGCTATCCCCATGCCACAACACTTCATCTTTTTTTTTTTTTTTTTAAGATTTATCTGTTTATTTGAGAGAGTGAGAGTGGGAGAGTGAGCGTGAGCAGAGGTGTGGGGCAGAGGGAGAGGGAGAAGCAGACTCCCCACTGAGCAGGGAGCCCAATGTGGGCCTCGATCCCAGGATCCCAGGATCATGACCTGAGCTGAAGGCAGACACTTAACTGACTGAGCCACCCAGGTGCCGCCACAACCCTTCATCTTGCTTAACTACTGTATACCACTCACCTCTGCAATTAAATAGCCACTATTTACACAGAGGACACAAGATGTTTCCAGCCCTACATTGCATATGTCATGAAGACATGAATAGTGTTTTCTCACTTCCCAATATCTAGAAAAGATGAACAAATATTGGTTTAATAAGTGCTAGTTGAAAGGTTATACACTTTGGGGGACGCCGGGGGAAGCTGCCCCTGCCTTCTAAATCATAACCACAGATACTTCCTATTTCTGTGATAAACCTTTTTTTTTTTTTGGTAAAACGAAAATTGTATTTATACTTACCTCATATTGTAGTTTTGAGGATTAAATGAGTTCATAGATATAAAACACTTAGAAAAGTACCTGACATAAAGTGAGACTTCAAGAACTATTAGGTGTTGATGTTATTATTATTATTAGTAGTAGTAGTAGTATCTTCCAAGCATCCATCCTCTAGTTCCAGTAATAGTTCCTTCCAACCCCTCCAAATAAGCACTCTTCATACCTAAGGGCACAGGGCTAGGTCCCATCAACAGGAGCCAAGTAATTCCAATTTAAATGAGGCAGCGGAAAGTAAAGCTAAAGTTAAGATGTTAATAATATGAAGAGGAAGGAAGGAAGGGGAAAGGAGGGAGGAAGAGAAAGAGAAGGAAGAAAAGAAAGAGAGAGAAAGAAAAGAAAAAGGAAAGAAAGAGAGAGAGAAAGAAAAGAAGAAAGGAAGGAAGAAAGAAAGAAGGAAAAAAAGAGAGGGAAGGAGGGAGAGAGGGAGAGAGAGAGAGGGAGGAGAGGGGAAGGGAGACAAATGACACTGAGCCCTTCCATCTATCGTCTGTCATCTGGAGTCCCATGAACCAACACCTTTCTTAAACTCCCTCTTTTTGTGTTTATGGCAACCAATACAACACAACTATAATCACTGATTCTTTGTCTACCAAAGGAAGGAGTCAGACAAATGCATCTCCGCTGAAATTCTACAACGCCATGTTTATATGGCAGAACTCTCACCCCAGCTCAGGAACCCAGGAAGGTCTATTCAGATGGCCACAGCGAGCTTGCGGAGTCTGTAATGAGTCCGCCAAACCTTACTCCCCAAGGTTGACTGGGGCGGTAGGGGGTTCTCCTGCAGTGAGGCTGACATTGACTTAGAGCATTTTATTTTTCCCCAAATGCCAAGCCCTCTTCCCAGGTAGAAAGGGAAAAATTGGACAAAGTGGCCACATTTCCTATTGAAAAAGAAGTAAATTTCATAGCAAATCCAGCAGGAAGGCAAGAGGTCAAGACGAAAATGCAAAAGGCCTGACACGGCACAGTGTTTCAGAAAGGGAAACCTCTTTCATGTGTTCACAGTGGGTTTTCAAAACAATCGAGGAGAAGTAGACGTTTGAGAACTGGAGCTACAAGCAAGCTGTCAAGCGATTTCTTTTTTAATTTTCTGAATGTAGAGAAAGAGCCGATCAGCTCTGTGGTAGCCAGAGGATGGCAGTTGAATAACCCCTTTCTAAACTTGCACAATCGCTGAGAAGTTCAGAGGAAGTTCAGGGAAACCACTCTGAAGCTTGAACTCCAGTCTCCTCACCTGGACTCGGGAGGGCTGGGCAAGGTGGTGGCAGAGAGCCACCCCGGCTCTTACGCTCCTGGATTCCTATGAGATCCTAGAAGACTGCACGGCTATGCAGACTCTGACCATGAAGAAGTAGTCTTGTTAGGTGAGAGCTGGGAGGAGGGGAACACATTAACACTAACAACCAAATATGACATGTAATCATGGATTGGTAAACGAGAACCATCAAAAACAGACAGATGATAAGTTTGAGGAGTGATCTAAAGACCTTTCTAGAAAAATACCCTAAAAGCTTCAAAACCGGGAGATTGAAACTTACAAGATTCCTGGAGAGAGCCACATTTTATGTTTTAAGCGTTTTAAAGAGTTTTCCCCCCTTCTCATTTTTTAGAGATGTATATTAGTCAAAGACAATGTTTACATAAGAGGCATAGAAAAAAAAAAAGATAACAGTTTTCTCTCCCGCTACCATCTCTTCCGGCCTCAGGTTTGGTTTGATTGGTTTTGTCTTGTTTTGGTTTTTTTTCCTCCGCAAAACTAAGATAAGGGTGTGGAGGAAAGTAACAAGGTGCTGGGAAAGTTCCTCTTTCAATTAGAATCTTTATCAGGAGCTCTGGCCACATTTAATGCGGTAATGTTCCTTGACTCTAATGTAGCAGACACAGCAGGGGAACAGATTTCAAGTTAATGATTCCCAGCTCCCAGGCCCAGGCTCGCCCTGCCGTTCCCAGTCTTGCAGATTCAAACACCCAGCTTCCCTGTTTGCTCTTTGCAGGTGCTGATGTTAATCCATAAACAGTTTTTAAATTTTACTCACTCCAAATTTTGTGCGAGTCCATCCCTATAGTGCAGAGGGTTGGGGGAAGTTATTTATTAAGCAAGCCCCATGGAAACAGGGACTTGGAAATGTGATTTCTATTGACTATAAAAGCCAAGAATGTCAATATTCATTACCCTGGCTTAGCAGGAAGCTATTTTTTCTCAATTGCCCCAACGATCCACCTTAACAAATGCACAACATCACAAGAGAAATTTAAGTAGAGTAATTAACATATTTAATCGATTAAGTCGAGAGAAATTAAATGGAAGGTCCTTTTTCTGCCT
This sequence comes from Martes martes, assembly GCF_963455335.1. Lineage (NCBI taxonomy): Eukaryota > Metazoa > Chordata > Mammalia > Carnivora > Mustelidae > Martes > Martes martes. The sequence goes on from NC_137896.1 coordinate 6,992,178, forward strand.
TAGCATAAATCAATTGCCCTGGAGAGGTAGATGAAATGATTTTGAGTAGTTATCAAATGTTTCCTGTCAAGGACTCTACAGAGCACTGCGAGAAATTAAACCAACCCATTTCTACGTCAGTAAGTGCTCTTTTATTTAAGCCTAAAAACAAACGCAGCCTTGTCTTTCCTCTGTGTCCTGAATCCGTATCAGGGTCCATCTACTTCAGCATGTAATTCATGCAATGCAACTCTGTCTTACTTAAAAAATACTTATTTGGCTATTTCTCAGCATTTCGGAACCTGGTATCTCCGGAAAGATAGGTTTCCCAGGCACCCTGTGGGATTCCATGAACACTCAACACAACCAGAAATCAAATTTATCATCTGTAAAACCTCCTAAGAGTGCTGGGAACCACCCTTCCCATGTTACCATGTTGTCCCTTCTACTGGGATATAATCTTATCGTTTTGAGGGTGGAGACACAATGAGAGAGGGGGAGTGGGAGAGGGAGAAGCCAGCTCCCCGTAAGCAGGGAGCCCCATGTAGGGCTTGATCCCAGGACACTAGGATCATGACCAGAGCCCAAAGCAGAAGCTTAATGACAGTCACCCAGGTGCCCCTAGGCTTTTATTTTTCAGCTAAGAATACAAGTAACTCCCACAAATCCAGCATGTCTGAAAAAGGGAAGAGTCCTCATACGAAAAGACAGGCAGTCTCTAGTGGCCAAATGTTAGTAGGCGAGGTAAGCTGTCCTTGAATGGCCGCTAGTCTGGAATGAATCAATAAAATAATGGCTATTAGGAGCTAAAATTCCTTAATTACTTATAGATAACAGTTTCAATCTTTTTTTGATGACTGTTACTAAACCATGCTTTACCATCACAATAGTAAATAGTACTAGTAATAACAACCGCAACAAGAACTTAAGTTGAATATTTCATTTTTATAAGGTGCTTCCCTACCTCATCTCACTTGATCTCTATAATGACCCTTACAGGCTATTATTATTACTATAATGTCATAAATGCAGAAACTGAGATTCAGAAAGCCTAGGTGAACTGCCTGAAGATGTTTGTATAAACCTGTGTTTTCTAATCCCCAAGTTCATTTCCTGTCTTCGAGATCATGTAGCCACTCAAGCTTAGGTTGGGTCAGTCATGTGCTGGAAGCATCAGGGCAGGAATTAAGTAGAGCAGAGGATGTCTGTCAAAACAGGGCTTGGAAGTCTCAAAGACCAGGGCTGAGGCTTGGCTATGCCACTGACCTTGAGTGACCTTAAGGAGTATGTAACTGTTCTGGACCTCTGTTTGCCCATCATGGACTCATTAGGATTAAATACTATGACGCATGTAAAGATCTTGGACTAGTCATTGCTTGGTAACTGGTGACTGTTTCCAAACAGTCCTATCATTTGTTACAGTCATACAGTTGTGTAATTATTACCCACATTCATACAAAATGGAGGTAAAAGAAGGATGAAGTCACTTTTAGGAAAACCTTGAATGGCAGGCAAAGAAGGGTGGTTATTGAGTTATTCGTCCTCAAGATGCATCCCTACCATTTGGTGATTTTGTGAAACTACCCTTCCCTGACTATCACCAGTGAATATATCCTGTATACCACAGCTCTTTTTTCTTTCTTCTCTTATGGTGTCCAATATGTTCTAGTAAGTCTTCTGATAATCCTCCTTCACACTAAGACTGCCCACAGGCAGGGATTGTCCCAAATTCTACCACAGTACCTGGCAAATAATGGACACTCATCTACAGAAATCTGTCAAATTTAATTAATTAGAGATGACTGCATGGCACTTATAGTAATGCCTACCCATGGGAATGGCCTAATGGTGCTTTGAGTATTAGGAAGATTTTCAACCAAGTCATTTACGGGGCGGTTGATAGGAGAGGAGGGCCCAGGGAGCACAGAGCATAGACTGGAAGAAGGATGCTAAACCTGGCAAAGGGATACACAATTCAAAACAGGCATCAGGGCAAGGGATTTAATATGCCAAAGGTGAAGTGGAACTTGATGAGAGTGGGCTTGGGGAATGAAGAAGAAGCAGATCCTGTTATGATGATAGGGTGATAAGGATGCTGGTGACATTATCAACACATCTGGAGGACAAGAGAGGTTTGCAAGGGGTAATTGACTATTATGATTGAACATCATCATTTCTTTAATGATAGTAATAATTCTACACCTTTTTCAGAATCACTATGAAAATTCACATCAGTTTAAACATAACCAATAATACCATAGGAGCAACTGCTTCCCTTGTCTCAAAACATACTGTGTGGAAGAAGCTGTTTTTCAACTTTTTAGATTATCTTCAAACTCGCATGGATTCTCACCCATAGTGTCCTGAAGTTTAAAAAGTTATTTAAAGCCTTCAGCAATTTTTCCATTAAAAATTATACTCCTCTTAGGACACCTAGGTGGCTCAGTGAGTTAGGCCTCCGCCTCAGGTTCGGGGCATGATCCCAATGTCCTGGGATGAAGTCCCTGGTCAAGCAGTCAAGTCAGGCTTTTTGCTCAGCGGGGAATCTGCTTCTCCCTCCTCGTACCTGCTGCTCCCCCTGCTTGTGCTCTCTCGCTCTCTCTCTCTCTGACAAATAAATAAATAAACATCTTTTTAAAAAAATTATATTCCTCTTGAACTAAGCTAGAGAGGTAACAGAAGACGGCAGGATTTTTTTTTTTCTTTTTTAAGATTTATTTATTTGACAGAGAGAGAGTGTGTGTGTGTTGGGGGAGAGGCAGAGGGAGAGAATCTTGAAGCAGATTCCCTTCTGAGCACAGAAGGAGTGACAGGGCTGACTCATCTCAGAAGCCTGAGGTGACGACCAGAGATGAAACCAAGAGTCAGAAGACGCTTAACTCGCTGGGCCATCCCGGCACCCGGAGGCAGGATTCTTTCCCTACTACCTAACAAAACAGTGAAACTATTGCCTGGACATTTTAGACATCACTTTCTGACTCAATTCTCGACCCCTCAAGTTTTATTGCTTGAAACAATAAAGACATGATGGAAAGGCTTTATTCGGAAATACGAATCTATAAGTTTTACTGTGGCTTAAGGGAGATGAGAGAGCTTTAAAATATTGTCTGTGATCAACTCTACAGAAAAAAAGCTCATTTGAACATCGCCCAAAATGAACACACTTGAAAAAGAAAAGTCTCCCCACCCAGCCTACACAGGGTTTGTTCAAAATGTCACGAACAACTTACCAAGCTGGTCAACGGAGTTATTCGCAGGTAAATGGTTGAGGGTAGACCAACCCTAATGTAGTCATCAAACAGCAAGGAAATCATCCACTGCATACTCAGTGTGTGGAGTTAAAAAGAAAACATTTATTTTCACATTTAAAAACACAGTGAGAGTTAGAAAAAATTATCCAGTGATGTAGAAAATGGACTAGTCTCCTTTATCTGCAACCAGGAGCCAGTCTGTGGGGAAAGGGGGCTTTAACCGTGTTTCCTTTCTGCTCTGGACCAAACCAGCATATTTCACAGCTACTTAGTAACAAGCTTCCTCAAAGCGTCTGAGTAATGAGAACGGATCATGCTCTAGCAAGGAACACTGATCAACAGAAGCCATCTCCGTTCCTGAGCTGCCTTGCCCACAGCGGGTCCCCGCCACAGCCAGACATGACATCCGTGACTTCCGTAACTGACCACGGGGCTCTGCTTGCTACTGAGCACACAAAAACAGTCTGGGCACTTAGGATACAAAATGCTAAGAAAAATGTCGTTGGACCTCTACCTGCTGGACTGGCACTTGCAAGAAGTCCAAGAAACTTCCGTCTTAAGGGAGCCAGAAGCTACAGAGCAGAATGTGCCGTAAGTTCCCTCCTTCCCCTGCTCTTCTTTCAGCCCTACTCAGGGGAAGGAAGCAGCAACTTCCTCCAAACAGCAGAGGCCAGCCCCGTTAGTCCCTGGAGCAGCACTCAGATGCTCCGGTCACGACTGCAAGGTTATGGCTTGAAAAAGAAGAAGCACATACGCAACATGAATACAGAGATAGAAACAGATATGCTGCATATGTAAGTATCTGTACACATATACACGCATGTATGTGGGCACACAAACATGCACATGTAAATGCACACATATGGGTACACACATATGCTATACATGCGTATATATGCACACATATACCTGACTACACATACACAGATGTATACACAGTTACACAAATATGAATGCCTGGGCATATTTGTACACACAGCGAAGAATGCATGCACATACACATGCATATATATGCATGCATGCATTTACATACATACTGCATGCACACAAATGTACACATACATACTTAAGGTATGTGTATACATGCATCTATATACATGCATTGCATCTGGGTGTATAGTATGTATCTGCATATATAGTATATAATGCGATATATCTAGTACATATTACATGCTACACATATAGTATGTAATGCGATACAAAGCTCACAATAATCAATGTGGTTTGTGATATACATGAAGGAGAACAGTTTCTCTTCTCTTGGAAGCACGGATCTGCATACCCCTGTATGAAGCAGGTAATGTCCTGGCTGGAGCAAAAGTAAAACTGGGAATTGGAAAACCATCATGGAAACCGTGATTGCATATAGTACCCAAATATTTTAAAGAAATGTGAAGTATGGGGCGCCTGGGTGGCTCAGTCGGTTAAGCGTCTACCTTCAGCTCAGGTCATGATCCTGGGCTCCTGGGATCCAGCCAGCATCGGGCTCCCTGCTCAGCAGGAAGCCTGCTTCTCCTCCCTCAGCCCCTTCCCCACCACACTCCTGTGTGTGCAAGAGTGCTCACTCTTTCTCTCTCTTTGTCTCTCTCTCTCTCTCTCTCTCATGCATGCTGTCAAATAAATAAATAAAATCTAAAAAAAATTAATTTAAAAGAAAATGAGAAGTAGAGATTTATGAGCTGTAAACGATTTGAGTAATAAATCTTTTTTAACAGGGACCTCTTTGTAATTCAATGAAAGCATGGACTTTTTGTCCAGAAAAGAAAATGTAATCCCACATATAACCATGTATATGAATTCAGTCTGTCCTGGATCCTCCAAAGGTTAGGAACACCTGGCCTACTAAAGATTTTGTAATTAGATTCTTCTAACCTTAAATTCCATTCCCCAGCACAAACTCATCAGAAAAATTTTGATTGTAAGTGCATACCCTCCCCTCTTCATATTATTGAAAGTTTCTGAACATTATTTGTTATAACTCTCTCGTACTGAAATCTACTAAATATACTCAGAAATAAATAAGTGAGCAATTTAAAAAAAAAATCCGGAACTGGAGACTACAGTAAAATTTCTAGCTCGTATTTCTAACATTTCTTATGAACTTGAACGAGAGAAGAGTCAAATGTTACGTAAGAAAAGCTTACATAAGATCTGTACATTAGGAGGTATTTTATAAGCTCAATATTAAATTACAGCTGCAAAACACACATTCGGACTCATCCATATGGGCAAATCTTACATTTTAGAAAGGGCACTAGGCAAATATTACTATTTGCAAATGCAATTCCTTCCTTCGATCAGCAAAACATATCTCTTTACTTTTTGAAATTTGGATCTGATTGTACTTCAAAGCCTTTTCTCTGGGAGACCTCTAACTTGAAAGATAAATCAAACCATTCAAGGCACAGGAGAAAAAGATCTGTGATGAGCTCTGAAAAGAGCCACAAGGCAGAACCACACTTTTGAGGAGAAAAAGAGCTACACGGTACCTACTTCTGACTCTCCCACCAACACCATTCATGATTTGCCCATCTCGGAGGGCGACAACAGTAATCTCTAACCTTCAGAGCCAGGTACGTTCTCTTGTTTGGCTACCCAGGGAACTGCTGAGTAACAGAACAGCAGAGAAACAGAAGGTCGTGGCCTTGAGAAAGGAGGTACAGGCAGACAGGCGGAGATGGTTCTGTCTTACTGAGGAGAGACTCCCAGGGCAGGCTGGACAGGTGGCCAACTCTGGAATCTGCTCACTTGAAGTTACCATATCACTCACTATCCCATTCCCCTCTACTCCTGCCAGACAGGTATCTGGAAAGCAAATATGCATCCGCGCTCCAGATGTAGGGTAATGCAATTAAGAATTTATCTTTCTCTGACAATTATAAGAGCAATCTTCAGAGGAAACCATCTAAACTTATAAGGATCCTACTTTATCTTAGAGTTCCATTTTAACTAATGGTTTCTAAATTACTTGAGTGGAAAATTAAGAATGCAAAACTTCACTTAAAGATGCATTAGGAACAAAGTGTTTTTGCAGTAAAACTTTCATTAAGGAAGCTATGTACACATGCATTTAAAAATACACATCTATTTCTTCAGAATCCAGGTAAAGAGATAAAGTAATCTGTTTGAATTATGATGTCTGGGGCCATGCTGTGCTTAGACTTCTAAAATGGATAAATTTAGGATTTTGGAAAATCACAGTTATCCAACAGTGAGTTCCAAATGCAACCATTTTCTCTCCTACTTTCCTATTTAAAGTCAAAATGATTTCTGTTTCAAAACATAGTTTGATATCTTGGCAGGCGGGAGGTACTCCTTTGTTGAAAAACTGCATTGGAGAATTGGCAAATAAAAGGTAAAATTTTAAAAATATCAATGCCTTCTCCACACCCGTGCTTCTCCAACTTTAATGTAGGATAAAGCTATGCATCAACTAAAGATCTTGTTAAAATTCAGATTCTGATTCAGTAGGTTGGGGAATGGCTCCAAATTCTTCATTTCTAACAAGCTCCACGGGGACAGCAATATTGCCCAAGCGTCCCAAGGCCACGCTTCCAGGATCAAGGAACCAGCACAATCGCTCTCAGCCTGCTTTCTGCCACCCAACACATAAAGATCATGTCTAAGTACACAGGAAGCACTTTCTGAAGCATGCCCAGGGGCTCTCTATATTCCCAGGATATTTGGTAAGATGTCACTCCTAATATGTGCTCAAGAAAGCATATCAGACAATACATATGACAGTTATGTAATTATAAGTGAAATTTTGAGTTGGCGCTGATTTATAAGACGGAAGTAAATCATTTGCAAAACTTACTACTTTATTATCATCAAACTGGTTAGCCTTGTGGCTCTTACTCCTGTTCCCTGGGAAAATTAAGAACTCTTATTAAATAAGTAAATACATTCCTGCTGCCATTTATCCTTGAGTACTTCCACAGTACTGCCCTTTGGAGAAGCAGCTCATTAATAAATCAGTCTTTTGAAATTGGGGGCACACACCATGTGACCATTCATTTGCGTCTCAGATAAATGTTAGCATGTCTTTTCTCTTTCTATGACACGTAATAAGCATGGCCTGTCTTTTCCGACTGGAGGACACGTCGTCTCTTCCCACCTCGGTTTCAGCGATTCCGGAGGACGCCAGCTTCAGGAAGAACCACCCCAAGAGACACAGAGCTCACAACAAATTGTGTTTATACCACTCAATGCTGTTTTAAAACTTATCCATCCTAAAAATGTTCTCCAAAATCAGTAGGAATTCTTCCAGTCATTTATATGCAAACAGACGCAGACATTTAATTTGGCTTATTTCTCAACTCAACTCCTGATTATTATCCAATGATTTCTGTGATTCTGCGGTGAGAACCACTGTTCTAAATTAGAGAATGAGCTTTCGCACCACAATCTCGCTTACAGGATTAAGCTTGATAAGAGAATGTTGCTCCAATACTCACATGCTGGTGCTTGGCACACAGTAGGCACACACAGAAAACTTTAATTGTGACCTAAATCCAGAGACTCAATAAACAGAACTGCCTTAGAAAATACCAGCATACGAAAACACAGTCTCATCCCCATGACAGGCACACATCAGCTCTAACTCATTGAATTAATCAGGGTTTTTCACTTAGATTCATCATTCTTAATGTAAAAGGCTGAGAGCGGGAAATTAACACAGCCTCCTCCAGATCCTTTGTTCCAACAGTCCATAATAGTAAAATGACACAACAATTCACTCAAGATCAATTTCTCCACAGCACAACACCACTTACCATGGCGTATGTCATTGGGCGCATTTCATTCCTTATTTAAAATCCACGGGTGTACCACCTTATTATTACATTTAAAATAAGAGAGAGTCGAATTTGAGAACATGAGGATGCCCCAAACAGATCTTCTTAATGGTTCCCAAGCTGGCCCTGAACCCGGAGGGCGAGACGAGAGGGAAGGCAGAGGCAGGCCACTATGCGTAGACAGGTGGCAGTTTTAACCAACAGAGGAACTTACTTCTGAGGCTTGTCATGGGGGTCATGGGGGTCCCAGAGGAGGAGGTCTCTGCACCGCCTGCCAGAATCTTAAAGTTTACAGAGAGGCCTCCATGGGGCTCAGTCACATCTACCATCCAAGGGACTCAACATCACATGGCTCTCTCAAGCGTGCAAACTTGGAAATGGCTCTTGGGGTTGGAAGAAGGGGAGGGTGGGCAGAGTGCACATTCCATAGACCGAGGAGGGGCTAGCTTACAGGTCAGCCAGATGGGGGAACTCTGTGCCTTCTCCAACACTCCCTTCCTCCTGCAGCCACGGGCACAGAGCTAAAAAAACATTACAGCAAATGGTCTTCTGTGGTGTAATCAACCGAGAGTCCCAGGGGTTCCAGGAAGTCACCCAAGGGCCACTGAATGGTTGGAAACCATGTTGGAGAAAAGTAACGGAAGTGCAAAAAATATAAAACAAAATAAGATCCAGAAATGGCAGTGTTTAAAAGAACAAGGCAATTTTAGACACAGGAGGCTACACCGGGATTCAATCACGCTGAGCTTTTTTTGTTCTGGCTCCCTGTGAAACCAAAATGGCCAGTCCACTGTAAGTGTCAACTCTAACAGTAACAAAATCGGAGCAGTCATGACCCTCTCCTCCACTTCTGAAGAGGGATTCATGTTCCCACTCGTCCTGGGGACACGGTGTGGGCACAGCCTGTGCTACCCAGTCAAACAAATAAAATGAAAACAGGCGAAGGCACTTGACAGGAGGCTGACCCGGAAACACCTCTCCTTCTGTCACGGGCTCTCCACATCCGTTCTCACACACTCTCACATGGTTTCTCCTGCTGTGTCCCTTCCTCTAGAGCTTCTAGAAGGAAGGCCAGTTATGACCTATAGCTTCTCCCTCAAGACTCCTGGCGGCTCTCCAGGTAACACCAACACAGCGAGCGGCTTTCTCAATCCCATTTTCTGAAAGGATCAATACTCAGTCTAGGTCAGGAATGACACAAGGAGGGGGAAGAGTCCTTATCTGCTCTTTTGTCAGCTTGGCCTCTTGTGCTGGAAGAAATGAAAGCCCACTCTGGAGAAACACTTCAAGAAAACCTCTGTTCCGGGAAGAATCACTTTCTCCTTTCCTTCTTTTATTTTGTTTTTGCTTTTGTAGTCGTCCACATGGGTATCACTGGTTTTGTTCTTGTTTTTTAAGACGGAAAACAACGGCACGGAGGAAAGGTTTGAGATCTGGGATAGACAAGAAACATGCTCAAAGCATACAGCAAAGCTGCCAGTTTGGGCACACATGGATCCACTGAGGAACGTTACTTAATTAAATGGTTGGATTGGTTAAAACATCGTGCTTTTTAAATGCTGAGTAGCCAGGTCTCTTTCCCTTTCTCTACATGCCTGTGTTGACTCAACGGGAGGGAGCGGCTAAGTGACCGGCCAGATGGCAAGACAAGCAGATAGTTCAGAGAAGGGGAAGGAGCTGTTGCCACCAGGCCTTTTCTGTCTCCACCTGCCTTTCCTGAGGTGAAGAGCCAACCCACGGAGGAATTTCTCTCAGCACCTAACATCACTGCTGTGATATCGTTTGGGGAGGTACTGCCTTTTGTGGATTAGCTCATTTACTACATGCAGTTCGGCCAAAGGAAGAGGATTTAAGGACTGTTGAAACCGGGCAGCAGAAAGGGCTCAGAAAATATGCACCTGTGGCATCCGGAGAGAATATTCTGCAACATCAAAATAGAAGAAAAAAAATCAGAGAAAGTTAATTCTCACTTTGTTCAAGAAGTATTTCAGCAGTAATTGGAGAGGTATTGAAAACATCCCCATAAGATCATCGGAATCAATAATCATTAAAGAACCTGTATGCATCTCAGCCCATATTCTAAACCACACACTATTTCAAATGTTAACACAATACCATCTCGTACAGACCTAGTGTCTATGTGACATCCTGAGACCACTAAGTCAGACACTTACGCATCAACCTCAGTATCCTTCTTTCCCTAACTCTCCTATACTCACTCAAGCCCAATCCCACTGATTTTATCAAATGCTTCCTCTCTTCCTTCTCTGTCTGCTGCTGCCTGGGTTCAGTAATTCATCACGGCTTGTCTAGGACTAAGGCAACATTCCCCATTCCACCCTTCAGGGCTGGCTATGATGTGGGTTTTACCTTAAGGGCGAACAGGGGTTGCCCCCAGCTATGCCTTTACTCCCCCGAAATAATGAATCCAGGCACCAGACTCTACAATCTCCCTAAAGGAAAGGACATATTTTTAAAATTATCAGTCACGTAATGTCTGCTCCCCTTACTATCCATCAAAGGGTTTTTTCTAAGATGATCATCTGGTGTTAACCCTCTACTTAAAAACCTTTCATTTCAAAGGCTTTGAGGCCACTGCTTTTAGGATAAAGTGAATAAAAGTGACACGTCTTTTTACGTGAGCTGTAAAGCTTTCAAGGACATTGGCCCACCACATCATCTTGCCTTTGCTCGCTACAATTCATGCTACATTCATCTAAAACTAACTTTAGGCACCCAACTTAGCATATGGTTCCACGGCTCAGTTTATAACTCCTTCCCCCGAACGTGAATCTTGAATATGCGTCCATGAACGCATTCGCTGGATGGGTATAATTCATGTTAAATTCATCGTAGAGCCCCTACTGTCTGCTCTGGACCGTGGTGCCCAGGAAACGTTCAATTAGTAGTTGCTGAATTATTGTAATTGGACACCAGGAGTTACTAATGCATTCCTCTGCTGATGTCCCCAATGCCTCTGAAGTGCCAGAGAGGAGAGAGTGGACTGGCGAGGAGGTGGAATGAAGTTTGAAGATTCATGCTTTGACATTTATATTAAAAATCTGTCAGGGAGAGAGACTAAGCAGCATATTAGTTGCATTTAACTCCTCTGTGACTTTAAGTGATAACCCTGTCAAGGAAAAGCATGTGGAGAATGTCTTAGAATAAAATCATAAAAAGATTCCCCCATTAGCAAGACGTTAATTCTGCTTTCAAATACTTGGTTAAATTTTGAGGTCATTTGGGTATGTTCATATGTCTCTCTCTTTTAGAGGAAAGCTCTAAAAGAAGTATGAAAGGTGTGGAAATCATAAGGAGCCGCACAGTAGAATGCAACGGTTTTCATGTGGCAGGTTTGCGTGTGTGCACACACATACACACGCACAGAGTACACAAAATTCCACTGTAAGGTTATTTTGTTTTTCTAAGATCTTAGAAACTATAGCAGCAGCATTACCTACTTCATACACATATGATTAAAAATCATACTCCATTTGTGTTTAAAATCCCCCCATGGCTACCCGCTGAGTCCTGAGCGTGGGTCACCACGTGATTCCTCATCCAGGTCATTCCCATGTCTCCAGTGACACCAAGCGCCATCCTTTACTCTATCAAGAGAGGCTCCCTGCAATTCCCCAACAGGCCATGATCTGCCCTACCTCCTTGGCATTATGCTTATTCCTTCTGTCACTTCCTTTTTCAGTATCTCTGCCTATCTAAAATGCTTTCTCTGTTTCTCAAATGCTACTCCAATATCACTCCTCCTGTAAAATCTCACCATAGTAAACATCTCTCGTACTTGTTTGCCCAGTACTCTTTTTCCTTCTCATTTCTGGAAAACCGACTCCCCGTGGCTTAGCTGGGGACTGCGGCTACACCCCCAGGGACATAGTCTAAGCCAGAAAATCAGAGCTCTCGGTCCCCTGACCACCTCGCTGAGCTCACTGGTCTCAGGGAGAAACTAGGAAGAGTTATAAAGGACCCTTCTTTCAGAGAAAAGGGAGAATGGTGTGCAAAACAGGGGGAAAAAAGCATAAAAAACAAGGTGACTCTCAAGGTGACTTGAGAAGCCGGCTTCTTGTTTCAAAGAATAAGACAAATGTATTGCCTCTGGAACCAGAGCTGGAAGTCAAAGAAAAGCCCTCAAGGCTGGTTTTGAAAGGTAGCTATTAAGTGAAAGATCTAGAGGTCCCTCCTCTGTCTTATACCATACATAAAAACCAACTAGAAATGGATTAAAGACTTGAATGTAAGACCTGAAACAGTAAAACTCCTAGAAGAAAACACAGGCAGTACGCTCCCTGACATCAGCCTTAGCAATGATTTTTTTGGATTCAACACCTAAAAGCAAAGGCAATGAAAGCAAAAGCAAATAAGTAGACTTTGTTAAATTAAAAGGTTTTTGCACAGCAAAGAAAACCATCCACAAAACAAAAAGGTAGCATATAGAATGGGAGAAAATATTTGTTAATCATATATATGATAAGGGGTTAATGAAGAAATATATGAAGAACTTATAAAACTCGCTGGAAGGAAAGAGGGAGGGAGGGAAGAAGGAAGGAAGGAAGGAAGGAAGGAAGGAAGGAAGGAAGGAAGGAAAGAAAAGGAAGGAATGGTGGGAGGGAAGCAGGGAGGGAGGAAAAGAAAGGAAGGAAGTGAGGGAGGGGGGAAGGAGGATGGGCGGGAGGAAGGAGAAGGAAGGAGGGAAGGAGGGAGGGATGAAGCTGAGAAGAAAACATTGATTTCAAGGTGGACAGAGGAACTGAATAGACATTTTTCCAAAGAAGACATACAAATGGACAACAGGTGCATGAAAAGGTGCTCATCACCACTAATCATCAAGGGAATGCAAAGTAAAATCACATGCGCTATCACATGGAGAATGGCTATCATCAAAAGAAAGGAGGTAGTGTTGGAGAGGATGTGGAGAGGAAAGCTTCATGCACTGCTGGGGGCAATGTAAACTGGTGCAACCAGTACGGAAAACAGTATGGAGGTTCTTCCAAAAATTAAAAATAGACTTACCCCGTGATCCAGCAATCCCACTCCTGGTATGTATCCAAAGGAAATGAAAACAGGATATCAAAGAGATAGCTGCACTTTCGTGCTTCCTGCTGTATTATGCACGGCAACCGAGTTATGGAAACAACCTAAGTGTCTGTCATAGGGTGAATGGATAAAAAAGTAAGATGTGGTAGGGATGCCTGGCTGGCTCAGTCAGTAGAGCATGCAACTCTTGATCTCGCAGTCATGAGTTTGAGTTCCACACTGAGTGTAGATCTAACTCTAAAAAAGGTGGTATATATACACAATAGGATATTATTCAGCCATGAGAAAAAAGGATATCCTGCCATTCTAACAACACAGATGGACGTTGAAGGCATTACACTAAATGACATAAGTCAGACAGAGAAAGACCAATACTGCATATGATAGCACTTATACAGAATCTAAAAAAGGAAAACTCATAGAAACAGAGATTAGAATGATGGTTGGCAGAGGCTGGGGGGTCAGGGCAAAGGGGAGATGTTGGTCAAGAGTACAGACTTCTAGCTGTAAGACAAAAAAGTTCTGGGGATCTGATGTACAGCCTCGATCTGATGTGCTGACTCTAGGTAACAATATTGCATTGTATACTTGAAAGTTTCGAAGAAAGTAGCTCTTACACTTCTCACCACACACCAAAAAATGGTAATTATGTGACGGAACGCAGGCATTAGCTAACCCTATGGTAATAACGATTTTATAATATTTAAGTATATCAACTCAACATGTTGTACACCGTAAACTTACAAAATGTTCTATGTCAATTACATCTCAACAAAGCTGGAAAAAAAGTTTTAAAAAGATGCTTTATTTCAAAGAAAGAAAGAGAGAGAGAGAAAGATTGATTGATCTGAAAATCTTTGTGCTAAAATAACCTCACACTGGGGATTAACAACTGAAAGATCAGTTGACTCTCCAATGACACAGGTTTGAACTGTGCGGGTCCACTTATAGGTGGATTTTTTTCAATAAATACGGTGCAACAATGTATTTTCTCTTCCTTATGAGAGGAGTATTTTATCCTCTCTAGTTTATTTTATTTTAAGAATACAGTGTATCATATGTCATATGTATTGCTCAAGTGTTCATGTTATAGGTAAGGCTTAGCGGCCACTGCAGCCCTACTGCAATTCAGTTTTGGCGGGAGTTACACACAGCGGATCAGCACCCCTAACCCCCACGTTGTAATCAGTCAAGTCTTCACACAGAAAGGCACAGCACAACATAGTGGGGAAGAGACAAACTTTAGAATAGACAGGCTCTGGAACTTTCCAGCTTCCTTACTTTGAGTAAGATGCCTGAATTTTCTCAGCCTGAGTCTGTGCATTATTAAATGGAAATAATAATATGACAAGAGCAGAGCTTTTGTATAGATTATAAATGACACACACAAAGCACATAGTGCAGTGTCAGAAGCAAAGTCGTGTCTCCACAAATCCTAGGCTTCAAGACTATAATCTTTAAGTGATGAAGTTCTAGAACCTGGGTGAGGTTCGGTGGGCTGAGGTCCGGAGCCGATGACCAAGAAAGAATTCTTGAGACATCTTTGGTGCAAAATGGTGGTTTATTAAAGCACGGGGACAGGACCCGTGGGCAGGAAGAGCTGCTGCCCCGGGTTGTGAGGGATGGCAGGTTATGTACCCTGCGGTTGGGGGAAGGTGAGGGAAGGGGAGGTTTCAACGGAGCTTTCATATGCTAAAGAGGTCTACAAGGTTGGGGAAGGCAGGGAAACAGGTTTGAACGGAGTTTTCATATGTTAAAGGAGGCCTCCAAGGTGCAGGGAGGCTTGATCAATGTTGTCTTTTGGCAAGCCATTAACATCAAGATGGTTGGGAGATTCCTGGTGGAATGTCATAATCCTGCTATCAAGCGTCTTTGTTAGTGAGATTTAGGTATAGAAGAAACTTTCCTTCTAGCCCAGCCTCCTTCAGTTTTGTTTATGGAGGGGAGGGTGACATTAAGGCTTGAGGAACTGAGTCATTTGCCTCTGGAAATTGTGCTATTGATAATGTAACTTCTTTGTTAAACCAAGGGAGACTCCTGTCTTGCGGGATTGTGATCTCAGCAAGTTAACTATTTGTTTTGGCAGTCAGGGGTACCTGAGGAATGCCACACACATCACAGAGGGGAGCGGATGGAGAGGGGTTGCAAGGTGCCAGCTTTCGCTTTGTCCTCAGCCAGCCTCCTGCTCCCTCATCATAAGGAAGGGTTTCTGAAAGTGCAGACTGCCTACCTGCCTATTAAAAATGCCTGAGCCCCACAACCAACCTACACGAGCCCACTGAACCAAGAATGGGGCCCCCGAAATCTGCAATTTAACACCCTTCCCAGGTTGTCCTCAGATAAGAATCCTAAACCTGAAAATTCCTAAAATACAGTGGGAGCCAAAGAAATTAAGACGGAGATGACAGGTAAGGGTCAGGGCAGAAGGGAGGGCCAGGGGCTGACCACTGCTGCTGACAGCAAGAGCAGTAAGGACAACACTCTCCAACAGTAACAACACAGTATGCGCCACATTGTTCCCTGCCCACAGAAGGGGCAAGCTTTAATCCTCACAACAGCCCCAGGAACTCTGTCCTATTGTTATTCCCACATTTCCGATGAAGAAAGGGATGTTCAAAGAGGTCCAGTAACAAGAGCTGAGACCACACAGGGTTTTAATGATGGCCCTGAGGGAACAGAAGGCCAGCTGAGGACAAAGCAGAAGCTGATACCCCGCACCTCTCCTCCCCCCCAGAGAGGATATGTGTGACATTCCTCAGCCACTCCTGGCTGCCCTGAAGCCAAGGAAGGAAAAATAACTGACTTACATCCTGCGGGACAGGAGTCTCCCTCAGTTTACAAACGTTTCAGCAATCTACAAGAACAAAGCATTTCTATCAATAACCTACCTTCCAGAAGGAAATGCAGATACAGTTAAAGGTCCTTATAACCCGCAGCCTCTGACAGATACTTCAAGCAGGCAAGGTAACTCCAGGAAACTCCCAACCATCTTAATGTTAATGACTTGCTAGAGGCAAAAACAACCTTGGCAATGGCTAGACCTAGGTATCCTGTGAGTCTTCTTGAACATATGAAAATCCTTTTGAAACCTCCCTTTGCCTTACCTCCCCCAACTGCCAAGTATATAATCCATCACCCTTCACAACTCGGGGGCAGCAGCTCTCTCTGCCCACGGGTCCTGTCCCCTGTGCTTTAACAAACCACCATTTTGCACCAAAGACGTCTCAAGAATTCCTCCTCCGTCCTCGGCTCTGGACTCCACCCCACTGAACCTCCCCTATATTCCAAAACCACATCAGTGAAGCTACAAATCGAGCCCAGGCGGGTGATTTCCACAGGACAAGTTCCCAACCGCAGTGCCCCGACAGAAAGAGATGCCCCAGTATTGCCACACATGCTACCATTGTTAGGTCCGTGATCAAAGGAGTGAGACCGATGCAAAGCGAAGGTCGAGCAAAGCTTTATCTTGTGCCAAGCATCGAGAATCAAACCAACCGGTCGGGGCCGCCTCTTCCAGAGAGAGTGACCCCTCCCAGCCTCACAGACTAACCTTTACAGAGCAAAGGCCCTGTGGTTGGGCCTGGCCACACACAGGTGGCCAATGAGGTTGCAACACACAGAGAAAGCTGCACAGTCATGCTAGGTCCCACACGGGCGGCCCGTTGAACTACAACTCACCCCACAGTGGCTATTTGAACTAGCCTATCACTTGGGTCAGAACTGGTGCCCAAAAGGCGCCCAAAAGGTGGGGCCCACACTCCTTGGTAGCTAGGGAGACAATGGGCCACTGATCGGATGTCTCCACCTGGCCGGACTCATCCCTGCATTCTGGTTCTGTTACCTCCACCTGACGTGACCTGCCCTTGTATTTGGGCTCTGTTATCAGGGACTGGTCGACCACATTCTACTGGTTTCCTGGACTTGCTTTTAAGTAAGTTCCCCTGGGGTGGGGGGTGGGGGGCAGGGTCAGTTTAAGTTTTACTGCATAAACAACAAAATCACTGTTTAACCGAGAGATGAAATCGCTCTGGCTACATAGGCCCTTACACCATGAGCACCGCCCCCCGCAACAAAATACGGCACCATGAACACAAGCATGGGAATCCCCCCCCGCCCCCCCGACAGGTTTGCTTTCTGTCTCCCCAGTACAAACACAACCGCATGCCCATGTCTGCCCCAATACGGCAGCACTCTCCAGCCCCGGGGAATCCACTGACTACAAGCCCCACGGGCACAGGGACGTGCCTCTGTTTTCACCCAGCGCTCCCCAGGGCTCCCCAGAAGAGCCTGCCATAAACAGGAAGGGACTTGGCAAATACGAGTTGAGTGATGGATCCCCCAGGGTGGGTTCGGAATCCAACAATCCAACAATCCAACAATCCACACGTTCTTCAAATAAACATTTGCAACGCCACTGCTTGCTCATAGAGAGTCTTTTCAAGTTACTTATACAAATGCCATCTGACCTATAAACACAGCTTCCCCTGCCTTCTGAAGACCTCCACAGGCTCCCCTTTAAAATCCAATTATTTCCTTAAAGCCCGAGTCAGGTCCGGTTGGTGTTTACTGCATGACGACTGTGTCCCCCGAACCATGCAGGCAGTGTGACTTCTCAGAGGACATCACACAGGAGGTGCTTACTCAATGTCTGATAAGCTCTCCGATGTTCAAGTTAGGAGCCCACTGAATGGGAGATGAAACAGAGTCACAGACAATTTAAGAATCTGTAAGACTCAGACTCAGGGCTTCAGGGTGTGAAGTCAATGTCCTCTCCCCCAGGTAACACGGAGATGATTTAGTAAACAAAGATTTTAACACAGAAGCGCTGTAAACTTTGGGCAGACCTTCTGACTACAATGGCTTATATTTTCTTTCAATCCCATGCAACAGGAAAAATTAATTATAAGCTTATAGTGCCTTATATTTTTGTAGTACTTATTATCTCTTGATTAGATTCATCTGAATTAATTTTAAAAGGGAATTTTTTGAGAAAGATGTCAAGTCATTTATGCAAATACTCTTTCCATATACCCTCTTCAACCTTATACTTGCAGAAGTTTCAAATATGGAAAAAACACATCTAAAATCTGACAGGGTAAACACCAAAACAACATTTAATATAATGGTTTATCATGACATTAATTCATGGACAGTTTATCAAAGGCTGATAACGGATCACAGAGTGACTATCAGGATTGGGGAATGATGGATCCTACTTTCTCAAGGGGAGGCTGGACCCAATGACTCACACCTAATGAGCAGAATGCAGCAGAAGCGAAGGGATGTCACTTCTCAGATAAGGGTACAAAAGGCAGAACCTATCTTGCCAGCACCCATTTGCCCTTGTGTTAGCTAATCTGATGACACCAGTCGCCCTGTTGGGAATAATTCTATAGACAAGCCCACGCGACAAGGAGCCCAGGGAGGCCTCCGGCCAACAGCCTCAGAAGAACTGAGGACCTCAGTCCAACCACTCGTGAGGAGCTAAATCCTGTCCACAAACACGTGAGCCAGGAAGCATGTCCTTTCTGGTCAATCGCTGAGACGACTTCAATCTTATAGGACCTCCCCAGGCAGAAGACCCAGCTGAGCCGCGCTTAGATTTCTGACCCACGGAAACAGTGATGTAATACAAGGGACGTGCGTTGTTATAGCCTAATTCATTACTGGGTAATTTGTGACACAACAAGAGATAACTAACTCACCTGCCTTCTTTGCCTGGCCCCACCCCTAGGATGACCTCTGACATTAGCTGCCATTACAGTGAATTCCCTGTGAATTCAGACTGGCCTCTGGTGGCCAGAATACTGCCTGGAGCACACACAGCACTTCCTTCCACCTTCTACCCCAGGGCCTGCTTCAATGCTAGAAGGATCTCTTGGCTAGAAGGGCAAAGAATAATGGCTCTGGTGTCAGCCACACAGAGGAGGACCCAAGCAGGTAGATAAATGCCCAAACTTCTACCCTTCACCTGGACACTTTTAGAAGGCTTTCTGCATACTTCTTAGGAGGTTGCCGATGAGCCAGCAGAAATGAGCTGGTAGTAAACCTGGTAGTAGGTAGTAACTCTGATAAAGAATCCTTCTGGGGTCCTTTTCCCCTTCCCTGGCTTGCTTCTCATACCCCTTTACTTATGATGCCCATGATTGCCTCTCAAATAAACCACCTGCATTTGAAGTCTTGTCTTGGGATCTACTTTCAGAAAAAACCATACTAAGACCATGCTGACCCACTGTCCAGGAAGCAACATGGTTTATGGAAAGCAAAGGGTGTGAGAGACGGGATGTGTGGGGCACGTTTAGGGCATGGCAAACATATAGGTTGCTTAGGACAGTTTCTAAGCTTGTCTGAAAGAAGTGGGTCACTTGTTGCAATGCGGATTCCAAGGCCCTTTTCTTAGAGAATCCAATTCCTGGGAAGAGGACTAGGGGCTCTACATCTTTAACTCATAAGTGTCCCAGTGATTTTAGCAGTCAAGTTTGGGTAAGAGTGGCTTTGCAGAGTATGGACCTGTTGGGGGCCAGAGAAGAAAGAATAGAGCAAGTCTGGCCAAAAGACAGGATGGTGAAGAGCCTCAAAGTCTTTCTTAAAATACTGGAATGAGTTTTAAAGCAATGGGGAGCCACTGGGGGTTTCTGAGCAGTGGACTATGATGACCGAGGCATTATGAAAAGAAGCAGCAAGACAAGAACAGATTTCCTATGGCAAGAGATTGCTGAGCTATAATATTGGGAAAAGGAAGGCCCATGTAGAGGTTACTGCAAGTACTCAGATGATGTGGAATACAAACTCAAGTGAGATAATTGACCACAAAAAAAAAAAAAAAAGAATAGCATTTCATAAAATAAGCTTGAAATTTGAATTAAATAGGCTCACTTCACAACATTCCACTCCCTGTACTGCCTGCAGACTACATTTGTAGGGCTTCTGTGCATCTCTTTATCATTCGTGGCATGTAGTATTAATCTCTTTCTGGTAATTAATTACCATTACATTACTCTCAAAGTTATAGAATTTTCTCAGGGGAAAACTCTACTGCGCACTTAAAAAATGGATGGTTATTTATGTAGCCGGACCGCTTGGAAACATTTACATTTTTCCTTTATGATGATTAAAGCCTAATGCAAATAGAGTTTTTAACATAGGTTCCAAACATAATTTTTTTATGTGTATAATTGGAAGTTTGACACTTACCTGAGTGTTAGTTTGGAAGTTAAGCAGATTTTCTAATTAAATCAAAGAAGAGATTCATTACTGCTTTGAAACAAAATGTTAAAACAAAAAGAAAGAAAGTATACCAATATAGTCTTTGTTTGGGGCTGCATTTTGCTTGCTTATTTGTTTGTTTGGGGGCAAAAGGATTAAATGGTAACTATCACAATAGATTGCCCACATTCTTAAGACAGAAATTTATTACCGCTACCATTTTTTTTTTAAGATTTATTTTTATTTATTTATTTGAGAGAGAGAGAAAGGAGAGAGGGAGACGGGGAGATGGGGAGAGAGAGAGAATCTTCAAGCAGACTCCCCACTGAGCATGGGGCCTAACCCAGCGCTGAATCTCACAATCCCGAGATACAACCTGAGCCGAAACCAAGAGTCAGAGGCTTGACCAACTGAGCCACCCAGTGCCCCTATTGTTACCATTTTATAACCAAGGCATCCTTACTCTCTCCACCCGTTTCTCCTCCTCTTTGCCCTTCCCCGTCTTCCCTTCTCTCATTGTAGAAGAGTTGGAAGTGTAGGGAACAAAAATACCAATTAATCTCAAATGAGATGCAGCCTTTCTTTTTGTTACATCCCAAGTAAGATACAAGAATGAGGACTGGAGAGTATGGAGTTGGTTTCATTGGTTTTCATCCCAGCCACGATGCTTGCATGCCACATGCCCATGGATACCAAAGTTAGTTTCAACCTCATGGGACAGCTATAAAGACTAAATTAAACCACAAGGATGAGACTCTTGGAAGAAAGCCTGATGGCTGACAAGAGCCCGTCTAGGGAATAGCGCTCCATCTGTATCATACCTCACGTCGTAGAGGCGTCTCGCCACTATCCCTGCTGCAGGCTATAGTGGAGAAGGTGCGGGGTGCATGGGCTCCTCCACAGTCTTTTCTGGCTGCCTTGTTCATAGACTCCCCCCCACCACCCTGAATACCATGAAAACCATTAAGTCTCCGCCGTCAAGCATTCGCAGTCTACCAGGAGAAATGGAAGTGCGTATATTTACTGGAGAATGAGGACGTCTCACTCCTGCATGAATCCTTGCACTTTTATTAGCACTGAAATAGGTTGTGCTTCTGTTTTTCATTTGATTCACTTGATTTCACAGGTATTCCTTCTGCATTTATCTGTTGTAATGGATACTAAAATTAAGCACCATCTTCTTAGTTCGTTCAAAGCCGTCTGACTGGGGGGAGAGGGAACCAGATACCACTATTCTTGCAGTCTAATTGGATTATCTTCAGAACAGAGCTAAATCAGGAGGATCCACATCCTCTTCTAATGTCTTACATCACTCAACTGTCTATGCATGCAATCCTACAAACCCTCAGCTTTTCACTAAGAGACCAACAGGTCAATCTATGAATGAACTAATATTAAGCATTTAGTGAGATTAATGGAGACAGAAAACTGAATGGAACCTAAAAGATATTCTGAAAAGGAAGAAAAAAGCAGGAGAAGGAAGGAAGGGAGGGAGGAAGGGAGGAAAGGAGGAAGGGAGGGAGAAGTGGAGGGAGGGGGGGATAAATGGAGGAAGGGAGAGAGAGAGCAATGTTGAAAAGAGAGAGATAAAATGACAGTATTCAGTAGGAAGAAGATCAGCAGAATTACCTTCGGATACAGCAGATCAGGTTTAATTAATAGAAGAAAGAGAATTAAGCTACTGAATTCAGGCAAATATATATTTAGGAAAACAGCCAAAGAAACAAGGATAACTTTGTGATGTTTATATTCACACCCAGCCACAGAGGCTGGATGAGCCACAAACACGTGTGGAAATCCATCAAAGGCAGTGGGGGAACATCTCTGAGTCTAAAGGCACCTACATCAGTCCTGGTGGCCTTAGCAACCAGACCTCCCAGGCATGCAAATAACATGGAAATAAGAAAAGGCATAACGTGTTTAAAAAAAAAAAAAAAAGCATTATTCACAGAAAGAGCAACATGAGGTACAACCAGAGCATGTGGGGAAGGGACCAGAGGGGAATCTGGGAAGTGCATCTGCAGGAAGTAGAGAATGAAATGTTGAGGGGGTTAGAAATGCAAATGATTGGATTAACTCCCAAACTTAAGAGTTGTTGTGTTACCTATGCACGTCCACTGCCTTTCAGTCCCTGTACATAAAACAAGTATTTGCAAATCAGTGGCCATTGCTTCAAGAAGCAAAGTCCCATTTCTGGGGAACACCCGGGCTCATTTCCCTAGGGTCAAAAATTTGCTTGAATAGCTAGAAATTTTGCCAGTGTCCTGCACTGAATATCTTCCCTAGCCCTTTCTCCAGCTATGGAGCGGAGGAGAGGGGCAGGATCTAGGTGTGTCCTCTCCTCTCCAAACCTGTTTGTCAATTACAAGGTAGTCTGCCAAGAAGTTGAGGCAACAGTGAGCGTGGTGGGGAACACAGACCAGCCTTGAACAGTAAACAGGATCAAGAAAAAGTGTGTCTTCCGCCAGCCTTGTGCATTTGGAAAGGCAGCTGTGAGAGTGAAGAGGCCAGAATGAAAATGCACCAATGCTTTTAGTCGTGAGATCATTACCAGACTATGAACTTGGTGGCTCGGGGAAAGGGACTTTGCCATTGCCGCACAGAAAACAATACAGCCTCGCCTGCGTTGCTGCTGTTTGCCAATTTTGAGGCTATTTGTCCAACCCTGTGCTAAATTCTTATATTCACCATCTTATTTAGCTCTCCCTACAAATGTTTAAGGTAGATACTGTTGTTATTATCCCAATTTTCCAGGTGAGGAAAACCTGAGCTCAGGAAATCTTAAAAACCTGGCCAGAGTCATAACAGGACTGCCAACGGCAGGACTGGATGCAAATCACGGCAGTCTTAGTCCAAAGCTCATTCTGCTACTTCTCTGCTATACTCCCTCCCAACTGATTCCTGCCAAGTAACCTTATTAATTTAATTTTCAGTGAGAATCTAAGCTATCTGTATCAGATTCATCTATGATATGTAATCCCAAAAGATTAGGAGTAAATTACTACAACACTCACATGTCCTAATGCTAATTACCTGGAGACACCTGTAATGGTAAGACTGTTGTTCTGGAAAGCAAACAAAGAAGAAAAGAGGCAGACACGTAGGATCATTTATTTGGGGAACTTTTCAATCTCCATGAACTTGTACAAGAATCCCACATTTGTTCCCACGGCTTTCCTAAAGTCATCTCCTTTTGGGGACTTTCCAGAAGCATATATCTATCTTTTATTTGATAAGGGAAGAAGAACAGTAGGGCCTCAGTACAGAGATGAAAAAGAGAGCCTAGACATAACACGGAAGTACAGCATCCACAAGGGAAAAACAAAAGGAGGCTTACTTTAAATTATGTTTTCTTTGAATATAGAGTCCACCCCCAAGACAAGCCAGATTCTACTTCCAAAGAATAAATTTAATCTAAAGAAATCAAAGTTGTGGGTTTTTTTTTTCCTTTTTGAAGTCATAACTATATTGAGTTCTAGACAGCTTTATGAGAGATATACCAAGAGCAAAGTAAACATGGGGCCATGATAACACAAAGGTGTGGTTTTCTCTTACAGTCATGTAAACCACGGGGACTGCTTATTTTATTAGCTAAAAAAATATACAAAGCACAATAGTGATGCAGGCTTTGCTGTCATCAGGAAATAAAGAGAAATGAATAAACACAATATTTAAGGGAAATGTCATCATATGTCTCCAGTTCCAAGTGGCAATGTGAGCTTATTCATTTACCTACACACGTAACTCAAATTCCCACCCGAAGGACCAAAACTGCGTAAAAATAATCTATTTCATAACAGAAACCATAAAGGAATCAGCCAAGTATTTGCAATTTTAAGGAAGTCTATTGCTCTAAATTAAAATTAACGTGATTAGAGAGCAGATATACAAACTAAGTAATCTCATCTATGAAAGAAAATTTCTCCAAATGAAAGAAACTGTGACAAAAAAACCCCAAAACCATATAGAAGCACAACTAGAAAAAGCCAAGTGGTGGGAACCAGGAAAAACCAAGCCATAGTGTTTGATGGGGGGTGGGCGGGGTGGGTAAATGGGGAGTGATGGGGAGGGTAATGGAGGGAAATTTTAATCTTCCTAATACAAAAGTCAAGGAAACAATGTTCTATCACTCTTCCAGGTTCTGTTTTGGTGGCGTGATCAGGAAAGGAAACAACAGAAAATATCTGAACAGAGAAACACATAAACATACAAGCATACCAGTTCATTTGGTTAAGCATCTGATTTTTTATTTCAGCTCAAGTTATGATCTCGTCAGTTATGGCATCAGGCCCTGTGCGGGGAATCCACGCTCAGCAGGGAATCTGCTTGTCCTTCTTCCTCTGCTCCTCTCCCCCACTTGCCAAGCACACACACTCTCTCTAAAATAAATAAATAAATCTTCAAAAAAACCCACAAAAAACAAACAAACAAACAAAAAACAAAAAAACCCTACACACATACCAAAACACAGACAAAAATATTAAAGTAAACCCAAATATCTTGTGAAAAATACATATGAAAATGAACAGCCTTATTAAAAAAGACAAAAGAAGAGCGCCTGGGTGGTTCAGCTGCTTAAGAGTCTGACTCTTGATTTCTGCTCAGGTCATGATCTCAGGGCTGTGGGATCGAGCTCTGTGTTACACTCGCTGCTCAGCGCAGTCTGCTTATCCCTCTCTCTCTGGTCCTCCCTGTGCTCGCTCGTGCTCTCTCTCTCTCCAAAATAAATAAATAAAATCTAAAAAAAAAGACAAGAGATCTTATATTATAATAAAAAAAAATAACCAAAATGCTCATTACAGGAAAAACAATTAAAATAAATGGTACAAGAGAAAAAGAATAGAACAGTGTATCATTTATGGAGCGTTTAATGCTTGTCGGTCACTGTTCTAAGCACTGTATAGATTTTTATCTTCTTTTATATTAATAACAACCATATAAGGTAGGTACTATTTTATAACCATGTTACAAGTGAGAAAATAGAAATACAAGGTCACTAAATAACTTCCTCAAAGCCATACAGTTTACTCAATGGTAGATCCATGAGGTTTCTGCCTTTCAGGCAAAAAGGAAAAAAAATGGGCAAAACATAGCTGGCAGATTCAAACAAAAGAAAGAAAGACAGACATGCAATATTAACATAAACACTACCATTTCTCCATTTGTTTGGTGCTGAAATATTTGAACAGGAAGTTGTACACACATTCCCATAAAACAAAGCAAAGAAAAACAAACAAACATAGTAAAGACACAGAAGACAAATAAACAGTTATAATAAAATTCAAGTGACTTAAGCATCATCCTTATTAAAATACGCAGACTACAAAGTAATTCAACCAGATCATCTGCAATATCTATAGAATTTTAAATTGGTAAGAGGTCATACATGTAAATGCTATCAGTTTTTATATAAGGTATAGCCCCAATCTTCAGATAGAGTAGCAACCAGCCATGTATGACTTGTCCATAAATAAAAGAACACATGAATGAGTGAACATCTCTTTCAGTTTTTAACAGTCCAAGTTGATAAAAAATCATTTCGTAAATGTAGCACATATCTTGTTATTTAAGAAAGCACATATACAATTATCCAAAAGGCGGAAATTTCCTGGCTATAATGGATCAAATCATTTTAACGGGAAATAAATAAATCACTCAGTTTAAGGATGTATGTAATATGATATCCCATGAGGTAGGTAAAAAAGCAGATGTGTATTTCTATATATAAAAGCAATGAGAGAAAGATGTGGGAATTGATGAATGTTAAGAACACATGAATGGTTTTTATTTTCACCAATGTTTCCATGCACATGCATTTTTACATATATGCATTACATAGCTAGAAAAAAATGTGTTAAATACATCAATTTCTTTTTAATTCCTGGAGTATATATCATATTTCCCTAACATTCTATATTATTTCTCTGTAAAGTCTTCTAAGTATTCCCATAAGTAAAAGACAGTCTTGTCCTATAAATAATCTTTCTCTCCCACCCACCAAAAAAGGCTCATCACATGTTAATTTTTCAAGGAAGGTAAAAATAGTGAAAATAATTTTATAAGTAAAATGTGAGCTTTTTAGCCAGGAGTTATTGAAACAAGTTGAATAGCCATGTCTCTATGATTGTCTTTAAGAGATTCACTTAAAAAACAAAAAAACTAAAACTAAATATTACAGATATATTCATTTTTCTATCCTAACATATTCCTTTAAGGAAAAAAATATATAGTATCTTTTTTTCCTAATTTAAAAGTTAATTACTGTGCTGTAATTGCAAAGTTTGCTTTAAAAAAAAAAGAATTTATCTCTTATCATCTTTAAATTTAAAATAACTTGATGCCTGTAGAAGTAATCATTACATTCTTCCAGTGTCAGAGTCCCAGATGGCATGATAAAAAAAGGGAATAATCAATAACAATTTAGCACTCATTATGTTTATAGAAAATTATAATGATTAGATTCAACTTGTGCACATATTTTCAAAAAATGCATTTATGCATAAAATTATATTTTGTTTAATTTTAATTACATGTTACATTCTTTTAAAACGTAATTATCAAGGTATATTCTCCGGTTCCATAAATTACCCCATGAATAAAACAACAATTCAAAGTACCATTAAAAAGGTACAAATGAGGGTATATATGATCCAAGGAAAGAAAGCCTCTCAAAGGTTTCGGGAAGATGGTTGCAATTATTATGCATGATGAATGGCAACCAGAGTTTCTAAGAATAAAGACAGGAATGAGGACAAAGCGACATGTAGATTCCTGGGGGGGAAATGTATTCTGTTCACGTAAGTCAGTACTGTTACCAGAATCATGTGCTTTGAGAAGAAAATTGAAAACAGGAGAAAAATTTAAATGAAGAACATGGCTAAGAAAACATTTTCAGCAACTATGAATACCTGACTCAGATGCTTTTATCCAATTCAGTAAGCGACGGGGACTCGTGATGGTTGTTTTAGCAGAAAAGGAGCAATGTATATATAGAACTTCATTTGAGGAATATTTATTTGATAATGTCTGATTAAAACATCAAGGAAAGGAAGCCTAAATTCAAGGCAGTCAATTAAATCATGACTCTATTTCAGTGGTTCTCAAACTTATGTGCATCAGAATCCCCTGGAACATGGTCAAAATACGGATTGCTGGCACTCACCCCTAGAGTCAGATTCAACAGGTCTTGCATTTCTAGAAATTCCTAGGTGGTGCTGATGGAGCTCATCTGGGGACCACATTTAGAGAGCCATCGGTCTAGTAGTTTACTGAAAGCTTCAGGAAAACCTGAACTAGTGTGGTTCATTAGGCTCATACTGAACTGGAAAGGACAGAAAATTTAACAGTGTCTAGATTCGAGTGTGTTTATTTTTCTCCCTTACAAATTCTGGAGGAATATCTCCATGGCTCATGCAGTTGCTCAAGAATGTCACTAAAAACCCAAACTCCTCCTGCATTTCAGATCTGTATGGTATATGGCTTTTATCCTCGTGGTTTCAAGATGGCTGCTGACCTCCAGTCATTATCTCCCCTGAGGCACTAAGAAAGCAAAGAATCAAGTACTCTCTCCTAGAGAGGCTTTTTATTTTTGTTTAGAAGGACTATTTTCCCAAGGATGTATACTGAGATCTCAATAATATGTGTTACAGCCCTTTCTCTCTCCAACTCTAAAGGTGGTTGGATAGAAAGCAAAGCCAACTATTGGCTGTCATGTTTGTCCTTTTGAACAAAATCAGGGTCTTGCTAATAAAAAGTAGTCCTGGGCATTAGATAGGTGACTAGCAATGTCTGCCCCACAGAGGAGTAGAAAGTGATTACAGACATGAGAGGCTAGAGCAAGAATGTGTGGACCTTGAACATTGATTTCTAAATTCCTCAGTTCCTTCCAACCCCAGCTTTAATATAATTCCTGCCTGAAGTCTCAGGGGATGTACAACTTTCAGATTAAAGGCTCCTATGATTCAGTCTTAGAGCAACTCGAATAACTAAGTACCAGGAAGTTAACTGATGAACAGAACATCTAGGCAGATGGGGTCCCACCCACGGACAGGAGGGTTATAGCATCTGCTTTTGGCCTTAGTTAAACCACTTTCCAGGGAAAGTCATGATCTGCCTAGAAAAGGCAACTTGTTTGAGTGCTGGAGCCCAGAACAGAGGCAGTAGACAGGCACTGCTGCCAGGTGCGGAGGGAAAAATACACGATGAAGGATTCTCTCCACTATTAGTCTTCAGGAGAAATACTGTATCCATTAAACAAGAACAGGCTACTATTAAAAAAGAGTGATGAGACTACTTTTTAAAGGAGAGTTTGGGAGACACCTGGGTGGCTCAGATGGTTAAGCATCTGACTCTTGATTTCAACTCAGGTCATGATCTCAGGGTCATGAGATTGAGCCCCACATCAGGCTCCACACTCAGTGCTTAAGATTCTCTCACTCTCCTACTGCCCATCCCTGCCTCCCTCTCTCTCTCTCTCTCTCTCTCTCTCACACACACACACACACACACACGCACACACACACACACACATGCACATACACACTCTCTCTCAAATACATACATACATACATGGAGTTTGGAAATTGAGAATATGATGCACAGTCATAGTAACACACCAGATGAAGTTGAGCATGTCTCCAGCATGAGAAAACTATGGGGTAAAATAAGACAGGAATTAAAAAGACATGAACCAAAAGATCCACGAGGCCCAGAATTCAACTAACAGGAGTTGGAAAAAGTAGAGAACAGAAATAATTAGAGAGGGAAAATAAAGAGTAATAGAATACAATCTCCCTAGTTGAAGAAAAGCATCCATTCTCAGAGTGGATAGAAAGAAATAGGATATATTCAGAATGCTAATGGTAAAGAAGGAGATTCAAAAATACTTACCAAAAGGGAAAACAAAAAAACAAAACAAAACAAAAAAAGACATCCTTCCTATGAGGAACAAATAAGACTATCAGAATTCACCCAGAAACTCAGATACTGAGAGACAACACATTTCAATGCCTCAAACTTGTAAAGGGAAAAGATGTTGAACTCAGAATTCCATAATCTCCAAATTGATAATAGATATTTATAACCAATTAAATTTCCAATCAGGAGTGAGGACAAAGGAAAGATGATACTAGACATGTAAGAATTTTTAAAAGTTTACTACCACTGTGCTTGATATATGTCTTCCAATTTTACTGAGATATAATTGCCTTAGAATGCTGAATTAGACCAAGATGTACAACATAATGATTTGATATGTGTATGTATCGCAAAATGGTTATCACAATAAGTTATCATCAGTCACCTTAGATACCTACAATTTTTTTTCCTGATGAGTACTTTTGAGATTTCCTCTCTTAGCAACTTTCAAATATGCAATATGGTATTATTAACTATAACTGGCCTGCTGTACATTATATCCCTATAACTTATTTACCTGATAACTATAAGTTTTTTTTTTAATTTTTTTATTTCTTTATTTGACAGACATAGATCACAAGTAGGCAGAGAGGCAGGCAGAGAGAGAGAGGGGAGGAAGCAGGCTCCCGGCTGAGCAGAGAGCCCGATGCGGGGCTCGATCCCAGGACGCTGGGATCATGACCTGAGCTGAAGGCAGCGGCTTTAACCCACTGAGCCACCCAGGCGCCCCGATAACTATAAGTTTTTATCTTTTGAATGCATCCTACATTTTCAAAAAAGAAAGAAAAGAAAATACTCAAGGAGATAGCCCGGAAAATTTAAAGGAATACCACCCAAAAAAGAATACCATAGGATATCCTGTTTTACTTTTTTTCTTTTAGTACATATAATGATTACTTCCATATTAAAAAACAAAACAAAACAAAACAACCCTCTAAATGTAGGCATGGACAGAGGGGTTAAAAGCACCAAGGGAATAAACAGTCACATAAACAAGAGAAGGAGATGATTTCAGGAAGTGGTGAGGAAAAGCTAACTATAAAAATTAGTGCAGACATTTTTAATAGTTGTGCTCAGAAAAGTTAATGGGGTTTGACCAACATGCCATCATAAGTCACTGAAAGACAGAAGATCTCATTGGGATGGAGGGGAGAAGGGGAAACAAAACTAGATTCAAGATGCTGAGCACGACAGGGGTGAGTGAAGAGGTGAGAAGTGAAGCCACTGAACTCTATGGAACCTTTTAACATTGGGGGTGAGGACAGACATAGGGAAGAATGATGATAAGGTGTAAACAAGCCCATGCTTGGCTGAGGAAAAGATTTGTCACAGAGAGACACACGGAAGACATAGGGTGTAGCATGATCAAGGGAAAAATTTAATCTAGCCATAGACTCAGAAATGTGGATTTAAATCCTAACTCTACCACTTATTAGCCAGGTAACCTTTGAGGGAGTACATCTGAACTTTGGTTTACTGAATCAGCACTGAATCAGATTCAGTACTGAATCTGCAAATAGCATTAATAATGTGCCGACAGTAAAAGAAATAATGTATGTGAAGAGTCTGACACCCAACAGACACTCAGTAAAAGTTCATGATTACAGCTACTATTATTCAGCAGATGAAACCCTGTGGTGGAACATTCTTGAGGAGATGTGACCAAGAGGACATGAAAGGAATTTAACTTTAAAGAGAAGAAATACATTTCTCTTTCAAACCTAATGCAGAGAAAAACGGAGAATAGTAAATGCAAATGTGTGGTGGGAGAGTGGGTGGGCAGCCATTTCGGGACAGGGATGTTTTAGGTAAATGCAGAGTGCAGGTCACAGGGGGCCAAGGGTGAAGCAGCTCATTGTGCTAGGGGCAGATCTGCAGATATCTCTTCTCTACCCCTCTCTCATAAAACAATTCCCGTTCCTTGAAATAAGAGTAATATTTAATTCATTTTCGCATCTCTGCATCTTGTAGAGCCTGATAAGTAGTTGTTTAGGAAATGTTTGGTGAAGAAAAGAAGGCAAAAGGAGAGCAAGGTAGTTCTAGTTCAGGGATCAGTTCCATCCTGGGAACCTTGGACTAGCGTAATTGAAACTGGCAATACATTTCCACAGACTGGATCTTTTTCACCACCTCTCGACTTTTGTGTTCCAGCCCAGTCTCCACTGGGAGCAAGTACACCGCTGAAATGCCAAACCACAATTTGTACATCACCATGAAGCCAGGATGCAGAAAGGGCTGGAAAGGAAGTCAAATGGTGGGATACCACCACATAGGCATGGGTAGCCAACTCAGAAGTGGTAGAGACAGCCTGAGAGCAAATGGCTATCTCAGAGGGCGATTTTCACTTCAGGAGTCCCAGGGGAGCCGTTTCCATTGATTTATGCAGTTGAATGAGTGGTCATTCGAGTGAGTGAGCAGGATGGCACGAAGCCCATGGGAAACGAGGAGGTTGAAGAACAGGGGGGTGTGGCAGATGTCAAAGAAGGCTCCCCAGCACTGGCACCAAAATTCTGCAGTTCTGATCCACCTGAATCACCCATGTGAGGTCAAGGGGACACGGCATGCCTTCTCTTAGCACTCCTCTGGCGAAAACCCCACAATGGCTTCCCACGGGCCTTAAAATCTAAAACTAATATGGCTGCATATCTCTCCAGAGTCTCCAGCAATCCCCATGCCCACCTCTTTACAGCCACTCCAGTTCCAGAATGGCATGCATCCATTCCTCAAGCCCCTAGTAGCTCGGTCCTGCTCCCCAGAGCCCATGTGTGTGACGTATCTCTACCCATAACACCCGCACTCTCTCCCGGACCCTCTGCTGACAACCTCCACTCACCCTTGGATCTCAGCCTACATGCTCCTCTCTCCAGGAGGTCTCCCCTGTGGCCCCAGTAGACCAGGTATCCCTGGTGCAGAACCCTTCTTATCACCATGACTTCTGAACATTGTAACCAGACTTGTTTGTTCACATGTTTAGAGTTTCTCATCTCCCTTGAATTTTAGTCCTTTGAGGGTAGAGGCAGATCTGTCTTAGCACCTGTATTACAGAGTACTAAAATTTCATGGGGCACAAAAGGCAATCAAGAAAAAAAAAATTGCCCCAAAAGCTTCCTTAGGTAGATGGTAATGAAAACAAAAGAAAACAAAACAGAAGTGTGAGAAACTGTGCGGAAGCACAATGCCTGGACGTAGCTGACCCCTGAAGTCTATAAATATTGAGTGAAAAGAGTCAAGATAGAAGTCGCCAGTTTTGATGTGGGGCATCTTGCCTGGACCTGGAGCAGAAGGAAGGACGGCAAGGCAAGACAGGACCCCTGGGGAATTTGCTGTTGCCTTTCTTAAATGCATATAATTTTCGATGTTGCTTTTTAGAAAAACAAACACTATAAATGGAGCAAAGAGGAAGTGAATTCCCAAATGTATGTAGATTGCTGTGGAGCTCAGGGTTGCAAATGCAGCTGATGCCCAGGAATATATCTGAGGTAACTTTCAGGTTTGGATCTGACCTTGATCTTGCTGGATGCCCACAATGCTCTGCTTTCCTTTCACGATTTCCACACTTAGTATTATTACTTATTTGTCCCACTAGACAGAAACCTTCATGTAAGCAGGGGCCCTGCTAACTGGACAAGATAAAACACACTCGGACAGAGTCTAGCATGTACTAAACCCTCAGTAATCGTTAACCATTATTATTTTTCTAATAGTACTGGCAACAATGTTGTTGGTGTCGCTATTATTAATTCCCTCACACTGTATCGGCACACCAAGCCCAGCATTTAAGCAAGCATTTCATTTATATCTGACAAATAAATGAAATACAATTCAAGCCAGGGAATCCCTTTTTTCTCCGTTTTGACCCTTTCACTTTTTTTGAAAGCCATATCAGACACAACCAAAACATGCAAGCGCTTTCATTTAACATTTTTTAAACCACGGGACACATCCAGGATAGAGTTTTAGCTGGTTTTCACTTGATCTCAAATTATACCGGATAGGTTTATGACTCTTGAAATTAATGCAAAACTTATTATTATTATCTCATTTTTACCCAATGAGCATATTTCTCCCTGAATCACAGACTTCCCACTTAGATGCCGCAGCGGATACAGTCCACACCTGACCCAGCATAATCGTTGCCACTTACTCATGATGAGGCTGTCATCATACAGGCCACCAAATATTAATGAGAAGGGACTCAGGCTTGTGGCTGCCTCAGAGAGCACTCAGGATGGAAAATCAATCTTGGATCCAGCATCAGAGGGAGACAGTACTTCTCAGTGGCGTGCCGTGCCGACTACAGAGCAAAAACCCAGTACCTCTGACTTATCAGAGATGACAAACGAGCTTTGGATGAAATATGTCTGTCAGGTTTCAGAGACTCGACAGTGAGCACCCAACTCTGAAATACGATAATTATCAATCAATGTTAAATGCAATCTGGAATCCCAGAAACAGATTGTCATTTGCAGATTACAGTCGACAGAAGAAATTCATGGGTGTCAGTTGTCTGTGCATGTACACGACGTGGGTGGGTCCTTTCCTTAGAAGATGCGTGGGAGTGCTTCTGATGGAAAGACCGGGCACTGGGACAGAAGAATTCTGCGCCCCCTGCCCTGCCTCCTCATAAAAATCACAACTCCTTCAAATGCTGTCTGTTTGCATGTGTTACAGAGGAAAAACTGAAAAAACAAAACACACACACACACAGTCAGAGCCATTTGCTGAGCATTCACTATGTGTCAAATGCTGCATCAACCTCATTCGCCACATTTCGTCCTTCCGACAGTCCTATGAGGTAGGACCTTCTACCTCTGCTTAGTAGATGGGCAAACGACCACGGTGGGGGAAGACTAAATAGTCTAGCCGCAGATGGCAGACTTGGGCCTGTCTCAAAGCTTATGGTTTCATCACTGCATTATACGGAATCATTGGGGTATCTTCTAGAACAGAAAGCCATTTTTCCATGGTAATAACCAAACACAAAGTAAAGAACATGGTGAGTTACCTGACTGTTACCTGTATCGCTGTATCTCTTTCACTAGCTACCTTCCCCCCTATATTTAGCAAAGTAAGCTAGAACAATTTAAATTTGTTTCATCTTTGCAATTTTATCTTTAATACACTGTCACACACCATTAAATGGTTGCAAAGTTGATAAATGGTCCATTCAGGCCAAGAATACAGCTTGAAATGAGATTGTTTCCTAGAAACACTGGGATCCAAGTGAGACTCCGAGTGGAAACAACAAGCTGATGCAAAGATGCTGAAATTCTGCATCTGGTACAACCATTCTTGGAGGTGACCAGGTGAGGTGTGAGTCCTTTCTGGCTAACACCTGTATCCACCACCTACACTGCCACATTTATAACCAGTAAAAATCCGTAGTACCATTGTTCCCACTCCATTTGGTCCACCCTGGGATAACCTGGTGGGCTTAAAAAAGACAAATGTCTGAACCCCACTCCTAGGAACTTGGACTTGATTGGTCTGAGGTGGGATCTAAGCATCTGCATGTTTTTAAAGTTCCCCTAAGTGATTATCACCTACACCCTCAGTTAATATTACAGACACCAAATGAAATAAAAGGAATAGGGATGAGATTTAAATAATGGCTGAAACAGGAGAAAATAACCTTGCTGCTATCTCTCTGGGGGTTAGGAGAATGTTCTTGATATATTAACCATATACTTTCCCCTAGTATTTCTCTTTTCTCCTTTGTCCTCAATCTCTGTGCCAATTCACAGAAGGAATGCAAGGCAGGAAGGGAGAGTACAAGGAGCCTCCACCGGATTCTCTCTTTTTCAGAAAACTGGGGAGCAAAACTTGCCCATCTCTCTCCAGGAGAAAAATGTCCCAGTACAGACAGAAGGGTCAATATTGGAGGCTGAATAATTTAAGTGTATCCATCTGTAGTATAGACACTTGAGAATAAAATCGTTCAGAGAAAAGAGCCAGGGACTACATTTTGGAAGACGGAAGACTGACCAGCTCCCAAAACATGCGAAGTGTCAAGGGCAGAAGTAGTCTGGGCGTACTTCTTAGGTTACGTCCCAGGAAGGCAGGTTGACTCCAGAGGATGAGAACAATAGCATGTATCTCTAGAAAGGGGATTTTTAAGCAACTTCCTATAAGTATTTTATGCAAACAGTATGGAGTAGAACAATGGAGAGGTTCCATCACCCATGAGGTACTGAAAAGGCAGAGGATCCCTGGCTCTGGAAGGAACTAGGTCATCTCCATGGTTACCTGCATAGATGGCTGATGGATAACTAGATCACCTGGGCAAGGGGCGGGACTCAGCAGAGACTAAGAACAAGATGATGTCTGCCCCTCCTCCCAAGGCCTCAGTTTTTTTTTGTTTGGTTGGGTTGGTTTTTGTTTGTTTGTTTGTTTTTGTTTTTTTTTTGGTAGACCCCATGCCCAGCATGGAACTCAGCACGGGGTTTGAACTCACAACCCTGAGATTGAGACCTGAGCTGAGATCAGGAGTCAGACACTTAACTGACTGAGCCACCCAAGCATCCCTGCCTTGGCATTTTCTAATCCAAATATTAGACACAATCCCAGAAGGAAGTTTAGGAGTCTACAAATTGCCCTATTAGATTTCTGCTACCCAGACAAAATGAGGAATTTAACTAAAAATGAAATTTTAGGAAAAAAAGGATTTAGCTCTGCATCTCTGGACCGATATTGGTACCCACTGTACCTTAACTCCAATGAGCTCGCTGTACTGCCCTCACATTCTCTGGTTCATTCGTCACACCTCTCCAGCTTCAGTGTGTGTCTGCCCTTTTGCCTTCTGGAGCCCCTGTGCCCACTGAAACAGCGAGCCAGGACTATTTTGTCTTCCCAAGGGCAGCCTTGAGCCAACAACGGACTGATGCATGAACATAAAAGCCCAGCATCCTTGCCTGAGGCTAGCATGACCCTCAGATGTGACTCCAGAGTCCCAATCAGGGTCAGGCTGAGTCTGCCCTTCATGGGATTTATTTTCTCCTCCTTTGCTGTCCTGTTTCCCGTACCTCCTTACCCATCTCTCTTGGGAGCACAACCTCCAAATTACTTTCTCATGGAAAGGAGAGGAAGCCATTGTACTGCCCCATGCAAACTCTTTCTCTTTGGGATGCCTCTGTCCTCCTGCCACATTCCCCTTCTGCATGCCAACCTCTTTCTTCATACAAGGCTTTTAATAACGCGATGGGCACCCACCACTCTGCTTTCTTTTGTCTTCAATCCCTGCCTCACACTTTATATTCTAGTGACACCAAACTAGAGTTCCTGAAGGGGCAGACTACATGTCCACATTTCCGCTGTGCTGATTACTCCGCACAGAGTACCTCTCCCTCCCTTGTCTTCCTGGAGGACTCCTACTTCCACCATGATGCAAAACCTTCTCAAAAAAACCTGTCATGAGATTTAAAAATCATCAACCTCAGTCAAAAGAAGAAATCCCTCATTTTACAAAGGTTTAATCCCTGCATCTCTATGCTTTATCTCTGCCTTGTTCATAGTACTACCTGACAGTTAGCGCACCTGATTTTACTGTGTCTACTTGCTTTTGCTACTGGATAGGAAATTCTTTGTTGACAAAAACCGTACTTGTCCCGCACTGTCCTCAGTACATACCAAATAGCCAGTAACACTGCAATGTTAAAATATTTCTCTCTTCAAGAATGTTTTCCATCACCTCCCAACATCACAAAATCCTAACGCTTACCCATAAGTACAACCCCTCACTATGAATAGTTTCCTAAAACATTCAAATATATACAAATGTTTCTTTTCTGCATGAGTTTACAATTCTAGAATTCATGTAATTTATAACACTCATTTTTCCATTTCCCCTGTGCTTTTCCATTCTGCCACCTAACGGTTTTGTAAAATCTAGGTTTATCCCTTCTCTGATGAGGTCAAGGACTATATCATATTCATCTTTGTTCTCTCGAAAATGCATCTGATAAGTATGTGTCAAATGAGTGAATGAGTAAGACAAACAATGTAACTCTTGCTTTTCTGATATTTCATACACTTCCAATGCAGACTTATGACTTAAACTTTTTTATGTACCCAATAGGGAATACTGCCTTGTAGATGCTCAATAAATAGTTGTTGAATTGAAATATTAAGTGTTTTAACAGTCAATTTCCACCTGAGTTAATTCCAAACTACTTTATTTTACAGGAAGTGGGAATGTAAGTTACGGGGATCTGTCTAGAATTTCAAAAAGCTCCAGTGAAAAACTGAAGATTAGAGATCACGGCTTTTGATTCATGACCAAGAATTTACTCCGAAAAGTCACTCGGTCTCTTTAAATTATATATAGTCAGCTCCTCATTATACCTTACAATATTAACCTAATGAATTATTCATGAACCTTGATTTACTCTCCATCACTGATTCCCAGCTGGTTATCATATTGCCAACATCAAGGCCACTTCTGAAGAGCCTGCATACATACGGAAAGGGTAGGAAAGCATCTGAGCTCACATCCTCAAAAAGTACAATATATTTAACACCTACTGTATGCTAGGCATTGTGTTGGGTGGTTTACTTTCATTAGCTCTTTTCAACTCCAGCAAGCCCCTGGGAACATTCTAGTATAATAATTAAGGTCTTTAGCTAAGTAGACTTCATAGTAATAGAAGAACAATGTCCGTCTTGCCCCCTTAATCCTTAGTGCCTGGAACGCTATATTGGAGATAGCAAGTGCCCAGTAAATACACAGTGAATGAATGAACTTGCCCGAGGCTCTGAAGTTAGTAACACGGAAGCTGAGATGTAAACTGAGGTTCCTTTCCTCTTCCCATTAGGCCACGCTGGGTCTTCTGTAGCTCTGCACCTGGGGCATGGTGATCCCAATTCCCTGGGAGCTTACTCGAAACACAAAAATCTCATCCCTTGCACCTTAAAACTACTGAATTAGAACCTGCATCTCACAAGAATTCCAGGTGACCCTTGGATCATACACACAGTAGCTTGAGAGGCACTGTTGGAGGACATGTTTTATGGGATACATCCAAGATCTGTTATAACTCTCAGCATTTATCTCACTCTTTTCCAACAGAAGTGGAAGTTAAGAACCAATTGCTAATAATCAAACATTTAAATGACAAAAATGGCCTGTTATGGGACACCTCCCCTGTGCCAGTCACTGTATCAGGGACCAAAGGTACCCATATCGAGAAGGACAGCTCCTACCTTTAAGGAGCCCAGAGGTCGTGCCGTTCTTACCTGGGATCTATGCATTTGCTTCCCCCACTCCCCCAGCAACCTGCCCTGTCATCACATACATTGCATTTCGCATCGTGCGTGTGTGAGGGAACAGCTGGACGTTTTTCATGTGTAAAGGTCGGAAACTTTCATCAGGCTTACAAGGGTAACTAAAATTCATTTCATATGAAAAATAAAAATAAAAAGCAGACCACTAATGCTAGCATAGAGGATAATCATTTTAAGAATTTCGCTGGAGGGGCGCCTGGGTGGCACAGTCGGTTGAGTGTCTGACTCTTGGTTTCGACTGAGGATGTGATCTCAGGGTCGTGAGATCGAGCCCCATGATGGGCTCTGTGCTCAGTGTGGAGTCTACCTGACATTCTCTCTCCCTCTCCCTCTGCCCCTCCTGCTTGTGCAGTCCCTCTCTCTCTCCCACTAAAATAAATAAATAAATCTTTTTAAAAAATTTCACTGGAACTTAATATAATTATACATATAATATACATACCTACATATACATACCCACATACATGTGGTTAACACATACATATATTAGGCATACATCCATAATGTATACATGTGCATTTTATATACATACATAAGGACCTTTGTGTGTTCTATTCCTATCCGGCCATTAGTCCTTACGAATAACAACACAGCAGCTGTGACAGCTAATACTGTTTTGAGACTCTACTATGTGCCAAGCATGATTGTCAGCGCTGTGTTAAGGGCAATGAGGAAGGCCGTGAGAAATCAGGAATTATTCCCCTTTTACAAATTAGCCAGCTGAGGCTGTGGGGGTGAGCGCACTGCCCAAGGTCACACAGCTGGGAAGTGACCGTGCCTGGGCTCCAACGCAGACAGTCTGGCCCCACAGACCAGGCTCCCAGCCGCCACCCGGCCACCGGAAGCCCACCTCAGCGGGCTTAGCAGGGATGCTGCCCATGAAACCAGAGAAAGAAGCCGCAGAACAATCTAGAAGCGGCACCAACCCAGCTGTCGGCCCAGCTTAGGTTCTGCTAATCTGTCAGTTCACTGTGTCAGACACATGAGCATAAATCAAAAGAGACTGCGTGTCTGTGTGTCTGCATCAGACGACCCCAATACAGACACATATAGATATACAGGCACGGACGTGTGCAGACACACACGTGCGCTCGTTAATGGTCTTAACTCGGGAATGGAATCATTTCGGGGTCCGCTTCTGTTTCTCTGGCTAAACTTGCCTGCATATTCCATGGGAACCGGATCCTTTGTTGTACAGTGGTTCTCAACCGCATGCATCTGAATTACTGGAGGGGCTTGTTAATAATTCAAATACCTGAAACCCTCCCTGACCTACTGAAAAAAAAAAATGATCTGCAGGGTTGGGCCCATGCAACTATCATTTTTAACAAGCTTGGGGAATATGTACTTTTTAAATGAGCTCTTTAGGCATTTGTAATTCTCAGCTAAGTTTGGGAACAAATGCTCTTTATTGACCCTTAAAAGTGCCTTCCCGTTACCTGACAGTCTTTGTAAGAGGCAGCTTCTGGGTCAGCAAACCTGAGCTCAGGCCTGAATTTCTACACCTCGAACCAGCTGCTGCTGCTGGTCTACGCAGCACACTTGGAGTGCAAGGCTAGGTATCGGTTGTCTTAAAATTTTATTTTTTTTTTTAAGATTTTATTAAGGGGCAGAGGGACTTCTTGCTGAGCAGGGAGCCTGACACAGGGTTCTGATCCTGGGACTCCCAGGATCAAGATCTGAGCCGAAGGCAGACGCTTAACAGACAGAGCCACCCAGACACCCCTGACTATTTATTTTCAAAATCCATGGTAGCCCTCTGCAAAACTAGAAATGATGCACTTCCCCAGTTTGAGGACCTAAGCCACCACCTAGGACAGGAGCATCCTGGACTTTCGAGGAGCAAGCGGAGAATCTTTTGTTTGGTGTTTTACATGAACCAAGTAGAAACAGGTTATTCACTGCATGCAGAAGGGCCACTCCGTATCTTTAATACCAAAAGTCCCTCGGTAGCTTGCCAGCACGGTTACTTGCTAGAACACATAATGATCATCTACATGTTAACAAGTTGTCATTAAAGAGTGATGACCCCTTTCAAAGAACAAGTAATCCCTGGCATGCTGTAAGGAGGTGATGGAAGGCATGATATTTTATTCATCCCAAGGCTTCCTTAACAAATCTTCTTTAAGGCAGCTGGGACTCTAGCACCTTATCTGAAGAGCTTTGCCACTGACTGGTGTAGTCATTAGTTAAACCTAAAAGTTGTGAGGAGGTACTGGCAAGAGGCGGATTTCATGGGAAGTAAAGAAGTACCTTCTGCTGGAGGCATGCGAAATGTCTTTTGCCAGCTGCACACCCAGAGGCCTGAAATTGCATTGCTGGGGAGGCTTGCTGACATAAGACGCTGCCCGCGCATTGCGCGGGGGTTAGAGAGGCAAGGTGGAGGAAGGCCACCTAGTTCCCCACCACCTGGCAGCCCACATCTCCGGGAGGACCTAGCAGCAACCATAAGAGATTAGTAACAGCGTAATACCAGAAGTAAGCGTGATCATCATCATCATCATCATCACCGTGCCAAGGAATTTGTAAGTGACAAAAACCCACTCAAATTGGCTCAAGGGAAACAAAGAAAAAAAAAAAAAGAAAAAGAATAATTTATCAACTTATGTAATTTTAAAATGCATAAATGGATTGAGGAGCCTTAATCACTGACATGTTGTTTTGCTTCCTCTCCTTCTGTTGTTCTATTTCTTTGTCTTCCTCCTTAGTGCAGGTATCTCTCCTAGGCAGAGCCTCTCCACCACCCAGAGGCTCATGGGAGCGTCGGGTCTCACAGGGCCATCTTGAACCAAATGTTCATGCCTTAAGCAATCAGCTGGGCTGGGGGGATGGAAAGTACCCATGGGCTTGGGTCACTTGACCAAATCATGACTTAGGTGGGAGATGGGGC
Organism: Martes martes; assembly: GCF_963455335.1. Classification (NCBI taxonomy): domain Eukaryota; kingdom Metazoa; phylum Chordata; class Mammalia; order Carnivora; family Mustelidae; genus Martes; species Martes martes. The sequence continues at coordinate 7,033,544 of NC_137896.1, forward strand.
GGGGCAGTTTTAAATCAAATAAATGACAAAAAGCAACAGAAAGGACTGTTATCAGAAGAGAAAACACTATCTAGAACAGGCTAGAATTCCATTTGAGCCTCACAACACTGGGAGGTAGAGATGCAGATACAATGTAGATAGGTTACATATCCAAAGAGGGACATACTCCGTTTTTATAATGTGAAAACTGAAGCGTGGAGAGATGTGTTAGCAGGCTTCCTTGGGTTTCAAGAGATGACTCTTCATTCCAAACAAGAGGGGGGAAGAAAGACCCAAAGTCATAGGAGAGAAACACGTGTTGGTTCACAGAACTGAAAAACTAAAAGTTCTGTCCCCTATCACAGCTGAGTCCCCCCATTCACCCCAGTACCGGCATGATGTATAGGCACTCGCTCCCCTTACGGTGGTGAAGTCCATGCCAACAGTCCTGTCTTTCTAGCGAGACCGGAGAAAAGATCAGCGGTTTTTAAAAAAATGTTAGCAGTTTTTCCTAGAATGACTCAGATTTGTATAGTTTATACTGTATAACCTTCTTTACACCAGACACTGTGGACATGGGTAATACTGACCAGCCTGAGTCACATTATTCTGTGGCAAAACAACACAGGGATGTGTGCCCAGGAGCTTCTCCGAAGCCAAGTTCCATCAGGCAAGCAAGAGGCAATGATAGAAAACACATAGCACATAAAAGTGTTTCTAAAGCATCAGAGGAGCACCTGGACGGCTCAGTCAGTTAAGCGTCTGCCTTTAACTTAGGTCATGATCCGGTCCTGGGATTGAGCCCCGAGTCAGACTCCCTATTCAGTGGGGGAGTCTGCTTCTCCCTCTGTCCCTGCCCCTCCTTGCCCTACTCTCTTGCCCACTCACTCTCTCTCTCTCACTGAAATAAATACAAATCTTTTAAATGAATGAATGAATGAATGAATGAATGAATGAAATGCCTTATGTCTACTTCAAGAGATTAAGTCATTGATCCAAAGTCAAACCATAAGAAAGGACTTACCTTCTTGCTGAAATGGAGTAACAGGGACTAGAATGACTGTCCCACCTACAACCAAAACGACAAAAATAAAACTAATAACATGTACAAACCAAGGGTTTACAAGACACTGGTGACTCTTTCTCCCCACTTCCCTTCAACATTTCCTTAAGTGAGTCGTCCTCTCGGGGTCCGGCTGAAGGTTCATCAACCCACAAGCGCTAAGTTTAAAACTGTTAACACCTAAACATGTTCTTGGTGACCATGTAACCAAGCTTCAAGCACTCTCTTTTGGACAAGTGTTGGCAAAATATTCTACCCAGAATCCGATTCATGAAGAGTACAGAACGAAGTGACTAATTGGCAAAATAATGAAGATGGGGAGGGAGCGGGAGGGGCGGGTGGTGCTCTGCTTTCAGAGTTAAGGTTCTGGAAAGGATATGTTCCTCGGACATAAATACTTATAATGAGTGTGATAACACATAAAGAACAACCTATTCAAACACATGTTGCCTGTCAAAGAAAATGACAGAGCGGGACTCAGAGGATGGAATCATTGCTTTTGAAGCAGCAAATTTTTAGCCTCCTAGAGACCCCTTATAATAGAGGTCACTTAATTAGCATCCCACTAGGTCCACTCCATTACAGGTGAATTTGACCCTTCTCTCCTCCAAATTATGGAGTGGAACAGCAGAAAAAAAGCGTTGCTCTCAGGAAATGGCTTGCAAAAGGAGAAGAGCCTGGTTGCCCATATAACATGGGCAACCAGGCTTCACTGGCATTTAGAAGTAATTATGATCTCATGTAATTTCTTTAAAAAAAAAAAAGTACAGTGGTGGGGTGCCTGGGTGGCTTAGTCTGTTGCATCTGCGTTCAGCTCAGGTCATGATCCCAGGGTCCAGGGATCCGGCCCTGCATCGGGTTCCCCGCTCACAGGGAGCCTGCTTCCTCCTCTCCTCCCTGCTCATGCCCTTGCTATCTCTCTCACATGCTCTCAAATAAATAAAATCTTTAAAAAAAAAAATAGAAAATAAAGCATAGTGCTTTCTATGTGCTAAAACTCCCGTAGGTACTTTATAAATGGTCAATCCTGTGAAATATGTACTGTTATTATCCACATTTTTCTGATGAGGACACTGAGCTGTGAAGGAAAGAGAGTGATTTACAGCTGAACGGGAGGGCTCTTTTTTGGGGGGGTGCCTGGGTGTCTGGGTGTGACTCATGGCCAAAATAAGGGTAGTGGGCTTTGCAAAGCACTATTTAAAGTCAGAAAGCCCAGTGGACACCTCTAGGGCCAGTTCCCTCCCTGATGCTCACTCATTCAATCAGTTCGGCTAAAAACTGGGAACTTTGCCTTGAGCTTTTCCAAAGCCAAGATTCCTCATGCAAATCTTGGTGGTCTCACCTGGACAGAGAGCAACCGGCAGTCCCCATATGAATGAGGACCTGGGGAGCACATGCCAGGATGGTGTCTCCGGGACCCTTGATGCTTGGCTGGACTTTCCTTCTCCTGTTTCACCATATCATGTGCCTTTCAGCACAAGCTCTCGGTGAGGTACTCTGCGGAACCGGGCAAGCTCTTTCAAGCATCCAAACTTAGGAACCTCTATAGGAGGCACAGAAGTTAGCAACTGGCCCGAGTTCTCAGGGCTGGTTCATGACTGAACGAGAACTTGAAATTAATCAGTCTGGGCCCATAATCACAATGCTATGCTACTTGTCACTAACATCAGTTCCTAAAACATAATAGTATGAGGACCTCTGGGGATGTCCCTCCCTCCCCCCTCCTCCTCTCTCAAGCATCTACCAGGGTTTCGGCGAGACCCTAGGGGTATTTCTTATGGGTTCAGAGCCTGTCCTCCAAGGCTTTTCTAGGTAAGACTCTAGATGTCCCTGAGGCAGAACTGTACAACACCTGGGATTTCTCAACCCCCTGGTAGCCACGCCTTGCAGCAACCCTTGGCTGAATGTGGAGGATGGATTTTACTCCGTGGTGGGGTTACATTATATCCATGATCGATGGCACAGGTGACTTCAAGATGTGGAGATGATCCACATGGGTCTGACCAAATCAGGTTAAGTCCTGTCAAAGCAGGGCGTTTCTCCAGGTTGGGGGCAGGAGAATGCTCAGAGATGAAAGGGGACCCGAGGATAGCAAATGAGGACAGCCTCCGGGAGTTGAGACTGAGCCCCACAGACAAAAAGGAAAAAAAAAAAAAAAAAGAAAGAAAGAAAAGAAAAGAAAAATGAGACCTCAGTCTTACGGCTGCAAGGACCTGAATTCTGACAAGAACCTGAATGATCCCGAAAGTGGACCCTCCCCTTGGAAATCTGGCCTCCAGACCAAAGCCAGCCTGGCCAATACCTTGATTTCAGCCTCAAGAGATCCCAAGCAGAGAACCCCAGTTAGCCCTCCTGGATCTTTGACCTACAGAACTGTGAGATCGTAAAGGGGTGTTGTGTTAAGCCTCAAAATCTGTGGTCATTTATTATGCACCACAGAAAGGGGATAGGGTCCCTGAGCCACAGTCACTTGAGGGAGGGGCCCAACATGGTCACCTCAGAAAGCATCCTCCTTGAGAACATCTCTGTGCTCCTGACTCTGCCCTGCTGCCTGCAGAGCCTTTGAGGGGACAGTCGAGGCCGTCTTCCTGCAGTGCTCCTTGGGGAAGTCTCTGGGCATCTCACAGAACGGTGGAGAAACTTCTCACACAAACCTTGGAACCCTTCTGCCCCCAGGACCTGAGCAATACTTCCTATGCCCCAAAGCAGCAGCCTCTTGAGGAAAACAGCTCTGGCCACCTTAACTTCCAGCTGTCTTTCCACAGACCTCAGTCCCAAGCCTGACAGAAAGCCTGAGAGAGCATCACCTCCTACTTCTGTTTCTCTCCTCTCCGACCCTGGCCACAGCCTCAGGGCATCCGAGCCAGACACCCAGCTCCCAGATTCGTGTGGAACCGTGTGAGTAAGAGAACGTTCTGGACGGCAGGTTTGTGTCCTCCCAAATGCATATATAGAAGCCCTAACCCTCAGTGTGATAGTATTTGGAGGTGGGTCTCTGGAAGTGATCAGGCTTAGATGAGGTCATGAAGGCGGCGCCCTCTGATGGGATCAGTGCCCTCCTAAGAAGAGGAAGACAGCACAGGCCTCTCTCCCTTGTGAGCCCACAGCAAGAAGGTGGCCGCCATCCACACCACAAGAAATGGGTTCTTCCCAGACACTCAGTGTGCGGGTGCTGTGGGAAACAGAGGCAGAAGAAAAATTATTAAATTTCCTTATCCACTGACAGGCCCTTAAAACAGGCAGAGTGACACGCCTCTAGGGACTCAACTACCCCCACCTGAAGGCTTTGCTAAGGGCAAAGGGCAATCCTAGCCTGACTGACCCCTACCCCCAGTCAGGATCCTGTAAGTCTACTTTTTAACAATTCCTTTGGAAACTTTATCTCTAAACCTCCAAGATAGTGTTGACACTCATTCCCAAGCATATGGCCCACTGACAGACATCTAAGGGTCTCACAAAAAGGTTTTATTACTGGTAATGAATGGCCTTTTCCCCCAGACAACAGCTAGCCCCTCAAGGTCCTAGAAACCTTGCTTCCAAAATTCCTTAGAGACTTACACCATCCCTAACCCCCTCCCCAACGTACAAGTATATAATAGACCACCCCTCACATCCCCGGGCCAGCAGCTCTTCCTGCCCACGGGTCCTGTCCCCGTGCTTTAATAAACCACCATTTTGCACCAAGGATGTCTCAAGAATTCTCTCTTGGTCATCGGCTCCAGACCTCACCCCACCAAACCTCACCTACGTTCTAGAACTCCACCACTGGGGCCTTGACCGTGGACGTCCCAGCCTTCAGAACTGCAAGAAGTAAATTGCTGAGGTCATCTAGACTGTGGCAGATCTGTTACAGTAGCCTGAGCTGAGTAACACTGAGAATCTCTTGGGGTTCCCCCCCGCCCCAAGGGCTGCAGAGAGGTTCTCAGTCTGCCTGAACATCACTGCTGCCACCTTCGGGAGACCCTGCCTGGGAAGGAAGCCAGCTTGAGAAAAGAAGAGTGAGTATGGGACATGGGATGGGGTGGGGGGTGCGGGGAGTGCAGGATCTTGAACCTGGATCCCATCTTTTAGATCAGACTCAATGCATGCATTTTTTCCCCCCCTGCTCAACTCTCTTTGGTTGGGTTTTTGGCATTTACACTGAAAAAGACCTGAGAAATTGTGTGGCTCATTCCTGCAGCATTCCTGCATCCTCCTCACCCAGCCTCTGCCTCCATTTGCTCATCTCCGGCCTCCCTCAACGACCCTTATCCCACCTGACTTGCCAAAAGTCTGGTTCATGAATGTGCCTGTTTTCAGTCCCCGTTGGATGTTTGCTTTCCGGCTGATGGAGCCTCTGCGTTTTTTTATTCATTTCTTTTAATGCTCTGTGGCCTTTCCTATGCAATCTCTCCATTATCCTAGACAAACACCAACAGGTAAAAGTTTCCCGACACCCTTAATGAAACTTCATGAACTCCTTCTTCTTAGAAAACTGGAGTCAGCTACCACGGTCAAATAGTTTATGATCCTTACAGGCAAGGAGCTCGGGAGAAAGGAAGATGTAGAGGTACCTTAAACAAACAGTCGCCCGGGGCACTCGGTTTGGAAGATGAGACTGTCAGGGGAGAAATAGTGCACATAAAAGTAAAAAATGACTTCGGTGCCCGTGCAAGGGTGTTTGTGTTGCACTTACATGGGAAATTTGGAAAAGCTCTCCAGAAGCTTTAAATGGAGGAGAAATGTCATCCTGTCCAAGATGTCATCTCTCCAGATGGACTTCTTGAAGCAAACGAGAGTTCCTACACACTGGGTACCCCTGAGAAAGTTGCTACGGATCTTTTTTTTATTAAAGATTTATTTATTTATTTGGGAGGGAGGGGCCGAGGGAGAAAGAGAGAGAGAATCTCAAGCAGAGACGGGGGATGGGGGGCTTGATCTCACGACCTTGAGATGGTGACCTGAGCTGAAGTCAAGAGTCTGACACTTAACTGATGGACCCGTCCAGGTGTCCCAAGTTGCTGTGAATTGTAACTCGTTATTTCATTCCCTCTACGGGGGCCACGTCAAACCTGGTCCTCAGATGCATGTTGCCGTTAGAAAACTCAAGATCCAGCATCATGATGATAACTCTCATTGCCCCATCCTCGTTCGCCAGCACTTACTGGCCACTTGATCAGTGGCAGGCACTGGGCTACGCATCTTACAAGATCTGTGAAGTGAGTAATATTAGTATCTCCCTTTGACAAGTTTCAGGTAGGTTAGGGTACTTAACATCAGTTAGCTAATCTGTGTGTGAGTCATGCTGTAACCTAAGTCTCTGATTCCAAAATTCTTTTGGGGGAGGGGACCCATTCACATGAAATGCATAGTGCATGACTGCTATGATGCTAAAGCACACCACCACCTTCTACGCACACCCATATGCACCCAACGTAGGCACCCACGTGTGCGCACACTCATTCCCCTGCTCCAAGGGCTCCAGCTGTGTTATCCTAACCCCAGGTGTTGTTTTCTAAGAAGGAGACCCCAGACACAGCCTGAAGCATAAGTAGTGATCCACTCAAGCCAATCATGGCAGTTTCAACCCCCTTCCTTAATTTGCTTACAGAGTGGTCTATGACTCAACTCTGTCAAAAGAGATACAGTGAGAACACTCCGCCAGAGGTTCATGAAAATGTTTCTTAGCTCTTCAAAAAAAAGAAGAGATGCAAGGAAGAGAAAAGGCTCCTTTTTCTGCTTCTGAACAGTGATGTAAGTTCAGGAGCCACTGCAGCCATTGTGTGTTCCTGAGCGAAGTGAGATGGCGTGCCAAGGATGACAAAATGTAAAGTTAAAAAACAAAAAAACAGGGGGCGCCTGGGTGGCTCAGTGGGTTAAAGCCTCTGCCTTCAGCTCAGGTCATGATCCCAGGGTCCTGGGATTGAGCCCCGCATCGGGCTCTCTGCTCGGCGGGGAGCCTGCTTCCCTCTCTCTCTCTCCGCCTGCCTCTCTGCCAACTTGTGATCTCTGTCTGTCAAATAAATAAATAAAATCTTTAAAAAAAAAAAAAAAAAAAAAAAAAAACAAACAAACAAAAAAAAACCCTGGCCTCTTAATAGTATTACTGAAACTGAACTGGCCATGCTAGACGCTATTCCAACTTGAGATTTATGATCTGAAAAATAAATCCCTTTATTTATTGAACCGCTGCAACTTAGATCCAGTGAGTCTTGAAGTCAGACACTTTTGAAGATACTCCTAATATTTCCCTGCCCCTTTGTGAGAATTCCAGTAAATGAGAGACCCACTGATTCACATTCTATGCCTCTTCTCCTCACTTTTGACTCCTCCCATCCTATAGGTGGCCATGGTCTGTTACTCACTAAAATATTCTCTTTCCTACAAACATGAAAGAATGCAAGCCCTCGACCTAACACGTGATTATCTGATCACGTTGCATTAAGATGTAGCACACCCATCTCGCTGGACGCCTTACCTCCCATGCCAGCCTTGAGCAAGCAAGCGACCACGTTGGGGGACCCCAACCAACAAAGAGCTTTAAGAAACCTCTCAATGCTCAGGGTCCAGCAGACACCAACAAGAAACTGAAGCACCTTAAAGGCAGTCTTACGGAGGACCCAAGTCGTACGTAGACTCCTGACCCACAGAAACTGCGAGAAAAGGAATAGGGGTTATTTTAAACCACTACGCCTGCAGCCATTTGCCATGCAGCAATGCAAGCGACCTTCGACCTTCAATGTTGGCATGTGCATGATGCTAAGAGTAAGCACTTCCAGAAGCTTCCTTGCCTCACCTTGGTTCACTCCTTGATGTAACAGATTTTGGCAGGTACAGAGTTTGGGAGGAAGATCTAAAGAACTGAGTCAGATCTTGCCTCATTCTGTTCAAACTAGCATTCCTGGTTTTCCCCCTTTATGAGGTATTAAACACAGAATGATTAAGAATATGTAATGCTTTGTAGTGTTGACCTAATTATATTTTATATAAAAAAAACACAGCTTAAAAAAAAAACAAACTCGTCATCACTGGGTTTTGTATCCATTTTTGCAACCGCTCATCAACACGGCCTGACAAAATACCTATTCTTTATTTCTTGCCAGATCCTGGTGAAAACGAGCGTTCAAGGAAAGAATTTAACAGTGATCAGGATGTAAGCCAGAAGAGGCAGAATTTCCAGGTTTGTTTTTTTTTTTTAAATATAAAAATTTCAGAAGATCTGCAGTCAGAGAAACTTGGGTTTAATTCTGGCTGCTCTAAAATTCACAAGGTGTATGACTTAAGAAAATTATTTTCCTCCTAGCCTCCTGTCCCTTATCTGAAAAACGCAGAGACCAATAATAACTACTACATGCAAAGTCTTTCATGACGGACTACCAGGAGAGTTCTCAGTACAGTACTCGGCACAGCACCCGCAGTCAGTAAGTAACAGAAAACATTTAATAAATACCAATTACATGTCAGATAGGGAACCAAAACTTTACTTTCATGAGTCCATTATACTTTTATCACAAATATGTAGTTGTATCATACCCATTTTACACATGGTAATACTAATCCCTAGAGGGACCAGGGAACTCACCCAGAGTTCCATAGATGCTTAGTGAATCAAAAGAGAGCGGTTTAATTTCAGAGCTGACATCATCGTGCTTCCCCTCGCCTCCCCACTGCCCACTGTTAACTACTGCTCTTTAGCAAAAATTTGACTTCCCTGTACTTTTTTTTTTTTTTTTTTTTTGAAGAATGGGCCTATCTGCTAACATGACGTGCCCTGTATTATCAGGTAATGATACAAGGAAATGTGTCTCAGGTTGTCCTTTGAGAATCGCTTTGCTGTAAGTACCACATCAGTCTCCTTAGGTTTTAGAAAAAATTCTTTTTCTTTCTAAAGGGAGAGACTGGGGCTTCTTTGTCCCTTTAGTCTCTGTGCATCTCATCTGATGGATGCTCCAGACGGAAGTTATGAAGTAGCCAAATACAAATCCGTGAAGTCACTGGGCGTGCCCGTGCCCACTGAACTGTCGCCTTTCTTCACACAAACGCCTAATGCCCCAAGGAGACCCCCTCCTCCTCCTTCACCCACACCCACCCAACACAGAGCAAGAAGAAGAACCTTGTGGACGTCACCCCATCCTCTTTGCATATGGATCTACTAGATTACTCCTGAGTGAACATTGAGGGACAACAACAACAACAACAAAAAAAAAGCAAAACCCTGACGTCAGAAACCATGATTATGAACAGGAGTAGAGAGAGAGTCTGGTCCAGATAAATATACATTAGTCATGAGTTTCAGAGAGATCAGAAATATTTCCTTCTGCTGTCGCCCACCCAGGTGGAAAATTGATTCCCCTGCTCTGCCAAAGCACCCTGTGTCTGTTCTCCACCAGCCACTGGAGATCTACATTGATACGGCACTGACTGTCTCCGGTCAGACACATAACCACAACCTTAGTTCCAGTAAGCATTTCCTGCTGTAGGAGGATGAGGGAAACAATCTACAGGTGTTACACTGGAGCATTTCGTTAAATTATCTCCCCAACCTGCCCTCAAACCAATCCCCTAAGTTTACTAATTTCGTGAATCGAGATGTCGCGCAAAAGAGGTAGGACATTCAAGTATTAAATTCCACTGATCAAATAGGATGGACTAGTTTAAAAAAGAAGCTGGATTACCTTGTCACAGAACTTATATGCAGAATTTGCAATGAATATTTGCACCTTGACTCCTCAGCATCTATGTCCCCCCTTTTTGCCAGCCATCTGTGGATTTTTTTTTTTTTAAGATTTATTTATTTATTTGACAGACAGAGATCACAACTAGGCAGAGAGGCAGGTAGGGGGGAGGGAAGCAGGCTCCCCGCCGAGCAGAGAGCCCGACGTGGGGCTCAATCCCAGGACCCCGGGATCATGACCCGAGCTGAAGGCAGAGGCTTTAACCCACTGAGCCACCCAGGCGCCCCCATCTGTGGATTTTTAAGGGCATCTTCACACTTTCCCTTTCCAGGATACATGATCAATCCTAGCACTAAACCAAAGAGTGAGGAAACTTGTCCCGAGAACACTCAGATCCGGGTGTGTTATCTAAGCCTGATCAAGAAAGTTCACGGAGGGGCTTTCCCCAGAAATATGAGGGAGAAAGGGCTCATGTTTCTTCACTGGGTTTGACTTTGGAAAGACTTGTCCTTCCAAGTCCTTGATTTGTCCTAGCAATGATGCTGCAAATAGAAAAGAAATATTATCTGGGAATGGAATCAAGAAAAGATGGGGAGTTGAGTGATGAAGAGAGAGAAGCGAGTTACTTCTGTCAGTGCAGCCCAACCTGAACTAGATCTTGCCCTGTTCTGTTCAATCGTGTGAGCCAGTAAATTTAAGTTTTCTACCTAGGACAAACTGGAATGGATATTTGACACTTGCCACTAAAGGAGAGCAAAAAGATACCATCTCTGGTGGTAGTTAAATGAATATAGATCATTTCCTTGTCCATTTTGATTAAAGGAAATAAACAAAAGAGGCCCCAATGCACATCTGATAGGCATGGCTGGAAGCACTTCCCATCAGCTCTAAGTTCTGACCATTCCATCCATCTGGTTCATACGACCCATAGAGCATGAGCTAAGAGCTCAGTCTACACAGCCAGAGCAGCAGATTCCAATCCCGTTTCACCATCCACCATGAAACCAGCAAGCCCTTTCACCACCCTGGGCTCCAGTCTCCTCATCTATAATAAAAGCATTTTCCTTCCATGGGTATCATAAGGCAAGAATGGGATAATTTATGAGAACCATAGGACAGTATCTGGCATGCTCTTAATGTAAATGAATGAAATGTCAGTCTTAAAATCTCATTCACCTGGGAGCTGTCATATTTATAATAAATGTTCTATATCAACCGAGATGAATATATATCAACCATGGATACCAGTTTTTAAATTTTTAAACATTTGCTTCCTTGTCTAAAATCACCTCTTCCCTGCTGGGTACCCACTGCCATTTTGCTCCCCAGGGTCCGCCAACCCATAAGTACATTGAAAAAAAGCTCATAGAAATGGTTTCCCTGCTTCTTCCCATTCTGTCCCAAACAAATTAAACTTGGAAAGGCACTTAAAAACTGATTCACAGGCATGAGGAAACAGTTGGTTATAATTAATGCATTGACCTTACTCTATATGTATAATCCCTCTGTTTAAAAATGAAGATCATGTCCTAGTACAGAAGAATAGGTCAACAATATTAGAGTCTGAGGGACCTGAAATAGGTTCATGGAGCAGTTACTACATGACAGAAGAAAATTACCTGGATAGAAGAAGTAATTCAGCTTAAATGGTGACCTTTTTAGGGCCTATTTGGATCCATGATCCCCAAAGAGACATTTCTAGTTAAGGGAATTAATTAGCATAGTCCTTCATTAATTCTTCTATATCACAACATCTATTAGCATCTACTTGTGTGACAGACACTCTGAGATGGGGGAGAGTTACAACAGCTGATAGTATATAATCCTTGTTGTGAAACTGTTCCCACTCTAGTGGGGAAGACAAACCCGAAATAATAGAAAAGCGATGTGACAATATATTTCAATAACTATGTTCCAATTCTTTCCTAGGAGCTATATTAAATGCTGGTGATACAAAAATGGATTTTCCCAAAAATCGTACCCTCGGAGAACTCAGAGCCACATGCCTGAGCCATATGTAACGTGGTAATCCAATGCAGGGCACTGCTGTGGCACACAGGAGAAGGAAGCAATTAATGATGTCTCTGAAGAGGAGGCTGGCTAGAAGGACTGTCTAAATTCTGTAATAGATGTTTTAATAGGATGCTCTCTGGGGACAGGTGGGCGAGGAAGGTTTTGAGTGTTCTTATACTAAAAGGAAACCTAACCAGGACCGGATTCCCAGTGCTTAGCATGGTACTTCATAAACGAATCTCAGCCTTACATGAAGAACACAACTATATCTCTTCCTATCCCTATGAGTGTAAGTTTATTGGCTGAGAAGCCATCTTCATATAACATGGTGAAAAGACTCACTCATGGGAGTGGATGTCAGCTTTCCACTGAAGAAGGCAGCTTCAGGGAGCAGAAAGGAAAGACCGTAAGACTTCCTCCAGGGCAAAGTATTGCCATGGGCAGAAAGTTAGATATAATCTAAGACCTCTGTTCCGCCTATGTTCCATAAACAAAATCAACAATTTACCGCAAGATAGCCTTATGTGTTTGCAGAAGGGGGCTTGGCATCCTTATAACTCAATGAGCCAAAAAGGAACATCCCCAGAACATAAGCTCCATGAGAACAGGACTGGGTCTAACGTGCGTGTCCTCAGAGCCAAACCGAGTGACCGGCACAGACAAGGTATTCAGTAAGTAATCTCTGCACAGACACCTGATTTGAAATTCAAATTATTGATGATTTACAACCTATAATTTCCAGAATGCAGGGGGAAAATGATCGCTCAAATGCCGTGGTGGAAATACAATTTGCTGTGAACTTTACAAAGAGCATATTTGGCAATCTGTATCAAAAGCTTTGAACATGTGTCTCATCATCATCGCCATCATCATCATCATATAAGCTCAATACCTCTTAGCGGGTAATGCCAGGCACTGTTCCAAGTACTTAATATGCACGTGTTCATTTAATTCTCCTCACAGCTTATGTGCTAGATATTCCTAGTAACTCCAGGCTCACACGAAAGGAAGCATTCTTGGAAAGAGACATGGCACCGAGCTACCCAGCGATCACGTGACTGAACCAAAATTCAAACAGAGCCACTTCTAACGTGAGACTCAAGCATCTCACGGCTCCAGGACATTGTCCCAAAACAGATAACGTAATGCATTTTTTATTGTGCATACCATTTCTACTAATTATATGAGAATAATTCTGGGCTTCAAAACCCAAAGTTTAAGTTTTGCTTAATGTTCCTGCCATGTCATTTTGTGTCATGCTAAAATTATATTTCTTGAGCCTCTCGTTCACGTTTCTTCGCAGAAATGTCATTTCCATTCAATAGTTTGGAGAATTTGGGAGACAACAAAACAGCTCAAAATTAAGCATCAGGTGCCACATCTGTTCAAATCTATTGGTGCCCCACACTGCAGACCCCTGCTGGCTGTCTCTCTTTTTGGGTCACCATACCATTACATTTCTAGAATGAGCTTCTTCTACACCAAGTCACTCCTCTCATTTGTTTTTATATCCACATCTACAGACCTCCACTTTGGGTAAACAGACCATTCAGTGAATTGGCTTTCAATGAAGTAGCCCATACTTCCTCCTCTAGGGCCATCAGGGGAAAACATGCTGAATTCTTTCATTATGCAGAACAATCGACTTCCTTCAAGTCCTTCACTCAATCACTCCATTTTAGGTTAGACTCTGGGATTGGCTAAATAATTTACAGTACAGTAATACAACAGAATACTAGAGAGCAAAGAAAAAATTATATTGTATGAGAACAGTTAATAATCTGGCAAGACATTTAGAATATATTGAGTGGATAAATATATTAAGGTTACAAAAAGGAGAAAACATATTATACCCTTTCAAAGGGAAAATTTAAGTTGCATTTGTGTATACCTAGATCACAGTTTTTAATAATAGGGTTTTTTGTTTTTTGTTTTTTTTTCATTGTGGGATTATAGGCTCTAAAAAACTATAAAAATGTATACATAAATATGTAAATTGCATACACTGATGAAATCTGGAAGAAAATTCAAAATACTTACCTGTATTGCCTAATTATTTAATATAATATAATTTAATATAATTATTGCCTAATTATTCTAAACAAATATTATAGGATGTGGCCCCACAAAGGCAAGAATTTTTGTCTGTATCCCATTCTCTAGAGTGGTCCCTGAAATGTCTTAGGCACTTAATATATAATGTTTGAAAGCATGAATGTATATTATTTCATTATATACTTTTAAAGACTATTTTTTAATTAAATGATGCTGAGAAAATTAATCATCTGTAAAGTAAAAGAACTGGGTATCTACAATATAGCATGTACCAAAAATAAACTGCAAAGAGATACACAGCTTGGGTATAAAATTTAAGTGTGTCATCCTATCTCCAATCTATTCCTCATACAGTCTGACTGATCTTTCTACAGCACAGTTTTGGTCATATCACACTTCTGTTTAGAAACTTGGAAGGCTTTCCCCTGCATTAGTATTAAAGTTTAAAATGTAAAAAATACTAGGCTCAGCCTCAAGGCCCTGCATGGTATGGTACCTATCCACCACTCCACTTTATCGTTTTCTCTCTGTCGATCCCAATTGCAATGGGATTTTTCTCTCCTTCTCAAAGAGCTCTAGACTCTTAGCCTTGGGACTTCCCACATGCCATTTCCCTCCTCCTGAAATGCCTCCCAACAGAATTCTCCTAACTAACCAATCATACCTCATTTTTCAAATGGGACTTTCTGGATATTTGCATGGTTTCAAAGCATCACCCCACAACATACACATTTATTAGAAAGGGAAAAATAGTAACTCTATAGTATGGGAGTTGGCAGATACCTCCTTTTTAAAATTAATTTATTTTTATTTAAATTCAATGAACATATAATATATTATTGGTTTCAGAGGTAAAGGCCAGTAATTCATTAGCTTTATATAATATCCAGGACTCATTACATCACATGCCCTCCTTAATCAAGTGGACAAATCTTCCTGAGGCTATGGACTGGGGAAAAAAAAAAAAATTACTTCTATAGTACTCCTGTCACAAATGAGGAAACACCATCAAACCCAAACAAGGATATTTTCTGTACAGACACTGCTCTTCAAAAACAGTGAGGTCCTGAAAAACAAACACTGAAGAACTCTTTCAGATTAAAGGAGAACAAACAGACTCAACAATGCAGGGAAGAATTCTAGACTGAATCCCAGACTAAGGAAGGACATTATTGGGACAACTGGAAGAATTTGAAAAGGCATGTTACAGTATAGTCATTGTTAATTTCCTGGTTTTATAATTTGTATTCTGATTACATAAGAGAATATGCTTGTTTTGTTTGTTTGTTTGTTTAGAAAATACACAATGAGGGGCACCAGGGTGACTCAGCCAGTTAAGCAGCTGCCTTCTGCTCAGCTCATGATCCCAAGGTCCAGGGATCAAGACCCACAACGGGCTCCCAGCTCAGCAGGGAGCCCGCTTCTCCCTTTCTCTCTGCCCGTTGCTCCCCCTGCTTGTGTTCTCTCTCTCTCTCTTAAATAAATAAAATTTTAAAAAAATACACCACTGAAATATTTATCAGTGGCATCATTTCTACAACTTACTCTCAAACAATTGAGAAAATAGAATATATAAATAAATATATGTACATACACACACCCAGGCGTGGGTCCAGATTATAAGGCAAAGTAATAAAATGTTAACATTCGGGGAATCTAAGTGAAGGAGATTTGAAAATTCTTTATTCTATGTTTGCAGGATTTTTAATTAACACTTTTATTTTGAGATAATTACAGATTTGTCTTGTAAGAAATAATCTAGAGAGATGTCTCACCCACTTCATCCAGTTTCCTCTAGTGGTGATATCTTGTAAAACCATAGCCCAGTATCATAGCCAGGCTGTCAACACTGATGCGGTTGGCACAGATACAAAACTTTATCCGCACAATGCTGCTCGTTGACCTCTCCTAGCCACACCCCTTCCCATTCACCGGCACTCTCTGACCCCCAAAAACCCAAATCTTTCCCCCATCTCTATAATGTGATCCTTCTAAGAATCTTTAAAAAAAAAAAAAAATGGAATCATACAGACTGTATGCACTGGGGATTGGCTTTTCACACTCAGCAAAACTGCCTGGAAATTCACCCAGATTGTGGTTGATATGAGTAGTTTATGACTTTTTATTGGAGATAAATGTCCAGAAATCTAATCACTGGGTCAGAAGAGCCACACATTTTTTTTTTTTTAAGAAACTGCCACGCTGTTTTCCAGAGAGGTAGTACCATTTTAAATTTTTCTCAGCAATGTATGAGTAATCCAGATTTTCCTCATCCTTACCAGTACTTGGAATTGTCATGATTGTTTTTCTAATTGTAGCCACACTAGCAGACAGTAAACATATAGTAGTATCCCACTGTAGTTCTAACTTGCATTTTTCTGAGAGCTAATTTGCACATCTCTTCATATGCTCACTTTCCATCTACCTGTCTTCTTTTCCCCTATGTGGCTATTATAAACAATGCTGCTAAAAATATCTGTGTTAAAGTCTCTGCGTGGGCATATTTTTTAAATTCTCTTGGTTATATACCCAAGAGCAGACTTATGGGGTCATACGGTAATCCTATTTTTAACATTTCAAGCAACTATGAAACTGTTCTCAACAGTGAACGGTACCGTTTTATATTCTCCACTGGCACTGTATTAGGGTTTCAATGTCTTCAAATCCTCACCAAATCTTTGTATTTCTATCTTTTTATTTTAACTATTCTAATGAGTGTAAAGCAGCATGTCACTGTGTTTTAATCTATATTTTCCTAATGACCAATGAAGTTGAGCACATTGTCTCATGCTGACTGGTCACTCAACCATCTTCTTTGGAGAAATTTCTAGTCAAATCATTTGACCACCTTTTAAATTGGTCATCTGTCTTCCTATTACTCAGTTATAGGAGTTCTTTGTATACTCTGGATACAAGTCCCTTATTTATTTGATCTGCAAATCTTTTCTTCTAGTCTGTGGTTTGTTCTACTGCATTTCTTGGTTTTTGTCTTTTGAAGGACAAACATGATATTTTTTTATGAAATTCACAGGTATTGTTCATTGATGTATATAATTTACATATATGAGAAAATAACTATTTGGAAAAGATAAACTGAACTATAAACATGTATTGGTCATATAGTTGGCTTAGGATCACAGAGATGAAGTAAACACAACATACAGTTACAAGAGAAGCAGTCATAAGTAGTATCCATATCAAAGCATCCATTCTAAGCCTCATTATGAAATATGTGGCATTACTATTTATACACAAATCCCTAAGTCTGTCATAATATCATTGTCCTACTAGTTAACAGAGGTTTCTCCCAGTTTAAATGTCAATCTTCTTAAGTGAACCATAAGGAATGTCATTAATGAGGACTACAGGGCAGTATGAAGCCAGTATAGTGAGCACGGACATTTTTGTTATAATTGAAGTACCACTCAGACATTCTTATTAAAACCTGAACTTTTTCACACTACGCATCTTTACCATTCATTAGGTCATTCTTTGAAAAAAGGTTTGTATAAAATGAAAACAAAACACTTCTCTCACTATATATATATATACATATATATATATATATATATATATATATATGTTTCTGTGGTAGGAAAAACACCTACCACAAATGAAACCCGAACAATAAAAAAATATGCATTTCAAGCCCAATTTATGAATGTCTCTAGAGAAACAATGTTCTTTAGGTTTTTTTAAATGAGTAACAAACAGATATTTCACATACCTCACTTATTTTCAAAGAATATATATTTAAGAATATGAACACTAAAAATAATGGAAAGTGGATGTTCAAAAAATACATTTAGAAAATTAGCCTTTAAAATTGTTTTTCCTCAGTAGAATCATCTTGAACCATCAATGAAGAAACACTGCAGCCCATTTCTTCTCACTACTTTGGAAATAGAGAATGATGTTAGTTCCATGTAAGAGACATAAAAAGCCAATAGTTAGATGAGAAATTGACTACCTGCGGATGGTTTTCTCTAGAAGAAGGACACTGTGTCCTAAAAATGAAAACTAGACTAGAATTCCACTAGGAAACTGTTCAAATGATCCTATCAATAATTTATACACTGTGATGTTGAATGATTTTATTTTAACAAAGAACATTCAGTGTTGCGTGTTTAATAAGGAACTAGCGTATTTGGATACGTTATAAAATGTTATCCTACACTGCCTTGCTTTTTTTTCTCTTCAAATAGTTATTAATAAATTATTACTCTCAGTTAAACTGAACATCACTTTATAAAGTCCCAATTATCAGAATAATTATTCAGGGATAATCCCTGGATATTTGCTGACCTGGAGATTCAATATTTGTTCAGTGTAGCGAAGTGCTATTATCCTAGGGTATGTCTTTTAAATGTCTACATTTTGAGATGAAGTTATTCCCCTGTCAAATGTTACTGGCTATTTGATGAGCAAATCCCATAATTAGCATTAGACCTGACTGCCCCCTTCTCATTCTTGTGTTCAACAAACTTGCAAAACACTATATACTTGAAAGTGTGCATGTTGCCATTGCTTGCAGAAGACTTACTAATGTAACATGTTAAGTGCTATGTGTATATTCATACAGTAACCATATGAATGAAAATTAGGTACTTCATTATAAGAGGAGGAATTTGAAGCATAAAGAGAATCAGTAGCTTTCTCAAGGGGTCATACCGAGTAAATGGTAAAGTAGACTTTTTGTTTTTAGAGCTCAACTCTTAACAGCCATGCCATACTGTCTCCTTATTAAAAATTTAAGTGTTTTCCAAGCAAACACAAGTCTACAATCCTTTATCTGAAACCCAAGGGGCAGAATTTGATTCTGTGTTGAGAACTTCTCAGTTCTAGAAGGGGACTACAGTTACCTGGTAACCAATCATCTTACTATTTCTGCAGTCCAGTGTATGAATGAGGGTTACTCGTGCCTTGAGGGTTACTCAACTTGGTTTAGATTATGTTTTATCACCACATGAATTTTGGCATAGTTTTACCAAAAACAAAAAGTCTGATGTTCAGAACACTTTGCGCCCCAGAATTACAAATAAGGGATATGTGAGTCTGTTTTCTAAGGCAGAGCTGTTGCCAACTTGGTGTCACACTGAGTTCATCTAGAAGCTCGTGACATATTATGTGATCCCTTCTGCCTGTCCAAGTTGACTCTTATGCAAACCACAGCCTTCTTTAGAGACACTGCCACCAGACACACTCGGATTCTGAGCTTCCACACCCCCGACACTAATAACCCCAGCTTTAAAGCACCCGCAGGAACGAGAATTCGGGGGCCGGGTTGGGGGGGGGAGAAACTCTCATTATCAAATGATTTTTTTTTAAGTAATAACTTCAAAACCTACTTTTTAAAAAACTTTGCTTAAAAGGAAACTGCTTGCACTTTTATATATAAAGAACTAATCTCACCTAAATTCTAAAAGTACACCCACAATAAAAAAAAAAAAAAGACAGGAACGTACACGAAATTGTTAGCAGGCTGCTATTAACAAGGATTTCTCATGTTACATTTCCATATATTTCTTTTCAGTTTTCTATACACATTTCCACTTAGTCAGTAAACATACTATCTGTGTTACTTGCTGCTCAGTGAACGAACACTGGGTGCTTGGATTACAACAAAAAGCTTCTGATTTCCTATTGCCCACAGCCCGGTAGAAAACCAAGAATGAATTTCATTAAGAAAACATATAGGGGGGGCACCTGAGTGGCTCAGTGGGTTAAGCCTCTCCCTTCGGCTCAGGCCGTGATCTCAGGGTCCTAGGATCAAGCCCCGCATCGGGCTCTCTGCTCAGCAGGGAGCCTGCTCCCCCCACCCCTGCCTGCCTCTCTGCCTACTTGTGATCTCCCGCTCTGTCAAATAAATACATTAAAAAAAGAAGAAGAAGAAAACATATAAGGAAAAATGCAAATAGTACTTTCAAATAGATACACTAAAATCTCACTGAATTAGTTAAATTAGGAGGGAAACAAAGACAAATATGAATTAATCCAAATTTACGGTTCTTAGAACTTAGAAAAATGTTGACAGTTTTATAACTTTCAACAGTCTCTACTAATATTAATAAGGAAGTGGAATAAAGAAAGCTAAAATTTCAAGTGAAACTGAAAAGTTTTAGTACATTCCGGGAATATAAATAAACTGTTGCATTGGAAAGTTTATTAAAATTTACTTTTAGTTATTAATCTCATTTCATTGCTAATTTCCTTTAAAAACCATTTTAAAAATTGTACGTTACATTTTGCCACATAAGGCGTGAAACGTGGCAATTTTCAAAAGAATGAACTGCAGATTTAAATGGAATGCAGTAGAAATCTTGTGATTTACCACGTCATGGATGGAACCAGCAAGTATTATGCTGAGCGAAATAAGTCAGTCAGAGAAAGACTCATACTACATGATTTCACTCATATATGGAATTTAAGAAACAAATCAGACGAACATGGGGGAAGGGAAGGAAAAATAAAATAAGATGAAAACAGAGACTTATACAAACCGTAAGAGTCTCTTAACTCTAGGAAACAAACAGGGTTGCTGGAGGGGGGGTAGGTGGGAGAAGGGGTAACTGGGTGATGAGCATTAAGGAGGGCACTTGATGGAATGAGCACTGGGTGTCATATGTAACTGATGAATCTCTTAATTCTACACTATATGTTAAGTCATTTGACTTTAAATAAAAAATTTTAAAAAATATATGGAATGCAGTATCATCTGCAAAATGCCTAGTAAGTGATCAATACCCACTAAATAAACCAAAGTACAGCCACTGTATACCACACACAGCTGACCCTTAGACAACAAGGGGGTTAGAGGCACCAACCCTCTACATAGTCAAGAATCTGCATTTGACTTTTGATTGTCCCAAAACTTAGCTACTAATAGTCTACTGTTGACCGGAAGTGTTACTGATAACATAAACAGTAGATCAACACATATTTTGTATATTATATGTATTATATACGGCATTCTTAAAGTAAACTAGAGAAAAGAACGTTATTAAGAAAATCATAAGGAAGAGGAAATACATTTACTGCATCGTATTGTATTTATTGGGAAAAACACCTGCACATACCCATATAGTTCAAACCATGCAGTTCAAGGGTCCGCTGTGTAGTACATACAGTCAGTACAGATGGTGGGGCCATAGCGTATGTCCTAGAGCACGCAGCAGTCCCATGTAGCTATAGAACACTAACAACAGTGCAGCCAAAATGACGTCCTGAACAAACTCAGTAACAGTCCCTTGGCCTAACCTAAAGTGCAGTTTCTCTGTTTATGGTTTTACAATACCTGATAGAAAAATTCAGCCAAAACTCCATCTTTTGATCTTAAACAAAACAAAACCAAAAAACCCAAATACTTAGAGTGACGGATCATTTTTGTTACAGAACTGACGATTCGTTTATCCATCTGTGGTCAACTGAACAATAGAAAAAATCGTTTCAAATGATGAATTAACTGGCAAATGTGGATATTATTTCTTTTTTTCCTGAGCAATTATTACATGCCAGGAACCACTCTAATACTACAGAGGACTGTTTCATTTAACCTACATGTTCCTATTAGAGAGCAGACACTATTACGAAGCCTGTTTTATAGTCAAGGAAACTGACCTACGGAGAGCTTAAATCATTTGCCCAAATGCTACAACTAAAACATTGTGGAGCTGGGATTAGATTCAAAACAGAATTAATCCAAGTAAATTACTTACTTAATTTGTAAATCAGCTGAGAAGAGATGAAAACAAAAAATTAAAATGAGTTCAGTGGAATCATTTGAGAGGACAGTCCAGACATTCTCACCACAATTCCCCTAGAGATCGGTTTTTCTTGCTTCCAAAAATGATCAGGCCCTGAGACAAACCGAACGGTCTTAAATTCCACCCCCCCCCCCAATAAAACAAGGTAGATACAGTGCCAATTGATTAATTTGAGAGAAAAGTCCAACTGTCAAAGGAATGATGAAGGCTTGGGTTGGCAAGATAAGAATATGTTTCCTTCGTTGCCACATAACAATCAAGCTTCATGTAAAATCAAGTCATCCTCAGAAGAATATGCCATGAAAACCTGCTCTCATATAGAACGGAATTACGCAAAGTCTGTTTGCTGAGTCCTTCACCATATTACATAGAAATTACAATAGTGCTGCTAAAACAGCAACAAACGAGTATGAACCAAAAATGCTTTGGCATCAGCTAAGCTTCACTTGTAAATTCCATAGGAACTGACTGAACTCCCACAATATGCCAGAAGACTGGGACCACCACAGTCAATAGGACAGATCAGTTAGATCTGATAAAGAGCTAACCTGGTGCCTGAGAAAGACGTAAGGAATTCCTTCCACACCACAGACTGTTTAACACTCCTTTAATAACCATTTATGTAAAAGACACTGCCACGAAGTGTTTTGCAAATATTAATCTGTTTATCACAATCATCCCAGGAGGTAGTGTTAAAGAAAAAACTGTTCATGACACTTATTAAAAGGAGAAGGCAGACTTCTATTTTCGGGGGAACTAGTGCACCGTGGTTTTGCAGCAAAGGAGAAAGATAAGGTTCAGTTTTGAATACAACAAGGGAAAATGGGGATTTATAGCCAGGGACCAGAGTGGGGAGGTATAGTTGGCAGACGGAAAATTACTAAGGGGTTAGGGTAATTCTTGCTAAGTAACCTAACAGGTAAAGGCAAGCCAGGGTGATAAGATACTGAGATATTACCTGGGGGGTGAAGAATTTGGTCAGATATCAATGGAGATCATGTACCAAGGGTGGGAGAGTCTGGCTAAACCGATTTAGCAGGATTCTGGCCAAGGGTAGAGATGTCTCTACTAAAATTTGGTCAAGGAGAGAATCTATATTGGTAGGTATTATTATAATCCCTGTTTTACAAATAAGGAAACCAAGGTAAAATGTGGTTGAGTAACTAGGTTACTATCGTACATCCAGTAGATAATGGAGCCAGGAAATCACTATCAATGCTGTTTTAATAGAACTGTTTATTTTCTTGGTTCCCTTCCCCCCAACACACACACACACACACACACACACACACACACACACACACTCATCTTCATATAAATGCATGAAGCTCTCTAATTTTAATTCAGATTTCCTCTGCTGGGCCGTACGTAGGATGGGAACTGCCAACATTTCTCACAAACAAACTTTTACTCTATTTCCTTTGCTTGCTGACATTTTCTTTATTAAATAAAATAAATCAGGGACCTAATCTGAAATGAGTTGGCATGTTTCCTGCCCTGTCCAACAACATGCCGATTTTCTATGTTAAGAAGGCTCTATTAGCTGTATACAAGGATCTTTCCCCTGAGTTTTTTCTATGTAGCAATCTACTCAGATCAAAGTTTCACCTCCCCCAAATTCCTCATAGCTGGGGTGGACCTGGACGGAGTTCTCATCTATAACATTTAGGTGGGAATCTACTGCATGGAAAGCTGTAACCTTGCTAAAAACAGAGGTAGACCCGCCTGGCCCTTGCCTTGTGGCTTCTACCCCTCCCCTCCCCCTGCCTGGAATGCTCGTGTCATGGGCTTCTGCAGCAACTCTGAGGTCATGAGTGGAGGCCACGTGGTTGAGAAAAAGAAAGCCGAACTACATACCATGCCAGCATCATGGAGCTACCATTTCATCTTGGATTTCTTTTTTAGCCCACTGAACTACGAGAGAAACATAAATGTTCACTTGGTTCATTCATTACAGTAGAGTTTATGCCTCATGCACCGGAAAACGAGCAGAAGTAATACACACACCAACTCTGAAAGGGAACTTATTGATGTGATTTTCTCATTCTTGGTGAACATCTCACTGTAACTACCCAGTGCTTACAGTAAATATTACCAGCCAAGGAAATGTCAATAAGGTAAGGTGCATATTTTAAGCAATACCACGCAAAAAAGAAAAAAAAGACGTTACTCAGAAATTGCTTTCCCTCTTGTTTCTATCTGTTGTTTCTAGCACGCTTCCTTCTCCTGGTTACTGTAGCCTATGAGTGCTAGAGAAATAAAAGCTGCATTTTGAATTTAGGCCCTCTGGTATTGACCAGCTACTTGGAACAATGGTGACCCTAGAAACATAAAAATGGAGGGTAAAGTATTCTGAAATATCCATGGAATACGACGCAAATCACACAGCCTCAATCTCAGATATGATCTGATCTGAATTCAAAGAACTTGAGCAGGTCCTTAAATTGACTCTTTAGGAAAAGGACTGTGAGGTTTTCTTTTCTTTTTTTTTTTTTTTTAAGATTTTTATTTATTTATTTGACAGACAGAGATCACAAATAGGCAGAGAGGCAGGCAGAGAGAGAGAGGAGGAAGCAGGCTCCCCGCTGAGCAGAGAGCCCAATGCGGGGCTTGATCCCAGGACCCTGAGATCATGACCTGAGCTGAAGGCAGAGGCTTAGCCCACTGAGCCACCCAGGTGCCCCTGGACTGTGAGGTTTTCAAAAGAGAACATATCCAAGTACATTCTCACTTTTCTGAAAGTCCACTCCTAACTTTTCAAGCACCTTTGCCTCAAAAGCCGCCACTTCCAGAAATGCAGTCTTCATCTGCAAGTGGTTTTGTTGCAACGATTAAGGAAAGAAGATCAGAGACTCCAATGGTCCAGATTATTTCGGGAGAGAGGTGGCATGAAAAATGATTCCTGGCATATAATTTCACTTTTGAGAAACAGAAAAGCTAGAGGGATAAAAAAAAAAAAAAAATACAGACACTAAGGTCTCTGAACTGCCTTGGAAAGAGAAAAACAGTTTAGATCGCTCTGCTGCCATAACAAGTAGCAAGGTTTATTGTTTTGTTTGCAGACTGAGGTCTGCAGAAAATAAATATCTGTAGCAGAGGGAATCTAGAGATAATGAACATCCAGAAGTTCGACTATACCCCGAGGTATTTGGGGAATCGTCTTACTGACAGAGAAAAAAGGAGATAAAGTAGCAGAGAAGAAAATCTTAGCGGTGGTGAAACAAAGGAGAGGTTACGACAGAGAGAGCCTTGGATGGGGAAGGCACAGAACCCCTGCCCCAGTCAGTGGCCACATCTACACCGGGCTGATTAAAGAACTGGGTTCACTTGAGTTCTGCCGGCTGGCCTCGAGCGTCTGGAATGCTAATCAGCCAGAGAAACGGTTACAGTCCCACGGTTACAGTCCCACAGAGCCCACGGGGCACCTTGGATCATTCTCTTCCATCAGTTGCGTCCCCCTGCAGGGAGCATAGGAGGACCATCACCCCAGGGGAGGTTCCATTCACGGACATTTTCAGAAAATGCTTCTAAGTGAATGGTACAGAAGCGCTGGTGATAACCAGAAAACTCAAGTCAAAAAGAAAAAAAAGTCAGTGAAGTTCATTCCTCTTCCCTTTTCATGAAGTACGTATGCTCTACCAAATGATTTCTTTAGAAAATGATGTGTTAGAGGGGTTTTTTTTGTTGTTGTTTTTAATTCATGTCTCGGGCCCCAGAGTATGTCTAATACCTTGGCAATTAACATGGAACATCTGGGTTATTTGGTGTTCTGGAAAGCAAAATTTTAATATTCCTAAGGTGAGGCTGAGTCATTGCAAAATAGCAAAGCATCTGATGAATCAGGTACCTATTCAAATTGTCTTTATTCACTCACATATGAATTTACTGATTCCATGAATGTCAGTCTTGTCCCTATGTCCAAAGCATTCTTCTAGGCGCTGATGCATTCAGACAAGTGTACCAAACACAGATTTTGCCTTCAGCATATATATGACAGAAGGAGAAAACAAGCATATTTATAAGGACTTATGAAAAGTAGGGGCACCTGGGTGGCTCAGTGGGTTAAAACCTCTGCCTTCGGCTCAGGTCGTGATCCCAGGGTCCTGGGATCGAGCCCCGCATCGGGCTCTCTGCTCAGCGGGGAGCCTGCTTCCCCCTCTCTCTCTGCCTGCCTCTTTGCCTACTTGCGATCTCTCTCTCTCAAATAAATAAATAAATAAATAAAATCTTAAAAAAAAAAAAAAAAAGGACATGTGAAAAGTAGATGAGGACTTCAAGGATATAAAATAATCTGGGAAACCAGTATGGGGACATTTTCAGCTATGAGATAAAGAAAAACTTCATAGACACAGTGTGTGAACCTGACCTTTATGACTGTTTAGAATTTAGTTACGATGACCTAGGAGCGAGAGAGGGAACAGTCAGCTAAGGCATTATAACTGGAAAATGTGTTGTTCGTGGAGAAAGGTAAGCATATGTTTGGAGAGCAGCATTCATCAGAAAGTGAAATCATGTCCTAGGATTGTCTTTCCTATTATCCAGTAATAGCTGTACTGCCGATTATGAAGTTTGCATATCAACTCACTTCCACTGATGTAATAATTTTTTTGTTAAATTGATTCATTTTCTTCCTTAACACTTTACATTGTACTTAAAAACATTACGAACAAGCAAAAAAATCATCAAAAAATATCATTTGACACAAATAGAACACAGATATAAATAAAATTTAACTGAAAATAAAGCAAAATTTCTCCAGGCCTTGTTGGTTGCTTGAGGTCTGTTGTCAACATTAAAAATAGAGATTACTGAGAGTCAGGGAGGGATTAGTACCTACTAGAACCAAACCAAGAGTTTCTTTCTTTCTTTTTTTTTTTTTTTAAAGATTTTATTCATTTATTTGACAGAGAGAGAGAGAACAAGCAAGGGAGCAGCAGAGGGAGAGGGAGAAGCAGGCTCCCTGCAGAGCAGGAAGCCCGATATGGGGCTGGATCCTAGGACCCCGGGATCACAACCCTAGGACCCCAGGATCACTAACCAACTGAGCCAGCCAGGTGCCCCCAAACCAGGAGTTTCTGCTTGACATAATGAAGAAGGAACCAGAAGAAAAGAAAACCAATGTCTCATCATTGAATGCTACTTAGTGTTCCATCTGAGTTCCATAAAAACGTAGCTTGCCCAAAGAAGTAAGTGGCATACCTTGGGAAAATCAAACTACAGGAAGCCTTGGATTCAAATTACAGCTCTACAATAAAATAACAAACAATTCTATGTGTTAAACTTTGTTGCAAAGATGTTTGTTTGTCTCTCTCCCCCTCTCTCTCTGTACATATGTGTGTATAACATATATAATATATATATAGAATTATACATAGTATTGTAAGTATACCAATTATATATTATGTATGTCATATGAAAGAGTATATAGATATTGATATAGATATATATATATAGAGAGAGAGAGAGATACAATTGACCCTTGAACAACACAGTTTGGAATTGTACAGATCCACTAACATGTGATTTTTTTCAAAAAATACAATGTAGTACTGTAATGTGTTTTTTCTTCCTTATGATTTTCTTAATTTTATTTTTTCTAGCTTTATTCTAAGAATACAATATACAATACATTTAACATACAAAAGAGGTGTTAACTGACTGTTTATGTTATCAGTAAGGCTTCCAGTTAAGTTTTGGGAAAGTCAAGTTATATATGGATTTTTGACAATGCGGGGGGAGGCAAGGAAAGGGGAGGCTTAGCACCTCTAATCTCTGTGTCATTCAAGGATTACCTGTATATATAAAAAGAGAAAGTGACAGAGACAGAGAGCGATATCTAAATGTACATTTAGGGACGCCTGGGTGGCTCAGTTGGTTAAGCCGCTGCCTTCGGCTCAGGTCATGATCTCAGGGTCCTGGGATCGAGTCCTGCATCGGGTTCCTTGCTCGGTAGGAGCCTGCTTCTCTCACTGCCTCTGCCTGCCTCTCTGCCTGCTTGTGTGTACTCTCTCTCTCTCTGGCAAATAAATAAAATCTTAAAATAAATAAATAAATGTACATTTACATTTGTATCCTTTAATGCCAATAAATTCATATATACGGATATATAGACATAGTAGATAGATCAATATATACATATAAAAAGAGAGACACAGAGAGAGAGAGACAGACAGACAAGTAGAAGAGACCTCTGCCTATTTATCTGTCACAGACAGAAAGAGACTGGTATATTATATTATATTATATTATATTATATATTAGAACTGCATATAGTATTACAATCCTAAAAATAGAGTTAAGTGAAAATTTGGGACCAAATCATGGAACTTCAGGCCTGACATCACTAAAAGTACATATTTCAGAAAAACAAAGGCACATCAAAAAATGAGTGTGTCAATAAACAGCATGGGACGCAAAATGTTAATTCCAAACTTACAAAATTCGATTTTAAGTGCTAGTCAATATTCATGTCTATATACACAAACATATATAAATTTGTTTCAATTTCAGAAATTTTTGAAATAGGTTACATTTATTTGTGTTATCAAACATCTTCGGTAATGCTCTACATCTTCCAGGCAAGAAGAGAACAATTCAAATAACCAGCTGCCGTCTATAAACCTCATCAAGCAATAATTTTGTCCTTTTTGTGGGGGATGGTATTCCCCCAGAGATGTTACTGATCTCTTTTTTGTTTGGTAAAATGACTAACTATTTGAGTATTCCAGCAAAAGTACATAAATGACTGTTGCTTACAGTCAAGACTCAATTATCCATATGCAAATAATTTCCGATGTGTTCGTTATCCCAGTCTGCCATTATCCTTCTGCCAAGAAGAGTTTTCTAGGCCAATTTTCCCCACTGCTGATTGGGCTATACTTAGAAAATTCACAGTGGTTTCAGCATGAGCCTCAGCAAACCATAATTAGGTGAGTCTGCTGAAACAAAACACAGCCAAACTAAATAATGCATTCCAAGACCAAGTATTGACAACAGTAGATGCTGTAAACCTCGGAGCTGCCATGCATTGGCACAGACAAGTGAAAACTACATTTTATCTTCATTTTATACTTAAGTCTATGTGAAAATGGAGGAATAAAGTGCTTGATTCTCACATTTGCCCTCTCACCCGAGGTCCTCATTTAAAAAAAGAGAGTTGAGAAAGCATCTGTATATCCAGAGGAAATGTCTCTGTCAGTGATGTTGAGAAAGCCAATTTGTCATTCTTTCTTTATCATCTAATTTGAGAAATCATACCGTTTCTGACTTCCCTTTCTCCTCACCTCTTTCCCAGGGGACATAAAAGAGAGGAGGCATCCCACCTGATGATATAGGGTTACAGTTCACAAGTTAATCAGTAGTGGGCTTGTCCATCTAGCGATTCTAACTAAAGACAAACTGATAATGCCCTGAACTAGAAGAACACAGTGTAGGCAACTGATAGCCACTTTCACTTTCCTGAGTATTGTCTGAGCATTCACTATGCGCCAGGCACTTTGCTAAGCATTGGTAAAATGAATTGTGTCACATAACACAACTGTGTAAGGTAGGAACTGTAGGTATCCTTATTTGGACAAGTGAGGAAACATAATCAAAAATATTAAGTCCCTTGTCCGAAGACATAGCGAGAAAGTAGCAGCCGCATGGCATGAACCCCGGGACGCCTGACTCCAAAGCCTTGCTTCCCCTGCCTTCTTTCCCATTTCCAGATCCACGACACGACAGCACAAAAGGATCACAAGCCAGAAACATTCACTATGATCAGTTAAAGTTAAACTTAATAGCTTAACATGCTCCAGTGTGACTGAAGCCTGGAGTCCTCACAAAGGAGAGACAAAGAAGCTGGAAAATATCTGGTGGCTGGAGGACAGTGAAATAAAGGCCAGAAGCCTAAAGGTCACGTCATCCCCCCTGCAGATTTCGGTGTTGGCTGTCTCAAGGTTGCTGCTTAATTTTGTTGTCTTTTCTAATCTATTTATTCAAAAAAGGTCATTTCAAACTCCATGTCTTCTTGATGGTGACATACCGATCTTTGTCAGAATTTCCAACTGGATTTACTAAAACCTGAGAAGGTCAATAGCACTGAGTCACGGGCTCTGACCACCCTGCCGTGGGGACTCCTTGGCTCTCCGCTCTTTGGTCTTTCACTAATCACTCCCACCATCCGTTTAACACTGTGGTTCATCAGACAAAATCCCTCCTGTCAGCCTGAAGGACTCAAAGGTTCAACACTACTTCCCATCCAATGCCTGCTATAATCAAGTTTTGATTAAGTACAATGCATTGGGCAAGTAGGAAATTATATTTTATATAAGAGGAATCTCGGGGATTAAATTTATTTTCAAAGAGTGCCAAAGTATGGGCTAGGTGCTGTGTAACAAAAAGCCAGAGAGAGAAGTGTTCTGTTCATGTGAAGATTACAAGGTCCAGGGTATCTCTTGTGCAAACATTAAGTCCCTTTTACATCTTCTTCTCATCCCTGAAAACTGACTGTCCTTTGAGGAAGCCAACGCTCTGCCTCTCTGAGTCCGAGTGTTTGGGTAAATCTGGCCCAGCCCTGGCTGCTGAAGGAGGGTGGTGTGTGAAAAAGGTTGAAGCACATGACCCAGCCCCAGCCAATCAGCATTGTCCATTCCATCAGTGATATTGATGGGTTCCAAGAGGGGTGTATGACCTAAACGGGACAAATGAGACTTATTTTAGGACTTTTTCTGGAATTTTTAAAAAATGGCAGCCAAGGAGGATGGTAGAGTGTAATCCTGGAGCAGCTGGTAGCCATCTTGCCACCACAAAGAGAGAGAGTGCCCAAGAGAGAAGACTCCTACACACACACACACACACACACACACACACACACGTAGAAAAATTCCTATGATGCTATTTGAGCCCATAGATCTATCTGAAGTTGTGTCTACCCCGGGACCTCTTAAGTCATAACATAATGAATTTTCCTTTTTTTTTTTTCTTTTCTTCCTGGACTAGGTTAAGGACGAATTCAGTTCACTTACAAGCAGAAAAGTTCTGATTAATAACTCTAAGAATAATTTTAGCTTTTATCTTTTTTAAGGCTACTTTTAAAATGAAGAGTTCTACTTTCCTCCCATAATAAATATAGATACCATAAGCTTTCCTTGCCAAGGTAGGGTCTTATGCAGAACATCAAATCTCAATCTTACAGGAGGAGGAGATTAGCTATAATAATTTTTGGCTCTGAAGCTACCCTGGAAATAAGGGATTATAAAATAAGTAGCTGATACTCATTTATTTTCTTTTTTCCTCTAAAAAATCAAAGGAAGTATTAAAAAACATTTAAATATACATCTATATGTAATTGACAAATGAATTTTCTGATTGGTAGAGAGACAGAGACAATTTTATTAGTAGGTCTTGAAAACCTATCTTCTACTTCGGCCAAGCTAGCTTACACATAACCTGATTCATCGTCTATGCAGCACGCTTCCTTCCATGCCCCACCTTCCTAAAAGTCAGAGTGGCAAGTGTCATATCTAGTTTGGTGAAAAAGAAATTGGAAGAAGACACAGCACCAGCCAATCACCTGAGGTCCTAGAAAAGAATCTGTCATTAGTTTTCTCTCATCTACCAAACCAACCACTGAAAACCAAATGATGGGGGGGGGGGAGAAAGAAAAAGAAACCAGCTGTCTGGGGTAATCATACAGCTGTTTGGTCATACAAAGGTTACAGAGTCACAGGCTTTCTAAGCCTCAGTGGCCACAGGGACCATCCAGCTCAAACCCATTCCACTTTGGCACCCTATAGCCCATTTTTCATTCATCAGCAGAGATATTGTAAATGAAATGAAAGAATGCAATAGAATAGAATAGAACAATCCAGCAAAATCTTGAGATACCCTACTGGAACACCTCCAACACTTCCCCACTATGCTTAGAATGGCCCACATTCTGATTCACGTCCACCTGTTCTCTTCATCTGTCTAGACTCCCCTTCCTGCCTCAGTCTCTGGTTTTTCTCATTTTCTCACACGGGTCCCTTCCAGATTCAGGCCTGGCCTGTTTACTTTCTAATCTCTCTCACCCAGACAATTCTAAGTCTTCCCACGATCTTTATAGTTAATTTACAGTTTACAGTTTACAGTTAATTTATTTAGAAATTTTCTTTGGCATTACTAAATAATTAAAACTTCTCATTTAAGTGTTAATCGAACACGCTATATATATTCTTGACATCTCCCATAATCTTTCATTATATAGTTAATGTAGACATCTTTCAATGATTGTTTGTCTGCTGGTTTTTGATCTATGAGGTCAGGGAACTTGTTTGCTTTACAACAAGCTAACAGTCCTGGCACATAGCAGGTATTCAACATGTGTCTTCGAAGAATTAGTAAAATAAATGGAAATGTCTGTAGAAGTGAAAAAACTTGCCCTTGGAACCAAAAACCTTTTAGATGTTTCCACATTTTTTTTAAAGATTTTATTGATTTGACAGAGAGAGATCACAAGTAGGCAGAGAGGCAGGCAGAGAGAGAGGAAGAAGCAGGTTCCTGGCTGAGCAGAGAGCCTGATGTCGGGCTCGATCCCAGGACCCCAAGATCATGACCTGAGCCGAAGGCGGAGGCTTAACCCACTGAGCCACCCAGACGGCCCAATGTTTCCACATTTTTGATTCATAGATTATAACGACTCTAGCATTTGTTCTTAGTGATCATGAGAGATGGGCATATATGTATAGGGCATGGATATTCATATGTACTCTCATTTCTTTTCAATTTCCTGCTAATTATATTAATGTGCAACTGCTAGCTGTACCAATATCATGTTATGAAATAAAATATAAAGAAAACATAACTGAAAGTATCAGAATGTACCGTATGTCATAAGGTGGGTGTTATCTCATATACTATTGTTTTGTACAGAACAGACAGGTGTCTGTTCTACATATAACTACGCACATATATGTGTACACACATGCATATATGTGCATACATATATGCACACCTATACACATATGCTTGGGTACAGTAAGTCACAATGCAAAATGTATTTCTCATTATGAATTTTCTTGAAAATCCATAAATTAAGTCTTTAAATGATGCACCTTTTTACTTTCTAATTCTTCAAAGCATTATTTTCTCTAGTCCACCACCACACTTAGTAACACAGTGTCGGTATCTTGGGGCGCCTCGGTGGCTTAGTCAGTTGGGCAACTGACTTTGGCTCAGGTCAGGATCTCAGAGTCCTTGGATCAAGCCCTGCTTCGGACTCCCACTCAGTGGGGAGTCGGCTTCTCACCATTCCCTCTGGCCCTCCCCCCGGGGGTGCGCGCTCTCTCTCTCTCTCTCAAATAAATAAATCTTTAAAAAAAAAAAAAAGTCACCGTTGGTATCCTATCTTGTATTTTTTGTCTTTTGCTACTCAGAATGGTAGAATGAACTTGGGATTCACAGCCAACTCATTTTCTTGGAGAAAAAGCATGCATTCTCACTGTCTGAAAGTACCTTTCAATATCACGAAACCTCAGCAAAATCTATATTTCAAAGCACATGTTCCCAAATCAATTCAAAGGCTTACAAGTTCTAAGTTTTCTAAAAGAAAGTATATAGACACACAGGCATGCAGGTACACGTGCGTGCACGCACACGCGCGCACACACACACCTCTACCTGAATATATCCCCTCAGTCCCTCAGGGAGTGGCTGCCCACAGAGAAACTAGCTCATAGCTCAACTGAAAAAACATGGACCCGTAAATCCAGGAAACAAGTACTTCTCAGGTGAGGTTTGAGGGGGCTCAACAAGGAATTATAAATGAAAGAAGAACAAAATCTTGTGCCTGAAAATCTGTTAGGAATCTGGCTGCTATTTCCAATGAGTCTTATGTCACCACGGGCTTTAAGAGACAGGTTCTAGAATCTGTTGGATATTAGCTAATCAATTTTAACTGGACCTTTAGTAGAGGCCAACATATGTGGAAAGGAAAGAAAATTAGCAGCGGCGAAGAAGGCATTTTCTCAGATCAAACTGTCTGCATTTAAATTCTAACTCTGACACTTCCCACAAGGGAGATCTTTAGCAAAGTACTCGAGCTCACCTAGTCTCAGATCCCTCATCTGTAAGAGGGACACTACAAGCACCTTGCCAAAAGGACAAATGAGGGCATCCAGGGAAAATTATAAGCTTAGCAGCTGGCATGTAGAAAAAGCCCGTGTGGATTTGCTACTATTGTTATTTCTGTTCTATTTATGATGACTGTTATTAACCCCAGTACCATCTTCCTCGATTAAAAGACAGCACCTCTCATTCGCCATTGTATCTGCATATTTCAATTTTAGGTGTCCATTTCTTCAGGATGCTGGGAGACATAAGATCCAATTCTACCCAATTCAACACCAGACATGTTTTCTGAGGCTCTGCTATGTGCAAGTCAATAGGCTAGGGTATTAGCGATACAGACACGAGAAGACATGATGCCTGTTCTTAAAGAGTCTCCTTAACACTGTAGTCTTCAAAAACTCCTGGTATGATGGGTGATGGTACCTACACGTCCACACTTTTTCCTCTTTCAGAAAGACTGACTTCAGTAAATACCACTGTAATATATTGCCCACACAACAGTGCAATAATATTGATCAGTTCAAAAAGTAAATAGTTGCTTAGCTGCATTTTGAGCAAAGCTTTACTCACCACAAAATGAAACATACCCTGTTATCAAAGCTTATCTCAAAATCAGTAAAGCCAAATGAACAAATGAACATTTCTAGGTGCTTCCATCAGATTAAAAAATAAATAAAACTTGATCTTTGAATTAAATTTTAATAAGAAATAGGACATCTGAAGGTGATTTTGCCCATTATTTGATTTCACAGAAATAATTCAAGGTTCATTTCTACAACTAATTAAATTTTTTTTTCGAGTACTTATTTAAAACTGAAACTTTCACAGTTATTTTTCAGTGAGTCTGACTAAGGGTTTCAATACCATGGGGTCAGTCCACAATGCTGAAAGAATAAAAGTAATGGAGGGTGGTAGAAAGCCTATAATTAAATACATGATTTGCTCCTAGAATGATCAGAAATCAGTCTGTCTTCAGTAACTCTTTTATCAAATTGGACAAGTCGAACCAGGGGGAAGCGTGGTACGGTCTGCTCTGATGCAGAACACGATGCTCACATTTCAAATACTTCGCCTCACTGCCCAGCCTGCCTGTGGTATAACTGGGCTGGGTGTTCTGGAAAGAGAGAATGGGAAGGCCAACATGTTGGAAACCCCAGCCCTATCCCAGACTCAAGAACTATGATCCCACCTTACCAATGATGCCGCTTGATAGATCAAAAGTGTTGGCCATCTCTTTGCAAATAAAATGCGCGACATATGGAGCCCACATTTTCACTTAAGATGATCCACTGCTGGGGCGCCTGGGTGGCTCAGTCAGTTAAGCGTCTGTCTTCAGCTCAGTTGAGGTCCCAGGGTCCTGGGATGGAGCCCCCCATCGGGTTCCATGCTCAGCAGGGAGTCTGCTTCTCCCTCTCCTTCTGCCCCTCACTCGTGCTCTCTCTCTCTCTTTTACTCACTCTCTATCTCAAAGAAAGAAAGAAAATCTTTTAAAAACGAACAACAACAAAAAAAGATGATCCACTAATTTTGCCATTACTATAGTTGGATTTTCTATATTCCTTAGCAAGGCTTGACCCTTCTTGGGAGCAGCCAGTTGCTGGGGGGAGGGAGGGGGTGATCAGTTAAGCCAGAAGTGACCGCAGGGCAAGGGGCTCAGGCCAACTTGAAAAGCCACCAGGATGCAGAAGTGTACCACCGTCCACCCCAGGATTTCCCCCACGTGCAAAAGCTCCCAGCCAGAAGAGATGAAGAAACCCTCATATTTACAGCTAACCCCACTCCCTCTGGCTCTCGTCTTGTGTCCTCCGCCCAAACTTCTCCCAAATTTCCTCCAACGCCACTGGAGCCAAAATGCCCATTGCTCTCCCCAGTGACAATTTGCTGAATTTGCATGTGGCTTTTCTCCAGACCATCCTGGCATGAAAGGATGGGGGACGGCATCCCCCAGCAGAGACCATCAAGGAATGGGCCACACAGGCTGAGCCTAACCGGACCTTCCACCAGGGCAAAGCACCCTCTCGCCATGGTGAGGCCGTAACGATTTTGCGGTCTCTCCTTTTCCGCTTTGCTCATTTTCCTCTCAGTGTTTACGTTCTCTTTAATCCCCTGACTTTTACTTCAGTCAATTAATGTGTAAAAATCCTTAAGCATATTTAATCTCATAATTATAAAATCTCAGAATTTACAAAATCTCTTGCCAAATAAGAGCTCTATTGAGAACCCAACGTGACGAGACCTGTTGTGAGGACACCCATGTATTCAAACAACTACTCCTCACTAAACTCTCACGGGTAGTCACTACTATCCCTCCCGTTGGATAGAACTGAATAAAGAGGCACAGAGAGGGTCAGTCACTCTCTCAAGGTGTCACAGCTAGTAAGCTCTGGTGCTGGGCTGCAAACGCAAGTGGGTTTGAATGTAAAACCCACACCCTGAAGTGCAATACTTATATTCCCTATATGAAACTCCTGAATTCAAACACAGAGGAAAATTCCAAACGGCACGGTCCATCGAACAGTAGGGAATCACGTGGAAGGTAAGCCTTGGGAGTGCATCAGATGACCAAAAATTCAAATTCATGCCAGGTAACATCCAGACAGGTGGATCAGAGGCTGCCGTAATCTCCTGCACTGATCACTGATCACTGCCCCCGCCTCTACTCCTCCGTGGGAGTACATTTCCCATCCTCCCAAAGGCTTATTCCCAGTGGGCCCTGACAAGCCGGCAGGACCCCCTCTGACCTCACTGCCCCAGCATCACCAAGGACTCCTGTTTGGCCCTTTAGGTTCCCCACCCCAGAGATTTTGGAATTGGATTTAAAAGACTCACATGGGCTCCGAACTTGAAAAGCTGTGCACTGGCAGGTTGGAATGGCCTAACTACAGAGACAGAGAACAAATTATACCTACACGAGCATCAGAAATAGATTCCATTTGAGTCATGAACGATAAAGAGAATAACTTCAGTTTTGAACTTGATAGTTTCTGGTTCTATTCTCTCAATTATGGATATTTCCTCCCCTAAGTTCTTCAGACATCCCGGTCCTCCCAACATAGTTACACACACACACCAATGTGCGCAAATACTTTTTTTTTTTTTTAAGATTTAATTTACTTATTTGACAGACAGAGATCACAAGTAGGCAGAGAGAGAGAGAGAAAGGGAAGCAGGCTCCGTGCTGAGCAGGGAGCCCGATGCGGGGCTCGATCCCAGGACCCCGGGATCATGACCTGAGCTGAAGGCAGAGGCTTTAACCCACTGAGCCACCCAGGTGCCCCTTTTCCCCTAAAACTTAATTAAGTTGCATTAGGTTTGTTACTTGGAACCAAAAATTACTGAGAACAAGAATCAAAGATATTATAACAAAAATAGCAATGAAGCGCATTGCTCAGTGGGGTCTACTCATCATAAATAAAATGCCAATATTTCTATAATGGCAATTCAGTCAACGAAGATAACATATAAAAAATCAAACACCCTGGGCGCCTGGGTGGCTCAGTGGGTTAAAGCCTCTGCCTTCAGCTCAGGTCATGATCCCAGGGTCCTGGGATCGAGTCCCACATTGGGCTCTCTGCTCAGCAGGGAGCCTGCTTCCCTTCC
Organism: Martes martes; assembly: GCF_963455335.1. Classification (NCBI taxonomy): domain Eukaryota; kingdom Metazoa; phylum Chordata; class Mammalia; order Carnivora; family Mustelidae; genus Martes; species Martes martes. The sequence continues at coordinate 7,070,764 of NC_137896.1, forward strand.
TCTCTCTCTGCCTGCCTCTCTGCCTACCTGTGATCTCTGTCAAATTAAATAAAATCTTTAAAAAAAAAAAAATCAAACACCCAAGGGGCACCTGGGTGGCTCAGTGGGTTAAGCATCTGCCTTCAGCTCAGGTCATGATCTCAGGGTCCTGGGATCAAGCCCCACATCGGGCTCCTTGCTCAGCAGGGAGCCTGCTTCCCCCCCACCCCCACCTCTCTGCCTACTTGTGATCTCTGTCAAATAAATAAATAAGATCTTTAAAAAAAAAAAAATCAAACACCCTATAATTTATTTTGGTACCTAAATTGGCCACATCTCTTAATGACCCATATTTCATAAAACAGACAAAATTTATGTTTTGCTTGCACTGGTCCCCTGGGGCAGAGGTCTCTGGGTAGCTTCAGAGTCACAAAGGAGGACTAGGAGGTGACACTGGATCTAACAGATCATGTAAGAGTCATAAAAGTCATAGGGCCAAGACCCAATAAGTCAGCTATCTGAAACCAGGAATCCTTGATGGCCACAAGAGTCCTATGGCCCAATGCCCCGTGAGCCACTGTGTGTATCTCGTCCCTAAGATGTTGCTCACAGGTCACAAATGGATGTCTCGGGAGAAACATGGTTTCCCCAGTGGAAAATGCAAAGTTCTCTTGGGAGCCTGTACTGCCCCTTCGGTTATTAATGGTTCAGATCTTTGACAGCATCTTTACTTCCAGATCAGATAAGGTGCTCATAAAATGTAAGGTCACCAACCGCAACTGCTGTGAAGGTAAGGACATAGTTCTCTGGCACCAGACGGATGAAAGACGGATCATGCTACCCCTTCGGAGCTGCAGAAACTTCCCCAAGCCGCTTACCGGCTCTGAGCATCAGGCTCCTGGCAGGTAAATGAACAGAACCATCCCCCCTTTCAGGAGATTGCTGTAAAGAGTTAATGTGAGGATGCTTTGGAAGTTCCTGGAGAAGCCCTCAAGCGGAGAGTAAGTGCTCATAAATGTGAGTCATTGTCACCACCTGCCTTGTTAGGAAGCCCCCCAGCACACACAATTCTTCTTGTAGCTCTTAGGTTCAGGCAGTAAAGAGTGTCCCCTCCTTGCTGTTAATCGACGGGTACCCACTTACCTATATTGCTTATGATTAACTTAACAGTTATAACCATGATTTTCTGGTGATATAAACATTTAAGACCAAAGGCTTTCCTTTCTGAGTTCCATCCCATTTCTTACCCCTCAAATCCTGATTCCCGGCCACCTGAGTCTCATAATACTAAGAAATTCTGGAAGATGTGAAACTAAATGGGCTTTCTTGTGTCTCCTTCTGAAAACGCCTCTGGCCGTTAAACTTACTGATGGACCATTGTTTACTTCTTAAGTGAGTGTTATCTGATTAGGAAAACATGCTGACTTTAAGGAGTGTAATGTCTGAAACCTAAAAGCAGGAAGTCAAAAACCACTTAGCTGTCTAAAAGACAGTATTAATGCTTGGTTCAGGTTGCCCTTGGGACCTACAAAACTGACCTTAGGGCAGGAACTCCCAGAGCAGAGAAAAATACATAATTTTAGAGACTGTATCCTCCAAATGCTGTTGACCATGTTTAAACTTTACATTACAAAATAGCTTTCCCATTCCCCTGGGTCATTCATTCATGTCTTGTCGTTAATATTTGCATAGTTTCCACTGTTATTCTGAAAACCAGGTGTGAGGTCGTGTGGCAGGTACACAGTGACATTTTGCTGCTTTAATCTCCAGCACATTCCCTAATTAATGTGAAATGTTTGGTCCGGAAGAGAACATTTTCCAAAGGAAACCAGTGATAATCATTTCAGAGATCTGTTCTGAAGCTCATTTGTTTTATCTCTTTTGAATTAACTATTTGCTTTCTCTTCCCATACTGTTTCAAAACATAATTAATTTCTTTCTTGGGTTTGGCACAGTGGAATATGCATTCTCAATGTGAAAACTCCACTGTTCAGAGGCTACATAACTATGAATACCATCTCTATTCCTATCACTCAGTGTTCATCGGCCTGCAACTGTTTGATCACAGAAGGCCTTCTGCAAGCTGGCAAAACTCAGCAGGGGAAAAGACGGACCAGTGGGAGCATTGCAGAGCTCCAGGGGAAGAATTCCATACCTGAAAAGCAAATGTCCCAGTGACTCAACTTATCCCATCTCTCATCCCCAATACTATGTGGACATCAACAGGAAATGACTAAGTTCTCCTTCCATTCAGAGCAGCTTAGGTTTATGCAGAAAATGAACAAATGAAGAGCTACATCCAGGAACCAGAATAAGTTATGACCCTTACAAAGGTACATCTTGAAAAAAAAATGAGTAGGTTTGATGTCTTATGGGATTAAACAGAGCAAATCCAACATGCCACTTAGATGATCCCGTGAAGGTCAGAATTTAGGATTGGTGACAAGCTCTACGGGAAACGGGAGCTAGAAGCTAGGACTCAAGCTTGCCTGGAAATGTTAAAGAGGAATCAAAATTTTATCTCAAACATGGAGAAAATGAAAAACAGGTACCAAACATGATCACCACTAGCTTTATTGGTCTTGCTATGGGACCTATGGGCCGAGACTTTTGGCTTTACCCATGGAGACTGATTATTCCATGGACACTGTCGAGTGTCTGCGGTATAGCTAGCCTGTCATCTTTTCTCCCCTTCATTACGAATGTCTCAGAAAAGAAAGTAAAGTGTCCTGATCAAATCTTGAAAATACACCGATGATGGATCAACCGGCAAATCTGTGAGTGACATTCACTCGTAGGAGAATCCTTATCTATGAAATGCTTTCAGTAGCGTGTACCGGGTCTGCAGGTGGTAAACAGATCCGGACTCCATGGAACTATGGGGCATGGCTCCCTAAACAATGCTGAATGAGCTGTGTAGCTATCAGGGTATAAAGCGGAGATGTTTATGTAAGTCATGTACCTGCATACATTTCTTAGACACCTTGCGTGTAAAATGTGGCTGGCGCATGCCCAAATACAGCAAGAAAGGACCTGGGGAGCAACACTGACAGTCCTTGGCTCCTCCTTGCTTCACCTACACTTCATGACCACTTGTGTCCTCGAAGTAATCAGGAAAGCCTGATACTGAGGAAGGCCTTAGTTTCTGTGTTCACTTAATCTAATCAGTGACTCTATATGCAAAACAATAATGCAGTATTTAATAGTATAAATATCATTACTGTACTTTAATTAGTTATTTTACATAAAAACTCAGAGTGAAATAGAGATTCAGATTATTATAGAATTGAATATATATTAAAATACCATTTATTAGAAACTACACATGCACACACACACACACACACACTCTTATAAATACTTAGGAAATATCGAGCTAGTGTAAGTAGTAGCTATTACTGAATAAAATCGAGTGCAGGAGATTTAAGAGTATTCCTCTTCCTTCTTACACTTTTCAAGTATAATCATGTATTATCAAAATAAAAATCTAATAAAGACACATTTAAGGTTTTTTTTTTGTTTTGCTTTGTTTTTTATTTAGTTATTTGACAGAGAGAGAGATCACAAGTAGGCAGAGCAGTAGGCAGAGAGAGTGAGGGAAAGCAGGCTCCCCGCTGAGCAGGGAGCCCGATGCAGGGCTCGATCCCAGGACCCTGAGATCATGACCTGAGCCCAAGGCAGAGGCTTAACCCACTGAGCCACCCAGGTGCCCCTAGACACATTTAAAGTAAAAGTATTTTATATGCAAAACAATGGCTTTGAAGAGCACACCATATTCACACTGATTAGAAAATGTAGTTCTAGGGGCGCCTGGGTGGCTCAGTGGGTTAAAGCCTCTGCCTTCGGCTCAGGTCATGGTCCCAGGGTCCTGGGATCGAGCCCCGCATCGGGCTCTCTGCTCAGCAGGGAGCCTGCTTCCTCCTCTCTCTCTGCCTGCCTCTCTGCCTACTTGTGATCTCTCTCTCTCTCTGTCAAATAAAATAAAATTTTTAAAAAAAATGTAGCTCTAGGGGTGCCTGGGTGGCTCAGTCAGTTAAGGGTTCAACTCTTGATTTCGACTAGAGTCATGACCTTGGGGTCACGAGATCGAGCCCCTAGTCCGGCTCTATTTTCAGCATGGGGTCTACTTGAGATTCTCTCTCCTCTTCTCCCTCTGCCCCTCCCCCTGCTCACTCACTCTCTGAATAAATAAATTAGTTTAAAAAGGAAGAAAGAACGGGAGAGAGAGAGAAAGAAAGAAAGAAAGAAGTGATAGCTCTAGTCTCCTATGATTCTCATCATCCAATTTATTTTTGTTTTTTGCCTTGCATACCCTACAGTATCAAGTCAGTCCTGGGTTTACAGATAAGCAGATCCAAATGCCAAACATTTTTCAATTTCCTTTCAAACTTTAGTCTTCAGTTGACTCATTCAAAAGCATAAGAATGAAGTAGTAATCATATTTGTTTCAAAGTTGAAAATTAAGAATATCTAATAAATGCCTGCTGTTGTAAAAATAAATATAAAAGTGAGACAAGGAAGTACAGCTCAGCAATTCCATTCTTACATGTGTGCCCTGGAGAAGCTCTCACACATTTGCCCAAGGAGATGTGCACCACCATACACACAGCACCAATCTTTGTGTGAAAGAAAGATTGTAAGTAACATATATATACATCCATTAAGAGAAGGATAAATTCATCGGGGTATATTCTTAACAACAGTATTACTGCACAATGATTAAATAAATGAAATAGGGATGATTTATCAGCCCGAATCAAAAAAAAAAAAAAGTTGAGTGAATAGGGGAAATGATCAGAGAATGTTGCAGAAAGATATATTTAGCAAAATATTATTTTCCTTGCTTAAAAACAAAAATATGATACATTTTAAATATTGGCCCGTGGGCCATACATCTATGTTAAAATACTGAAATCAGAGGTGTAGAAAATACACAGCAGCTTCAGAACAGCATTAACTGGAGGTGGGAAAAAGACTCAGGTAGGGGAGCGATAGGAGTGAGGCAATTGCATCTGTAGTGTTTTGCTTCTTTAAAAAATTAACTTTTAAAAAGTTAGTATTTATTATATCTGGGTAACACATAGGTGTTGATTATACTATTATCTGTATTTCTCTCCACTTTTGAGCTATTTCACATCTCAAATGATATAAAAATGATACTTTACATAATATATACATATGTAAAATGTATCTCTAAGGATATGCCTATGTTTATATACTATAAAACATTACTATGTTGCAGATGTTCACATATTTGTACATATACAATATAGGGATACTTACGAAAGATACTTTACATATAAAATATATAAATATATATAATGCATTCAATAAATATATATAATTCAAAATTGGAAAACTACAGTGCTCACTTCAGCAGCGCATCTACTACAATTAGAGCAATACAGAGAAGATTAGCATGGCCCCTGAGCAAAAGATGACACACAAACTCGAGAAGCATTCCAAGATTGTGAGTATACTTTTCGTGATGAGCACTGAGCGATACAGAGAATTGTGGAACCACTATGTTATCCACCTGAACTAATATAGCACTGTAAGTTAATTATACTGGAGTTAAAAAAAAAATTTAAAAAGAGACAGAAAATGACAGAATACGGTACATAACATATGTTACAATCAAGGGAGAAACAACAGAGAACACTCCCAAAATTGCTATAGCATTCTGATAGATGTTATACCTTTCCTTGTTATCGCCTGTCCTTACACCAGTAGCTAATGATACATAAATATGGCGAGGGCAGAGCTGCAGGTTTTCCAAACTAATGATACAGTTACAGAAAAGTTCACACAGGTGAATGAGATGGTAGGTTAATTCTGAGCTCTGCCCAGCAGCAGCTGCAGGAACAAGTAAGACCTGGCATTGATCTTGTGCTCCCTAGGCACCAGCCTGTTCGAAGTGTCCTACCTATTTAAGGTCATTCACTCCTTACAAAGCTGCAGGAGTCAGGTATTATGACTGCGCCCATTTCCCGGAGGAGGAAGTGTATCACAAAGAACACAAGCAATCGGCCACATCACACACCCAGAGAGCACCAAGGCAGCATGGGAACCAGGCGCTCCGGCTCTGAAGTCTAGATTCCTAGCTCAAGAGTTCATCGAGTAGCGTCCCTCACTTCCATTGGTGTTTTCAAACTATCTTAAGCAAGTCTGAAAAATAAAATACAGGGTGTGCCTAGCTGGCTCAGTCGGAAACGCAAAACGACTCTTACATCGGTTTTAAGTCTCAGCCCCACCACGGGTCTAGAGATTGCTTAAAACTAAAATCTTAAAACGAAAAATAGAATACAGCACGTTTTCACGGTGCCCCTTAAGCAGCACTGAAGAGCAGAAAACCATTACAACTCGTGGCAGGAATCTTTGGTATCGGCGAGGCGTGATCCTTGAGACCTTCTCGAAACGTGTTTTCTAGAACAGCAGTTAGCACGGAGCACTCCCCGCCCCCCACCCCTCCAGCAAAGACATTTAGAGCACAGGGATGTGTCTGCGCTTGAACCGGGCCTGGCCATGTTCCAGAAAGAAAAAGCTGGGGCGCACCGGGCGGCTTTAAGCCAACGCACCCACCCGGCCTACCGAGGCCAGCCCCGCCCGCTAACTCGCAGGTGCTCACCAGGGACTGGGCTCGCTCCCTCCAACCGCAGCGCTGGGTCCAGCCTCCTGCAGCAGCCCAGCCGGCGGACCAGGCCCAGGGCAGCGGTCCGTAGTCCCTCTCAGACCTGTTCACTTGCGGGGAGAGCGGCGTCTAGAGGGGCCTGAGAGGTCATGGACCGGCCGTGACCGCCGCTGACCCCCAGCGCCCGGCCTTGGAGGCTCCTGGCCCCGCCCCGTCCGTGGAGCGCGCGCCTGCGGGATTCCGCCCTTGCAGCTATTTTCAAGGTCGCGGCCCGGAACGAGCAGCGTGGTGTGGAGGCCCTCTGGACAGCGGGCATGGCTGCCCCGTGCAGGCCTCTTTAACCTTTCAGATGCTGGAGGGCAGCGTGCCGCTGAGATGTCCCGGTCTCCGGCCCGAGACAAGCCTCTCCTGCACGTTTCCTGGCGGCGCCTCTGGAGCGGCCGCCCCTGCCGTCCCCCTCACTTGCGGTGACCGGCTGCGCGGCTGGCTTCGGACTTCACCCCACTCCCGCTGTTGGAACCCACATCGGGCTATGTCCGGTGGAGCAGATCCCCCGAGGGGGGGAAGGATGGCCGGTACTCTCTTAAGGGGTAAAGCAGAGCTCTGGTGGCTCATCTTCTAAAGATTGTCCATTGCGATGCTCTTTCCTCTTTTCCCAAGCTCGATCGTGGCCTCCTTGCCACGTGCCTCAACTGTGATTCTACCCCACCTGCATGCTCTGTCCCTCTGTGCCGTGACAGACCTTCCGAGGGAAAGAATCCGATAGACCAGTCGCCACCTCCCCGACACAGAGCATCCTTCCGAGCAGGACTCCTCCAACCAGGTGGTCCCAGAGGCTCCTGGCCTCCCTCCTGACTTGGCCCCTTTCGGGTTTATGTCATCTTAGGAAGTTCCTTAGCCTCCCCGTGCCTCAGTTTCCGTGCTTGTAAAAGAGGAGTTATCACAGCACGTTTTTTCAGTGACGTGATACATGGGGAGGTGTTCGGGTGGTGTAGGCTGTGTCCTATGCCTCGGCCAGGTTGTCCAGGCTGGTCCGGTTCCTACTGATCGCCCCAGCACAGTATTCGTGAGGACTCTCTCTCTTTCAATAATAGTTGCATAATTTTGACCATGCGTTATTAGGGCATCGTATGTATCCCATGTTATATTTACTTTTGGAACAGACATCAACCTCCAATCCAGGTTGAGAGGGCTGAGTGTCATCGTCCCATGGCTCAAAATCTGGCCATGACCTAGGAACCTGCCAGGCATTTCGTGCATAAGGACAGACATGTAAGTATAGCAGATTTTCAACATGTGGGACTCCTCTCTGTGACACCCATGAGTACTACAAATCACTGATACCAGTCCTCAAAGAACAAGCATTTTCTACAGAGAAGAACCCAAACTGCATCTATCTCCTAGAGTATATACGTTAGGACCTTTTATTTTCTTTTAACACCCTTGAACATTATTTGTCACCACCAAAAAATTGGTGACCTCGGTTTCTCTTGGTTGATTGGAAAAATTAGAAGCCATGCCTGGATTCTCCTGCTTTTCTGATAGATTAGTTCTGGCTCTTCCTAAGGCACAGCTAAGATCCAGATGACCTTTTTCCTAGCCCTGGGCTTCCACAGACCATACATGTAAGAAATCAAAAGCAGAGGAGAAAATAGAACTCGACAGTCTCTCCGTGCAGAATGTCGAGGGGTACTCAGAGCTGCTCTTCAACCGTTAAAGGCTTCAGGATTCCAAATGGCCAGATCTGTACAAGGCACTCTCATGCAGTACTTAGCTTGCCATGGTCCTTTGGGTCAAAGGAAGTTTCCAGAGAAAGATCAACAAATTCAGTGCCTTCGTGCCAAGATTCAAGAGACCAGAGCGAACATAACCATCTGTACTTCTTTATTGAACTGGGGAAAGTGGCAGAAGGAGAGACTGGCAGCTACATCTGTTCTCTAGAATTTATTATGCTCGCGTACACATAGAGAGTCGTGAAGTTAATTTTTTTCTTGTGACTGACACATGCTATAATGATATCCTACACTTACTAGAACACAATAGCAATGTTCACATACACCAGGAATGAATTTCAAAGACCAGACAAATTTCTAAGAGGGGGTAGATTAGACAAGTCCTGGAAGCAAGTATTCAGCAGCTAAAAGAGCTGCTAAAATAATTGAAATAGGGTATTTTTATGTGTCTTGAAAGAAGTATTGAGAACACTCTGCATTATTTATTTTTTAAATGGTGTATTTTTTATTGTGTCAGCTAAAAAAATTTCCTTCATACTGCTGATAAAACAACTAGCACTACAGTAGAAATGATCCTTCACAGAATCAAAGATAGAAGGAACAGAGAAATCTGATTATAGTGTCTAGCTTTCAAATTCTCCCCTAAAGATTGCACTCTGTGCTACATTTGCATGATCTAAGTTCAAGTGAATAGAAAGCAAATAAGAAGAATTGCAAAAACTGGCTTTCAACCATTTGTTTTGACTTTGAGATGCAGCCCTCCTCTGTGTTCATTCTCTAAGCCTTGAAGAATTCAAGTTAATAATATCCTTTAGAGGGAAACCGAAGAGGATGACAAAATCTTAATATGGAAGTCAAGATGCTTAAAGAGGTGATGATTGCTGCACTGTTTGAGGTATTAAATTCCCACCCCCCAAAAAACCCCACAAAACACCCAAAATAGCAGTGGCTTAACCACTTGCTTATTTATCTCTCTTTGTATGTCCAGATTTTCTCTTCTTAAAATAAGGGTACCAGTCAGATTGGATTAGGACCCACCTAATTATCTCATTTTAACTTAATCCCCATATCACAGTCACATTCTGAGGTACTGGGGGTTAGGACTACAGCATCTGAATTTAGGGGTGCAGGGGAGAGACACAGTTCAACCCATAATGGATGGATACGATAAAAGCACCAAGCGCACGTCGTTGGCCTCCCGTTCTTCAGCAAAAGAATGGATTCTTATTTGGAGTCCACTTTCTCCCCTCTGGGTCTACCTGGATTGAAGAAACGTCCAACACTAGCTTCCGCACACCATGTTCTCCAGGCCACAGTAGTGGGTTTAGGCATAAATCCAATCAGAGCGGATCTCGGGAATTCTGTAAGAATGAGTGGGGGCTTGCTGCTTCTGGGTAGACTTTAATCTGTGAGGGTGTACAGCAGTCAACTTGCCGTCACTGAGGGAGAGCCTGCAGTAGGGTGATGGGCGGAATGGTACACCACACAGACGTTGACCATAATTTCAGTTCAACTGAATGAACCAATGAGAGATCAAGAGCAAGTTCTATTGACATCGTGTGAATCCTGACTCTGGTCCCAAGCCTGGAAGCAACATGACCCTCAGCTTTTCAGCTTTGTTTTCTAAAGTGAATTTGAGTTTTTCTCTTGGAGCTGAAAAAGTGCTAACCAATCTAATAGGTACCCTACATTGTGGAGATATTAAACTTTGAGTGCTTGCACTGACACTCCCTCTCTTAGAAACAAGAGGAAAAAATTAATGACATGTTCATGTCATAGAACAAATTTAGGCATTAGAAATGCTACTAAAGTTCATTGACAAATCACCTTGAGTTCTTTGAAGCCATGCCAGATCAAAATCCCCACCTCTCGAGTAAGTAGCAAGCATCTCACTTACCAGACTTGAATACATCTGTGTCTCATGATATTGAGACATTCTGAGGACCGTTTTTGCTCATGCTCCTCAAAGGGTCAATGATTCCCTGATTCTCCATTGAGTGTTTATAATAAGCTACAATTCTCTACAAAGCATAGCGTCATGTTATTCTCTCATCCAAGGTCAACATGTTGGGCAAAAGGCTTCAAACACATTGAAGCTACCATTCCAGCAACTTCAGAATCAAGGATACTTGCCTTAAAAATGAATATGCAATATTGTACAGACATGTCTAGCCTGTTGCTTTGGAAACTCAATGAAGATAAATGTCATTGTTAGCAACTCAGTGTTGCACTCAACTGGCAAGACAAGCCATCCTTGTATAAGCCAAGCCCTGAGCGTACATTATGGGAGGATGTTTATTTATGATGCACTTCTACACAGCCAGAATGCTACCTTGGCATCACCCGTCTCTAGGAGAAGGGTGTCCCAAAGCATCTGGCCTCTACAGACTTAAAAAAATAAAATAAAAATGAAATCCTAGAGTCTCTTCATAATATGTGTGTGTGTGAGAGAAAACACACCCATTAAACTGCAGCCTTTCAGAGCATGATGTCACAAGTCAGATCCTATTAAAGGAAGCAGAAGATGAATGTTTGCTCCAGGCAGCTGGAAGGAGTCAAAGAGAAAATACATTGTAAATCTTTCCACTGCGTGCCTAAATTGTAAAAGATGATTTTTCAGCATCCCACAGACTTCCTCCAAGTCCACTTCTGTGAACCCAGAGCATTACTTTCACTATCTGTAAATGATGTTAATGGCATTTCATTTGGGAACGCTTTAAGCATTAAAAGTAAGAATGATATTGGGCCTGCCCTCCAGCACAATTTTGTAGGCACACATGGAGACAAGGTATGCACCCTACACCACTAGTGTGTTGCCAGGGAGAAAAGGAGGTCCTCCAGTAGCCCAGTATTTGGAGGAGAGAAGCCCTCTTTGGAATAGGACCAAGAACCAAAAATCAAAGCTACTGTAGAATTTCAAACCATTGCTAAATGTCTCTCATATATCATACACCCAGACATCTGCACGCATCTGGGCAGACAGCCACAGCATATGTCTTTACTTCCATGAGTGCACCACTATGATATATGCCACAGAGTGGCTTAGGTGAATGCAAAGTGAAGGGAACACAAAAAGAGTGGGGAGAGAAAGAAAAGAAACATAAAAGAACAAAGTAAGAAGGAAGTAGGTGGTGAACAGAAGTACTGAAAAAAAGATACGGACGGAAAATGGTAGCATTGTCAATTGCTTTATCAAGCATTGTTTGACTTGCCTCCAGATTAGAGACCCACACTCTACTGAGTTGAAATTAATAAATGACTGCCATATTGAATTGCAAAGGTATTGGATATTGGACAGAAAGTTAGTTTGAATATAGAGTGGGAATTTAATGTCCCAATTTGTCATTCTAAGATAACAGAATTATCCTCACCCCTAGATCTATTGATTGACCTTAACATCTTTGGGGAGGAGGAGTTCTGCACTATTGATTTCCATATAACATTGATTACAACTTTCTACATATCCACCTTTACATTTTAGAATGGCTGTTTCAAGATAAGATTCAGAGGGACTATTTTGCAAAATTCCCAAAGTTGAACCTAGAAAGTCTTGAAGTATCTTTTTTTATAAATAGTAATGTTAAAATATTGACAAACTATAAAGATTTACTATATAATATTTGATAAAAGAGGGGATTTGGACAGATGTCAAAAAAGCAAAAGAGCAATGAGAACAGATTTGGGAAATCATCCAGAGACTCAGTGGGAAGGAACTCCACAAATCACCTCACCCGGCATGCCAGATAATCTTCCATTTCTATGTCAAATCTAACTCCAAGTGTTAAGAGGGATTCTGAGGCTAAATGGGAAAACAGCTGGCTTTCCTTTATTTACCCCACTTCTGACAACAAATGTGTGGTTTTTCTCACCCTGACCAATTTTTCAGCACCAGCTGGGTGTCCTACAATTCAATTCAAGTCCAACACTATCTACCTGGAGTTACCATCAGATCTCACCAGTTAAGGGCTTAACGGCAAAAGACTGGCTCTATTTCAGATGTTCGTCACAAGCTGGGGCCTCCCATACTTCTGACAAACTAGCTGCAGATTGGAATTTCCCAGGATCCCCATCTCAGGCTACTATAATGGTATGCTATATTTACCAGCCATCATATAATACAGGCAATCCTAAAGATCACAGATGATCAGACAAAGAGGTATATGGGGCAAGGTCCAGAGGCTGCCCAGCTCGAGAGCTTCGGTTCCTGTGGAGTTGGGGTGCATCACCTTCCCAACACATGGATGTGTTTGCCAACCTGGAATCTCTCTGAACTCTACACTTCAGGGATTTTCATGGAGGCATGACTGATTATTAGCTCAATCTCTAGCCCTTTCCTCCTTCTCTAGAAGATGGAGGTGGACAGAGGCTGAAAGTTCCAAGCTTCTAATCACACTTACTCTTTTTGATGAACAGCTCCATCCTGAAGCTATCCAGGAGTCACCTAATTAAAACAGAAGACACTCCTGTCCCCCAGGAGATTACAATGGTTTTAGGAGCTCTGTGTCAGAAACCTTGGCCAAAGACCAAATAATAAAACAAAAGAAGCGCCTAACACCTCAATCACTCAGATTATAAGGATTTTAGGAAACTGTGTCAGCTACTGGAGACAGAGACCAGAAAAAAAAAAATTTATATTTACATATATACACACACACACACACACACACACACACACACACATATATATATATATGAAATAAGGATATATGTAATGTATCCTTATTTCACAGAGGCTCAAGAAGAAAGAATATAGTCAGGAATATAGAAAAGTGACAGCTCCACCTCATTCCCAAGTACACAGGTATTTCTGTTAAAGAATCCGAAGCCCTTAAATAATTTGCATAACACTTCAATGTGAATTGCTAGAAACTTACAAGAGCCTAAGTTTCATTATATTCTTACCGTCATCAGTATAGCATTTGCTGCCAAGCTGTGTTACCTCCTACATTGATGGTCTGGTACATTTAATATAGAGTTGGATCAAAAATGTAATCAACTCAACACTTACGACTGCAGATGGCCCATTATGAGCAACCAAGTTATGAAAATTTAACCCAGCCAAGCCATCCAAAACATGACCTCACTAGACAAAATGGCTACCAAGAACGTTTCCAAGCTGTCATCTTGATGAGGAAAATTCCCAAACTACAAATGAACTCAATTCTTCCTTTACTTTGTGACTTCCTAAATTATAGTTCAAGGGACTAGAAAGAGAAAAGGAGACGTACCACACACTTCAAGCAGAAATGTCAACCCACTGGCTAATAATGAGTTTGTGATTAACCAAAACGTCCTCACCATTTTTTGAAAAATAACACACACACATACAGACACCAAAGAGATAACAAAGGCAGTTGTGCTAAGAACTTGGCCATCTATACATGTTAATAAAGGAATTTGTTTTAACCTAATTGAACTTTTTTTTTAAGATTTTATTTATTTATTTGACAGACAGAGATCACAAGTAGGCAGAGAGGCAGGCAGAGAGAGAGGAGGAAGCAGGCTCCCCACTGAGCAGAGAGCCTGATGCGGGGCTCGATCCCAGGACCCCCGGGATTATGACCTGAGCCGAAGGCAGAGGCCTTAACCCACTGAGCCACCCAGGCACCCCAACCTAATTGAACTTTTGCTTTTATGCCTGTTTCATGTTGTCTTTTTGGTTTACATCTATCATTTTATAATCTGAGGTATTTTTCAGTGTGATTCCATTGGAAACCCTTGCTGAACTTAGGTCATTTAAAAATTTGAGAAGCATGGTTTTAGGATTCAAGTAGACATTCAGGTAAAAAGGCAACTTGGAATGCTGATCTGGCCCTTAAGCATCTAACTTAGCATGTAGTATCGTAAGAGGATAGCAGTTATCTCATATCGTCAACCCAGCATGGACTCATCAATTAATACACATTGGCCATTGTTAAGATAATCACACCCTATGTAATTGGGCTATTATTTAGCTGATTTCTTCCTTCTGTTCAGTAGTATATGTCGAAAAGATTTTGCCAAATATTTCCTGCCATCTCAATATATCTTCTGTCTATGCCACTCATCTCTTTTGATAATTTGATTTACCATTTTTTTTTTAAGTTTGACATTTATTTTTGTTAACTCACATTAGGGAGTAATCAATTCTTAGTGTGCCTGCTTGTTTAATAATGCATTCCAATATATCCCGGTGATCGGTCTCAAACATTCTGGTCTATGGTTCCCAGAAGTGACAATTTACCACCTTTTAGAAAATTACTACACGTCTGTCTCCAAATTTGATCCTTCACTCAGCCAATACCATCTGTTATGGATGGCAGAGTGATTTCTTAGCCACGTGTCTGAGTTTCTCAGTATGTTATCATACTTAATAGTAAAGAATGGCATCTCACATTGAAAGTGACTAAGTGATCTCTTCTTTGGCGGCGGGGCGGGGGTCGGGGTCAGGAAATCATGGCCCACAAGCCAACTCTGGCCCAACACATATTCTTACAGCGCTCAACAACTAAACATTTTTTATAAAATAGTTCCACAACATTGACAAAAATCAAGAGTAGAATGACATTGCATGACATGTGAAAATCACATGAAGTTCAAATTTCAGTTTCCCTAAATTAAGTGCTACTAGAACACAGCCACACTTCCTCGTTTATGTATCATCTAGGCAGCCTTTGTGCTGTGGCCACAGAGTTAAGTAGGTGCTGGAGATAAGGCTCCCAAAAATAAACTATTTGAAGATTCTAGGCCTTTCCAGAAAAACTTTGCCAACCCCTGGCTTATTTTAATGCTGTACTATGTCTTTAATACTCCCCCTAATGATGCTTGTTTGACACTTTTAGACGGAAGGTCAGATTTCTTGGTAAAGAAGGTGGAGACAAAATGAATGAATGGCTGTGCCATCATTTCATTTCCCACTATGCCCCAAGCAGATGTGCCGATTCCAATTTGTCTTCTTGCCTGCACGTCACTATGAAGCATTTTCTCCTCTAGATAATATTTCCACAAGGTTTAATGCATCACGACCCTTAGTCTTCCTAAACCTCTTCCTATAGACCTGTGACTACTTCCCCCTGCTGCTCATGTCCCTGAACACTTCAGACATGGACCTCCCGGCACGCATTGGTTTCTTCACATGACCAGATAATCACATATTAACTCTAAATAACTGGTTATCTTCTTTTAGCAACGATATGTTTTAGAATCTCTTTTTGAGTGATTTTACAATTTCCACTCTTTTTAAATCTGATTTTGTACAGGCAAGTATGAGGATTGAACTTGCTTGACACCAGCCCTCCACTCTGTAATTCTTAGTACATTCCGGGCAGTGCTAAATGTCGAACGTGTTATTCACTTAGCCCCCAGCCCCAATGTGAACTTCTTCGACCTTTGATTGAGTAGGAGATTAAGAGACCAGTCAGAGTCTGGAAGCCCTGGGTCTCACAGTCTGAGAAGCAGATATCCCTTATTCAAAACTAGAATTTAGTCTTTTCCTTCTGTGAAGGAACCGACAGTGTTTGTTGAAAGTTGCAAAGTTTTTGAATTACACATCTGGTTCACAAAAGTTCTATATCCTCAAGATATTAAAAAAAAAAAATACAGGGAAAATGCCTGCTCAGGATTTGCTAAAGTAGAAATTTTAAAAACCAAGATATATTTGTTAGGAATATAATCTTTATCTCCCAGTGTAGGAACATGAGAAAATATATTCTGATAAGAGACTTTTTCCAGATTGTATATATATATTTTTTCTGGTGAAGAAGAAAGAAGGCATTTGAAGAGAAATTGATCCAGATTCTCAAGTTTTCACTGAGAAAAGGAGTCACCTAGCTGCCCATCTAAGGGAGGTATCATCTGTCTTGTACAACATTCTGGGAAAAGAGTGATGAAGCTTCCTTCTTCCTTTTTAAAAATTTATCTATTATAAGTAGACACATGATACATTCACTAACAAGTATACAGAGCAGGAATTCATCTATTAGTTGAACATACGAAATTACTGTTATTTGACAATTTTTGATCATCACAAACCATAATTTCATGCTTAAAACTGATGTTTTAGAATGATCCAAGTATGAAATACAAACAAACCTAAAGTCATTATGAATGAAGCTTGAAGTGAAAAATCCTGATGACAAAATACATACATTTTTTTAACCAAAGAATAAAAGCTCTGCTCGCTACCAGTTTCTTCATTTATTAGTATTAAACAAACCTGTATCAGTTCAATTATTCCATATAATGGTTTTCAAAAATTAAAAAGATTTAAGTTTACTTGAAATATATTTTTTTTAAAAAAAGGGATAACAGGCCTTCAGGTAAGGATGTATGCTAATGAGGAGCACCAATCACCCACCAAGATCTCCAAAGAAACAGCCCATGAAACAAAAGGCAGCTTCAGAATTGGAAATGAAGGTTTGTCATCCAAATACCCAGAATCTCCAGGAATTTCTGTGAGAAACATGGAGTTTCTGCAGTTTTACAGAAGCCTCAGAAAAACCATTCTCCTCTAAAAGAATGTATTGCCTGGGATACCTGAGGAGAAGATTCTGGAAAAAAAACAAAAAACAAAAAACAAACCACTAACAAGAAGTCACAGGATGTGCACGCTGAACTTCACAACTTAAATACATTTGCTGGATGGAAGATGGAGAGGAGAGAGTGGTAGAGGAAGAAAGAGAGTAAGGTAGGAAGAGAGAAGGGGAAGGGAAGAAGTCAAGCGTTGGATGGATTATAACCCCCGAAGGAACTGAAATCAAGGAAAGAAGTAAAATAAGGTAAGATGTCTACATTAAACAGTACAAAAGATTACTAAGAGAAATCAAAGAACTAGGCAAATGGGTACATATGCTACTGTTATGGGTAGAATCACTCAATAGTATTCGACAACCTCAATCATAATTCTGTTTGCTTTTGGTTTTGTGGTTTGTTTTGGGTTTTTTTTTGTTTTTGTTTTTGTTTTTCTTTTTGTTTTCTGGGTTTTTTGGTAAAACTTGAGCTGAGTCTAAAATTTATATGGAAACTCAAAAAACTTAGAATGTCCAAAGAAGTCTTGAAAATTAACAAAGTTAGAGAACTTCTGTTACTTGACTTCAAAGCTTACTATAAAGCTGGAGTACACAAGACAGGGCCATACTCTCAAACGTGACTGTGATTCACATGGTCAGTGAGCCATCTACCCTTCCATTCACCGTTTCTTATAATGCGTGCCTTGAATGCAAAGAATTAAACATGATCTAATTGTCAAAGAGTTCTCAGTTTAGTTGGTGCTTTAAGCATGGACAACATAATTAAAATATAAATATGTACACATATATAGATCAATTTAAATACGCAGTATTGTTGGAATATGGAGGAAATAGTAGAAATGCCTTAGATTATGTCTAGGAAACTGACAAGGCATGTCAAACATGGATAATGGAGAGAAGGTACCTCTGGAAGAGGAATGAGCACAGGCCAAATGACAGACACCTGAGACGGCGTATAGACACAGTGGAGACAAGGCTAGGTAGGATGGGGCCAAGACTCAGAAGGCTGTATAGGTCCCAATGAAGCTTTACGCAACAGAGAGTTGATATTTAGGTTTTTTTGTTTGCTTGTTTCCGTCCTAGAAGCAGGTGATATAATGCAATGGTACAGAGATAACCTGGTAGGATGAATCAGCAAATCTGCATGGAAGAGTTAGAGGCAGGGAAACAGTTGCTCCATTTAATATGTAAAAATATCTCCCAGATATATTTTCTCACTTGAATACTGGCAAGCCAACTGATAACCACTTAGAACTTGGGAAGAATTTTATTTCTTTAAAAGGTATTAATGTACATTGCCATCAGTAAGTGGAATATTGATTGATGGATTATAAATTATCCTTTCACTGTGCAGCCGTCAGAAGGCATTGCTGAAGCATATTCCCGTGTGGGGGCTCGTGACAAATTATCAGTGTGTCAGCCTGCCATGGCGGCCACTTTCCCCCCAAACTCCAGTGAAATCCGTGTGATCAACATGTGCTTACTCTCCCATTGATGCTCAGAGACCAATACCAGGGAAGAAATACAATATGACTGTAATTATAAGTGAATTCAATTAACATTTTTCATTTGCCTTCTGGACCCAGATTCCTTTTTTGCCATATGAAAGCTTACATAAATAAACAATGAAAACATCAAATGTGACTTGGATCTTGGACTTACAGGCACCAGGGCAAGGAATTGTATCTCAGGAGCCACGTCAGTCCTGCTGGACTATACCTTTACAGGCTGTGATATGGAAACAGAATGCATGCTATCTCATGCAGCCAGTCTCCAATTATCTGCTCTAGTGGAAAGGATAATCACCTTTCGTGTTATATTGTAATTTGTATTTTTACATTCTGTCCCAGCTATCCTGTGGGGAGCTCATGGTATGAAAAGAACATCCTCATGAAGTCAGAAGAGAATGAATTTTGAAGACAACATTGAGAGATTTCCTTTACCACTGTAAAGGGTATCTACTGTTGTGTCTGTTACTCCTCATTCTCCCTCTTCTGGCCATGTCACCTCAATTTTTATGTTATGAACCACCTCCCTTAACTCTATGTCCCTGCAGATGATTCAGTGCCAAAGTTAGAGAACTTCTATTCTACACTTTTCCAACTCCAGCTGTGCTCATGGAATTCAGATATGATCAAAGTTCCTGTTAACATGGTTGCATAACAAATCTCCCCCAAATATAGTGGCTTAAGATAAAGAAAAGCGTCCCTTTTGGACAACAAATATGCTATCTAGGTGGGGTTCAATGAGGATAGTTTATCTCTGCTCCACTCAGCATCAGCTGCAAGGCAGGGACTGGCATTATCTGAAGTCTTTTTCATATAAGACTGGTGCGTGGTGCTTGCTGTCAGCTGGGACCTTAACTCTGTTGCCCAGAATTCCTGCACGTAACCCCTGCATGTGGCTTGGGCTTCCTTGCAACATAGCAGTATTGCAAAGGTGAGTATCTTTAAGAGACAAGATCCAGGTGAAAGGATGCTCACCTTTTTTTTTTTTCATTTTATTTTATTTTATTTCTTTTCAGTGTTCCAGAATTCATTGTTTATGCACCATACCCAAGCATGCTCACTTTTTATGATCTAGCCTTTGACATCCTACAGCATCCCTTTCACCATTTTCTCCACTGAGGCAATCACAAAAACTCACCCGATTTCTAGAAAATGGATAGACTACCTTTCAATAGGTCATGGCAAGGTTCTTGCAAGAGCCTACCAGAACAGATTATTGTTGTGGCCATTTGGGGAAAAATACCATCTGCCGAGCAGCAAGTTGAATTTCTCTGACCTTGGTTCGGGAATTCCACTCCGACAGGACTCAATCCTGAGGCTTTTCATGGGACTATTATAAAATAGATGACCTTCTTGTATCTTAGATATGCAGAGAAGCTTGAAGGGATGAAATGCGCATGCTGAATCAAGCGAATCCAAAAAAACAAAAATAAATAAATAAATAAAACAAAAAACCAAGAAATCTAGAAAGACAGAGATTTAATAGCATGGTCCCTGGGTCTGTTCCTAAGCTTTTCAGTTTCACAAAGTAACATATCCCTTTTATTTTCTCAATCTAGAAGGGTTCCCCGCCCCCCATCTGCTTCTAAAGCTTCTTGATTAATAAAACCATTGCTCGGTGAATAACTTCAAACAAGATAGTTAGCTTCATATTCCATTACTTTCCTGCAGGTGGAAGATACAAATCTCTACCACACAGTGGTTTTGAGGATATAATGGGAAAATAAACGTACGTAATTTACTCACAGATAATGGCCCTCACTTGTAGGTACAGCCACAAGAAGCATCTTACCTCTGTTCTATTCAGGGCACTTGGTCTGAAATACATAGAAATTCAAAAGGATATTATGATTAAGATGGCAACTCTTCCACATACCCACAAAACCTCAATTAATCAAGATGCCTCAAATGGGACCTAGACTTAAAAGCATAGTGACTGGGAAACCAAGTGTGTTTCCTTCACTTGCCAGACCATCAGTTCTGTGAATAGATACTGAATTTCATGCCCATATCACCAGAAACCGGACAGTATTTATTTTGGTATCAGTACTCACGTGTAACTAGAATGGGGTAAGAATGGGCTAAACTTTCATGAAGTTATTAAAAAAAAGATTTTTGAGGAATAAGCTAACACACACAAAAATCAAGATGGGTTTGGTTGGCAATGGACTCAAAAACACAACTTCTAATGCAGCTACTGAACTCTGTCAGTAGCTATGTCTATGTCTGTGTTTTCATCACTGTCTTCTGTCCTCTCTACTTGTGGTCCTTTTCAAGGAATATTTCTGTCATTCACTGGTTGGATAGCTGCCATGACCCAGGCTCTGAAAAGGACTCTGGCAGAGTAACCCTGAAAGAAACAGGTTGACTAAAAACTTTCACAAACTCATGGGTTGGCTGAACGGACTAAATCTGTTACTGGGGTGTGTTATGAACTCAGCTGCTACCCAGACCACCCACCCCGGATCTTGCAGTAAGAACTACAGTGTTCCAGGGGCGCCTGGGTGGCTCAGTGGGTTAAGCCTCTGCCTTCGGCCAGGTCATGATCCCAGGGTGGTGGGATCGAGCCCCGCATCGGGCTCTCCGCTCAGCAGGGAGCCGGCTTCCCCCCTCTCTCTGCCTGCCTCTCTGCTTACTTGTGATCTCTCTCTCTCTCTCTCTCTGTCAAATAAATAAATAAAAATAAAAATAAAAATAAAAAAAGAACTACAGTGTTCCAGAGGTTACAGCCAGCTGTGGTCATTTGTGTCCACATCCCTTGACTCGTAACCTCCTCCATCTCCCAAGCCAGCAAGAGTGGATCCATCCCACCTCTTGCTTCCAATCACTCTGAATTATTTCTTTTCTCAGTCGGGAGAAAGCTCTATTTTAAAGACCCGTGTGATTACCCTGGGCCTACTCTGATCATCTAAGATAACCTCCCTATTTTAAGGTCAGCCTATTAAGAATGCTCCCTATTTAGCAAACTTAATTGTATCAGCAAACTCCCTTTTACCAGATAACATAAAGTTCCCAGGTGTAAAATTGGGGACATCACAAGGGCCAAAATTCTGCCTACTACACCCACCCAACACACAAACATTTGTGAGCATATGTCTTCACATGTCATAATTTCCAGATCATGGAATTGATGATAAACTTGGAAATGCATATAAAACCAGAGGGGAATGGATCATCCCTCTTCTAGAATGACTTTTTTTTTTTTTTTAGATTTTATTTATTTATTTGACAAAGAGAGAGACTGAGAACAGGAAGATAAGCAGAGGGAGTGGGAGAGGGGGAAGCAGGCTTCCTGATAAGTAGGTAGCCCAACATGGGGCTTGATCACAAGATGCTGGGATCATGACCTGAGCCAAAGGCAGATACTTAAATACTAAGCCACCTAAGTGCCCCTAGAATTACCTTTTTAAAAAAACATATGGGATCTGATTCCTGGTATGAAGGGAATGCAGGGGGATTGTGTTAGGGTGGGAAAGGTTTCATGGACGTGTGTGTAATAATCACTCACTCCGAGGGAGGTAGATGGGTTCTGCAGGGGCTGAATCATCCACCTGAATCAAGGAGAAATATATATATATTTCTAGAAATTTCCAAAAAGTTTGTGGACACTAGGCCCTTTTGTCCAGAGATATCCTTAAGAATAGAGTTGGTTTCTTCTCCTAACCCTAATTGCTATAGGTCTGGTGTTATGGGAAGCTGAATAATGCCCCCTACAGATGTCCATGTCCCAATCCCAGAACCTGTGAATGTTACCTTATGTGACAAAAGGGACTTTGCAGATGTAATTAAGTTAAGGTGGGGGAGACTCTCCTGGATTATCCAGTGGGTCCAATGGAGCGTCAGGGACAGTGATACGCAACAGAAGCAGAGGTCAGAGATAGATTTAAAGATTCTGGGACGCTGGCTCTGGAGACAGAGGAAGTGGGCTTTGAGCCTAGGAAAGCAGGTGGCCTCTAGAAACTGCAAAAGGCAAGGACACGGATTCTCCCCTAAGGCCTCCAGAAGGAACACAACCCTGCTGACATACTGATTTTCGAACTTCTGACTTCCCAAACTTAAGATAATAAATCTGTGTTCAGTCACCTCATCGGTGGTGATTCACTACCGCAGCAATAGGCAACTAATTCATCCGGCCATATGTTTGAGCTGTGTAAGAGCCTCAGCTTCTCACCCTCCATGTTTTCCTGTCACGATGGGGAGATCCTCTTCCCTCTCAGGATGATGGGGAAGTTATTTCAAGGGTAGACATCAGGCAAAACGCCATTCCCTCACCTGACAGGTAGCCCTCGGTCAAAAAGAGGTCCCCCGCCCCCCTCCAGACTACAGTTCTCCTTCTTTGCAACTGCATTTTTAGGGAAGACATAAGGAAAGAGAGGGGAGACAACAGTCTCCAGAATTTTGATGGACTCTATCCCTTTATTTTGTTATTCGACAACCCTACATCAGTACCGACATGAATAAGTGAAGATAGGTTTGTGCAAATAAAGTCACGGGAAATCAACATCTTATTACATGGAAGAGCACACTAATGCCACATAAAACCCACCCCCTTTGCACTAAATATCTGTGCAAAGTACACAATGGAACATGGCAGGCGGACACCAGGCAGCTTACTCGGGATCGTAATCGCCAAGGTCAGAAGCGGAAGCCAGAAAAAGAAACCATTTTGCTGGCGTTGACACTGAGACATCTTCCCGGACCCTCTGGTCCTGAAAAGTCTTTGTTGAATCCCGAAGACTCATTGAGATTTCATCACTTTTTGTCCCTGCCTCCAATTTATGGTCCCCTCATGGCAGAAGCGTAAGTGACAAGCTCAGCTCTTGCTGTCCCACGTTCGCATCCAGTGACAGCTGACAACCAGGAGCGGCAACTTTCCCACCACGAAGTTTATGCGCTCCCGATGGCTCCATTGTGCTTTAATGCGCACCCAGCTGAAATTACAAATAGAAATGTAGCCCAGGTTCTGGGAAATGACATCTTATTCTTTGGCTCTTCTCTCTGATAACTGTTTTTGTTATCCTATTAGCCAGATGCAGCCAGACTCCGAAGTCATCTACACAATGCTTATATTCTTGCATCGTCTTTATATGGAAACAGTTTTTGCTCCCTTTCCTTGTGAGAGGGGAAAAAAGATTATATTAACGGTTTCAGACACCTCTGCGGCAAAAATGCAGAGAGACCACAATTAAACTTCAGCCGAGGATAATCATCGGGAAGTTGCAAATAAAAAGCAGCCCACGCCATCGTGGGTAAAGAACTGAGGTTGCCAATAATCTTCAGAAAGTTGCATTCTCCGTAACTGGGGCTAGACGGAAGCTGTGACTCAATCTTCCTCATCCGGGAGCATTTCTTTTTTGCTTTGATTCTGGCTGTCTGGTTCACAGTTGTAGTGATAACAAAAGCCTTGCAATTTAAAAGCAATGAAATTCTCAGTTGATAGGGCCTGGGAAGCTATAACCGGCGAATCTGATTGTGTTACAAACAAGTTCACTCTCAGAAAAGGCGGCAGATGCTGCAGCGGCCCACCCACCAACCCAATCCCCACTGAACCGCACGGCTACGAAGATAATTAAACTGTAATTAAATGCTCTGTCCCCTTTTAAGCAATGGATCATGCGATTTAAGCACTCTTCCACTGGGATTGGACAGTCACGTGTCCTGGGGGGAAAAAAGACGGCTTTGCATTGATTTTGCTTCACTGTGTAAACAAGTAAATGAAATAATCCATCTGAGAGTCAAATGGCAAGAAGTAACAGGCTTGGTCCACCCCAAACCCGGTCCAAGTGAAAAAGGCATTGCATCTGGTTGCTTAAGATCGCTGGCAAAAATAAAGGCTAGAGGAGAGCAGAGGAAATCATCCCCAGCCGGCGAAGGGTTGAGGTGGTTGA
Organism: Martes martes; assembly: GCF_963455335.1. Lineage (NCBI taxonomy): Eukaryota > Metazoa > Chordata > Mammalia > Carnivora > Mustelidae > Martes > Martes martes. Next base: position 7,095,010 of record NC_137896.1, read on the forward strand.
CCTTGTGAACGGAATCTCAGTTTCTCAAGAAATTGCTGGTAAAGGAGAGAATATTTCAAGAGTAGAGACTTAGGGCTATAATAACTTTCCCTCTGCCAATGCGCGCGCGTGCGCGCGCACACACACACACACACACACACTCTTTCCCTTTGGTCCAGCCAAGATGGGAAGATGCTGTGATTCACCCAGAACCACACTGCCCAGTTATGGAAATCTACCTTCCCATTCCTGATCGCTGCATTCTGGCTCACACATTCATATACCCATGCCCATAAGCCTGCTTCTTCCGGCTCTAAAATGTGGGTGTTTATTGAAAGACTATATGGGCAGATTTGTGTCATTACTTATGAAAAGATACAAAAACTGGGAGAGATTATTGCAAGCATATCTGTCAGGTTCTATTCTCAAGACTTGATAGGCTCAGCTAATCCTCACAACAACCTTAACAAAGCAGGTTTCTGCTTCTGAAATTTACCTCCTCAAAGGAGCCTCCTCCAAATCTCCTTTCTAAAATACTTCCATTCTACTTGCCCTTCCCCACTTCTCACTAACTTGTACCATGTCACACAAATGCTTGTTATTTCTTTATTGTCTCTGTCAGTGACAGCCAAGTTCCTTACACGTGGACTTGGATTCACTGAGTATCTGTCGAGCCTTCTAATGAATTATGATCTTTTGCTGAAAAATGTATAGTTCCAAAGGTAATAGAGAGAAAATGAATCTAGGATTCCAATTAGAGTTCATCTGAATCTTCAGCCAATGTTTTAATTACAAACCAGTCTTGTCTCCTTACACATGGCCTGCCACTGCTCTACATAGATATACTTTCTACTAAATAGGGTTGGGAAATCATCAAAAAGCAAGATTTCAAAAGGCCAGAGATCCAAGTTCTATATTTAACTCATGGTCTTCTTAATCTCTCAGAAAGATAGAAAGATAGATTAGATAGATAGATAAAAAGATCCACATTTAAAGAAATATAACTTCCCCAACTGCATTAGTCCTGCCACCCCTTAGATTCAATCTAGGGCATTTATTCCAGATACTAACAAGCAAGATGGTTCCGTAAAACGAACCATAATGTTGGTCAAGGAGGGGTTCCCTAATGTTTGTAATGATGCTGAAGGCACTGCTGCTCCTGGTAGTGATGGCCCCATCTCATACCCATTCAGCCCACCCAGAGCCATTTATTAGGCACAAGGTTAAGAAACATACATTTATTATCCCATTAAATTGTCACAAGTGCGAAATAAGGTGGGTTTTATAGTTATCACCTTTTATAGAGAAAAAAACTGAGGTTGAGAGGGGTTGCAGAACTGCCCCAAGGTCTCAGAGCCAATCAGTTGTAGAGCTTCAATCAAACCAAGCCCGTCGCCTGACCTATCAAGCACTAGTCTGTGCTATAATCCATTTACTTGGGGCTCTGAAGCAAAAACATCGTTGTATATAAAATAGGTAAAACCCAACAATTACAACTCTTAAATATCTCCAAATGAATGAGATAGATAAATTAGAAAAAAAAGCCACCAAGGGCATTGGGGAGCAGACAGGCTCATACACTGTTGGTAGAAAGGGAATCTCTAGCCCTTGTACTGTGTGATTTGACCACATCTTGTAATATTGAATTACACTTATCATTTAACCTAGCAAGCCTGTGGTGGGCACACCCTAAGTGACTTATGTAATTTCCTCCTCTTTGGTGCAGGCAGATCATATGGCATGCTTCTAATCAAACAGATCATAGAAAAAGTGATGGGATATCACACTCATGATTAGGTTATCTTAACAGACCAGAGGGAGAGAAATGTACCTATTCCCCTTGAAGGAGCGAGCAGCCATGTCGTGAACTCTGTGTAGACAGGGCCACATGATAGGAGCTGTGGGCACCTCTAAGAGCTAAGAGGGGCCCTAGACCAATAGCCAACATGAAAATGAGACCTTGGTCCCACAGCCAGAAGAAAATGAATTCTGTTAACAGTCTGAGTGAGCTTGGAGGTGGATCTTTGCCCCAGTCGAGTCTCCAGATGAGAACACATCCCAGAAGATACTTTCATTGCAGTCATGCGAGCCTGAGCTAAGGACCCACTTGACCCATACCTGTCCTATAGAAACTGTGAGATAATAAATGCATATTGCTTCTAGTAGCTATATTTGTGGTAATTTATTATGTGGTAATAGAAAACTAGTACAAACCCAATCTGGAGATTCTAACTTATAGGAATGAAGTAGAAACACATAAGGATATATGTTCAAGGGTATTTGTGGCAGCATTATTTATAATTGGAAAGGTGGAAATATTCTGAATATGTATCACTAGTGGAATGGTAGGATAATCTGTGGTTTATTCATATTATGGATTATTACATAGATTAAAAAAATCAATAGGTTACCAATTTCTATTGACTTGGAGGAATGTCTGTGATGAGTTAATTTTATGATTATTATTTTTTAAGATTTTTTTTTGTATTTATTTGAGAGAGAGAGAGAGGGAGAACACAAGAGGGTTGAGGGACAGAGGGAGAAGCAGTCTCCCTGCTGAGCAGGGAGCCCAATGTGGGGCTCATCCTGGGACTCCCGGAGAGCTAAAGACAGATGCTGAAATGACTGAGCCACCCAGGCATCCTTGTGATGAGTTAGTTTTAAAAGAGGATTTGAAATAACATTAATAATATCATAGTTAAGAAAAAGTGAATATTCTTATTTGTTTATATTGAACATAGAGAAATATATGAAAGGATATACTCTATGCTGTTAATATTGGGAATCTAGGTGGGATAGAGGGAAGCTAGTGGACAGGTAGGGGAAGCAGAATATGGAGGTATATTTCATCTGTGTCACTCATTCATTATTATAACTGATACTAATTAAGCATCCATTACAAGCCTTGTTCTAGGCATAAAGGTAACTTTAATCATCTTGCTATAGGAGGAGCTGGACAACTGAATTAGCAAATAAATGAGCAAGATCACATCAGGTAAGAATAGTTGTTATAGAGAAAATAGAATAATAAGACATGAATCAGACTGGGTGGTCTCACTTATTTAACTGAATCCCTAGTATTCTCTAACAGAACTCTTTCAAGGTGCATTATGATGCCAAGCTTCCAACAGGGACACCATTCAGTTTTACGATTTTATTTGTTGTCAGCCTTTAGAACACAATTTAGGGCTGCCAGAGTTTTACACATATACCCAGGAATTGAAGGCAAAATTTCATTCTAGTCAAATGTTGCTTGTCCATTATCAATACATTACTGCATCTTTGATGCTGGGTGGCAGCCATCTGAAGGTGTTATTTTATGTCACCATTTGTGATAAACATGCTTTATTTGTATAATTTTTAAGAGTAGTGTTTTTAGGAGTGCCTGGGTGGCTCAGTCAGTTAAGCATCTGACTCTTGATCTCAGCTCAGGTCTTGATCTCAAAGTCATGAGTTCAAGCCCCATGTTGGGCTCCATGTTGGTCTTGGAGACTATATTCATACACATACATACATATGTACATTCATTCATACATACATACATACATACAAATGTTCAAAAAAAAGAGTACTGTTTTTAAACTAAGAAAAAGGAACCTACGGGAATGACAAGAAATGACAACCTTGAGAACGTTGAGCTAGAACTCTTCCTCGTCTGGCACTCACCTGCCTTCCGTCCCACATGCATCAAGTTTGGAGACCGAATGTCTTGATGTCCCAATCTGTCAGCTGAGTAGATGGTCGAGCTGTTTCTCTTTTACTTTCCACCCCTTTTCCTACACTGGGAAGGGGACTCAAACTGTTGGGAATATTTCCTCACAAATACCTTTCCTTCTTCCCTAAATTTGTCTCTCCCCGATTCACCCCAAGTGTATGGGCAGATCACACAGACGCGGGGCCGTGACATGGTTTTGATGTCAAGGTTCAGAGCCACGGAGGACTGCAGAGACCATCAGAGGCAAAGGCAAGAACTCAACAACCAAAATAAAAAGTTGACTGCATGGGCTTTGGATCCAGACACTGAGCATTCACACCCGAGTTCATCTACTGCCCTCGTGACCTCGGGTAAAGAATTCGGTACCACTTGGTGTGTCGCGGATTCAATTCGAATCAACAGATATTCAGTAAACACTGTGCCGCCCCAGGAGATGTACTGAGGAAAAGCAAACAGGCTCTTGCGTGTGGAGCTTCATGGAATTTACAATCTAATAGATACAGTAGTAACTGCCTCCTAGCGAGGCTGCAAAAATTAAGTGAGGAATATTAATAGAGCCCTTAGAGCAGTCTGCGGCATGTAATAATAATGATAATACAATGATTATAATTATACCATCATTATAATAATAATAAAAATGTTGTAACAATAATTATGGCTATTATTGCTGTTACGTTATTATTTAATAGTAATAATGTATATAATCACCATGTCATAGGGTCAGCGTGAAGATCCAAACAATTTATGTAAAATACTTGGGAAAATACATCTAGAAATCATTCAATGCATTTTTATCTGTTATGATTATGGCTCTGTCAAGCGGCTTTGCCAAAGGCACGGAGTACTGGCAGAGCCGAGTTGAGAATTTCTACCACATGCTCAGGCCGTTTTGCATACCTAACAGGCTGTCCTACAGTTAATTGATTTCCTGCCTGTCTCCTCCAGTCGGGCTTGAACCCTACATTTTCTCTGACTCAGACTACTCGTGCCGGGCCCCAAGTGGGATTCCCCACTCACCACAGCCTCAGCGTGAAAACAAACATGATCATTTTAGAGACCTTCTGGTACCTTTGGGGACCTTTTAGCATTCTTCATTTATTCAACATTCACTTACTATTTTGTCAACCCCTAATCAGCACGATGTCCTTCCGGCTGAAGGAAACTCCCGAGAACTGTTCTTTATTCCCCTCCTTGTCTTCATAACGACCCTTACCAAAATTTGCAATGATTTTAATGTTTGTCTGTTTATGTGTTTCTGTCTGTCTCCCCAACAGGAATAGAGAACTCACAGAGGGACGGAGATCGCATATTCAGAGACATCTCTTCAGCACGTGGTGTGTAGTAGGCATGTTGCGTGATCGATATTCATGAATGGGACAAACATGCCAGGTCCCTACTCTTGACAAGATCAAATTCTTAAACTTAAAACTTATTTATTTGATTCCAGCTGTGATATGTTCTGGGAAAGAGTCTGGGGTCCCGGTTGCCTACTGCCGTCTGGGGGCTGGAGGTCAGGAAGAACATCTCTGGGAAAGGATGGTTTAAGGTGAGTTTGGATGGGGCAGCAGAGGGATTATTAAGGAAAGGCTAAGAGACACAGCTTGTGAGAAGTTCAGGCATGAGAATGAGCATAGCCATGGTGACTGTTGGAGGAAATGAGGGAGGAAGGGGGCATATTCATGTGGCTGCAACACAGACTTGACAGAGGAGAGAAGCTCCAGGTGAGGCTGGAGAGGGCCTGGGGTGACAGCCACGAAAGGCCTTTTAAGGACTTGGTCATGTAAGCCATTTTGGAACACCACCAATGGCTGCAGTGTGGACAATGGGATTAGGTCAGGCAGCTGGGCAGGAGTCACGGTAAAGACGCATGAGGGAGCTGTCCTTAACTTTTAGATTGCCTTAGTCTCCTCCCCTAGCTAGCCAAAGGATGGGCTTTTGCATACTATCCCCATAGAGAGCTGTTTGGCCCGTGTCCTGTTCATTGCTAGTTCAGATCACATTAGGAAGAAATAAATACGTCCACGATGCAAGTCAGATTTAGAAAACATTTTTTAAAAGATTTTATTTCTTTGAGAGAGAGAGAGAGAGAACAAGTGGGGTGAAGGACAGGGAGTAGTAGCAGAATCCCTGCTGAGCAGGGAGCCCGATGCAGGACTCAATCCCCGGACTGTCCCGGGATCATGACCTGAGCCGAAGGCAGATGCTTAACCGACAGAGCCACCCAGGCACCCTATAAAACATTTTTAAAAGATATTTACTTCAGAGAACTAGAGAGAGCAGGAGCAGGAGGGGACAGAGGGAGAAGGAGATGGAATCCCAAGCAGACTGGTCCCCAAGCATGGAGCCAACATGGGCTGGATCTCACCACCCTGAGATCAGGACCTGAGCCAGATGCTATCCTCACTGCACCATTCAGGTACCTCTAGAAAACATCTGAATCCAGATGAATTCGACTAGAGAACACAGGTTCATCATCCACTTGAAAGACTCCAAAGAAAGGCTCCTAGAATTTCCCCCACAGCTCAGATAACCCCACCCTCACCAGTGAGCCAAAGCGAACTTTCAGGAGATGGTCCATGAAGAGCAAAACAATGGGAGAAAGCCCGGGTTCACAGCCAAGCCTTAGAACTGTGACCAAAGATACCGGGCAGATCCTTGATTTGGACAAAGTACCCTCCACAGATGCTCACCCAGATACCAAACCAGATTACCTCTGTTGAAGGAGAACCAAAACATCCATTTTCAATAAGAGCTGTTTTTTGAAGAACTCTCCATTTAAAAAGCATCATACACACACACGCGCGCGCACACACACACACGCATCCTATCTGAAACATCCTATGGTCTCATCATGAATTATTTCTTTTATTGTCCTGCATTCTTCTAAAAATACACATAGCACTTCATTAACACCAGAAGGCTCTCTCTTGAGTCATTTTGCATCGGTGGAGAAACAAGCTTTCTGTGTAATGAGAACACCAGCTTCTCCCAGCGCCTTCTTAGAGAGCCGTGCAGTGATCAAGGAGATCTTATAAATCACGTTCCCTTGCCTGTGTTTCATGTTCCTTCCCTGGCCTTTCCCACCCTTTCTCAGGCATCCCCACCTCTAGCTGTTGCTTAAGAAAAAGGAAGGTATGGGTCATCACTCTCTGCTAAGATGTCCCTGGGGAGGATAAGCAGTGGGGTCAGAGCCTCAAGAAGCTTCCACAGTGACTTTCTTATTGCAAGGATAAATGAGTTGTACCACAGATTGTACATATTTACATGCAACTTTACACACCTGCATAGTCCCCTTTAGAAAAAGAAGGAAAATGGATGAGCCTCTTAAAATGTTGAAGTCTTATTAGAGAACACCTCTGCTTAAAACCCTCCAGAAGTATCACGTTTCACCCTGTCAAAAGACAGGGTCTGCAAAGCTTTTTACAGCCTTTGTGATCCCCACCCTCGTGGCACCAACCTCCTTTGCTACCCCTTTCTTCCTACTTCATCAGAGCCACACTGGATTCCTTGCTATTCTTCCAAAACATTCCTTCCACTTCTACCCCAGGGCCTTTGCATGTGCTCTTCTCACTGCCTGAAATGTTCTTTCCCCAAAGCACTGCCTTGCTCCCTCTCCCAGCTCCCCACCAAATACCACTTCTACCACACAGCTTTCCCGTTTCACTGCCCTTCATTTCCCCCCCTACCCTTATTGCCACCTGACACATTGTGTCTGTGCCGTGCATTGCCTGCATCTACCCCACTCTAACAGATTCTCCAGGACAGCAGAAAATTTGCTAAACTCGTCTTAGAGTCCCCATGCCCAGAATGGTGTTGAGAGGCTCTGTGATGTTTGCTGAATAAATGAGGCTGTTCTGATGCCCCTGGACTAGACTGCTACCAGTCACAAAACTTAGAGCTAGAAGGGATTTGGGAGCAGCAATCATCTACGCTGCCTGCCACGAAGGCAAAAGACCACACCCACCATCACGCCCAGGCCGACCTATGCCCCGAAATCAAAGATCTGAGCAATGTCCCAGCCTGGAATGGGCAGTTCTAAGAGCCAGCTGCTGGCAAAGGCCCTTTTAGCACAGACTCTGGGAAAGGTTCTAGAGGCCACATCCCTACCAAGCAGGTCAGTGAGAGTCTCAGAGCTGTGGCTTAATTCGGTGGTGCCCAGTGAGGAGGGGCGTGTTCCTTTGTAATAGGAAATTCCTCCCTGGTTTTGAGGGTTGCTGTCTCTCTGGGCAGGTGGCTGAATCCTCTGGAAACTAGGCCCACTCATCAAAAACCCACAGCCTAGGGGCGCCTGGGTGGCTCAGTGGGTGAAGCCTCTGCCTTCGGCTCAGGTCATGGTCTCAAGGTTCTGGGATCGAGCCCTACACTGGGCTCCCTGCTCGGCGGGGAAACTGCTTCCCCCTTTCTCTGCCTACTTGTGATCTCTCTGTCAAATAAATAAATAAATAATCTTAAAAACAAACAAACACAAACAAAAAAACCCCACAGCTTAAAAATCAACTTCAGCCCGCTACCCACAGACCAGATGGAGTCTTACACAGAAATTCCACTGCAAAATACAGTCTGCTGGCCATAGCTGAAGCTTGCAGGACAGACTGTGGCCAAGAGGAGGATGTCCCAGGCCCCTGGGCCCTACCTGTGATGCCCAGCGGGGCCCCTTCAGGAGGACAGTAGCAGGCAGGTCATGTGTGCCGCCCCTGGTGAGCCCAATGCTCAAAGCAGCTCTAGCCTGCATCTCCTGCACCCCCCCCCCCATTTTTCTACCCCATGTCGCCCAGGGTGGGGCACAGTCCACCCGAAAGAGATACTCTTTTATGTAGCAAAGGACCAGTCTTTGCTCCATTTTTCATGATGGGAAATCCAGGAGATTTGTAGGCCATCATGCCCATGATCACCTTCCCATAAATGAGAGGAGGAGGAGGGGAGCTGTGCAGAGAGCACAGCTGGCAGAGGGCCAAGGGAGAGGGAGGAAATACGCCAAGAAAAAGGGAAGAAATGGTTTATTCCTGTTAGAGGAAGCGGGGCAGATTGTGAACGGACAGGTATATGAATAGACAGAACTGGAGAGCGGAGAGAAGGGACCAGAAATGGGGGGGGGGGGTGGATCTCAGTAGAATAAATAGATTGAATCTATTAACACACCTTGACCTCCAAGGAGAATTAGGGACATTTGCTGAGCACTTCATACCTGGCGACCACCGACAAGCCCTTCACAGCATCGTGCCCCTCCCGGGCTTGTGCACCTGCTCCTACTGTCCTCACCATGATACGGACCATTTTGGCTCTTGCAGTGAGAGCTGACCATGAACTCCTAAGGACGTGTCCTGATTCAACATTGTCACTTGGGGGTTGAGGACATCTACATGAGGCCACTATCCACGGGACCAAAGAAACAAAGGAACAGTTTAAACCAACCTGCTGGTTGTTCTCTCTCTCTCTCTCTCTCTCTCTCATCCTCCACCTTGCCCTCCCAGCTCTGGCATTTGCCCCTTGCTGACCATCATGCAGAAACAGCCATGCGCTTCGGACTGGGTGCTTTTGTGCTGAGTTTCTGCAAATGGACAGGCTGGGAAAAAAAAAAAAATCTTTTAGAAATGGTTCCATATCCTATCACTTTAAACGTAGGGTCTTTTGGCAGCAGGCCTTCTGTGGGAATCCACGGGTCTTAGAAAGGTGGAGTGGAAGCCACGGCTTATTTTTGCTACCCTCATCCCGACAGTTCCCCACCCATCTATGTGCACGTAGATTCTGTTCTATTTTGTTCTATTCTATTGCCGACTCCTGCAGCCATGCTTCTAGAGAGGATGCCTAAAATAATACAGATGTTCCCCCTCGTATGCGGTTTGCACAGCAATTGCTACAGAATAAATATCATGGTCTTGGTGTGGCAAGGATCTAAGCAAAGTACCCTAAGATAAATAAAAAAGGAAAAGTGTGTAAGCTATTTTTACTTTATGAGCGATAAACCCTGGCTTAGGCAGGAATCTGAGGACCCGGCAGACGTCCTTAAACAAAAAGTTGCTCGTGGCTTTTGGGGGGGCCTTTTCCTTTTTTTTCCGAATGAGAACATCGCCACCTGCTGGGAAATGTGTAGATCGCCACCTGCAATTTTGGAAACAACCCCAAGAAAATATAAACCCAAACCCAAACCCAGCCCCAGAGGTCAACAGCTGACAGAAAGAAGGAACTGTAGATAATAGAAGGAGCCCAGATTTCAAATTGCTTGCTGACCTTTTAGAATCCCTTATATACGACTTATTCTCAGGAGACCAAACGTCTTCCAAACCCTCCTTTGTTTTTCTACTCCTCTTAACTTCCCCGCCTACAGTTGTCCGGGTCTGGCAACTCTCCTTGCTCCCCTTAACTCTGGGTAAACCCAGAATTTAATGCCTGGTGCTTTACCCACCGCCTTAAAGAGTGCAGAGACCACCTCGATGGTCCACGTTGGAGTTCTCCCACCTCAGGCTTCCCCATGGAGCTCTTTCGCCATAAGACGTACAAATCGGGAAGAACAGTCTCTCTCTGGTAACACATCTGAGGAGAAGCACTTCACAGCTGATATGGGGCTCCCACTGGCTCAGAGACCCAGGCTCCCCTCCACCTGTAGTCTCGTCCCCTAAGATAGGACACCCCGGGGTATTGTCAGGTGGCTGGGCCAGCTCCCGCCACCATGCTCGCATGACGAAGAAGCGTAAATTCCTGAGCATGTTTCCCAAAACACAGGTGAGTGTCAGTGAAAGCAGATGGAAGAGGGCCTATCATGCGACTCTGCCATAACCCTTTCTATTTTAGGTACTCATTGGTCTATTAAGTAAATTCTCCCTAAGAATTATTGTTACAATTCAAAGCATGCCCCCACTTTGGACTTCTGCACTGTTGCTGCCTGGAATGTTCTTCAAGATTTCCTATGACTCTCCTCCCCCTCCCATTGTCTATCAGTTTGCTGTCTTTTTTTTTTTTTTTTCCCTACAGAACCTAACCTGATACTTGTATTTGCTGATTTGCTTACCATCTGCTCACATACAAGAGTACAAGCTCCATGAGGACAGGGAGGGCCCGCTCCTTCGCAGGCCTCCAATAAATACTGATGGATACATGAGTCACCGCTGTCTTTATTTCACAGGGAGGAAGAAGAGGAAAAGAGAATTCCTGGTTCCACACACTTTGCACGGAACAACCCAGGCTCAGGCTCGCCCTGACGATCCCGGTTTGTGGGGAGTCCGACAAGAAGAGAAATGGCCTTACTGAAATCCCACCCAGCGCCGGCAGGCTGTTGCCCATGGACCCTGCCTCCGGCCTTGGCTTCTCAGGATGGCTTCCTCGGCTACCGTGTGCGCGTGGCTGGAGTAAAGATCAATGTGTTAATTACCACAGGGGGCACTAGAGAACCACGAGCTCCATGTGTAAAGAAGACAAATGTGTTTACTTACGCATATGCTCTCTTCCCAAAAAGGACATTAGTGCTGTGTTGATTGCATAAAAGTGAAGAGTTCACAGAGATTAATTTCTTTGACTTAAATATATCCTCCCTTAATGAGAGCCACCTCCCTGCCATCCGTCTCAAACAGGGACTTCCAGCCTTGCCACAATTTTCTAGTCCCCTAATGGAGCCTAGAAGCAGTAGAACCCAGACCTCAGAGGACAAGGAGAAGTGAAGCCGAAGGTATCTCAGAGATAACCAGCAGCTGCTTCTTAGTGTTTCAACAAAAGACCCCAGGACCTTTGGACAACCCAGGTGAGGCATGAGCTCTGGTAGTAGCAGAGAGAGAGAGAGATCTGCCTATCAATCCATCTGCATGGGGACCAGAGAGAAATTTAATTGAATTGGAAGGAAACTTAGAAATGCCATATTATCTAGCCTTCTCAAGCTTGCAGACCCAGATCCATGCCTACTGTCCAATCTGGCCGGGGAAGGAGGTTTCCATGTATCCAGCACCCAACCTTGCACCAGACTCATTCCTCTGCCACGCCAGCAGAAAGCAGAGTGCCAAGAGCAGGGATATCTCTACCTCCCCTGGGGAAAAGTACATCTTTCTGTTTGAGAGGCAGAGCTGTGAGCTGGGCTGATTGAAGGACAAATGTGTCCAAGCAAACCCTCCCCTGGGGGACCAGAGTCACCTCCTCACTGATCTCCACTCCCATCCTTCTGCCCTAGAGTCTCCTCTCCACAAAACAAGGATCCTTTTAAAATGGGACCACTCTGCTCCCCTTCTAAGACCCCCAATGGCTTCCCATCAAACCTGGGGAAAAATTACGTCCTTATAGTGATGTAGGTAGCCACCCTGGCCTTCCTGCCACAGGGCCTTTGCTCTCACGGTTCCTTCTAAATTCCTTCAAAATTTCTCATGGCTCCCTCCCTCGCTTTATTCAGGTCTCATGAAGATCTTTCTTGCCTATTCTATTTAAAACAGGCTTTCTTGGGGCGCCTGGGTGGCTCAATGGGTTAAAGCCTCTGCCTTCGGCTTAGATCGTGATCCCAGGGTCCTGGGATTGAGCCCCGCATCGGGCTCTCTGCTCAGCGGGGAGCCTGCTTCCCCCTCTCTCTCTCTCTCTGCCTGCCTCTCTGCCTACTTATGATCTCTGCCTGTCAAATAAATAAATAAAATCTTTAAAACAAAACAAAACAAAACAAAACAGGCCTTCTTTCCCATCCCTGCCATACTCTCTGGCTGTTCTGCTTTACTTCTCCCATAGCAATAATCATACCTGACATGTTAATTATCTATTCGAATGTTGTCTGTCCTCTCTCTTAGAATATGGCTCTTGGAGAACAGGGGTTTGGTTTTGTCAACCCTTGTTTCCCTAGAAAATGGCCTGACATAGAGAAGGCACCCAATAAATCTATGTGATGAGTGAATCCATCCATCCAACCCTCCACCCACCCACCTACCTTCTAGTACTTTGTTTCATCAATGAAATGTTCAAAGGGGTAGTGAGCTCACCATCACAGGAGACATCCAAATAATGTCTGAACTATTCTCAGCAGATTTTTGTAGCAGAGATTATGGTATTTGATATGCCAGAGCACTGAGAGGAGGTTTTATATCCTAAGATGCATGGACATCTGCATGAATCACCTCAGGGAGTCTGAGATCTTGTAGGTCATCTCAGACTTTAATGTGCATGGCTTGATTTTTCCAAAGAGAGAATTCTAGCCACGTTTGCTGACTATTCATCAGACATTGTTGGAAATGCAAAAGATTCAGGAATGAGCCAGACAGGCACGGTGGCCGCCCTCATGAAGGTTCAGGTCTAACGGAGTCAACAGATGACAAAGAGTCCAAAAAGGCGCTTGGGGTCCCTAACTGAGGAACTCAGCGGTCCATGGCCAGAGCCCTAAAATCAGTCTTAGGAGTCAAGGAGATGACTTTTGCCTGAAAACACAAGATACGACTGGACTAGGTCAGATGAAGTTGGAGACCAAAGAGGTCTAGAACCAGCGACCTCGGAAAACCCGTTCCCAAACATGGCAGAGAAGCAGCCCCTGAATGGCCCCCGAATAGCCCCATCAGGTGCATGATACACTCTTTAGAGCTAAGTCTCCTCGCTCTGGAAGGCAGGAATAATCATTTTCCTGCCAAAGTCTGACAACAGCCAAGGCACCAGGTAAGGCCTCCAAGGGCAGTGCCCGCAGAGACGCATCATTAGAGCTTGGAGACACAGAAGATGAATCTGTCCCTGTGAAAGCTAAGGGGGACATGAGGCTATCACAGGGACACCCGGGCTCCCAGTGCCTGGACCTCCAGAGCTCCACAGAAACAAAGGGAGACCATCCTTTGGTGTTCCAGGGGAGCGCAGGGCTTGATGTGTATAAAGTCCCAGAGCCTGGGACATGGAGGGCTTACCATGTGCGTAATGGACTCTCCAGCCCCCTGGAGGCAGAGAGGACCCCCTGGGAGGAGTAGTTTCACGAGCACCCTTCAGAGCCGGGGGGGCCTGGAGCACCGGACCCGAACCGCTCAGTCTTCAGAACAGTCCAAGGTAGTGTTCACCAGCCCAGTGTTCACCAGCCCAGAATTTCCATTTTGGAAATTCTACGTCCCTCAAGTGTCTGACCGATCAAATGGAGATGAGTGTCACCTCCGCCATCGAGCTGCGGAGAAGAAACCCGAGGTTCTGCGGGCTCGCGAGCTGCTGCCCGGCCCCCCTCCTCCTCCTCTTGACCTCCTGCCTGAGCTCCCGAGTGCCGCCTCTCTGGGCTCCGTAGAAAACAGGTTTAATGTACTAGGCTTTTCTGATGCTGGAATCCTTTCCCCGCTCCATCACCGGAGGTGCCCAGAACCAAGCCAAACAGCAAAGGCACGCCCTTGTTCCGGAATTACCAGGAATTTCAGGATAAAGACGGCAGAGCGTCAATCCAAGCATGGGGTCGTTCTAAGGGATGGTCCTACATCCGCGAAGGCAGACCTCGCTAGAACGGCAGGTCAGAATATTCCTGTTAGTTTTGGTGCAACAACCACAATTTCTGCTACCGCTGTCTCTTGACTGCTTAATTTGGGGTCAGACTCTCTTTTGGGGCCCATGTTCTCATCCGCCTAACACGGAGGGGATGTGGACGACTAACCTCCTTATTCTACAAACCAGAAAACCAGGTTTCAAGGGTGTGTGTGCAGCTGGGGGAGAGATCACAGGCTTGGGATCCGGGTCCTTCCGTCTGTAACAGCAGCAAGGGTCATCATTTTAGGCTTAACTAAACACACCGGCCCAGAAGATGGCCATCAAGCACGCAGGGCGCTCAGGCAGATGTGGTCCAGGAAAGCGAGTCGGCCAAGGGTGCAGCGTAAGCCTGGTCTTCAGTAGGAAGAGTTTCCATGGAAGGAAGGCACCCAGTGACAGGAGTCAGCACCCGAAGGGGAACACAGAGTTCTGCTTCCCACCGTATGATTATAGTTCATTTGTGGCTGCTCCCAGGCCCATGAACTATTCTACTCAGTGATCCTTTTTACCCGGACCAATGTTTCCTGATAACACAGCAGGCATGCTATCTATATCAGGTTCCCCAGGGAACAGAGGTGGAAAGTTAGACCGAGGTCAGGTATGTCCCCTACAGAAGAAAGAATGTGGTACCCTTTGTCCACAGATGTTCTCTACCACCACAAAGCAATTCCTTAATAGGTTAAGAATTCTCCCTACTCCAAGGCCACGGGAGAGCAAATTCCAGAAGGGACATTGCCTGGTTATCCTCCGCCTAGTTCTTCCGAGTGGGTATCCCAGGATTAATCTCTTTAGCCAAAAAGTTTTGTTCTGCCTGATGGCAGTGTTTGTTCACAGCGAGGAGAAAGTCACAGCGAACAACAAAGAAGAAAGTGTAAGTTTGTCCTAATTTTTTGTGAAAATGACCAGGGTAATACATTCCCTTGACTCAGGGGTACCACTTTCAGGATTCATAGCTGAAGATGAACATTCATGGGTGCTCACTGCAACACCACCGACGAGAGGAAAGATTTTTGGAAACAATTTAAATGTTCATGTGTAGACCAATAACAAATTCATGGAAAAATTCATATGTTGAAATACGAAACCAATAAAAAGCAGGTGTTTTAAATTTCTTTCATGATCTATAAACTCTGAGGCTATCATTCTGAGTGAAAAAAGCAATTATGATAAGGTATAATTATAATTTTTGCAATAAGAATGGACTCTACGTATATGCACAGAAATGACAAAGGAAACCCCAAAATGTTGAAAGTGGTCAGACGCAGTTGGCTAGTATACAGCTTGCTTTATTTTCTTGTCTCTTACCTACTTCTGTGGTTTCCACAATGTACTTGGCTGAATGTTGATTTTTATTTTTTTTTAAGATTTTTATTTGTTTATTTGACAGAGAGGGATCACAAGTAGGCAGAGAAGCAGGCAAAGGGGGAGGGGGCAGCAGGCTCCCTGCTGAGCAGAGAGCCCGATGTGGGGCTCAATCCTAGGACCCTGGGATCATGACCTGAGCCCAAGGCAGAGGCTTTAACCCACTGAGCCACCCAGGCAGTCCTTGACTGAATGTTTAAACAAGAAAACACAAAAGAGGCTTATATAAATAACAGCACAAACGAAAGAGTTTAGTAATTCCAGGGAACTTGAGCAGTAGGGTTTTCAGCTAATAGGGAGTTCAGAGCAAATTAATGATTACTTAGCCTGCCCTTTCCTGGGGTTTCTACTGCTCAGTTCATGAACGTCGCTGTCGAAAGAACTTCTACATTCTTGCAGACAGGAAGCACCCTGAACTATAGGGTCTGTCCTGAGCCCCACACACCTGACCTACAACAAGTTTTCCTCATGGAGACATGCAACAAAAAAGCAATTAACTGTTTCAAGAAAGCCAAATGCACTTTGTTTTAACCAACTCCTTTGATAAAATCAAAGTCAGAAAAAATACCCCAGAAAAAAAAACTAAGAATTCATATTTTTAAATTTTATGTTTTCTAGATTATAAAAATGTTATCTATTCCCTGCAAGAATCAGACAATATAAATGGACATTCATTTAAAAAAAAAAAGCTTAAATGTATGCTGAACCCCTCGACCTGAATGCTAATACTTCATGTGCAGGCTCTGTGTGTCCCCGCTGAGCTGTGTGTGTACACACGGACTCATTACATACACACGTGTGCCTTCGCTACTCACACACATGTACCTGTGGAAATACATACATACCGTATAAATCCACAGCTTATCACGGAAATGGTGTTATTCACGTGCACTGTTCTCTTTCTCACTCAGGAACATGTTGTCCGTTCATCAAACATTTACTGAGCACCTACCGTGTGCCAGCTACTTTCACAGGTGGTTAGACGAGCTCAGCGAACAAAGCTAAGATCTTTGCCCTCATAGAACTTAACTTTCGGGCTGGGGCAGGGAAGGGGAGGCAGTGGCAACGACAAAATCCAGAAAAGGGGATGAAATTTCATGACACGTGAGAAAGGGAGACACGGAAAGGACCACAAAGACCCGCTGAGTAGAGCACTGGGGATCCGAGGCTGGTGAGAGGCGGGCAGCAGCCTTTTTTAAAGAAAGCTATTGGGGTAGGACTTGGAAAAGGATTCATTTGAGCCAAGAGCTTGACAAAAAGCAGATGAGAGGTGGGCGGGGCTGGTGGGGGGCAGTCAAGCAGAGGGGACAGGCAGGGCAGAGGCCTTGACTGAGATGCAGCTGGAGGGTTCAGGATGGTGGGAGACAGAGGGACCCAGGGCGAGGGGGGCGGAGAGCAAGAAAAACAGCAGAGGCAGGGGACGTCGGAGTGGCAGGCTGCGCGGACTTGTTTGAGGCTCTCGTGAAGGACCTTAGCCTCTCCTCTCAACGTGGCAGGAATAAATATTGTGATTGATTGGGGATGGCGGCCACAGACACAGAAATGGAGGCAATGGGTCATCACCGACAATGAAGGTGGCATCCTTGGGCCCCGCATCGGAGATCCCTGTCAGCCCACTAATTTACGGACAGGAAAGTACGGTGCATGAGTTATGCAACATGGGCTTTATATTTCAAATCTGTGATGGGTCCAGTGGGCGTTCCGAGATATAATTCAAACATACCAGTGAAAAGTAGGCTTAGCTTTTCATGCAGTGATGGGAAAGGTGTGCACGCACGCACAAGGGGGAGAAGGTGCCTCTGGACAGGAGACAGGTGTTGGAGATCGGTGGAATGACACAGGTGTTGTCCTAGCGGGTACAGATCCTTCGGTCGCTCGGGGCGAGACGTGCACACCTTCCACGGCTGTCTCCTGCTCCGCGGTCTCGGTCGAGTCAAGGACGAACAAAATGCTCTCTGGGCTTTCTTCCCCTCCGTCCTTGCCGTGCTGTGGGGACAGCTGGCCGGTCCCCGCACCCTGACCTGCTCTCCCATCCACAAACCCTGACAACAAGCTCACTTCTCTCCAGGAACACTTGGTCCTCGACATGCCTGCCTCCGGCTTCGCCCTCCCTGCAGCCTTCCGAGAAGGCCGTTGCTCTCGACTCTGAGGCTGACCCACTTCAGAGCTTTGCTCAAAATCACCTTCTCATGGCGACCCCCCGGGACCCCCCTACTTCAAATCGCAGCACCCCACCCAGAGCTCCCCACGCCATCCCTGCCCGGCTTTCTAGGCAGCGCCCACCTGTAGCTGCCAGGCCACAAGTGCGGCCTGTTCCGACTCTCCTCGACTGAAAGATAAGGACCCTGAGGGCAGAGAATTTGGTCTTCTATTCACTGTGCCATCTCCATTGTCTAACGCTTGTAAGAGGCCCTGGCAGACACTTGCTGAGCGGGTGGCGGCTGTAAAGGATCCAGGCCCTGTACGGGTTTGCCTCTTTTGGGCCATCAGAGCACCCGCTCTTTGGCAAAAAAATCACCGAGTCCTGTCCAATAGTCCCTTGAAATGGGGGAGAAAGGGCTTTCCGCAAGACAATGAGATGGGCAGGCTTCCTGCATGCCACTCTGGAGAGGGGGCACTCGGGGACCAGACACCAGTTGTCGCTCTATGCTGGGCTCTATACCCCCCGGCCACAAGGCTAAGTCTACCAAATTGTCCTCCTTACCTCCTTTTCTTTTCCATGAGTTTTACAACATTGTCCTTTTCTTCCATGGTCTCACCCCCCTCCGAGGCTCCAAAAATCCTCTAGGGTGTCCCCTGTCCTCCCCCAACAACATCTACCTGCCCAGGGGGCAATGCCTATTGAGGCTTCCACACTCATCTTCTTTCTTCATGCGTCACCTCCTCCAGGAAGCCCTCCAAGGCCACTCCAGTTAGGATTAGGTCCCCCTCCTCTGGGCTTCCAGAATACTCAGGACTCACCTGCATCAGAGCCCGATCACCACGCTGAACTTCTATCTCTTCCCTCTCGAGCTCTGCCCCGTGGTATTAAGCAATCTGAGAAAAGTCACTTCAATATGTAATTCTTTATGTTCCCTACAACCTCCTGTGGTGCTTGGTATGTATCAAGGGCATTTGTCCATTTAGGGAATGAATAGATAAATGAAGGTATGAATGTATGTGTAGTGTTACTTTGGGCTTTTTTGATGAAGACAGTATGATCATTCAATAAATGATTACTCCCTGCTTCCCTGGGTATGTTCAGCTTTAAGCAAAAGAGTGTGTTTTGAGATGAAATGAAAGACACAACAAGGAACATATCTGGGGGGCCCCAGCATTCCTAACATCCCCAAATTATTTGTTCACATAATTTAATAATGTGTCGGGTATGTCTGGAACTTCTAACTCTCGGGTGCCCTTTGCGCTGCTAGGCACACCATGGGCATCACCGTCACGGATCAACTAAGGAAAAGGAACATCCAGCCATGAGGGTCCATCCCAGGCCTCCCCACACAGCAGGACGGTGGGGAGGAGATCTGGCAATGACTGAGTTAACTCACTCCGCATCAGCAAGGCTTCAGTGGAATTACTCCTGCCCCAGGGTGGGATCCAGGGGCAAACCCTTCTCCCTGGCACCTCTTTGGGATTCCTGAACCCCAGGCGACAGAAGGGCTGGAAAGGGGCACATTTAGATAGCAGAGGGAAGATGATTTTGAGCCGCTGTCTCCTGCAGAAAAGCAGCCTGGCTCTTTCTTACAGAGAATCTGAGTAAGTTGCTACAAGAGAAATATCCTCTCCTCTGGCCAGGTTTTCCTATCACAGCAGGCTCCGTCCTGTGTTTGTTTCAAATTCGCTTGGTGTGTTTTTCTGCATGCAATTGAAAAAATAAAGAAAACTCATCTTTTGCATCAGATATTTGCATACAAATGGTATCTGGCACTTTCATAACATACTACAGAATCTTCAAGGCACACCAATGTGGCACAGTATAATCTTATAATGGGGAAATACACAGTTTTCTAATAACCAGTTGCTTTCTTCGAAGACAGGTCTGTAAAGGAGTTATTATAAGGCAAAAAAAGAAAAGAAAAGAAAAGAAAAAACCACACACAATAACAAAAATAAACCAGGTCTGAAATTCTGACAGCTTCTTCCAATAAAAGGGAGTTAAATGGGTCTTTGAATTACCAGCTCCTACACGGCGGTCTGATGGTCTTGCTTAGAGAATGAGTTTTACAAACACGTCCATAGAATGACATTATTCAAGAAGCAATACTGAGGCATCTCGGTCATGATCGTGAGAAGGAGTCCTGGGCCTTCACTAAATTCAAGGCAAAGGCATCCCTCTTTTGCCAAAGCTGGGCTGATCCCATCTTGGGAAGACACCACTTTCGAATTCCGACGGGTCACACAGCAAAAGAGAAGGAACTGTGAAGCGGGCCTGGAGCTCACAGCCGCATGGCAGAAAATTAAAAGCAACGCTGAGTACCAGGGACTCGGCGTATCAACTCCCACGAATCTCCAAAGACCACCGCCCTGCCCTGCACACAGTGCCGGTGCCTGTGGGCCTTCAGATCACCGTGGAGTAAATATATCAATCAGTCATTCCATTTTATAAAACCGACGCCGGAAGAAACTTGCCTAAGGTTGCACTGGGCTCAAACCCAGTTCTGCTGAACACAGAAAAGCCTTTTCTGATGTCCCCGGCTTCCTCTGTTGAACAGAGGCGTGGTCCTCCAGCCACAGAAGACTTGGGAGCAGAAAATGAACAGGAAGAGAGACCAATTCCTTCTTGCAATGAAGAGATACCCCAGGTCACACGATGACTTTCATGGGCCTGTAAATACTTCTGCCTTCGTGGGCCCCTTCTTCCGTAAAAGGATATTAAATATTATATTAGACAACTGAGTTTGTAAAAAAGACCAGTGTAAGCCACGTTGGATTTTTTCTTCTGATTTTAAAAGAGCGTAAGAGACTTTTATGGGCCTTTAAAAGTATCAGGGGTCCCAGGCACCCCAGGCCATGTACCTACTGTGTCTAACAGACGAGGGGACCCCGGCAGCGTCAAGTAAAGATGCCATCAACTAGAAAACCCGCACACAAAAAGGATATGCTCAGATTACAGGCTTACAAGGTTGTGATGCTCACAACGCTTGCCAAGCACCATGGAAATAAATACCAGACAGCTCAATTACGATTATGTTTGGTTCCAGATACTAAAAACCCATCTAAGTGGCTTGCCCACATAGGAATTTTTCATATGAAATAATTCCAGGCAAGGGCACGGGCACGGTTGTTCATGGGGTGGGTGGGGGGCGTGCACAGAGGACCCATGTCCCTTCTACTTTCCTCTCTGGCATCCTTCCCACGTGTATTTGCTCCTCATGGAGGAAAAGGACGTCACCTCCAGGCAGCCCGCCAGTATTCCAGGCAAGATCAAGAGGAAAGTGCCAAGGCCAAAGGATAAAAGGTTTTGCCTCCCAAAGCTTTGTTTCACTGGGGAACGAAGCCTCCTGCAGGCCAGAACTGGGTTCTAGGACGTTCCAGAGCATCTGGAAAAGGACTTTCAAGTGGAACTGATGAGGGAGCAGAAAGCTGGCTGAAGACAAAGCACAAGGCGGCACCCTGCTACTTCCCCCCACCCCCCACCCCCCACCCCCCATCCCTGGGTGGGACATGTGTGACTTTCTTCCAGGAATCTCCCAACTATCTTCCTATCAATGTCTGCTTAGAGGGTTGAAACCACCTTAACTTGACAATGGCACGGCCTCTGGTATCCTGTGGGTTCTCTTTAGCATGAGAAAGTTCTTTTGAAACCTCCTTTTTTCCTTACTTCCCCAGCCCCACGGTTACATAGTCAGCCTCCCCTCACAACCCAGGGGGCAGCGGCTCTTTCTGTCCATGGGTCCTGTCCCCGTGCTTGAATAAACCACCATTTTGCGCCAAAGACATCTCGAGAATTATTTCTTGGCCGTTGGCTTCTAACCCTAATGTTGTCTTTCCTACATCAGAATCGTTGCTTCCCCCACACAAAGTCAGGTTCCTAAGGAAAAGGGGTCAGTCAGTAAGAGAGAAAAATGGAGCCCAAGCAGGCAGGCATGGTGCGGGCTTCAACAGCCATAATTCCTAGAGAACAAAACTCTCTAGTCCTGAGGGATGACCAAATCTCTGAAAAGACCACTCAAGTTCAGGAAAGTTTGGGTGTAGCAGAGAACAGGGAGAGGTTTTCAGTTTCCATTGGAAGGAGAGAATCTGGGCCACCCCACCCCGCGTCAGCCGCTGGGCAAAAGGAGATGACGTGATGTCATGCCAGGTATTTGCTAACATGGCGGCCGTAACCAGGTCCCCAGGCTGTATGCATTTTTATAAATCCCTTATTTGCTGGTACAAGATGCTGGCGGCATCTTTCTAGGCCGGTAAGAATAGGTGTTTCATTCCCGTCTACCTGTCCGCTGGGCTAGATCTCGCCGGCCGGCTAATTTTTACCTCAAGTGCCATCCCGTCAACAGGAACATGGCCGGATGCAGCCCAGTGGGCAGAAAACACCTCAGGGTGCTCTCCTGACCTGAGCTCCCCCAAAACTCAGCTCCGTGGGGGCTCTCCCCCTGCATAGCAAGACAGCTGGAACCAAGCACTGTCCTTGGTCATCACAGCTCACCGTCAGGGTCTGTGAAGGGAACTAGGAACAGGACTTGACAGAACATTCTGTAGTTCTGCTAGGGCAGGATTAAGGCAAATGACTATCGGGTTTGCTTCCTTTCGGTGTTTCTCAGACGGTGTCCCCAGGGGACACGCGGCCACAACTGGAGATATTTTTGGTGGTGGGGTGACGCCGCAGCCATCTGGCAGGTAGCGGTCGGGGACACTGCTAACCGTCAAACGGGCACAGAACTGTCCCCCCACGATGAGGAATGATCCAGCCCCAAATATCCCGAGCGCCCACGCAGAGAAACCCTACTTTATTCGAATCCACACCAAGTCTTGTGACGTAGGAGCCCGAACCTCAGCGAGGCTGAGGGTCCTGTGAGGGAGTCAAGGGACCCAGAAGTGGCAGAGCAGGGACCAGAATCCGGGTGTGAGGCCAGACCCGTGCTCCCCACTACCCGGTTTGGCCGCCCTCCCATCTAATCTGTGCGCAGAGCACGCATCTGCTCGGCCCGCTCGGCCCCCTGCCTCCTCCAAGGGTTTGCAGATTCATAAGGAGGATTTGTCCATTAGCAAGTTCGATAATCCAGGAGCGGCCGGAAATAGGGCTTTTTAAAGCTCTATTTTCACTCCTGTTCTTTTCCCTCTTCCGTGCTATCGACCGTCCAACCGCATGCCCCGTGGTGCGTCCTAATCTCCCGCCGTTTGAATTTTCACTTTTCCTTCGGCAGGTTGTGAAGACCTGATCTTGGCTTCTTGAAGCCTCGCCGCCCTCATGTGTGGAAGGCAGATCGGCCTCCGTCCAGGCTCGCGGGGAGGATCAAACGAGCTAACGCGTGAGCTCTGCGCCTGGCGCGGTCGTGAAGGCCCGAGAACTCATTAGCTGGGCTTGCTGCGACCTCTGGCCAAAAATCTGGCTCGGATGACAGGTGAAATGGAAGCATTTCCGTGTATCAGAGAGCACTTTAAGGCTGTTCGAGTAGGAGTGGCCTTTTTTTAAAATAAGATTTTAAATTTTTATTGAATGTTTATTGAGACAGGGAGAGAGAGAGAGAGAGAGAGAACGAGCAGGGGGGAGGGGGAAAGGGAGAGAGAATTCCAACCAGACTCCCCGCTGAGCATCCAGTGTGGGGGGGGGGGCCTGGATCTCACGACCCTGAGATCATGACCTGAGTCGGAATCAAGGGTCAGACGCTTAGCTGACTGAGCCACCCAGGCTCCCCCGGATTGTTTTTTCATTTTGTTTTAACTTTGTTGATTCTGGCCCACTGTGAGAAATGCAGCTTATGTTAGGATACAGGACACACACACCCTTAAAACAAAAGGTTATATCCTTATCGTTACTAAATAGGAGTCATTCTGATATTTTCTATTTCAGTTTTTTAAAAATACTGTAATGTAATTACAGTATTTTCTTAAAATACAGTATTTTCTTGGGGCGCCTGGGTGGCTCAGTGGGTTAAAGCCTCTGCCTTCGGCTCAGGTCATGGTCCCAGGGTCCTGGGATCGAGCCCCGCGTCAGGCTCTCTGCTCCACAGGGAGCCTGCTTCCTCCTCTCTCTCTCTCTGCCTGCCTCTCTGCCTACTTGTGATCTCTGTCAAATAAATAAATAAAATATTTTTTAAAAAATACAGTATTTTCTTAAAATACAATATTTTCTTAAAATACTGTAATGTAATCACAGTAATTTTACCCACAGGTTAAGAATACTATATATTGTATGATATATTTATATGAAAGTCTACAACAGACAAAGCTATAGGGTGAGATTCGTCATTTCCCAGGGCCACAGGGGGAGCTGACAGCAAGGGGGCTGGAGAGAAATTCTGGGGTGATAGAATGTTCTAGATCTCAATTATGGTGGTGGTTGTAGGACAGTGTAAATTTGTGAAAATTCACCAAACTGTTCAAATAAAAAGGGTGGGTGTTCTATTAACTGGAGTGCTATAAACACTGATTGTTTCAGAGCATTATGATCGTTTAATGCCACTGTTCTATTCTGCCGGGTTTGGAATTCCCTCACACCCATAAGACATGTCCCAGGAATAGTCATACTACCTAAGAAGACAAGAATCGTGCACCCTTGTTGGCCAGCCATCAAAACAGATCCTAGGGCCATCTTAGCTCACTCAGTGGTCACAGTCATACTCTGTGTTGGAAGTCATTTCAGTGATTTTAAAGAAGAGAAAACCGAGGCATATACAGGTAACATTACCTGACGTGGTGGAAACCACGGTAGAAGGTGAGATTCAATCCTGGGGTCATCTGTGACCCAACAGTTCCTGTTTGGTCTTTGCCCAACACTTGTTATCTCCGGGTGATAGCGTTTAGGTGGAGATTGGTTGCCAGAAAGACCAAGACATAATTACAAGATTGGCACTTTCAACCCCGCCCCTAACCTCTGGGGAGGGGAGAGAAATGGAGTCCACAATCACCAACGGTCCATAATCTCATCAATCGTGCCCTATGCAATGAGACCTACATAGAAACCCCTAAACAACAGTATTCGGACAGGGGTTTGTGACCATCCTGTGGTTCCGGGAGGATGATGTGCTCCATATCCTTCCCTCGCGCCTTGCCCCGTGCATCTCTTCTGTTAGGCTGCCCCTGAGTTTCATCCTTTATAATAAACTGGTAGTTTATTATAGATAATGTGGTAGATAACCTGTCTTCTGAGTGCCGTGTGCTGATCTACCAAATTTCTGCCCCCTCAGGGGTGTCCTGGGAATCCCTGGTTCCGAGTCAGTGGGTCAGAAATGCAGGCAGCAAGCTGACATGGGGACAGGCTTGTGGGACTGAGCCTTCCATCGATGGGGTCTGCACGAACTCTGGGGACGCAGCTTCAGAACTGAATTTTAAGACCACCCGCTGGTGCCAGACCTGGTAACTGGTATGGAAAAAAATATCCACACATTTGATATCAGAAGTGTTGACAGTGAAAACAAAGCAGACGTCTCATCTCACAGTCCATGGTTTAACGTGACCTCCCATACTCAGGCGAGTCTTTATTTTCTATTTCCCTCTAAACACTCCCAGAGTCATTTGGCTTCAATGACTGTTTGTCATTCTTAAATGTTGGATCCAATCTGCTGCTGCCACTCGAAGAAATAGATCTTACGTGTTTTGACAGATGTTAGATGTTACGTATCGAGTAACACTCCAGCACCAAAGCAGGATTCTATCAGTTTGATTTTCCATAAGAAGGTTGATGAATAACAACAAATACAAGTTTTTTTCCCACGAATTTGAGGGACCTTCAAGCAAAGACCAAGGTCCCAGCATTTGCGGTCTTTCCAGAAAACTGTGGTTTCATCACACCAGCTAGTCGATTAGTAACTTCTGGACGGAGGTATTTACTGAACTGTCATGCCTGTGACAAAATTTCTGGAGCTGCCATTGCTAAAGAAGATGAATTAAGGGATCAGAGCTTTAAAGTCTCAAGAATGGCTTGGGCTGGGGGGCGGGAGGGGTGGCGGGAGCAGAGAAGGAACAAAAATATTAAATAATTAGAAGAAAAAAGATTAGAAGAAGAAAGGTCTCCTTGTCCTACCCTGAGAATCATGGTGCCATTTCCCCGTCCCTTTCGACTCTTGGTCTCTGTCCCCACTTGCAAGGTTATTTTAGTAATAGCTAATAACATCCTTAATACCAGCGCAAACCCAATTTAATTTGGGGGTTTCAATGGGAGACCTACTGTAGATTTTAGCTCACAGACATTTATTTTTCCTTCTACCCTTGGACCTGGGAGGCATTAACAAGCACAGATTCTCTTTTTATTGGCTCATATTAGTTTCCAATATTTAAAAGCTGGGAGATTTCACTAATCCAGAGTTGCAGTTTTGAATTGACCAAAGACACAAAAACAGAAACCCTGACGATTTAGCAACTCTTGGCCTCATGTTTCTGCTTGCCGGCCCTTGGCTGGCCCACCGAACCGGGGGTTCCCTACTACCCAAACCTGGCCCAGCCTCCCTGATTGGTGTTACTTGTCTGGCCCCCACAGGCATTTGAATTTGGCCTTCAGTTTAAATATGACCATTACTAATTATCTTAGTCAAAACAAAACAAAACACTAATGCTGTCTCTTACTGCTGACAGATTAGTTCGATGAAACCGTGACGAGCCGGCTTGTAATTCTCACCGGCATACTCTGGAACGGTAGCCAACATCGTCCCATTGCACAGCAAAGAACACCAAGGCCAAGCAGAGCAATATAATTGCTCAATGCACTAGGAACAATGCCTGTTTTAGAATTCTGACCCGCCTAATTCAAGGCAATTCCTACTTACTGGTTGTGAGAATTTAAGTAATTCTCTGACCCCCTCCCCCCACAACCCCAACCCTCTGCATCTCAACTTCCTCTTCCTAAAATAATACCACTCAGGTGTAAGTGAGGGTCAAACAAGATAGTTTATTAAAAACCTCTGGAAAAGAGCAATTCCTCATTCACTATTATTCCCTTTGTCTGTCTTCTACAACGTGGAGGTCACGGTTTTTCATAAATAAGGCCAGAAGCATCTTTCATTCTAAACATAGTCTCTCATTGCATGCCATCTTGGAGGAGAGGCACTTGATTTGGGAAGAATACTCCAAACTTGAAGTATTTTTACGATTTTCAAAGAATTTCCGCACCTACGACTTCAGGGGGTCTTAACCCAACGGACAGGAGACTTGGTATTGCTGTTTTGTAGTTGGGGATATTGGGTCAGGAGTCTGCATTTCAGCTCTCTCTGGAACTTTTCCAGTTTGTACTCTTTTGTAGTAGCCTGCAAGGCATTCTTAAAAATAACTTCTATTATTATCCTTACATCAGGGAGGGAAGAATCCAAGAATCCACAGAGAGGTTAAGTGCGTGGAACGGAGTAACACGACCATTCGGGAGCTGACGGGCTCGAGATTCTTTCCTCCCACCCGTCAGTTCCTAAAATGGGCTCCTCACGACCCCAATCCTAAAAGATGCTCCAGGGGGAAAGGCTCTCCTAAACTTCAGAAACTACTGTAGTATCTACAAGTTATGTCTTAGCAAAGACAACAAAGAGGATGATACAGGTGTACATGCGTTTTAAGCTCCATATTTAATACGTGCAACACCCTCATTGGAAACCTACATTCCAGAATGTGCGAGCTGGGATCTGCAAAAAGAAAACAAAACAAAACAAAAATACCTGTCAGATCCCTCACTCCAAAAGCGGATTCTGCTGTCTTTAGGTCTGGTTTTGCGTATTAGCGAAAGAGATGTCGGAAGTGGTTTTTCTTTAGTTTTTTTAAAGATTTTATTTATTTATCCGACAAACAGAGATCACAAGTAGGCAGAGAGGCAGGCGGCGGGGGTGGGGGTGGGGGGATAAGCAGGCCACGCGCTCAGCAGAGAGCCCGGTCCGGGGCTCGACCCCAGGACCCTGGGATCATGACCTGAGCCAAATGCAGAGGCTTTAACCCACTGAACCACCCAGGCGCCCCAGAAGTAGTTTTTCTAGCTGAATAAAGGGGTGTCCACGAATCCAGGGACTCTGGAAAGCTACAGACATTCCGATCTCTTTCAGGATGAGGCAGTAAGACGCCGGCAAACCTAAGAACCTTCACCTGGCAAAATGGTGCCCTTGCAGGCTTAGGATTTCCGACAGATCCGCCTTTTGAGTGACAGTCAGCAGACTCTCCCACCTCCCACCAGAACCTTAGCTCAGTCTTGCTGCTGGAATACGTCCCGTCTGCCTCAGTGAAATCTTGACCACAATCAGAACATCTGAAAGCACAGGGAGCTCAGCCCTCGGTCCACATCACTGCTTCTGTACCTGATGGCTCGTTACTGTTAGCAGGTGTTTGAAGATTCGGTGCAACTCCACTGTAAATGCCTATCCCATGGCCGTGTGTGAGAGCGAGCAGACCTGCCTTCACCCACTTTGTCACTGAAAGCTGCTGATTCAGAACCAACCACAACCCAACTGGTGTTAAGTCCAGTTGCAACGAACATTCTGCCTCGTACGGCCGACTCTAGATCATTACACTGCATTTACTCAACGTCCGCCTTCAAGAAGTCCGCAGAGGGGGAAAAAAAAAAAACTGGTTTGACTCTGCATTCACCAAAAATTCACTGCAGGCCAAAACCGCACCCCCTCCCCACAACCCCCCTCCAGGAACCTGAATTGGCATCTCCTGGGATGCCCTTGGGGAAATCCTGGTCTAGCCCTGCCTGACCCCTTCCCGATTAACTGCCATTTCCCCCAGGCAACGGAAGGACCAGAAGGAGGTGCTGGGCTTTTAGGACTTCAGAGCCCAGCTCTCCCTACTGTTCTCCGGGTCTTTTCTTCCTTCTCCAAGTGTATCACAGGATCATCAGAAACCCTACTGAAGCCTCTCTCGGACCTCACTGTGATCTTTATCTTCAAAGTCTTCCAGCTAGGCCTTTGGCTCCCGATTTGCATGACAGCTGAAGGAAAGTAAATTTGGGGGCTGGCTTCCTTTGATAACCAAATGCTTCTCTTTCTTTCTTTGTTACGAAGGTACAACTTGAAAAGAAACTCAGTGATGAGGAAAATAATTCTACAGTATTTAGCGTGCAGGCAGTCACTGTGACTGGCTCGGGGCATTGGATCAAAATAGGAACTGTGCCCTGTGGCTTCAATAGAGGTCAATTATCAAAGGACTGCACTGGGAGGTTACAAAGGCGAGCCCCGGTGTCTGGGTGGGAGCCTCCCGTGGAAGCAGGAGAGACGCCCAGAAAGACACCGGCGTGTCATCTGCCATCCTGCTCACCTCGTCCTTCCTTCGAGGAGCTCCTTCTGCACGGGACGGGCCACAGAGTCCATGGGAACAGGTGTAAAGGGAAAATGCCGAGCTCCTCGTGCAAAAAGCAGGAAGGAAAGAAGTGCGGGTTAAGGCACTGAAATGTCGATGGTCTTCCTTTCTTCCAAGCTCTCCCTCGTTTCTCACTTGCTATTAACGTCATCGTTAGAACAATTAAAGTCCAAGTTATTAGCATGAGTTTTACTGGTCACCCTTCTCTTGTGCAGTGTCCAACTACTTTCCTTGCTAAAGCACTTCTGCTTTTTATCCAGAGCAAGTACCCCAAACCCAGCTTCACAAAAATGTTATCCCAGAAGTGAATTTAGTGTGATCTAATGTGGGCACGGAACAGCCCCTCGCCGGCAGGAGCTCCCACGGGTCCAGTAGAGGCGGAGGACCACTCCCTCCTGCAAACACTCAACGGCACCCCACGGCACCTGTGCGAGTTCACTGCGGCACCCCAGGGCACCTTAGCACACAGTTTGGGAAACACAAGTGCAGAAGTAAAGCGTGTGGAAACTGGAGTTAGACTGTGCTGCGGGCAAGTTGCTTCAAGGCTCGGTGCATCATAAAATAGGGGGCGGGGCGGGGGTTGCCTCACAGGGATGATGGAAGGATTATGTTCAGCACACCCGAGTTCCAGAAATGTCAGAGCTCCCCGGCACCGACTTCTCTGTAAGAGCGAGACCACTCAGCCAAGGCATAACCCAGATCACGCACCCCGTGATTTAATGACGCATCTGTTGGGGACTCACCTTCCATTTATTTACAAAATGAGTATTTATTGAGCACCCACGAAATTCACCGGGTATTTTGTCTGGTGCCAGGCGTACAAAGCTAAGCCTCACAGACATATAACGCCTGCTCTCAGGGAGCTTGAGGAGCACAGAAAAGCCCGACAACCTGGCAACCACAGGAAAATGTCCTTTTGAACCGCAATGTGTGCGCTGCACGAAGCCGTCATAAAAGCTTAGGATGGGACACTTCGTCCAGCCTGGGGGGTCTCAGGAAGGAACTCCGACAACCTGCTGTTTGAGTGGAAGTCTGAAGGGTCCGTTTTGCAAGAGTGCAAGAAGATAAGATTTTTCTAGGCCAGTGGAACTGCAGAAACAATGAGCTCTGCCACGGGAGGGAGCGGGTCCTGGGGGAGGGCGGAGGATTCCCGACCACGGAGAACATTCGTTTCACAGGTAACGCTGAAGATGGGAGGCACGAGCAGTAGCAGGGATCCTAGCCATCAGCGGGGGGACAGCCCGGGGACAGCAGGGCTCCTCCGGAGCAGGACCCACCAAGCCTTTCCTGCAGAGGGCATATGGCCCTGTCATAGCCACTCAGGTCTACAGGTGTCCCACCAAAGCAGCCATAGACGATACATAAACCAATAGGCATGGCCCTGTGCCAATAAAACTTTTTTTACAAAGTAGGAAATAGGGGCACCTGGGTGGCTCAGTTAAGCCTCTGCCTTTGGCTCAGGACACGATCCCAGGGTCACGGGATCGATCCCCATGTCGGGCTCTCTGCTCCCCAGAAGTCGGCTTCTCCCTCTCCTCACCTCTGCTCATGCCCTGTCTCAAATAAATAAAATCTTAAAAAGAAAAAAAAAAAAAAAAGGCAGGGAGTAGGTCAACTTTGTCCAGTTTGCAGACCCTTTCTGAAGAGGGCTTCCCCGCGCACCACAGCGGTTGGGCCCAGGAAGGGTAACTACCTACCGAAAAGACGGATGATTGAAACTGGTTCTTTGCCTCTTGGGGTTTCCAGGGCAAACAAGCAAATAAACACAACATGTTAATACAGAGACACAAAGCGGAGCGGTCCTTCCGTCTGCCAAAACTCAGGCCAAAAGTACTGTTCCTGTAATCCACCTTCAGTGTCTTCAGTCCGCTCGAGCAGCTCCCGCTCTCCAGCAGAGGGAAATGCAACCTCACCAAAGGCCAAACAAAGACCGTGGCTCTTGCAGTACGGCTGGGAGAGCCTGGGGCAGGCTGGGCCGGGAGGCTGGTTGGCAAGTGGCTCAGTGCTCGTGGAATCCTGAGTGGTTAACAGTAGCAACCGGACTCTGGCTCCTTCCTCTCCCTGCTCGTCTTTTCCAGCCTGCACTTTGCTTTTCATGAGTCCTTCTTGGCTGCGGTTTCCCATTCAAAAGAACAGTGCGGGAAGACCTTGCACGTCAGACATCTTAGAGCAACAAAGAAGGTCAAACCGAGTCTCCTTGTTAGTTGTTATAGCAACAAAGAAAATACCCTGCAAAGGCCACGTGGGAGTCCACTTCCAGAGCCACGGCCCCAACATGTCTCTCCTTTCGTGGGCAGCCCCCACGCACAATCACTGTTGTACCTGGGTGCCTCAGTTTCCCCATCACCTGGCCTCCCAGCTCCTCCTGCTCACTTCCTGGCAATGTCCTGGTTAAGAACACCTTGCTGACTGCCTCTAGTGGCCAGATCTCAGGGATGAGAACTCTCCATTTCTATCTTCTCAAGGTTCAAGACGGGATTTTACACCCCCTGTCCCGGAATTACCTAGAGACACGGATTGAAAATGCAGAATCGTGGGCTCCCCCACCCCCAGCCCAGATCCACTGAAGGAGTATCTTCTGCCAACACTTGAGAGCTACAGGCTTAGAGAGTAGAATGTGGGTGGTTCCATCTCATTCAGCACAACTGTAGGTAAATGATTATCACAGGGTCCTGCCTTGGCTGAGTCAAATTATCACAGATTCAGCCAATGGGTTTACTCTGAAATCAGCCAACCGCTGACTTTCATCAGAAGAGGGGCAGACTGGGGCGCCTGGGTGGCTCAGTTAAGCCTCTGCCTTCGGCTCAGGTCATGATCTCAGGGTCCTGGGATCGAGCCCCCCATTGGGATTCTCTGCTCAGTGGGGAGCCTGCTTCCCCCTCTCTCTCTGCCTGTCTCTCTGCCTACTTGTGATCTCTGTCTCTCTGTCAAATAAATAAATAAAATCTTGAAAAAAAAAAAAAAGAGGGGCAGACTTACCGCCAATATTTAACCAAAGAACTTAAAACCTCAATACAAATGCAAAGTATTGAGCTGGCCGTCTTAATGGGAATCGGAGAATGGATGTGGTTTTTTTTTCCCGCTGGGACTAGAGGGAAGACGATTGTGTTAACACAGGTGACCCTCGAGCAACGTAAGGGAAAGGCACGCTGACTCCTGCTCAGTTGAAAACCTGAGAACGACTTCTCAGGTCGTGATAGCTTCCCCTTCACTTATAAAACAACTACCAACAGCCTACTGTTGACTGCAAGTCTTTCCAGCAGCATAGCTGACTCACATATGTTCTGCGTGTTGTGTGTATTATACATTATAGTCTTATAATAAAGTAAGCTGGAGAAAAGAAAATGGTAAGAAGATTATTATGAGAAAATACATTTACGATACTGTATTTATGAAAAAAAAATCCACATGTAAGTGGATCCATACAGTTCGTGGGAACTCGCACACAGAGCCTGGCACATTCGGGTATGATACCGAATCAGTACTTGGTAAATGCATGAATGACTTTCAGAAAGCCAGGCAGTCTCACCCTAAAAAGCACTTTCATAACTACTACATTAATCGGACTCAAACTGAGGAAAGACTTTTTTTTAAGATTTAATTTTATTTATTTATTTATTTATTTATCAGAGAGAGAGAGTGGGGGGGGAGAGAGAGCGCGCGTGCATAAGCA
Organism: Martes martes; assembly: GCF_963455335.1. NCBI lineage: Eukaryota > Metazoa > Chordata > Mammalia > Carnivora > Mustelidae > Martes > Martes martes. The sequence continues at coordinate 7,127,592 of NC_137896.1, forward strand.
GGCAGAGGCAGAGAGAGAAGCAGGCTCCCCACTGAGGAAGGAGCCCGATGTGGGACTTGATCCCAGGACCCCGGGATCATGACCTGAACCGAAGGCAGCAGCTTAACCGACCGAGCCACCCACATGTCCCCTGAGTAAAAATCTTCATAGCACTGGCCCTGCCTGCAAAGGGGACACACAGAACATACACTTTACTCCCCAAACCCCCACCTCACCTCCCACCAAAAAAAAAAAAATAAATAATAATAATAATGTTGCTTTTAGCAGAAACAACTACACCTAAGAAGAATTCTGTAGTGTAACCTCTAGACTCAGCTCATTTCCAATGTTGGCACGAGGGCTTTCAAATATGGTTTGAATCGTGTACAAATCCACACGGCTTTGGAAACCTCCCCCTTTTCTTACATTCCCTGGTCACCACTTGGGTTAGAGATTAGAAAAAAGACAAACAAGAATCATTTCAAATCCCTATTCCCTTTATTTAAGGCCCAAGATTATGGTGTTTAAATTTCTCATGGTTTTGGTTCCAAACCTGAAACCACTAAAAGGGAGTATTTGAGGTTCTTACGATGTAGAGTAGGGGCTGGCAACCACAGGGTGGGCAGATCTGGCCTGCCACTCGTTTTTGTAAATAAAGTTTTACTGGCACATGGCCGAGCCTATCGGCTTAAGTACTGTCTATGACTGCCTTTGCAATACAGCAGAAACAGGGACCATAGGCCTAAAATATTTATATTCTCACACTTTGGAGAAAAGTGTGCTGCCCCCGAAGGCAGCACGTGGTAGGGCTTGATGTAACAGGCCCAGGAATCAGAGGGTCTGGGTTCCAACGTGAGTCTGCCATTTAGTAGCCATGAAAGTAAGTAAACAAGGATGGGGTTGGGGTTAATGAGCCAGCGGCCGACTAAGCAAGCCAAAACGTAAGCCGGAGTCGATGCATGGGCCTCCTAGAAAACGAAACTCAAGCTCAACCAGACACAAGACTTTCTCAAGTAAAACAGGCATTTAAACTAGAGTCGGTCAGATAATTTCCTTCCTTTGCTTCTACATCTGCTCTGTGAGCACCTCTCCCTGCCTCCTGTCCCCGGAGCACCCCTCGCCGTCTTTGGTTTGCCCCATTCAGGCAATTTTTGCTCAAAGAAACTGGAGAACGTTAACAGGCCTCTGTTGACCTTTCAACAAAGCTAAGAGATCTCGGGCATACATATTCTTTAAATTATTCAGGCTCCTTCAACCTCAGTTTTCCCATCTATAAAATGGAACCACGAATTATACTTAACCTGTGGACCCGTTGTGGGGATTAAGTAAGATCACACAAGGAAAGCACTTAGAAGAGCACTTGACAATAAATAAAAAAACCACTAGGAAACCGAGTAAGACTCTCTTTTTTGGTTGATCGGTTTCAGTTTTTAAAAATCCTAAAGGAATTTCTGCTGCATAGTTTACTACATTCAGCGACATTTCTTTACACGCTCATTAGGTTTAGACTTGCTTCAGCAACTCTGACTTCATTAAAATTATGATTATTCCTTTAATTCCATTCCCTTTATCTCCTTCTTCAAGGTGAGCCCCCATGTTGGCAGCCAAGGCACCAGGAACCAGGGAGAACCTCTTATGAGACAGTTTTAGAAGAGAAAGAAGATAAAACAAGAGCCAGCTAGAGTTAGGACAATGAAGTGAGGGACTAGTCAAATGGGGGTGGCAAACCAGATTTTTAAAAGATGAATCTGAATGCACCTGGGAAAAGACGGACAAACTAACATAATGGGGAAGGTAGCTACACGGAACCCAGAGAACACAAAGCTATTCACTGTGTCATTTGTGTGTCCCTAATCTGCTAATTCTTAGCTGAATTTAACCCTCCTTCCCCCACCCCCCGATTTTTCTCCACCTCCAAGACAAACCCCAACTAACTCAGGTTGGGGTTTTCACTAGGAAGACTTGGGATTTTAGCAGGTCCACTAGGGTCTCACTGGTCAGTCTCCATTTTGAGATATTATGCACTTTGGGAAGGAGCACAAATGAAAATGAACCTTTTTATGGCCCTTGCTTGGTGCTGAGTAAAATTCACTTTTTCTCTAAAAAATACAGGATAGATTTTTCTGGGGAAAAGGATAATTTTAGAGGACTTAGCTCAGTGTCTGGCACTGAGAAAGTACACAATCAATATTAACTTGCCTCCCCTTATGGGAAGAATTCTATCCCCAGGATAAGAGTTGATTCATCTCTCCATTCAATTATCACGTATTTTTCAAGCATGAGCTATGTGTAAGGCACAGGTCTAGAGCCTGGGAAATAGGACGGCCAGATTTAGCAAAGAAAAATAAAGACCATCCCATCAAATTTCAATCTGAGATATACAATGAACATTTTTTAGTATATTTATATCCCATGCAATATTTGGGATATACTTACACTAAACACTTAGTCATTTGTGTATCACATTTAACCCGACGCCCTATACTGTATAAGGGAACACTACGGACAATAGGGTAGTGACTGAGACACACACCATCCCTGCTTCCTACAAAACCATAGCCATTCTAGCCTCGGGACCTCCCAAGATTGAATTCCCATCTGGCAGTTCCTAGGGGGGAAAGCCTGGGGCACAGACTGACTGCCTCTTCAGAGGCACATGGCCACTGGAGACCCATTTAGCCAATGTCACTCTCTATTATCACTGCAACTTTATTTCCCTGTCATACTCCTCCGCACCTAATGTGACAGGGCCTGCGTCTCCTCATCCTTCTATCCCTGGATTCTATCTAGCAACGTGTCTGGAACGAGAAGATGCTCAGAACAGACCAGCTGAATGAGTAAGCAGGCAGATGCGTAAACAGTCACACTGACATCAAGGGCAATGCCAGACGGGCTCCTGGCTCGTAAGGAGGATATCCACATACCCTCATAAACACCAAAGATAGAAGAGAAAACCAGATCGCCAGAATCCGGAGAACATGGGGGTAAAGAATGCTCATTTATTTTAAAATGTTTTACGGAGGGACTCCAAACAAAACAAAGGCTTTAAAAAAAGGAAGGTGGGGGTAGGAGGAAGATGGTGTGAGAGCAAAACTGTAACCCTGTAAAGAAGACTAAAGGGTCCTTGGAGGTTATTTCTTAACCTAATAGGTAAGAGTCAATCAAAGCACTGATTTAACTAATTCGTAACATCAAAAAAATAATTTCTAGTAGTTAACCAGAACCATAATATTAACAACGGAGGAATACGGTATCAACGGATAACAAATAATGAAGAGCCATTTATTATCAGTACCGACCGTCATACAATTGAAACACTCAGAAGGAAAAATCACAAGAATCCACAAAAGGACAGATTCAGAGAAGTGCAAGGGACACCGTATCTACAATAGAAAATCATTCTGCGGCATTGACTCCTTTCCGTCCAGCTGTAAAAGAGGGAACAAAAAGTCGATATCTACAGAGCATGTTTCAATCACGCTAAGATTTTTTTTTTTTTTTAAAGAAAAAGACAAATATTGCATTGCAGTTTCCCAATGACCACCCAATTAGCCAGGACTCCCAGCCTCTTCCCTTCATGGCTCCCCTCGCCGTCATTCCGTGGCCTCCCGGTGGATCTGCAGCGGCCAACACATCGCAGGTGTGTCCCACAACCATCCTCCATGCTCCGCAGCATCTGTCAGTGCTCGGATCGGTAGGCAGGGAAAGTCTCTGTCCGATGAAGCTTCAGAGGGCTGGAGACATCTTTTCCAAAAAGAATTTAAAACCGGCCGTTATCTTTCAAGAAAGCACGCCATCACATTAGCTAGCAACAGGTTTCTACAGCACAGACGTAAGTAACATGCAACACAGGATCACAGTGAGATGCAGATAAGAGTCAGGAGAGACAACGCGATTAACGTGTCATTTGCACGGGGTCTTTGCGCTGAACTACGGTCCGACCACTCGCCGCGACTTTCCTCCTTAATTTTTTCTCTTCATCGGCTCCCATGTTCAGGATATTGAAGGGGCAGGAGAAGGAATCCTAGAACTGTGAAAACTTTTGTCTAGCATACTCTCTGGAAATCCGACTAGAAAGAAGGCAACATGCTATTTATACTTAGGAAATTTTGTTGCAAGGACTCCCTAAAGCCCACACAGGCCTTCTTATTTCGGGCTTAGGCTCCAAGCCAAGACAACCGAAGACACGGGGAAGGCAACACGGAGGGCCCGTGTTAGCGGCCTCCGGGAGGTAAGGCAGGAGCCGGGCACACTCGTCTATAAAGGGCCAGATACTAGATATTTTAAATTTTGCAGACCATTCGGTCTCACCGCAACTCGAGTCCGCTGCCCGCCCCATGAGAGCAACCACAGGGAGTGCAGGACGAAGGGGCATGGACGCTCCAGCAAAACTTGGTTCAAAAACATAGCGGACTGCACGGGGCCCCCAGGCCCTGGCTGGTCCATCCCCCGCGGACAGGGCGCTGGATTTTATACGAGGGGTTTTACTGCCACCTGCTGGCCGGGGGTTGCCACAAGTCCGGGAATCCACGCTGGCGGCTCTGGGAGTTCTCAGACCGGGGCAGAGCAAAACCAGAGCAACTGAACACAGCAATTTTTTTCTTTCTTTTTTTTTTTTAATTAATTAATTAATTTATTTTAATAAACATATAATGTATTATTGGCCCCAGGGGTACAGGTCTGTGAATCGCCAGGTTTACACATTTCACAGCACTCATCATAGCACATACCCTCCCCAATGTCCATATCCCCACCACCCTCTTTCTTTCTTTTTAAAAGATTTTTTTTTTTAAGTAAGTAAGTAAGTTAGTTAGGTATGTATGTGTGTGTGTGTGTGTGTGTATGTGTTGATTGATTGATTGATTGATTTGACACACACAGAGCGAGCCCAAGGAGGGCCAGCAGCAGCCAGAAGGAGAGGGGGGAGCAGGCTCCCCACGGAGCAGGGAGAGCAACCTGGGACTCCACCCAGGAGCCCGGCGATCATGACCTGAACCGAAGGCAGATGCTTCCCTGACTGAGCCCGCCAAGGGCCCCGAGGGCAGCATGTCGGTAACCATACGTGTGGGTCAAACCCGGGTACTGCAGCGATAGGGTTGCGCCACGGGAACAAGTTCAAGACAATGATGTTTTTAAACCAGGAACCAAGCAAAAAGCTTCATGGGGGCATATGGCTTAGTTTAACCGCTATTACCTTCTCGCAAACAGCCCTGAGCTCCGTGAGACCTGCCAAGACCCTTCCTGACATAAGAAATCATGGATTTGGACATTTGCAAGCCTCAACATGGAACCACAGGGAAATCCTAGACCTAGTCAGACAGTCACTGGTGCGCAAGGGCAGTGATTATTAGTAGAGAAGCGTGAATAGTCAGATGTCCGAAATCACAAGAAATCATTTCTTCCAACCTCCTAACCAGTCTGAACACAGATCCTATACTGTTTCCACTACACACATGTGCACACACACGGTAACACTGAGAAATTGTATTAATGAATTTGAACACTACAAGGGGCGCCTGGCGGGCTCAGTCGGTAGAACATCTGACTCTTGATCCCGGGCTCATGGGTTCGAGCCCCGTGTTGGCTGCAGGGATGACTTAATGAATTTGGGGACTACAGGTAAATACACCATACACCCTTATTACAGTTGGATAAAAATTCCCATGCGAAGTACGCTGTGTACAAATATTATCGATGCAAAACCCAAGTCTTCGGTCAAGAATAAAGCCCTCTCTGAACCTTCATCCATTGCCCCTTAGATTGTAAAAGTTTGTGAGAAAAGGGAACGATCGTATTCACTTGGGGTCACATCAGAAGGGAAGCACTGGCAACCTCGATCATCACGCTGGCCAAGGGAATCTTTCTGGCTTGGCGTCAGTGCTATTGTTAGCTTAAAGCCAGGAAATGGATTGAATGACCTGTCCCACATTTTCGCAGCTCACCAAGGGTCATGAGCTGGGACCAGCCTGTAGACCCCATCTGGGCCCAGACCTCTTCTCTGGCCTACAGAGGTCATAAAATGTTTAGAACTTATGGTCAATCATTAAATAACTCCAAACTTCCATAAAGGTGCGGATCTCCCTGTTTTCCTGTTCTGTCTTCTGCCCCAGGGGCCCTGGATGCACCAGGCACCCACCACACCCATCCGTGCCCTGTTTCACTGTTTGCACGTCCTCCCCGATCCTGACAGACGTGAGAGTTTGAGCCTTTCATCTATCTGTTACCCTTTTACATTTGCTCACGTCTTAATCTCTTCTCTCTTCACCGATGCACACACCATGTATGTGACTGCGTTAGAATTAATATTGAAACACCAGCGTTGATGTCTCTGAAGTAGCCACTTGCTTCTGGGAATCTACCATCGTTAAAATGAATATGCAAATTGCACGAGCTGGAACCAGTCCTCTCGAGGGGTTGTTTTCTTTCTATGACACGTGCCTTTGAAACAGCCATGGTGCCAGAATTTCTTCTCACAGGTAAGAATATATGCTAAAGAAAGAGAGGAGTTTTAACACCAGTCCCTCGCCCACTAGCTCTGTGATCTTGAGCAAAAACTTGACCTCCAAGGGCTTCAGGTTCTGCCTTCATGGAAATGGAGAACACAGTCCTGCTCTTTCCAACTCAAAGTGTTGCCAGGAGAACCAGATACGGCAACACGAGGGATGCCGGGGTGATGGTGACACAAACCTGTGGTGCCAATCTTTGATTTCCTAAAATTATCTGAAGTCAAATCTGATCAACGATGCCTATTTGCTTCTTGTTTTTAAACAAGGGACACTGTCTTCCAAGGCAATGCCAGTAAAAGGATTCTGGAAATATTAAGCAATGGAGAACCTTTGGAGTAAGAGAAAGATTCCTAAGAGGATAACTTTGAGAAGGAAGTGACAGAGTTTAAGAAGGGCCCCCGATGAGGCTGGATACACCTGCTGGCTCCTTCCTCCCCTGAACAGGTCTTTAAGAAAGTCTATCTTCAGAAAAGAGACTCATTCAGTATGCCTTGTGTGCCTTGTAAGGAACAAATCTAGCACTTTTTTTTTTTTTTAACAGATTTTATTTATTTGACAGACAGAGATCACAAGTAGGCAGAGAGGCAGGCAGAGGGGGTGGGGGGGGAGCAGGCTCCCCGCTGAGCAGACAGCCTGATGCGGGGCTCGATCCTAGGACCCTGGGACTGTGACCTGAGCTGAAGGCAGAGGCTTTAACCCACTGAGCCACCCAGGCGCCCCAATCTGGCACTTTTCCAGTGGTGTGTCCATGTTTACTTACATTAAAACAAGGAGAGAAAAGGTTTCATATGCAAATAAATTTGCAGAGCTCTAGTTTAAACAAGATAAAACGGTTTCTTTATGGCAGGACATCTCGAAACCTTGAAAACAGTGATTGGCATTCTCAATCTCTGAAAGAAGAATTTAACTTAACCTGGAGCATTTCCCCCAAACTCACTGGACCACACTACTGTTTGGGGAAAGGGCCGTATCTACTGGAATTAGTACTCCACGGAACACACTTGGGAACCCACCGGTCTGGGGTTATTTTGTGCGATGCATTCCTGAAAGAATCCTGTGAATACAGTGTCCAACTCGATAAATGCTTCTCCTTCCTGAATCTCTTCTAGGATTCATGATAAACCCTTTCCACATGTTGATTTTGTAGGTGCTCAACCCTAGAAGGGCATTTCGATGAAAACTGGAAATGGGGCAGGAGAGGCGGTGATGGTGGATTAAATATGTCTTCATATACCAGGCTGTGTCAAAGTCAGCACCTCTTCCCACCACCACCAGAAATAATAAATCCAAAACTGGGGTGCATGGGTGGCTCAGTGTGTTAAGCCTCTGCCTTCAGCTCAGGTCATGATCTCAGGGTCCTGGGATCGAGCCCCACATCAGGCTCTCTGCTTAGGAGGGAGCCTGCTTCTCTCTCTCTCTTTGCCTGCCTCTCTGCCTGCTTGTGATCTCTGTCAAATAAGTAAATAAAATCTTAAAATAATAATAATAATAACAATTCCAAAACTAACCAGCAGGTGGCTCTGTAGGACTAAATTTGGAGAGGAAATGACCTGTTCTCCAACCAGATGGACTAGTGCCCCTGTAAGGGTCTATGGGCTTTCCAAGGTTAGCTTCCAGATCTGTCATCTAGAAAAGTCCTCCTGAAATACCCCCAGGTAAACGAGCTGGCCAGAGGAACCACAACTCAAAAACATCATCAAAACAAGATATCACGTGCAGCGTAACCTCAGTGTATGGCCCACACAGACAATGATGTCATTCATTTTCTTCCAGTTCCAGCTTTATTCAGGGGGGTGGGGGGAAGAGAAGGAGGAGGACAGACAGCATAGACAGATGGACAGATGAACTTATCCTATTTGTCATGGAACTGACCACCTCTGATAAGAAGATTTTAGGTAGTCTGAGAACTTTTTTTTTTTCCTTAAGGTAACAAATTACTGGTAAATTGAGTCCCACATGACATAGACCACATAGGGGCCCTGTATCTCAATGAATAGTGGTTACTCAAAAGTGATCCACAAGATAACACAAATGCAGACAGATCTATGCAGAACATGCAGTGAAGAAATCTCTCCGTAAACACTGGTACGAATTGAATACAAAATAAAACACATTCACCAACACAGGTAACGAAATTCATGCAGAAGCAAATAATCGGATGGAATGACCGGTCCCCAAACAGAAAGCAAATCATAATAATAATTCTGAGACCATTACCATGCCATTTTCAGGCATACAGATATTCTAAGATATTAGGGTGTTCCCCAAGTATTATCCGTGTGCTGAACAGGGAAACTCTAAGAACTCAAATGCAAATTCATGTTCAATGAAGATCTTAATATTTGACAAAAAGCAACCAAGGTAAGCTTTAACCATCATCTTCAAAACCTAGGACACAATCATCTTCAAAACCCTATAGATTATCAATACAAAGCTTGAGAGTCCAAGAGCTCTGCGGAAAATCTGTGGTATTCATTCTCATGATGATGGCCATTAATCTCACTAGAACCTAAGAAATCACTATCCTCAAATTACTGTTCTGGGACTGCTATGACTGTGATCACTTGAAAAATCTATACCAAGAAACTCGACCTGATTTTACAGTAATCTCATTACTTTTTGAGTGATGGGCTGTAGGGATAATTCAAAATAAAAACAGTAAAGGGCATAAACCCACGTCTAATTTTGATGAGTTGTTTGATGGGTGACATGCTAGTTTCGATAAAAAGAAATAATGGGAACTTCTCCAAGGATGCAAATTTCTTTCTTTACTGTGATGCCGTGTACAGTTCTGCTCTGCTTTTAGAGACACAGTTACTACTACTATTATTTTGGAATCAGCGGATTACTAGTCTTTGATGACCATTCTGGACCTGCGAGCTGTGCAGGCCCTTCCACACATAATATGGGCTTTAGTGCGTGCAGGTAAATTTGCCAATTTTGTTGTTTTTCTTGGGAAAAAAAAAAGTATTTGTATGCTGGATATCGAGCTGTTTCCTTTCCAGTAACCACAGGGTAGATGTTGTCAGAAGAGTCATACACACCCTGGGAGCATACAGTGTAACAGTATCCACAACACCCTCTTTATACCTAAACAGATGTTTTTTGAAACCCCAACAGAGTTTGTAGAGTATTATTATACACTGGGGTCCTGATAAGACCCTTAGGCTTCATCATTTCTGATGAATGTCTCCTCATTTTGGTTAAGGATAGTTATTAGATTAGTTAGGGAGAGGAAGGTGAGTATGCCCTTTACATGCCATCTTCTACGTCCTAAGGATTCTTAAGCTCTGGGATATTCACTAATAAATTCTAAAACTGCTACATATCCTAGGTGTTCAGGTTATCTCACTCTTTGGTGCTTCTTTGCAAACATGCTGTTCTAGGGAAATCCCACAATGCATCACCTTTGATGCAAACCGACTTCGCAAATTATCATTCACTATTGTCAGGAATTAAGGTCACTTATCAATTTCCTCCCTAGGAAGCCTACATCGCTTTGGTTCTCAACTTTGTTTTGCAAGCCTGACACGCACAATCTAGAAAGACCTACTTTCTTTGTAAAGATCGTCTCGGTAAGTGTAGAAAGTCAAGTTACAAAGCAATTCAATAGCTTTGTGTGAATTCATGTTATGCGTAATCCTTTAAACTTTCGATAATTACTATTTATCTTATTGTGTATCAGAAAACATAGCCAGGTGCTCTAAGAGTATACAGGCAGTGGCATACAATTTTCTTTACAAAAATGAATCTATTTAAGGAGATGAGACTGCATAAAATTGAATCATAGTATAGGAGGTACGCCTATGAGAAAAATGCTGATCATGTAATTCAAATATTGCAAAACTTTCTGAACATGCTGGGGAACAAACGATCACCCACCCTGTGCTCCCCTCTCTGCTAAGGGGCAGAGCTTATAGAGTCACAAAGACTAGAATGTAAGGACCCTCAGTACACATTCACTCAACAAAGACTCAGGGCATGGCCACTGCATCAAGGCACTGGGGGATGAAATCAGGAGGACAAAACAGACCCATTCTCCTTGGCTTTACTGCTTCCTGGAAGAGGAGGCCACTGGCCACACAAAACAACATGATGTGAGCCCTGGAAGGAGGACTCTAAAGAGAGGGGCCAGCACCCTCGTCTTGGGAACACACATAATGAAGATCCCGGGCCAGCTGTAAGGGAGTCTGGGAGGGTTACCTTGGAGTCAGAAGGTAAGACCCGGAGATGACAAAGAGTGACCCAGGATGCGGGGAAAGAAAGAATGGGAAAAGCTCCCTGGGGGAGAAATGGCCACCAGGAAGGGCTGAAAAGGCTGAGTGACCAGGGAGCAGACAGTGCTCTTGATGGCCGAGGCCTGTCTCCTGTGGCCCTTCACTGGCTCTCAGACTCATTCATTCGGCAGATTTCTGCATACGAACTAGGTGCCGTCCTCCACACACCCTTCTAAGTCCTGGCATCTTGCTGCTCGTCATGCAAAGTTCTCCAGCAGGGGTCCCCCGCAGAGGCCTATTTATTTTTTCTGTAAGTTACACACGGACAAGCTGTTCTTACATACTATAAACCATAAAAGCTGCACTTGAAAAGATAAGAAAATGTTTAAATTTTTTTCTCATTCTTCCTGCTGTCCCCGCCACGGGCTCTTCTGCATCCTGCTTCTGAACCCACTTTTCTGGAAGGCAGGCCTCCTAGGGTTTGCTTAGAGTCCCCGCAGAGCCAGAACCCGGGACCCCGCCTGGTGCATCCCTTTCCAACGGCACAGGTTCCAAAGCGTGGGCATTCACGAGAATCCCCTGGTGGGCTTGATGAACACACAGATGGCGGGGCCCCCACCCCGGAGCTCCTGATCCTGGAACTTTCAGGATCCCGGAAGGGGCCTGTGCATTTGCCTTCGAGCACGTTCCCAAAAGATGCTGGTGCCGTTGGTGCCAAGGGCACCAGCCTGTTTTCTCGCCGCGCGGACCCTTGCCTCTCCTGCCCGCACCCTCCGCAGGTGTCTGCTCAAGGTGGTTTGCTCATCCACTTCCTAAGATCGAGAAACCCAGTGGAGTTGAGGGCCCAGGGATCCGCATTGTAAACAATTTTCCCAGGTCACGGTGATCGATCAGGGACGTGCCCTGGCGTGTGGCCTCTACACCCCTCCCCGCCCACTTACCTTGCAGGCGGCAGAGCTGCCCGGCACTGTGCTGCCGCGTGATGTGCTGCCAGTAGGCGCTGCGGGGCAAGGGCACCATGGTGCTCAGGGAGGCGGCCCGCTCGCTCATCTTCATCTGGAGCTGCATCCAAGGGGAGAAAGGAGCGTGTCAGTGCCCCGGGGGCTGGAAAAGGCTTGGCAGAGAACCGGAGCGCCGGGGATCAGAACCTCGGAGCAGCTGGGGGCCCCTCTGCGGGCATCTCCCCCCGGGGGGCTCAGCTACTCGCTTTTGCTCACTTGGCAGCAACCATTCCTCCCCTCCTGGCAACAGCCTGTCCACTTTCCTTCGGAGAACCTCCCTCCCGCCGGTTCAGCTCCGTCTATCTGGTTACAGGGGGCTGATGACCTCACCACTGATTCTAGGCATGGTTCGGTGACCTAAGTCAGGCCAATAAGACACAATCCCTGGGAACATGTATCAGAACTTTTGTGGAAGAAAGAACCCACGGAGGTAAGCCAAGTGTTTTTGTCTGTTCGATCCATTGCGCTCTCTCCTCCAGGTCGAGAACATTTCCTGGCGCGTGGCAGGTGCACAGCAAATGCACACTGCGTTGAATGAATGGGCTTCCTTGTGGGGTTGCTGGGGACGGGAGATGGGCGGGAGCCTGCCTTGGAACAACGAAGGGAGAGCATGCCAGCCGATGGACTGACTCAGAGGAAGACAGCCAAGAAAAGGGGGCGACCTTGGATCCCACCTAAACCTGGAAACTAGCCCCGGACTTCTCAATTATATGAGCCAATTATCTCTTTTCAGTTCAAGCTGATTTGAATTGGGTGTTCTGTCACTAGGATCAGAACAAAACACTGTCTCCTCTTCCAAGCGCCTGATCTTGGGTCCAGATATGGAGGGAGGAAAAGGGACGCTGGGGCTGTAGGCTCCGGGTCCTGGGGAGTCGTCAGTGGCCTGTCTGACACATTGGCGGAACTGACCTTACAAGGGAAGTTTCAGAAAGAAGATGGCCTCAAGGATGGGCAGGAGTTGAGCAGAAGGATAGGTACATGGGGACAATACAGCAGGAAGAGCCAAGTGTCTCATCTCCGCCCGCTCCGAATGCCATCATAGTTCAGTTTTGTTTTTTTTTTTTAAAGATTTTATTTATTTATTTGTCAGAGAGAGAGAGGGAGAGAGAGTGAGTGAGTATAGGCAGAGGCAGAGGGAGAAGCAGGCTCCCCGCCAAGCAAGGAGCCCGATGTGGGACTCGATCCCAGGACGCTGGGATCATGACCTGAGCCGAAGGCAGCTGCTTAACCAACTGAGCCACCCAGGCGTCCCCATAGTTCAGTTTTATTACGCATTAACAGAAGTGACTATCTGCAATGTTCAATTTCCCAAAGTTGTCCGAATATCAAATAACCCACCTCGGTCTTACAAGTGTGCCCAGAATCACACAGATCTGCACAAGCTTCTGCAGTAAGACAGAGTTTGCAAGCCTCTAGAACCGAAGGCAGCTTGGGTCTCTGCCCCTGAGGACCTGGTTAATGGCACTGAGACCCTAGGGCATACTTGGCCATGGAAAACCGGAGGAAGGCAGATTCACATCAATGAAAAACAAAACATGTATGTATTGTATTATTAGGGAAACAGTGAGTTGCCGACCATTGTATCTAGTGGAATGCCGCTTTAATTGCTCATATGAGAAGCAGTGACATTAAATGCCTGCCCACTTGGGCTGTATTAGAGTTCAGTACCTGCTCAGCACCTATCTAGCACAAACTAAATACAGGAAAAAATGAAGGATATATAATTATTATTATGAATTACAAGGCCCATTTAAATATTTTTTACTTTTGGGGCACCTGGGTGGCTCAGTGGGTTAAAACCTCTGGCCTTCAGCTCGGGCCATGATTCCAGGGTCCTGGGATCGAGCCCCGCATCGGGCTCTCTGCTCAGCGGGGAGCCTGCTTCCTCCTCTCTCTCTCTCTCTGCCTACTTGTGATCTGTATCTGTCAAATAATAAATAAAATCTTTAAAAAATATTTTTTACTTTTTATTTTTTTAAATAATTTCTTTATTTATTTGACAGAGAGACAGAGAGAGCACAAGTAGGCAGAGAGGCAGGCAGAGAGAGAGAGGGGGAAGCAGGCTCCCCGCTGAGCAGAGAGCCCGATGCGGGGCTCGATCCCAGCACCCTGAGACCATGACCTGAGCTGAAGGCAGAGGCTTCACCCACTGAGCCATCCAGGCGCCCCTCATTTAAATATTTTTTAAAAGAAAACTCTCCATTCTCCACACCTCATCTGTACGGTAGATCCAGGCCTAATACACACCCATTCATTCAGTGTAACCAAAATAATAGGAGGCTTCATACCCCCAGTGACCAAAACTCATTCTAGGTGATGAGACTGAACTTGGAACAAAGATTAGAACCAAGTATTCCAAAGATAATTTAATTTACATGTGTTGCATTTACATACAATGGATTGAATACTCGGTCCTATCACAATAGGACAATTACCCAAATGGGTCCCCCGGAAGAATCAGATAGCACTAGGTTTCACGGCAGCGTTTTTCTCCCTAAACATGTCCTATCAGATCAAAAGGGCAAAGAGCCGAGAACAAAGCTAACAGAAAAGTTCTGTGGTTGTTTCTCTATTTCTGTGCACTTGAATGTCTCAAAGCTTCAGAGCCAAAAAATGAAAACAAAGAAGCCGAAACCCATTTACCAGTGACTTCTGGTGACATTAAACCTCCTTTACATGAAACATAAAAATAACCAACCAAACAAATAAATAAAAAGAATGGATTTCCAAGGTACTGATTATTGGATTTTCCTCATAAAAGCAGATTCTATTTAACATAATAAAAAAATCTAACGTAAAGAAAACATTCGGGAAATAGCCATCCCGTCAAATTATTCACTACAGTACCGTGAATATATTTCCACAGACCAGCGTGATTTGACTGTATTTTTAGAAAGCTTATTTAGGCACAAGAATGCAATGACACCAACATCATGTTTCATGGAGAACATGACACAGCCTGGCTCTCTGTTTCCTCCTCAACCCTTTGGAAGATTACCATAGTTTATGGAAAAAAAGGGGCATTTTAATTGTCTCCAGAGAAAAATAATGAAACAAAATCTTATTCAGCAATGCAATTCAAGGGTGAGAGGTCGTCTGGTGAGATATCTGTCAGGGAAGTTTCCACGTCATTCTTTTTTTTTTTTTTTCCAATAAAGATTTTTATTTATTTATTTGACAGAGAGAGAGAGAGATCATAAGTAGGCAGAGAGGCAGGCAGAGAGAGAGGAGGAAGCAGGCTCCCCGCCAAGCAGAGAGCCCGATGCGGGGCTCGATCCCAGGACCCCGAGATCACGACCAGAGCCGAAGGCAGAGGCCCAACCCACTGAGCCACCCAGGCGCCCCCCACATCATTCTTTATTGCTGCCAGGCACCCCGAGCCTTACTCTCAGCCTCCAGGGTGTGGGACCTGAACGGACGTTCATTGGCGTTGCCAGCGGAGAGAGAAAGCAATGTGTTCGGAGGATTTAAAATTAGGTCATCTCGAGTACACGGAAAGAAAGGCTGCACTCTTCCTCCTTTTTCTTTTTTAACCTTCTATTCTTGTACGTAGTTAGCTTTCTTTTTCTGTTTATAAAAATCATAGTAATTTCACATGAAGAAGTAAGAAGTAAAGATGACCCCAAACCATAAGAATCTGAAGTGCAGCTATGTCTGCTGTGACGGGACACGGACCTTCCCACCTGCAATTCTTTTGGGAAAATCCGTTTATGGGATGACCCCTCAAGACGTCTGCTGCTCTCTAACCAAAGGCATCACTCCGCTGAGAGACAGCTTGGAGGCTGGAGGGTTTGCAAGGGTTGTTAAAACACACACACACACACACACACACACACACACGGAAACACGTTTAGTTAGAAATGCTGTCTTCCGAAGCCCAGACTATGCAGACGGAACCCAGGCTCTTCCCAAAGGGTGTGCACCCCTGACTGCGTAGCCACGTGAACAAAGCCTGGTCCAGACCTCCACAAGGTGGCCAAGCCCCTCTCTGGGTAGAGCCTATGGTCCCTCTGTTCACTTCTTTCTTTTTTTCTTTTTCAAGATTTTTATTCATTTATTTGAGAGAGAGAGAAGGGGGGGGGCATGACAAGGGGAAGGTGAGAGGGAGAAGCAGACTCCCCGCTGAGCACAGAGCCTGAGGCAGGACTCGATCCCAGGACTCCAGGATCATGACCTGAGCTGAAGGCAGTCGCTTAAACAACTGACCCACCCAGGCGCCCTCTGCTCTGCTCATTTCTTAATCTCCTTAAACTGTAGCTCGAAGACGCTCTGTCTGTGCCATAGTTTACTGAGAGCTTTTCCCTCTCCTGCTAAAGGCTGTAATTCTACTCCTACTACGCTGGGCCTCCCTTGCCCAGGAAGGGAACCAACGCACTTTCTTGCACCAATGCACTTTGATATTAGAATGAATCATTCTCCAATTTATCAAATGCATCTGAACTCAATGTGAACACAGAAAGGATGTTTTAAGTAGAACTGTCTACCACATCTGACTGGCTTGTTCCCACCTTTCCATTAAACAGGTGTCCTTGAACTCTACATACATTTTCAAAAAAAAGATCTGAATCATTGTTTTTGCATCCTGCGACTACTAGGAAAGTTTAATACAATCATGGAGCACCAAACTATGGGACTAGCCAGCCCAGTCTCCTGTGCTAACACGCCAAAAAATTAGTACCCGAGTTCACACAGCATGGGGGCAGCTGGCACCTGGTTCCCAGGACCCAAACTCCATCTCTCAGAACCCACTGACAGGCACCTACTTGCTCTCCACCTTGAATTTACTAAAGTTCAAGGTTAAATTCCAATCGCCTCCTAAAACCATGGCTGCCAAGTGGGGAGCAGTCTTCACAGGTGCTCGTGAACATTCTAAGTTGGATTTTTCCAGAGATTGGCCGCCTGAGCAAATAAATGGAAAGTACATTTATTCAGCTTATCGCCAAATACTTGTTGATTTTGAGGCATAGTCTGTAACCTCCAAGAGCTTTTGTCTAAGACAATCCAAGAAGGACAAAGCAGGGGCACCTGGGTGGCTCAGTGGGTTAAAGCCTCTGTCTTCGGCTCGGGTCGTGATCTCAGGGTCCTGGGATCGAGCCCCACATCGGGCTCCCTGCTCGGCGGGGAGCCTGCTTCCCCCCGACCCCTGCCTGTCTCTCTGCCTGCTTGTGATCTCTCTCTGTCAAATAAAGGAATAAAATCTTAAAAAAAAAAAAAAAAGAAGAAGAAGCAGAAGCAGAAGAAGGACAAAGCAGAGGACATCTGGGGGCCCTGGGACAACAGGACATCAAAATCTGAGCAGCGGGAGTGACAAGGGGACACAGGCATCTGAGAGGAATTGCTAGAAGAGTTACCGGGCACACAGCCGAATCCCCAGCTGCCTCCCCCAGGTCACAGGGGTTGCGGGAGCTTCACATCTTAGTTCATCTCCCCGATCACCTCCAGCACGCAGGAGGGCTGCAGGATGTCTGACATCAGACTAGGCGTCCTTCGCTGCTCCTTCTAAATGTTAGACTCTTAAGATGCCTGGATGTGTATCCGCTCGCAGCTCTGGGGACGATATGCCCAGGGAGCCATGACTTTGGTTGGCGTAAGTCAAGGCTTGGAGACGCCAAAGCCAACATGGAGGCCCAGGATCGTTAGAAAGATCAGTGACGAAAAACCAGAATTTTAGAACCAGAAGGGAATTTTGGTATTTGTTTTGCTCACTGATGTGTTCTCAGCTCTCAGAACGGTGGCTGTTCGGCATACTCTTGCCAAGTGAAAGACTGAATCCAATCAATGATGCGGGAGAGCTGGCTGGAACCAGCTTGCGAAAGCCAAGTATTACATTTTCGGAGAGTTTGTGAGCTGGTTGTTAAATGCAGCCATCAATAAAACTTAAATCATGCAAACTTACAGTTACATAAATTGTATATATAAAATACACACAATGGTGTACATGGTATTCAAGTCACAACAGATGTATTACTCAAAACTCATCGCTTCCTGTTATTATTTTAACTATCGTCCATGCTTTAAGGTTATTTGAGTCGGTCGCATCTACTTGGCAGAGACAGTGTAAAAGAGCATGCTTCTCTAGATCACTTCCCAGCTCTGCGTTTGCACGCATGCACTTTTCTTGAGAGGGCCATTTCTTAAACATTTGCGAGCACATGAGTAAATCCAGCCCACAGTGTAAAAGAAGGGCCTGCCAGCCAAACGTGGAGCACCAGGCAGGCTGTGTGCGGTCTGTGTGCACCCCACCCACCCCCCCCTTCTCACCTGGCTGACGCCTACCTTCCCTTCAGGAGTCAGATCAGGAACCCCTCAACATTTTCCTGACATCGCGTCTCTGTTAACGACATCTAGTGCTCCTACCAGGTATCTCTAGTTCCATTTTTTTTAAAAAAAATTTTGAAGATTTTATTTATTAGAGAGAGAGAGAGAGAACGAGCACACAAGCATGGGGGAAGGAAGAGGCAGAGGGACAAGCGGACTCCCCATGGAGCAGGGAGCCCCATTCAGGGCTCCATCCCAGCCGTCTGAGACCATGACCTGACCTTAACCGACTGAGCCACCCAGGCGCCCCTCGTGTTCCATTCTTACTCCCATAATTTCATTGTTTTGCTGATAGCAGCTGGACTGCCCCATCTCCACGGCAGACCACAAACTCCTGGAAAACGGTGAGTATATATGTGCTCTCCATATCCCCAGCGCCTCACTAGGGCCTCCAAAAGCCTCACAAATACAGAATGGATGGATGAATAAATGAATGAGTGAAAAATGAACCCCACTTTTGCCCAGGCAGCAGGGGATAGATTTTAGAAATCAATCCTCATCAACTCAGCCAATGAGAAGCACCATTAGCCCGAGGCTGAACTCCTGCAGAAGCTCTAAGTCCAGGTTCAATTAACGTGGCTTTCACTGGCTGGGGGGGGGGGGGGGAGGGGAGGGGGGGACGTGGTCACGACACTCTGCTTCCTCCTACTTTGCTACTCAAGTGATGAGCGGCAGTAAGACCCACGTGCAGACGTGCAGTCGGCCAGAACAGCCCCGCAGCCGGGGAGTTCAACTCTACGCACTTATTCTGTTAGCAGTGTTAGCTCAAGATCCCACCGGGGGACAAAGACGGGCTTCGTGAAAGTCAAACAAATGCCTTCTTGTACTTGAACACTCGAACCTTCTCCCTAAACAGCAGGGATGCACATAGGTCTCTTCCTAACCCAGGCTAAGTGAGTTCTGCTGCTGCCCAGTGGCCGGAAATACTCAACCAATCACTGGTTGTAACTGATAAGGTTTCGAAGGCACAAAAACATTATGTTGCTGGGAAGAGAGACCGACCACGGACTCAGAGACCGTGTTCCAGTTTACGGTGTGCACCACAAGAACTGTGGCATATGGGACACACCCTCGTCTTGTCTGAGCCTCAAGGTGCCTTTTCTCATAGAACTTCTCTTTTCATGAGACAAAGAAAGGAAACACATAAAAAGTCATCAGATTGCGGTACAAAAGAATGAGGCCCTGCTACCTGCTACCCCACGGATGAACCTGAACACGTGATACCGGGTGAACGAAGTCATTTGCAAAAGACCATTATGTTGTCTGAGTCCACACATAGGAAATGTCCAGAATCGGCAAATGCAGAGAGAAAGGGAAGGCAAACGAGCGGTTGCCTGTGGCTGGGCGGGTGATGGCTACGGGAGACAGGTTTCTTTGGGGGGTGATGAAAATACTCTGGAGTCGATGGTGGAGACAGAGACAACTCTGTGAATATACCGAGACCATTAAACTGTACCGGTTAAGGGGTGTATGGCATGGTATGCGAACAGTAGCTCAGTAAACTGTCCTCAGAAAAGTAAGATCAGATAGCAGTGTGTGCCATACAGCCTATTAACAAATTCAGGATATAATAATCTAGTGGGTGGCGACTTCCAGTCAATCAGTCCCAGGGGAAAGGACACGTAAACTTGAGTGACACCTGGCCCGCCACTATCATCATCATCAACACCGACGGGTCCTTTTAAAGACCTCCCATGGCTCGCAGTGAGGGAAATGCTGCTTGCCCAGTCCCTTCTCGCCTCATGACGGGCAAAACACATCAAGCCTCTTGGGAGAGGAAAAAGTTCTAATGATTGCTATTTATAGCTTCTCAGTGAGAAACACAAACAAGCAAACAAACAAAAAACTGTCCTCCACACCACCAACCACTTTCTTGGTTTCTGCATTCTTCCTTGGGTCTGGCTGACACTAGTGGCTTAGATGTTTTTTTTTGTTTTGTTTTGTTTTTTATGAGAGGGAGACCTGGAGTACAGAGCAGCGGTGACTCTTGGCCGGAACACGCCACCCTATCGCCCTTCTCCAGCTGTTTTACAGCAGAGCCCTGTGTTTGTTGAAATTGAACAGCTCGACGGGGTGAGGCTTTCTGCTGCGGTGGTGGCTCATGAGTACCATATGCTGTGTGTGTGTGACATCAGCCTGCACCCGTTCAGACACAGGCTCGCATCACCACAATGGCAGGTCAGCCCTTCTAGAACTCACTCCAACCTCCTCACAGGCTCTTAAACTTGCTCCAGGAGGCTCCTTACGGTAACGAGAGCCCGGGGTTTGCCAAAGAGCAACTTTGCGCAGGCAAATCAGGTCGGGAGTTTCCGTCCACCCCACCTGAATCCTGACGGGACGGAACCAGGACACGGTTCTGACAGCGGGATTCAGCCGAGAGCCAGGGCCGCCTCTCAGCCAGGATGTCTGCTCAACCTGACAGACCTCCAGAGCTCAGGCAGCTCTGACAGTATCCGCGGTTTTAAGTATATATAAACCAACTTATTTTCTGCGGATATTTTAAGCACCAAGTGTGGGCAAAGTTGAGTCAGAGGGACAATTCAAGAGAGAAATAGTAAAAGTGTGTTCCGAAAAAAGTCGGCATCTCAGCGTCTCCCTATTTCCACTCACCACTCAGCTTTGTTACCAGCACCCTCCCGGTTCATTGACGTTCTCCACTGGGCGTCCTGAACGATGCCTTCATTTTCTGCCTACTTATTCTCCAATGAAAAGAACATTTGAAAACATGCCTTACGTTTGCTCTCCAGACCATGGGTCAACGGTTCTCCAACTTCAACAAGCAGAAGAATCACCCGGAAGGTTCATTCAAATGCAGATTCCTTGTTCCCATCCATCAGGAATTTGCATTTCTACCAAGTCTCCAGATGGTTCTGATCTCACGGGTCCAGGGACCATATACTTCGAGAACCACTGTCCTGTGTCCTTAGGACCAATCATGACGGAGAAAAAAAAGTTCTCCACTGTGGTAAGAGCCCAGATTTGGCCAGAAATCAGGAGAAGGTCTGGAAGCTGCCACTAATAACTGCAGGACCCTAGGCTAGTTATTTAACCTCCTTTACTCCTTATACCATCTCATCAGTAAAAAGGAGAAAAAATTAGCTTCTACTTCACAGCTGATTTTAAGAACATCCATGGCTTATTTTGGGGTTCTATCAATTTAGCAATATTGTGATTAAGCCCAGTATCAATCAAAATACTGTCTTTAGCAAGAGT
This sequence comes from Martes martes, assembly GCF_963455335.1. Lineage (NCBI taxonomy): Eukaryota > Metazoa > Chordata > Mammalia > Carnivora > Mustelidae > Martes > Martes martes. The sequence goes on from NC_137896.1 coordinate 7,148,826, forward strand.
TTCTGAAAAGGGTCTTATTAGGAGCATTCACATCTTTTTTTTTTTTTTAAAGATTTTATTTATTTTTTTGACAGAGATCACAAGTAGGCAGAGAGACAGGCGGAGAGAAAGGAAGGGAAGCAGGCTCCCCGCCGAGCAGAGAGCCCGACGCGGGGCTCGATCCCAGGACCCTGGGATCATGACCTGAGCCAAAGGCAGAGGCTTTAACCCACTGAGCCACCCAGGCACCCGCATTCACATCTTTTTAAACCTGAATATTTGATACTGGACTCTTCCTGGGTCACGACAGGAGCTTTAAAAAAATATTCAGGCAACAACAACAACAAAAAAACCCCACCCAATTAAATCCCGAAAAACATAAATATGTTTAGAGAATATATTTAATCACCTGGTCCCAGTTAGTACACAAGGCATTCAATGAATAAGGATGAACACAGCTCTTAGAGTGGGCACATGGATAACTGTAGGAAAAGGAGAAAATCCAAAAGTCCCCCTAAAACCAAAGTCTCCCTCTTCCCCACCTTGGGGAGCTTACAATCTCCAAGGCATCTCTGCCTATACATCTGGTAGCATTTTGCTCAGCACCCAAAAGGGGGTGGGAGGGAGGTCCACATTTTGTTTATGGTCCATTTCTTTAAAAGTTGTAATAAACTGTGTTCTTTCTTCTCTAGTACTGACATATTTCTATTATGTTCAGGGAACACACTAAAGAATATAAGGTAGATTTGAAATTAGCCCTATACACATCACCTAGGAAAAACAAAAGCAAAGAAAAAAAGAGAACTTTTAACATGTTAATAATTACCTTCTAGTCTTTTTTTTTAACTGTGCATGCGTAATGTGTATTTTTTTTAAAGATTTTATTTATTTATTTAAGAGAGCAAGAGAGAGATCACAAGTAGGCAGAGAGGCAGGTAAAGAGAGAGGGGGAAGCAGGCTCCCCGCTGAGCAGAGAGCCTGATGCGGGGCTCGATCCCAGGACCCTGAGATCATTAAAGCAGAGGCTTTAACCCACTGAGCCACCCAGGCGCCCCCGTAAAGTGTATTTAACACAAACTGCACTAGTGTGGATATGCTGTTGTGCCATCCTCTTTTTTATATTTAATATATGGTGAACAGACCTTAACATTCCTAAACACTACTATCTTCTGTATGACCACGTTAATGTCTGTGCCATAGCCCATCCTTTGTCTGTGCCTTACTTTGTTTGCTCATTTCCTTAATCATTTCTTATTTACCAGATGTGATCGTGGAATGAAATTCTGACCCAATCTCCTTCCTAACATTTTTTTTTTCTGCTAACCACAGTTGTTATTCTGGGACCCACTCTATCAACAACTATTCCAATAGCCAGTTTTTAAATGAATTTTAAAAATTTAATGTTAATTTACATGTCAATTGGATTTTAGAGTGACTCAAAAATTACCTTTAAATGCTACATCAGAAAAGTAGATGACTTGATAATTTTGTTTTTATTCTTTTTTTTTTTTTTAAAGATTTTATTTATTTATTTGACAGACAGAGACCACAAGTAGGCAGAGAGGCAGGCAGAGAGAGAGGAGGAAGCAGGCTCCCTGCTGAGCAGAGAGCCCAATGTGGGGCTTGATCCCAGGACGCTGGGATCATGACCTGAGCTGAAGGCAGCGGCTTTAACCCACTGAGCCACCCAGGCGCCCCAATTTTGTTTTTATTCTTAAAGCTGTCTTACCTTCACATTACTGTGGCGTCTGTAAAACAGACTAATCTGTAGCCATTAGAAAGAAAAAGGCAGATCGCTGTTAAAGAGATGTTGAAACCACCCTAAAAATAAGGAGTCACAATTACTTCTCTGTCCAAGATCACAGGGAGAGTTCACCACTGGGGTGGGTTTGAGTATCATCCATCCACACTAGGATGGTTCTCAAACGCACACCTGGAGCTCCCCTCTGCCCCCGAAACCTCGGACTTCTGCGTGCATCATCCCATGTCGGCCCACATGCTTCGTAGGTCTCTCTCGTTTAGCATGTCCACTCCTGAATTACCATTTCTCACTGCCTACTTCCTCCAGTCTCCTCCCCTTCCAGGTAAATGGTTCTTCCATTCTACCTACTGCTCTGCTTAAAGCAGAGAAAACCCTGTGAGGCTACCTTGTTGACTCTCTAGCCTACGGAATTGCTTACCCACCAGCAAATCTGGTTTTCCCAACCTTCAGAATGTGTGGAGAACGCCCCACCTTTCACCATGTCCAGCCCGCCATCTTGGTCCACGTCATGGCTCTCACCTAGATCCCAAGACGGCTGAAGGAGCCCCCGAATGTTCTTCCTGTTGAGACTCTTATCCCACCTATCTGGGGTCTTTTCCAAATTTTAAAAGTGAAGTCAGCATATCTCACCTTCCTCGAAACCCTCAAATGACTTTCCAACCCACCCGAAGAAAAATCCAAGTCTTTATCACAGCTACAAGGTCATACAGCGCCTGGCTTCTCGTTACTTCTAGAGCACATCCCCTCTTCCTCCATCTCCCCACTTTATCTGCTTCGAAATCACAGCCTTCTTGACCTTGAACATGCAAAGCATAAAATGGCCTCAATACTCTGGCAGAGAGCTGAGGGTAGTTAAGGGTGAGCCGTGAAAATTTCTTAAGGCCCCCTCTGGCTGGAACAATTGGCGCTCAGAAATTTTCAAGGCTCACTCTGTACTTCCCTCAGCCCTCGGCCAGCGTATCACCCCATCAGAGCAATAAACTTCCATCGCTCTCTCCTGCTTTATGCTGTAATGTTCTTCAGAGCATTCGCCAAGTCTTGATATATAGATGTATATGTCTACTGTTGATCGTCTCATCCCCCACAACAACGCAGCAAATTCTTTGGAGACAAGGAGTGTTTCTTGTTCTCCGCTGTACTCCTGCTTCCTAGCACAGGGTCTGCCACAAGGTAGATACTCAAATTTGTAGAACGAATGAATGTATTCATAAGCAGATTTGCATTTTACATCATGCACAGATCCAATTCTTAATCCAGAAGTCTCTTTTTGATACTAAATGCATCTCAAATCACAGCTTCCTCCCTCGACGGCACCACATCCATTCACCAGTTTAAAGAACTTGGTAGCTCTGAATCGGGCACTGACGGTTGTGTGTAAGCACAGACCCCTCCAAGACCAGGCTTGCACAGAGCAGACATCTCTCTTCTTCCCACACTGCAGCTTTACAGACCCTCCCACCCCCCAAGCCCTTTGGGTCTTCTCAAATGAGACTTTACGAGAAGATGAAATCCAGGAGAAGTTAAAAGGAGACGAGAAAAGAGTTCTCAAAGAAGCTGAAACATAAGTTCAGATCTCTAGCCAGAGAGAAGCACTTCAAATATCTCATGAATAGTAAATATGTTTTGAACTGAATCTTAAAATGTTAGGCTTATTCTTACAAAATCCAGACCAAATGTCTCCCTTAAAAGAGAACAGTGGCTTTAGACAATACTTAAAAAAAGAAAAAAGACATAAAGATCAAGCATGTGTTTGTGGAGCATGCAATCTGTTTCCCAAGTCTGACAAATCCCTGTTTCTGAAGTTTATCAAACACACTGTAAAGTACCAGCAGATCTATCTTGTATGGTTCAGTGCTGGGAGTCATTTATTGAGATAACTACATTTGCTGCATTTTGTGGGGTTCCTTCTGCTTGATGAAGCAGATTCATTTAATCAATACAAACTGCTTAAAATGCTAATTGCTACGCTAAGTGGCGGTAACCAATCCCTCCTGAACAGAGATGCAAATGTTGCTGAAAAAGTTCTGTCATCATTGCGGGGCAACCACGTGGTGCATGAGAAGATGGAATTCATTCTCATGGCAGTGTACAGAGGTATGCAGAGAGGCTCCTTTGCCTGCCTTTCCTCCGCCTGCTGGACAGGTATACTCCCCTTTGTGTGGGAGGAGGAAAAGGATTTAAGAAGGATTTTAAAAGGATTTCTTAAAAGGGTCTAGTGTTCTTCGGTGAGAGAGCATCACATGATCTCGCTTTCCCAAACCCTTAAATGCAGACCACTGATACAACACATGTAAAGAGTGGTTAGTGTCCAATAATTAGACAATGAGGGAACTCTGAGCGCAACAACACTCCGTTCCCAGCAGAGGACTATGTTCTCTGATTGGCATATATCTTCCTGAGAATCTTTACAGGTATACAGGACATCAAGGCACGCAGTCCCCTGCCGTGCTGTCTTTAGCACTTGTCCCATTTCTTCCAGGGACCAAGGAGCCAGACTCGAGTCAATATAGAGCAGTGGTTCTCAAAGTGTGGTGCCTGGACCAGCAACATCAGCATCACTTGAGAACTTACTAGACATTCAAATTCCAATTCTCCACTACAGACCTGTGAAACAGTGGCGCTTGAGCCCAGTGACCTGGGGCTCACTAAGCCTTCCAGGTGACCCTGATGCACTCTGAAGGTGCAGAAGCACCGTCCCAAGTCTCACCTCCCCACTCTCTCACCCTTTCCCCCGGTGCCCAGCCCACAAACACCTACTGGGGCTCTAGAAGTCTGTTTTCCATCTGTGCAAAGTCCCCAGATTTTATCCTCCCTGCCAGTTCCCATCAAATCCACATCCTGGGCTTAACATTCCTCTCCTGACTCTTCACGTACTGATTATGAGCTACTGAGCCTCAGTTTCTCTCTCTATGAAACAGACCTAATAGTGCTTCCAATGAAATGCAAAGTACTCCAGTATTTTGGAAGGCAATACAGCAACACCTATTTAAATTTAAAAATACTTACAACCTTTAATTCAGCAATCCTGCTCCTGGGTTTACAACATTACAAATAAAGTAACATTCAGAAACTCAGTTAAAGTGGGGTGCCTGGGTGACTCTGTGGGTTAAAGCCTCTGCCTTCAGCTCAGGTCATGATCTCAGGGTCCTGGGACCAAGCCCTGCATTGGGCTCTCTGCCCAGTGGGGAGCCTGCTTCCCCCTCTCTCCCTCTGCCTGCCTCTCTGCCTACTTGTGATCTCTGTCAAATAAATAAATAAAATGTTAAAAAAAAAAAAACTCAGCTAAAGTTAACATACATAAGAGTGAGCACATATATGGAGATGTATGATGTAGAATTGTTTATTAGTGACCCCCCAAAATCTGATATTCCCATAGGTAGGCTAATAAGTGAGTGTCACATCGAGACCCTGAATTACCAAGCAATCCATTAAAAAGAATGAATTAAGACCAACGTTGGCCACCTGTTTGTCAAGGGCCAGAGAGCAAGCAGCTTTGCAGGCTGTACGGTCCTCATCAAGCCAATGAATCAACTCTTTTGCTTCGGTATGAAAGCAGCCATAACAGGATATCACTGAATGAGCATAGCTGTGTTCCAATAAAACTTTACTTACAAAAACAGGCATAAGCTAGATTTTACTCATGGGTCAGAGCTGGCTAACCCTTGAGTCAGACTTATGATAAATGTCTTTTAAGTACTGTATTTCCATTAGGTATTTACTGGTAAATGAGAAAGCCAAGGAGGTAGCTTTAATGTGTAACAGAATTACAATTTTATAATATAAACAATGACTTCCAAACACCCATGTTACGGATGTATCTACGTGTGTGTCTGTACGTATGGATTTTTGTATGGATCACATGGGTACAAAGAAAAACATGGAAAGCAGAATACAAACTCCTGAACAAGATTTAGGAGTTGCTAAGGAGGGGAAAGTTGGGAGTGGTATATGCATACACATAAATTACAAAGAGAGAAAATACTGTCGTACCAATCATCATCTCTATGATCCTATCTCTGTAGTTAGTAAATGTCACATACATGTGTTTCTGTAAAAATAAACAAGATTCAAAAACCAACCCCATCTCTTAAGAGAGCTGTGAAAATTAAATGAAATACAGCATTCAGACCCTCAGCGTAGAGCCAGATGGAGCGACTCATTCCACCTTTAATCATTCCGCTATTAGACTAAGCCCCGTAACTTGGTTTGCTGCTCACACGCTCCCTGACGGTCCTTCCTCTCCCCGACCCCGTTCAGTGAGTTCTGTACTGAATGTTCTTCAGTTCCTTCACTCACTGCATCCATGTATATGCTCTGGGCACCACTTTTAAGTCACGCAGTAATGCCAGGGGCTGGAAACTTGAAAATGAATGAAACACAATTCCTCCACTCCCCAGGATTTTAGAGTGAATGGCCAGACAGCTAAAGGCCAGCTTTGGTCAAGTGGCCTGCCATCTGCCTCCACAACGGCCCTCCCACCTCTACAAAAAGCGAACAGACCCCTGGTAGTAGAGCTCTCCTTCGCGCGGGTGGGGGGAGGGAAGAAGATTCCTCGTACGCGCGTGTGTCACACACCGGGTACCTGGCATGATTTCCGGCACACAGGAGGTGTGCGGTAAGATGGGGATCGATGACCGAATCATGAAGTGAGTAAGAAACCTCTGCAACATCCCGCCCCCCTCTGTCATGTTATCCTTTCTTACTGTAAGTCAATGCTAATAACAGCTCACGTTGATTTGTATTGGGTAAGTTCCCGACACTATGTCAAGAAATCACTTGCCTTATCCCACCTGGCCAGGTAGGTATTAATAAAAACCCCCTTTACAGAGCGAGAAGCAAAATTAAGGGTGGTGACGTCACCTGCCAAAGACACTGGGCCAGCATTTAGGACCGGGCCTCTTTATTACCCCAGAGACAAAGCTCATACCACCATCGTGTGTTCTACAAAGCACTGAGGTGGTTACAAAGGCCTTGAAGAATGGGCTCAAATCTGGGGCGCTTGGGTGGTCCAGTGGATTAAAGCCTCTGCCTTCGGCTCGGGTCATGATCCCAGGGTCCTGGGATCGAGCCCTGTATCGGGCTCCCTGCTCAGCAGGGAGCCTGTTTCCCCCCCTCTCTCTGCCTGCCTCTCTGCCTACTTGAGATCTCTGTATGTCAAATTAATAAATAAAAAATCTTAAAAAAAAATAAAAAAGAATGGGCTCAAATCCTGTTCTGAATGATAAAAGACACCTGAATTTTTCTTCCAAAGCTCAGAGAAATGGCGAGTGGCCAGAAGTCTAGGCTGCTAGGAGAGGGTCATGCCCCTGCGATCTTGGGCGACAGAAGCTACCAGTGATTCTGCCAGGCCCTCAGACCCCCACGGTCCCGGGGGCCTTCTCTCGAGTGGAAATTAGCAATCTGCCAAACATGTGGTCCTTCCTTGCCTTCCTAACGAAACCCATTCTCACGGCAGTCCGATCCTGATTCCGGCTCTGACAGATGTTTGGCTTAAACCACCCAAAGCGCTGTCTTGACTTCCTCTAACCCCTCTCCCTCGTTCTGACATTTGCAGGAAAAGTGATGGGGATTCCCATCACCGAAACGCTACCGAGCTATCCCAGAGTATTACTGAAGTGTCAAGGAAAGACAGCACGGCAGAGGCTTACTCGTGGAGTGTCACAAAGAGAAGGAGAGACAGACAGAGAAGAGAAAAAGTGAGGAGGAGCGCAAGCCCGCTCTCCTGTTAAGGAAAAGTGCAGCAGAGACACGACTGGGCGAACGGGACTCGCTAAAACAATGCCTCCATTGTCGCCCACAGCTTTGAGAAAGCAGACTGTTAGAGAAACCAGCCGTTTGGGGCCAAATTTCCAAGTGAAGCATTTTGCTGAACACCAGATGCACTCAAACGGTTATTTTCATGGGGAATGAAAGTGATTTGCATCAATTTATTCAGAGCCATCTGAGTTCTCAGCCACATGCATAAAACAAAATCATTGCTCCCTTTGCTTCTGGTAACTTTTTATGCCTCTTTACTAAGGAAATCCTCTCCCCATCCGTGCACTGAAATTGATATCCTCGGGGACTATTTTCTTTTTTTTTTTTTTTTTAAGATTTTATTTATTTATTTGACAGACAGATCACAAGTGGGCAGAGAGGCAGGCAGAGAGAGAAGGGAGGAAGCAGGAAGCAGGCTCCCTGCTGAGCAGAGAGCCCGATGCGGGGCTCGATCCCAGGACGGTGGGATCATGACCTGAGCCGAAGGCAGCAGCTTTAACGCACTGAGCCACCCAGGCACCCCTCGGGGACTATTTTCTACAACCTCTTCAAGCAGACTTGCTTGAAACCTGGACCTTGGCGTGGCATGAAGAGGGAACTGGACGGGGCTTCATTTTTCTTTTTCTCTATCCTCATAAAATGGCCCACTTGGCCCAGATTTTGTCCATTTGACAAACATGTAGTAAGTCCTGTGTGCCAGGCCCTGAGCGTATTACAGACACACGGAGCCTGGCCTCTGCCCTCTGGAGGCTTCCAGCTTCTAGAAGACCGGCCAGTTACTCGGTTAGATTTTGAAGCTAATGCACGGGGCAAAAATCCCATAGGGTCCGACTGAACCCAGCGGCTCACCTCACCAGAAGCAGATGCTTTTGTGACACAATTGCAGTGCACTTTGTGTTTTCTGTCTTATGCTTACTCTGGGCACAAGTCTACTGAGCGGAGAGGTGGCCCGGTGGCCCAGGTGGGCCATGTAGATATGGTATACTTTGTTCGGTTGCACTCTGGAGTGGGAATCACCACTCTGGGCATATTTATGGGGTCCTGCGGAGTGCCAGCCCCTGCTGGAGCCCCACACATAAGACAAGGACCTGACCTCACAATCTGATGCCACCATGCTCACACAAACACCACGGAAGATCTTAAGGAAACAACAAACAACAGCATTCAGCCCCATCAACAAAATTCCTGGTGTTGCCCGTTGACATCGCCATTGCTACAGTGTGAGTCTCTTTCTCCTGGCTCATCCATGCCAGTTTCTGTGAGTAAAAAGGGAATCATTAAGGTAGCTCACATTTGACTCTTCCTATGCTCCTCCTAAGTGCCTTACACGTACTAACCCGTGTGAATCACAACACGTGGTGAGGCATAAACACTATTATTATCACCCCCAGATGACACATCAAGCAAACAAGGCAAAGGGAGGCCAAGCTGCATACAGCGGAAGTGACATTCAATCCCAAACACACTGACCCATCAATTTCTGGCCCAGCTTTCATGCAGAACCTGCCGATCTTTAGAACAGCGTTCTCAACCTCCCGCCGTTGACATCTGGGATCAGGTTACTCTTTGCTGTGGGGGACTGTTCTGCGTTTTACAGGATGTTCAGAGCATCCCTGGCCTCTGACCCTGAACCCTGTGTTAACAACCAGAATGATTCCAGATACTGCCAAATGTCTCCTGGGAGGCAAAACTGCTAGCCACTGAGAATCACCGGTTTAGGGTGACTCTACATTTCAGTTTTCCTGGCTACATCCTGTTTACATCTGTTATGCAGGCATTACTCTTCATCAGGGCCAACGTCAAGGGCAGATGACTCTTGTAGTCACACCGAGCCCCATGCTTGGTTTGACGTTCTGTCGTCACCATCTTGAAAAATCTTAACTTTTGAACAAAGGACCTTACGTATTCATCGTGAATCGGGCCTGCAAATTACAAGGCCAGTCTTGCTCTTAAGTAGGCTGACCTTGACTCTCAAAAGTGTCCCAGCTGGGAAAAAACTCCTAGGGTAACCCTACTGATTAGATGTAATAGAGCCTTTAAAAGCTCACCATGTGATTTTTTTTTTTTTCCTTATTGAGTGAAATTGCTCTTCCGTCAGAGGCTGCACAGCTGGTTTTAGTCACCAAGCAGCACATTCATACTTACACTTTTTGCATTTTGCCTCATAGATTCCCTGGTGCATATCCGCCCTGACATTCTCCCCAGTAAGAGCCAGCCTCTGCCACCAGGCAAATGGCCGTCATCCTCCATAAAAAGAGGTCTCAGGGACATAGGTGTCTTGGCAAAAATATAAAGGGCAAGAGGTATGCATTGTTCCCCTGAAGCAGGGGTTGCAACCTTGAATGCCTACATGGGTCGTGCAGGTCGCAGAAATCAGTGAAGTTTTCCGGTTGTTGAGACAAGAAATGCTAAGAACTAGGCAGCCCTGAAGGCCATTCATCCTCTCAAAATAGCAGCCACCACTCAATTGTAACTCAGGTGGACATGCTGTTACCAGATCGTCTCATTCCTCCAAAACATACAACCACGTATTTTATGTGAAACCTCCCACTATAAACACTGGGAACTAATTTAATTTAAAAGAGATCATCTGTGCCCATCGCTTGTAGACCAAACAAAAAGTGATCTCCCCACGTGAGCTCCCAACACCTGTGCCATCATCTTCGGCCGTCTTAACTCCTTTTCTCTGCTCTGGTCATTTGGGGACTCCACCAAAGTTTCCTTACTGCCTAAAGAGGAATCCATAGATAATTTTAACCCTGCCCCCCCCGCCACTGCTGGCTAGTCACACAGTGGAGGAGGAATTGTATTTCATGCTTGCATGGGTTGATAAATATTTGGGTAGGAACCTAGCATGTAATCAATTTCCAGTTCCGCAAAAATAATTGACTGAATCTCCTTAAAATATTGAAACTTGCATAGTTGGCGACAATAGCCCATCCTGGCACCACCTCTGAATGCATTCTCTAGGCAACATTCAGGCTGGCAGATCCCGGCCATACCTAACACTTGAAGAGCATGAAAAAAAGAGCCATACAAGGCAGAGCACATCCGCTGGGGCAACCAAAAGCTGAAACCTCTATTAAATGATTTCTTAAAATGACTGACTCTGGTTAAAATAGAAAATGGCCTCTGGTTTTGTCGACAGGCATTTGGGATTATTGCTTTGCTTTCAGTTAACTCCTGGGAGAAAAAGCAAATCCACACGGTGTGGAAGAGAGGGACTGATTAATAATAAAAGTACATTTGTGTCTAACAATGAGAGCCAAGATGCAGAGGGGCCGTCAGTGAGCTACAGCCAGAACGCCAAATCCGGGTGGCCTGTGTTTTCTGGCCCAGAACCAAGAATGGTTTTTACATTTTTAAAGTAAAAAGGAAGAGGGGAGGGAGCCAAGGAGGGAGAAGAGGTAGAGGAGGAGGAGGAAGCAGCAGTACTATATGTGGCCGCCAAAATATAAAATATTTACTGTCGGACCCTTTACAGAAAATGTTCACCAACCCTTGGAGTTGGATACATCACTCATCTCCTAACTTCTCAACATTGATTAAAAATGTCACTGAAATGATCCTACTTCTCTCTCTATCCCCAGCACCAACACCGTCTCTACCCTCTCTGTGATGACTGATTTTGGAAAACTGTATTACTCACCACTGCCCATCTGGTCAACCAGATGCACCCTGTGCTCTCATATGAACATCTTCGGTTCCTATCATGCACTGATGCTGTCTTACCACCATCAGGCTTTCCATGGGCTGCCTATTCACAGCGCCACCATCTTAAAGATTAATATTAGTGTCAGAAGTTATACACAAAGCTACAACCTGTTGGCATCATTCAGTTTGTTTCCTTTCCTCGTGGAGACAGAGCCACCAGCTGACAATGACCATGGCTAGGTCCCAGGAGCCTAGCTATGGGGAGGAGATGCATAAGCCAGGGCAGCACTTCATAACCAAGTAAAGGGACCACTGAAATCCGCCACTGCACGTCGCAAGTTATGAGGTTATTATAAGAGATGGGAAGGATGTACTCGGAAAATGACATTTCCCCCCTAATATACCAGAACGAAAGTCATAGCAAATTTAAGAAAGAAACCTGAATTTCATCTGTTTCTGTCCTATCTTTAGAGTAAATTCCTGGCAGTATTATTGCTGATAAAGAGGTAAGTGAATTTAATTTTGATAAGTAAGGACAAATTTCCCTCCAGGGAGACTGTAGGAAACTGAACTCACAGGACTACACGGCTGAATGCACAGAGGGTGTAAATCCTGTAAATCGTAACTCCTTACCTAAATTTTAAGCTCTGGTAAAGATTCAAAACAGGGTTTTGTTTGTTTGTTTGTTTATGTTCTCCATATGACTTACTACAATGCTTACTTTGCAAGCAGTAGATAGGTGTTCGACAAAAGGTTTTTGAATCGTAATTATAATGCCAGGATACAAAAAGGGTTTACTTGGGAAGGGGGGGGAGGAAGCTGATAATTGCTTTAAGCAGTACACAATAAACAAAGAAACAAACAAATTAATTAAATAATGAATAAATCAATCCATAAGTGAACCCAATTAACCAGAGCCCACAAAGACGAGAAGAGATAAAACTTGATTTTTTTTTTTTTTTGAGGGGGCGGTTTGGGAACAGAGGGGCAGGTTGAGCCTGTATCTGAGAAGAGTGTTTAGATTCATTTAAAAAATAATAAAATAAAATAAAAACATCAGGGAAGAGCTTATTTCAGAGTCTGGATAGTAATGAAATGGATCCTATGATTTCTTTGATTCTCTCTCTATTAAAACCAATGGGATAGTTTATGGCTTTTTGAATTAGGTTGAGTAAGAATTACTGTGGTTTCCAGAATTGTGGAAGAATGCCACTTGAATTCTACAAATTCATTACATTTTCTTTGCAAAACCAAGCTTGGAAGAAAACCTATCCATCAGGCAAACCCCAAAAAAAGTGACAAAGAAGGGTTCGGAGGAACTCTCAAGGCCTGGGTTCACAGTCAGGGCTCTAGAGCACAGGGGAGAAATCTTACCCCGGGGCCTCGGTTATCAATGTCTCCCGGGGCCTCGGTGCACCCTGGATGGAGCCTCGCCTGCAGCCCCTAGGGCAAGCCTGCTAAATTAGTCTTCCTCTACTTTATCACTTGATCAGCCCTGAAGGAAATTCTAAAAATGGCAGGCCCAGGGGTGGAATGAGGAACATCCCACACACCGCCACTCCTTGGTCCCAAATTAGACTTTGTCACAGACACTGATCTCCAAGGTGGCAAAAATAGCAAAAGCTGCTCGGGGGAGTCCCGCGCTGTCCCGGCAGAGTCCCCGTGGCTTCTCCGGCAGGCCAGCTGGCAGCTGGTGAGCAGACAAGTTCTCGCCGCTCAGTCTCATTCAACGGTTTGTCCCTCCCTCCCAGGACTCCAGCCACCAACCCCCAGCACTCCCGAGAGTACGGAATAAGCACACTTTGCCTTTAGAAAGTGAGAACAGGAGAGAGGGATTTTGAGATATAATATTGCTATTTGAGGTCCAAACTACCCAAAGAAACGGGACTTCTTGTCACAGGGATCTTCTAAGGCATACTCTAAGTTGACAGATTTTTCCGAAAGGCACTCTGATATTCGAGGTAATTTGCAAACACTAAGCCAGTTCTTAGTGGAGACCTGGGGGGACAGGAGAGCTTTCAGACTCTCCTCGGGTGCAAGGCACTGTGGCCAGGGGTAGAGGTTTAGGAATCAGACACAAGGATCTTGCATTTTGGGCTCCGGTAGTAAGGAGCTCTGCAGCCCCTGGCTGCAGGCAGGTGACGGATCCGCTCTGAGAGTGAGTTTTCTCTTCTCTCTGGCAGAGACTGTGATTCCTTCCAAGTCAAAGGTCATGAACAATACTCTTTTGAATGGTGAGCCCGACAAGAGCATGAGCCTTACTGTCCACTCACCACTACCTCCCGGGGCACCGAGCAGAGCACGTCAGGTCCTCAATGGACATTCTTGAATGAACAAATGAATAGGGATGAATGAATGGGTCTACCTTCCAGTTAAGGTAGTGATGACAGAAAAAGCAAGCAAAGTGCTCGGCATATCGTAGGAGGCTTGGTAAACAGTATTGGCTGCTGCGAAGGAAGAGACTAAAGACGGACAGCAGATGGCCAGGAGATGCACGGTATTATCAGCAAAACACCCTCAAGCAGGAAGTATTTACAAAGGTAAAAATCAAAGCACTAAATAAATACTATTCTGGACGTTTGTGTGGTGTGGCGACAGACACCAAGATGGCGGCCTCCATGGTCTACTCCTCCAGGTGTCTCTGTGTGGGTCTCTTCCCTGACTGTAGGAAGGACTCGTGACTTGCTTTTAATCATCAGACAGGGCGACAGGATGTCATTGCGTGGTTAGGATACACAGGATTGTGCAGTTTGCGGTGCGCAAGGAAACTCTCCCTCTTGCCGGCTTTGATGAAGTCCATGGTGTGCTGGGGGAGCCCATGCAGTAAGGAGCTGATGGTGGCCTCTGGGAGCCAAGGATGGCCTCCAGGCCACAGCCAGCAACTCACTGGGGCCCGCAATCCTACTGTTACAGCAACTAAGTCCCACGGATAACCACGCTTGCTCACGGGTGGACCCTTCCCCAGTCTAACCTTGAGATGTGCCTGAAGCATCGCAGCCTTGTGAGGAACTGAAGCCATGCCAACCCTCCTGGCCTGCTACAACTGTGAGATGATGAGCGTGTGTTGTGTTATGGTGCGTTGTCACTGGGACTTTGTTATGAAAGAATAGAAAACAAACAGGCCAGATGTCGACGGTCCACAGATGCGTAGCCGACCTATGGGGAGTAACAACAGAGGGACATAGGGACTGTGGGCAAGGGACCTCCCCCAAAGAGGGCAGGTAAGACCTGGCACATCCGATTGTTGTTGCCTTGGGGGGTACAAGGTCAGTGCTGTCAGACCTTTTCACTTTTCAAAGATAGCGTAGAAATCAGAGTTTATGCGAAACCTCTCAATTTTTAAACGCTGGTCACTAATTTGGTATTTTTAGAACACCGGCAAGCTAATCTCACGGAGGACAAAGAAAACCAGTCATGAGTGATATGGAGAAAAGCGGGGCTCTCCCAGAACACCTGCTCCAAATTTGAGCCCCAGGATTTCCAAGCTGGTGGCTCTGGGCCTTCCATACAGCGGCGGTTGTAGGGTTAGAAAGTCCTGAAAATACTGTTTGCTCTAGAGCAGACACAAGATACGTATTTATTCTACGGATATCATTACTGTACTAGCTTCCTAAGGCTGTGGTCACAAAGCACCATGACTGGGGGCTTAAAACAACCTCGCTGTATCCTCTTACCGCTCCGGGGACCACATGTCTAAAGCCAGTTTACCGAGCTGAAGTCAAGAGGTTGCCCGGGCTGGATCTTTCTGGAGGCTCCAGGGGAGAACACTTCTTTACCTTCTCCAGCATTTAGGGTACCCACATCCTTCAGGTCACATCTCTCTCCCCCACCTTCAAAGCCATCAGCATACAAACTTCAAATCTCTCGCTCTCTGTCACTTCACCTTCTCTTCCTCCTCCTCTTTCCCTCTCATAAGGACCCTTGGGATAATACCGGCTCACCTGGACGAGCCAGGATAATCTCCCCATCTCAAGAGCCCTAACTTGATCATATCTGCAGACTCCCGTTAGCCACGTAAGGACACATTTATAGGTTCCGGCGAGTAGGACACATCTTTGGAGTGTCCTAATGACTCAGCCTATCACTACTATTGTTCCTGTGATGGGACCCACACACCTCCTCTTTACAGCTGCTGGGTTCAGGTCACAAGTCTGATCCCAACCAATGCACTTTACGGCTGTAACTTCAAACAGGTGCAGGTCCCGCGGGGAAGCACCTGTCTGTAGAGGTGGTCTTGCGAATTTTTATAACAGAGGCAGCCAACAGTGGGTCAGGGATTCCTAATAATGAGGCTGAGCCCAGGGGTGGGCATCACCATCTTTCTCCACTTAAGACCGTGACTATCCCAGAGAAGCAAGCCAGTAGTGGTAAACACGCAATTCCTAGCTGAGAAAATGGCCAGATCTATGTGGATCCCTTCTTCAGTACCAGAAAATGCAAAACTGTAACCCCGGGAGGGTGGGCTGGAAGGGCTGTCTTCATTGGCTTCATTGTCCCGGGGCGTCTCTTTTCTCCCCAAATCAGGGACTGATTCACGTACATTAATTTTGAGCATTTCATAATCCCCACTTAACATCCTTGAGATTCAGATCCCATTTTGAAGCTTACTCATTTCCATCTAAAACAGGAAGTTGTTACTTTAAAAATCATATTCATTTTATGGAACTCATTAAGCATACAGCAAATTAAGAGCAAACAACATTATTTTCCAGTTAAATGTGCAAAGGGATGATCTAAACGAATTACTCATATTCCTGATTAATTTTTAGTGGAAGTAATGAGGAGGTTGTAAATGGAAAAACATGTGCATACCAAACCTGCTTTTCAAGCACAAAACAATTTATGCTAATTGATGGCTTTACCAGTAAGGTAATCTTGGAAAAACTCCGTCAGATGCTTAAAAGCATCTAATGGAACACGTAAACAATTTTAACGCAATGAAATGTTGCCCTGTAAAGTTCCAAGTGGACTTGAAGTCTACCTTACAGCCATCTGTCTGTCTGTCTGTCTACCTACCTACCTATCTATCTATCCATCCACCAGCCACCCACCCATCCACCCATCCATTTATCTATCTCTACTGCACTATCCAGAACTGGGAGGCGTAGGGGAAATGGATACTGAGACTACATTAGTTCAAAAAAATATTTTGAAATTGGTGGGGAGAAAATCAAGAGAAGAATATTTCATGATATGTGAAAATGACATGAAATTTGAATTCAGTGTCCATGAATAAATTTGCTTCGCAGCAGAGTCATATCCACTAGATTACATTTTTATCTAGAGTTGCTTCTGCAAGTAGTGAAGTAGTTGCAACAGAGACCATCTTACTCCACAAAGCCTACAGTATTTACCGGCTGGCCCTTCACAGAAAGTTTTGCTGATCTATGCTCTAAAATCCCAGACCACTGCATGAACAAGTCATTTGGGAATAATCTGAGGCCACGTTGGGACAGATCATATTTCAGGCATGCTTTTCCTTTTCTTTAAATCCAACCACCCCACATGTTTAAATCATAAGTTTTCAAGCTACCCTAACCTTACCGTGCCAGCCCAGTTCCTTTTGGTTTTGCAGACTTCCTTCCAGATGTGAGGCTCTATGCATGTATTTGCAGCCACAATGCATGATTTGCATTACTTTTAACTGTTGCGCCTTAAGGACCCAATCCTAACTCTCTGTGCAGTCCCTAGTACGATGCAATGAACAGAGCAGGTATTCCCAGGGAGCTCTGTGCTCATGGGTCTTTGTGTTTGTGTTGTCTTTATGAATCAACGTCCCTGAAGGCTGACCAACCAGAGATGGGAGATGCATGGCTCTGGGCAGGATGGAGTCTCTGCACAGGTTTCCCTTGGCCCACGAAGTGTCACTGTTATGTTGCTGTTTTTAGCTAGAATTCATTTCCAACAGTGGCAAACTACAAGATATTATATACAGACTCAAATTCTTGGCTTCCCTGGAAAAAATCAAGAGATGTCCTACGTGGAGCCCTTAGGCTCATCAACAGTCTTCTGGTCTTGGGCTTTTGATATTTTACCCCCATTCCCTTCGGCCCTCTTCTGTCTGGCTCCTACTACCATTTGAAATGATAATGTCTCGTACAGCTATGAATATATACCTATAGGTGGATAATCTACACAGTTGTGTCTACAGGTGTCCATATGCATCCAAATTAATTCTGATGAACATACTCATGACGGTGGACTAATGATGATGTTCCCTCCCCAAATTCATATATTGAAATCTTAACCTCCAAGGTGATGGGGTTAGGAGGTGGGGCCTTTGGGAGGAGATCAGGTCATGAGGGCAGAGCTCCCTTGCCCCGTCCATCAGTGAGACACAGAAAAGACAGTCATCTATGAACCAGGAAGTCGGTGCCACCAGACACTGAATAGGCCAGCACCTTGATCTTGGACAACCAAGCCTCCCAGTGAGAAATACATAAATTTCTACTGTTGATAAGCCACCCAGTCCTCTGGTACTTGCTGGAGGAGCCTGAACTGATAAAGACATACACAAGTAGTAACTGAAGTACAAAGCAGATCAACAGGGATGTCTGGACACTGTGCCACCAGCTGGCTCTTGGGGCTTTGCAAAGATGGCATTTAATCCAAGCAATACACAGTTGAGTACAGGAGAAAGCCATCTGCTCAAATACTACAGGCCATATTTTTCAGCGTAAAGATTCTAAGATTGCATTCTACAAGGGTATGCGCTGGGTCATAAGGAAGAAATTCCGCACGTACCATTGAATTTTTCACACTCTGGAGCAAGCGCTCGTGCTGCTCCGCTATCGCCAAGGCAGCGGAGTGGACCTTCTGGTAGATGGCTTCCCCATCTCGCGTTTGAAAGATAAACAGCCCTTCCCCAGTTTCACACATCCTGTGAAAACAAAAACAAAAAGCTTTTGAAAATCCAGCTCCAAGAACTGCCACGCTCTAGGGGAGCCTAGAACACTCCATGACACGAGACCCATTTATTTCACACGTGTTCAGGATTCTTGTCCACGTTGGTTAAATGACGTTAACTAGAATCAACATTCCCAATGGATTTGTTGTTAATCTGGGCAGGAGACCATCCATACTAGGCTACCTCGGTATTGAATTTTTTTTTTTTCAGTCAAGGAGCCAAGGTTAATAAACAGCTGTTTCTTGATTCTTAGTATAATCCCAGTACTTCGCCTTCCCACTTTCCAAGAGGCACCTGTACACTGTGTTCTCATGACTGTCCATGAATCAGAAGCTCATTAGAAACTACGTCATCAGCGCAGAGGAGGAAGAAGGAGTCTATGACTCCCAGATTCTGTTCCTTCCTCAGAGACAATGGCTTTATGGATTCTTTCATTTCCAAAATCATTCTGGATTCCTTTTTTCTCACTTCACCCACTGACTTTTACCTTGGACACTGTTCCAGCATCCAAAGTGGTCCCAAATGTCCCAACACTCTCTCCTTATGGCCTTAGCTAACAGAAACCTGTAGATGGAAACCCAGAGCCAAGAGAAGGTAAAATAATGAGTTTCAGTTGAGCCTTTCCTATGCCCTTTGGGAAGATAAGGATTCAGACATAAGAACATGATGGCCCTATAGACACCCTGAACAGTTTTAAATTTCCCCAGAATTACTCTGTCTACATGGTAAGTCTGTCACTCCAAACCATGGATTTTGCAATTTAGTCAAGAATCTAGAAGACAATCAGGAGCTCAGAAAGCAGTGGGAAATTCGCTGACGCCTGCACGTAGCAAGGATGTATCAGGGCAGAGTAAAATAAGCAAACCCGGGCTCCAGACCGCCGGGCTGGGGTTGCCCCTCGCCAGCCTCGTGAGCCGGTATGTGCTACCTAGCCTCTCTGCGTCCGCATTTCCACTTGTAAAATAAACAGAATGATAGTAACCACCCCCTAAGTGTCCTGAAAGTGTTAGACAGGAGACGTGAGTACACAAAGGAAATCTTTACGTCCATTATTCCACTGGAAGGTAAGCTCCAGGTAGACGAGAACTGTTCCTGATTCATTCACAGTTCCGTGACCAGTGCCTAGAGCAGGACTCACCCTCTATCTGGCCCTCAATAAAGAACTGTAGAATGGGTTGGGAGATGACGGGTGGCGCTAGGCAAAGGTATAACAAAGAATTTGATCCGGGCCTCCTTGCGGAAGTTTTTATTTATTTATTTATTTATTTATTTATTTATTTAGAAGTTTTATTTAAACTGAAGTTCTCCGGATCCCCTGGGGAGGGCAGGGCTCCGGCAGAGAAGGCAGGAAGAACACTCTGGCAAGGAACCGCACAGAGAACACCTTCAGATGGGACCAAGGCGAGTGAGCCAGCACACCAGGGAGAGGGGCGCAGGAGGGACAGCCTATGTTCCTGGAGCATGGGGACCAGCGTAAGCCCCCCGAGGTGAGGGGCTTCATTCGGCAGAATCGCCACCTGAGGGCAACAGTTCCCACAGGCTCGGATGCCGACTTTGGAAACCGTTCCCTCTCTTTGCCCAGGACGTTCCACACCAACATCGTGTCTGAGAAAAACACGAATGGGACTGCAATTATGAGAACTAAAATAAATGACCTCATGGCGGGGCAGTATTGATAAGCAAACTTGAGAGATCGGAATCCAAGTCAGTTCCACTCTGCCTCACGGCCAAGATGTATTTTGTGCGTGGGCACGTGCGTGTTTAGAATTTTTGGACACTGTGGCAAGCAGGATGTATCTTACATTCAACATGTGTATTTATGGTAATCTTTTCTTCTCTCTACCCTGGCATAGCGGTTATTAAATCAATAATGTTACCGTAGGGAAGGAAAAAAATGAAACAAGATGGGATCAGGAGGGAGATAAACCACAAGAGACTGTTAATCTCACAAAACAAACTGAGGGTTGCTGGGTGTTGGGGGGATAGGGATTGGGTGGCTGGGTGATGGACATGGGGAAGGGTATGTGCTATGGTGAGTGCTGTGAAATGTGTAAGCCTGATGATTCACAGACCTGTACCCCCTGGGCAAATAATAAATTATATGTTAATTTTAAAAAGTTACCTTTCACATTTACAATTACATTATATTTGAAAGGATTCAGTACAAACAAGGCAAATCATAAGAGCCTCAGCAACAGATGTAAAGGTAGAGACATGGGCTTTTTCTTCAAGGAGTTTACAATTCACTTGGTTAAAGGGGATCTATGTCAGTGAATAAGTTCTAGACTAACAACAGGGCACAACAAGCCATACAGGGTCCGAGGAGCCCCTGATAAAGCAAAGTATGGATGGGGAAAGGGGTGGGTGTCGATGTTACATAGTAACGAAGAATTTCAGGAAGCCAGAACACTGGAGAGAAACTGATCAGAAGCACCATACAGAAGAGAGACAAAATGAGAGCAAAACACTGTAGAATGTTGTCATTCTTTTGTCTGAGAGAGTGAAGTCAACAAATGGAGTGTGGCCCCCCCCCAACCTGTGGCCGCAGGGGGCCAGAGACACTATGGTAAGAAAAACAGACACACAGAAACACAACACGAAATAAACAAGAGGCTTAACCACATGGGATCTGGTGGCTCCACCTTGAAGAAAAATGCGGGGAAAGGTCTTTGGGGCTTGTAATTTAGGACAGGGGCTCTCTACGCTGGCACAGTTGACATCGGCAATACTGCATGGCCAGATCATTCTTGGTGGTGGGAAGTCTCCTGTGTGTTGTAGGAGGTTGAACAGCATCTCTGGTCAGTCTACCCACCGGCCGCCAGTAGCATCCTCAAGTTGTGACAACCCCAAACCTCTCCAGACATTGATAAATGTCCCCGAGGTGGCAAAATGTCCCCAGCCGAGAAGCAATGAAATAGACCCAAAACAAGGGGCTGAGGGAGCACCGAACTTATGGGTTAGCGGTGGAGATTCCATACACAGAAGGAAGCTTCTGGGTGCGGGGGAGCTGTTGCTCCGCCACAGACGGGATTCGGGTTGAAGCAGAGTACGCCCCACCCTGTGGTCGGCGTGGTCTTGCCTGTTCCAGTCACTGGGGTCACTGCCTGGATCTCAGCTCAGCTGGAGATGAGGCGGCACGTGACTCTGCTGGTGTAGTGTGTGTGTGTGTGTGTGTGTGTGTGTGTGTGCGTGTGTGTGCGTGTGTGTTGCCTGGAGACCAGTAGGGTGGGAAAGAGAAACCAGCACATCACGGAGCCACTCAGGACACCGAACACGGGGCAGCTCTTGGGAATGTCAGTCACCGTCGTACAACTTTTCTCCGTCAAATCGTTGTGCCGCCTGTTTAATACTTTTAAAATCAACTCAGGTTTCTTCTCTCTTAGACAAATGTATTGTCCATAAGCCACCAAATCCATAATCATAAGCCAGTATGATCCGCAATAAATTGAAGGCAGACGTGAAAATGAATGCAATGAAAACAAAATACGTTATTGAACCCTGTCTTGGTCCTCTTGTCAAAGACTCCAACAGGACGTGTGCTCCCTTATTAGTAACACAGGTAAATTAAAAAGTGTTAGGGGCACCTGGGTGGCTCAGTCAGTTAACCGTCGGCCTTCGGCTCGGGTCATGATCCCAAGGTCCTGGGACAGAGCCCCGCATCAGGCTCCCTGCTCAGCAGGAAGTCTGCTTCTCTCTCTCCCTCTCTCTCTCTCTCTCCCTCTGCCCCTCCCCACCTCTCTCTCTCTCTCTCTCTCAAATAAATAAATAAATAAAATCTTTTTAAAAAAAGAAAGTGTTAGAAAATAGGGTTTAGACGTGCCAGCACCCCACCAAAATGTTTTTTACTGTAATTTAATCAAAAGGATCGAAAAGGTAGTTGGGAAGAAAAATACTATCACTGTGCGAGTCCCATTCATTTAATGTTATGCCTCTATCACGAAAATCACCCCACATTTGGGGAAATGTGGGTGTGCTTCCCGGAGCCCTCCTGGAGGTGATGTGAGGGAGAGGTAGGAAAGACCGTCTCCTCCAGTTCCCTCATATGTTGGAATCAGGGTCAAGTATACTGACCTCTCGAAGTTTCCACGGCCTCATATCCCAGATGTTAATAATAAGATCACCCAAACCTCTGAAGATACTGGGAGACTGTATTTTATCTTTATCAAGGATCCTGCATCAAGGTAAGCACTGAATTAGGATTTATTGCTCTTATTTTAACCCTTTAAAAAGTCCAAGCCTCAGGGAAAACTTCAGGAGGGAGGCACAACTGCATTTTTGTTTGGAAGGAAACTCAGGTGACCACATCCTGGGACAGCAGGGGATCAAGAAAAGATGCCTGGCATGGAAGGTGTGTGGCTGGGGATGAGTCTTTGAGGCTCACAAGCTATGAAAACAGAATAATACAAACCTCTTCTCTGAGAACGGAAATATGAATTCAGGAATAGGATTCTCCCTTCAGGAATAACAGCAGCTTTCACTATATAAAAACTACAACGCAAACGACGGGGGGGCTTTGTTTCTCCGGCCCCAGTGAAGTAGTGCTCTGGAGTGCTAGCAACAACTTCCACAAAGCTCATCAGCCCGGTGAGCGAGGAACGACAAGGTCCCCAAATCTGGAGGGTGCTCTGACTGTCACAGCCTGTCCTTTCTCCCCTGGTTCCACCATCGATGTCGCCAGGCTTCCCAGAGGTTCCCTTAAATGTGCACATTATTACCTTTTAGATTTAAATTCTAACCCCACGTATATGGACTTGAGAGTTTATGAAAACAAAACGACAAAACTAAGTATCCAAAGTCATAAAACATGGCTAGCGTAAGAGACAGTGGTAGTTTGTTAATTGTATCTGTTCTTAATCACGTAACAGGTAAAGTCAAAGAAACATCCCTTTTCCCCTTTTGCTTCCCCATGCCATGCCCTGACCTAGATCTAAGGGGGCATCTGTCCCTCATTTTTCCTGCTATTGGGCTCTCCCAGCAGTGGGGGGAAACGGAAGGGCTTTCACGATGTCGAAGCCCAAACACGTGAAAAGTCGGGTTAGCCCCAGAGGGAAACCGCGGGACAAGCCTTGAAGTTAACAAGGCCGAAAGTGAAGTCTGGTCATCCCTCCGCTGCCCTCCACCCACCGGGGGGTCCTCTGTAGTCTGAGCTGCTCCAGGAAGATCCTGACCCCCAACCCCAACTCATGGCCGGTCAGTACACACTTTTGGCTTTAGCGTCAAACATGTCAGTATCCAAACACTTGAGCCCACGTTCATTGTTACCAACGTTCCTGCAGCCACTCTTGTCCTCACTGTGAGCACTGTAACACCCTCCTAACTGGTTTTAGCTTCAGAGTCTAGTTTAAAAGAAAAAAAAGACCGTGTCCCTTCTCTGCTCACCACTTCCTAGGTAGTGAAGAATTTAAACTTGTCCAAAACATCTTGTCTAGTCTTGGCGTGGACAATTATCTGGGAGGTAATTTTTGTTTGCCTGGGGTTCTTAGGTTAGACAAATAGTAAGAATGGGATTTAGGGTGAGGCTTTGGGTCACGTGTCGTCAGTGGACCTGCAGGATGGGATCGGCCACGTGCACAACCAATGAGTTGATCAAACATGCACGTAATGAAGCCCCAGTAAAACCTCTCCACTGTGGCTGGGGAGGGGGGGGCTCCCTAGTCGGCGATACTCAACGTGTACTGTCAGGTGCTGCTAGGGGGCAGGACGCTGTAACTCCACAGGGGGAGGACACGGGAGCTCTATGCCTGGTACTGCTCTGGATTCTGCACACACACACACACACACACACACACACACCCAGCACTTCTTCCCTCGCTGATCTTAGTTACTCTGTATCCTTCGCTGTTAGAACCTTTAACCACGAGTTTCATAGATGTCAGTAAGCTCTGAATCATTCTAGCAAATTATGAAACCTTTGGCGGTTGTGGGAATCCCTCAACTTGCAGCTGGTGTCGGAAGCAGGAAAGGTCTCGGGGACTGTTCCTGCAAACCTTGCAGTCACCCTCCTCTACCAGCCACCCCCACGGGCAGCCCAACAAAGACTAAAGCCCAATTCTTTACAGTGGCCTTCAAGCCCCACATAGCCAGACCCTGCTGCATGTCGACCTTTACACACGGTGCTTCCCCCTCCCTTGTTCTGCCCGGGTCATGCCAGCCCCTTGGCTCTTTGCACGCTCCGCATCTACCCACCTCGGCACCTTTTCCCAACCTCCTTCTTCTGGCTGGAAGCTCTCCCCGCGATTCCTCCTAGAGTTTTTGTCAGGCATCCCTGACTTGGCAAAGCCAGTCCCACTCATTCTATTTAAAATCGCCCCCCCCCCCCCGCTTTGGCACTTTCTGTTGAACGACTTTATTTTTTGCTGTGGTCTTACACAATCTAACATCTCTTTTACTTTTTAAAATGTCTATTATGGTCTATACCCCCCTTTCCTCTACGGAGTGAATTTCACAACAGCACAACACTTGTGTGTTTCATTCACGGCTCCTCACCAGGCTCCTCGCGGACACTCAGCGGACATCTGATGTAAGAAGGAAATGACTCATTTCTACTAGACCCTTCTAGAGTGTAAGGTACCGTCCCACAGAAAGTAGCCACTTACACTAGCGGATTATCGCCTGCAGGAAGACGGCTGCAGCAGACAAATGGCCAACAGGTACGTGAAAATACATCCAGCATCACTAACCTTCAGGGAAATCAAAACCACAATAGGGTATCACCTCACCCCTGTCAGAATGGCTACTATGAAAAGCAGAAGAGATAACAGGTACCTGAGAGCATGTGGAGAAAAGGAACTACTTGTTCACTGTTGGCGGGAATATGAGCTGGTACAGCCCCGTAGAAAACGGTATGGAGGTTCTTCAAAAAACTAGAACTAGAACTGCCATACGACCCAGCGACTCCACTGCTGGGTATATATTCAAAGAAAGTGAAATCACCATCCCAAAGAGATACACACACCCCATGTTCACAGCAGTCTTATTTATAATAGCCAAGATATGGAAGTAGCCGAGTGTCCACCAATGTAAGTGCATAAAGAAAAAATACATACATACACACATACGTACACAATGTAATATTAGCCATAAAAAAGAAGAAAATCCTGCTGTGTATAACACCGTGGATAGACCTCGAGGGCATTAGGGTAAGTGAAATAAGTCAGACAGATAAAGACAAATACCATATGCTCTCACTTGTATGTGCAACATAAAAAAGCCAAACTCACAAAAGCAGACAGCGGAATGGTGGTGACCAAGGACTGGAGGGTGGGGAAATGAGGAGATGAGCACAGGGCGCAAACTTCAAGTGAGAAGGTGAGTAAGTTCTGGAGATCTACGGTACAGCACTGTGAGTACCGTGAAAAATACGGTATTGTATACTTGGAAGTTGCTAAGAGAGTAGATCTCAGATGTTCTCAACTGCACACACACAAAAGGTAATGACGTGAGGTGGGGACGGTGTTAAGCGAGCTCACCACGGTGGTCCTTCTGCTACACACATTGTGCACATTACACTTAATGTTGTAAGTCCATACAACCTCAAGAAAGCTAGGCAAATAAATAAAATAAAAATACACATACAATTTTTCTTATAAATGATGGCCACATGACAGGATGTACTGACGAGAGGTTTTTCCCAAAGGTCATGACAAAGTCATCCTTTCCTTTAGGGATTAAACATGTTAAAATCACAACAAGGAGGCAGAAGGGACCTGGCTAAGCTTCTCATGTATGATGTGGCCTTGCCGGTCTGTGTTCACACCCCCACACCTAGCACAGATCTCTTGAACGTGACTACTAAAAAGCTGACTCTGTACAGTAGAAAGGAGACTCTCTTCTCTTTCACACCTGTCTCCATTAAAGGAATATTTATGATGCGTGTGCATTACCTTTATAGTTAAAATTACTTTTGAGATAAATGCTGATGGGGAATAAAAGTCCACATAAATGCCACAACTATTGTTTGTATTTTCGTGCAAAAGGAAAGAATTGCACTTTATTTATTATTTTATAATTTTCAAAATAATGTTATGTTAGTCCGCATACAGTACATCATTAGTTTTTGATGTAGTGTCCCATGATGCATTGTTTGCGTACAACACCCAGTGCTCCATGCAATCCGTGCCCTCCTTAATACCCACCACCAGGCTCAGCAGGCCCCTACCCTCTCCCTTCTAAAACCCTCAGCAGGACTCCTGGAGTCCATAGTTCCTCATGGTTCGTCTCCCCCTCTGGTTCCCCCCCTTCATGTTTCCCTTCCTTCTAATGTCCTCCATGCTATTCCTTATGTTCCACGTATAAATGAAACCATATGATAACTGTCTTTCTCCGTTTGACTTATTTCACTTAGCACGATCTCTCTCCTCCAGTCCCATCCATGTTGATGCAAAAGCTGGGTATTCGTCATTTCTGATGGCCGAGTAATACTCCATTGTATATATGGACCACATCTTCTTTATCCGTTCGTCTGCTGAAGGGCATCTCGGCTCCTTCCACAGTTTGGCTATTGTGGACATTGTTGCTATGAACACTGGGGTGCATACGGTCCTTCTTTTCACTACATCTGTATGTTTGGGGTAAATACCCAGTAGTGCAATTGCTGGGTCCTAGGGTAGCTCTATTTTTAACTTTTTGAGGAACCTCCACACCGTTTTCCAAAGTGGCTGCACCAACTTGCATTCCCACCAACAGTGGAAGAGGATTCCCCTTTCTCCACATCCTTTTCAACATTTGTTATTTCTTGCCTTATGAATTTTTGCCATTCTGACTGGGGTAAGGTGGTATCTCGGTGTGGTTTTGATTTGAATCTCCCTGATGGCTAATGATTGTTTCATGTGTCTGTTAGCCATTTGTATGTCTTCTTTAAAGGATTGTCTGTTCATGTTTTCTGCCTATTTTTTGCATGATTATTTGTTTTATGGGTGTTGAGTTTGAGAAGTTCTTTACAGATCTTGGATACCAGCCCTTTATCTGTAGTGTCATTTGCAAATACCTTCCCCCAGTCCCTGGATTGTCTCTTTGTTTTGTTGACTGTTTCCTTTGTTATGCAGAAGCTTTTTATCTTGATGAAGTCCCAAAAGTTAATTTTCTCTTTTGTTTCCCTTGTCTTTGGAGATGCGTTTTGACAGAAGTTGCTGTGGCAGATGTGGAAAAGGTTACTGCCTATGTTCTCCTCTAGGATTTTGATGGATTCCTGCCTCACACTGAAGTGGACTAAATCTAACCAAAGAGGTAAAGGATCTATACCCTAGGAACTACAGAACACTTATGAAGGAGATTGAAGAAGACACAAAAAGATGATAAAACATTCCATGCTCATGGATCGGAAGAATAAACATTGTTAAAATGTCTATGCTGCCCACAGGAATCTATACTTTCTTTTTTTTTTTTAAAGATTTTATTTATTCATTTGACAGAGAGAGAACACAAGTAGGCAGAGAGGCAGGCAGAGAGAGAGAGAGAGAGAGAGAGAGAGAGAGAGAGGAGGAAGCAGGCTCCCTGCCCAGCAGAGAGCCCGATGCGGGACTCGATCACAGGACCCTGAGATCACGACCTGAGCCGAAGGCAGAGGCTTAACCCACTGAGCCACCCAGGCGCCCAGGAATCTATACTTTCGATGCCATCCTGATCAAAATACCAATGGCATTTTTCAAAGTGCTGGAACAAACAATCCTAAACTTTGTATAGAACCAGAAAAGACTCCAAATATCCAATGAAATGTTGAAAAAGAAAAAGCTGGGGGTATCACGTTGCCTGATTTCAAGCTATATTACAAAGCTGTGATCACCAAGACAGTATGGTACTGGTAAAAAACCAGACACATAGGGGCGCCTGGGTGGCTCAGTGGGTTAAAGCCTCTGCCTTCGGCTCAGGTCATAATGCCAGGGTCCTGGGATCGAGTCCCGCATGGTGGTGGGGGAGGGTCTCTGCTCAGCAGGGAGCCGGCTTCCGCCTCTCTCTCTGCCTGCCTCTCTGCCTACATGTGATCTCTGTCTGTCAAACAAATAAATAAAATTAAAAAAAAAAAAAAAGACACACAGATCAATGCAACAGTAGAGAGCCCAGATAAGAATCACACTTCTAAGCAAGCCCACGTGTGAGATCCAGCACATGTTTATGCCATTTTCTCTACCCAACATGGTAGGAAGAATGGGGTATAGTTTGTCAATTTGCTTTCGATCATTTAATAAGAATGGGTGTATGTTCCCTAAAATACACAGGAATGAGAGATTACTAAGTAGCTTAAAATCAAGAAGAGAAAGAGAATATGCAACGATTTATATTAGAAGGGCGATCTTGTAAACTCATCAGTTACAGGGGGGAAACAATTTTCTTCCCCAGTGAAAAACTATTTCACCAATTACTTGTTTTCAGAGTGATATATACTAGACATGAATAATTTTTTTTTGGAGGCTGTTCAGATGCCTTTAATCCAAAAAACAAAACAAAACAAAACAAAACACAAAAAAAAAAACCAACCCAAAAAACTTTTCACAAATTTGTGCATTCCCTTTAAGAAAAGTAATTTGTACATGCATCGTCAATTTTCACATATACTTGGCATACCTAAAAATTTCTCTTAAAATGATGTCAAAAGCACAAAAGAGACTCTCTCTGGCTGGTAAAGAGAAGCACTCATGCGTGGTAATTATTCAGTACCTTCTGCCAAATGTCACCTGAGCTGCTTTCCCTCCTGCAGGTGCTAAACCCAGGGTATTAATTTAAATCACTCAGGAGGGAAGGCAGAGCCTGACACCAGAGCATGCTAGCTCAGCAGACAGCTATAAAATTAACAGGGGTACTTACTGGACACCTGCCACCTTTCTTTAAACAATCACATTTCAAGAATGGTCCCAAGGGGACGTGTTGATGCAGTTAGAACCTTCTAACACAGTTAAAAGTTAGATCTTCCCATCTTTACAGTTAGATCTTCCCATAAAAAAAAAAAAAAAAAAAAATCAGAGCCCCTACCAGCCTGATGTGTTTCACTGAAGTTTCAGAGCTTCCAAGTGGAACGAAACAAACAAAAGACCAGAAAAACCTCAAACAAAGTAAGCAATATGTCTCCTGGCCCACCAAATAATCTCACCATTCTTTGTCTCCAAGGGCAAGGAGTGGCAATTAATCAGGCAACTGCACGTTATTAAAAAGCTTATATTTCAACGCTGGATTTCTCAAGGAAAAAAAACAGAGATATGATCTGATTTGCTTCTGTTGGGTGAAGAGGGGGAGAAACATCTAGAAGACTTTAAACGATCTATGATCACGATACTGCTGTCCACGAGCGACAAACAATCCTGGCTCTGGAATGCTGAAAGAGCAAACAGGAGGTTCCAGAAACTAAGAAACTAGCACACATCCAGATGGTTTTAGGGTGCTCTGGCGACATGAGCACACCTTCCTTCCCTTCCCTGGCTCCGCAGAAGTTCATGAAGAACTAGGCTCACCTAGTGGACTATGACATTCAGCCTTCCTAGATAGTATCAGGGTTTGGAAGTAAGAAGACTGGAGTGTGACTCCTCAATCCACCATTTACTCATCTAATGCCTCTGGACCAGTCATCCAGGTCTCCAGGACTAGTCATCCAGGTCTCCAAGTTTCCTTTTAAGATGAGAATGGTAATATTCCCTACTTTCTATGAGTAGCAAATGGCTTAACGGAGACAGTGCATGCGAAACACTTAGTATAGTGACCTTCATGTAATAACAGCTACGTAAATATCAGGGGTTATTTTCAATGGCTGGTATGTCTGCTGGGACAGAATTTTTCAACTGGATAACTGGACCAGATTCCCATTTGTTGTGGGGGATTGTTCCGGGCAGTATAAGCCAGCAGCGTCTCTGGCCTCTCCATCCACTGGATGCCAATGGCATCCTTGTTCGATTGTAACAATAAAAAATGGCTCCAGACATAGACAAATGTCCCCTGGGACAAACACATGCCAGGCTGAGAACCGCTGTTCTGTATCTCAGTGCCCTTACGAGTGATATTGCTAATTACAGTCCAATAGCGGTTTTGCCCTCTTTGCTTTGGGCAGTTATTAAATGCTGTATTGGACACATTTGGTTAGATTTTCTTCCATTTTAAACCATACATCCATCCTTCCTCTGATGGCATTGGTACCCTCTTCCTGCTTTGAGAGAACCACCCCACTGTATTTGTACCCTGTTTGCTTTGTATAAAGTCCTCAGTGTAGTACTTGATACTCTCGGGAATGTGACAGTCAATATATGGTAGGAATTTCCCTTCTATCGGCTGAGGAGGTGAGAAGATCCCAAAGTTCTTGGAAGCCTCTAAGTGGAGCCAGAGCAAAGCCATCCTAGAAGAAACAGGACTGAGAGATGAAACCTACGGTCATTTAACCTCTGGATCAAGCCATGCCTGATGCCATGCCTACCGCCCGGACCTTCAGGTATGTGAGCCAATGAACTTCTCTCCTGTTGTGTTGGGTTGGTTGACACAACTGTCTACTCCATGCCAGGCATTATGCTAGGTATTTGTGTATCCCTTTTACAGGTGGCCAATGGAGCTCAGAGAGTGAGGTCATTCCCTCAAGGTCCACACCCAGTATGGGGTAGAGCTGCAATCTCTTTTCATTTCCTCCAGTTCCCTTCTAGTTTATTACATGTGCCCTGGTGTCAGTCTTGGTGGGGCAAAGTGGGGCCACTGAACAGGAGTAACACTGAGTCTCAACTCTAACAGAGGCTGACAGCTTGTCCAAAAAAGACCGGTGCAAACTTTTGGGGGAGATTCCTTGTGTTCTGCAAAGCACTGCAAAATCTCTGCAGATGCATGTTGGACCCATGAAAACTATTTGCATAGAGACTTAAGTTCTCTTCATTTATCGACATGAGACAAGGAGAAAATTGTATTAGTTAATATGAAACTGCTTTGTTTTGAACACATCCAAAAATAGCCAAGGAAAAAATTAGCTTCACTAATAAAGCAAGGTGATATGAAACCTTCATGCTTGGGGGAACACAAATGATCTTATTATCCTGAGCATCTTGATGGTAACTATAAAAATTCATCTTTATTTGAGTTTCAGGCAAAATATAAAATAGTCATATTACCTTGTGTTTAACACTGTCTGTACCCTGCAAACTCAAGTCCTACTCTCAAAGCAATCATAATAAAACATCAAAGACCCTACGGGGCAGAAGCCCAGCACCCTTCCAGATCACCTGCGTGCATCGCTGCTGTTACCCACAACAACCTCACGAGGAAGTTATGACTTGGAAAAACTTAAAAAGGAAGTTAAAACCTTTGTTCAAGGTCAATTTCTAATAAAGAACAGACATTAGAAACTAGGGTCTCTCTGACTCCTGTCAGGGCTTCCGCCCCACCGAGGTGTCGGAGAAATGAACAGGATCCTAAGAGCATACAGGATCCTAAGAGCATACTCAACAACACTTTCCCTTCTGAGGACTCGCCCTCCGGTTAGCACCAGCCCCACAAAGCATGACCACTGAATAAGAAAAGGATTCAAAAGTATGAGCGTTCTAAGTCTGTACAATATTTGAGATGCAACACTGTGGCGTGTGGGTGGTAGGTATTCTAGTCATCGAACAGCTGGAGAGCTTGGACAAAGTACCCTAAAGGTCAGACCATAAACAGAACAAAGTCATAGAACAAAATGTGTTCATTTTCCGAGTCAACACTTTATGGCTTTTGGTCAAAGGTCTTGGAATATTTTTGAAATTTATGTCTCCAATATATCATAATTTTCATCCATTTCTTTTACCTGAGCTACCGCAGTAAATCCCCATATGTACCTCTGCCATTTCTATCCCACTGTTCACAAAATATAACTATGGTATCTCTCTCTCTCTCTCTCTCACACACACACACACACACACACCTGCTTAGAAAATCTCTGTGGTTTCTTATCACACTTAGGAGAAATATCAGTCTTTAAAATAATCTCCTAGATCCTTAACAGGCTACTAGATTAATAAGAATAAACTAAACTTTCACAAGATATGAGTGAGTAACATTAAAACCTGAAAGATAATGTCAGAAAAAGTTTAATATTAGTCATGAGACACTAGAGAAGTTTACTAAGGTTTTAGTTTCCAGAAATTGTGATAGAAAGATGTACTCTTCCTATAAATCCAAGTAATAATTGAAAAATTTTAATGTTTGAATAAGGGCTACCCAAAATAGGCCCCACACATCCTGATCAACGCAGAATTCCACTCTGCATCAATATGAAACACAAGTGGGAGATGCTATGAAGCATATAATCAATAGAAAAGTCTACTTCTATCATAAAACATTTTTCATACATAGATTTCACTGGTAATGATTAATACATAAATAATTTCTGAGACCGAAACAGGGAAATATACCCACTTTCCCAAACAAATTCTGATCTTTCTACAGAAATGTTCCCATAAGGATAATAAACAAGTAATTCTGACAGAACATTGCTCTGAAAATTACAGTTTTATTTTCTAATGTGAGGACCTTTGCCATCTCTGGGAGATTCACAAACTCATTTATAGCATTTCAATTTCCAGGTACTTAAAAATAAAACAATGGGAAAGAGCTGTTTGGGAAAAAAGAGCTTAAAAACTTTCAAGGAGAGTTGTAGGAGACTCAAATGCATCATTATTTCTGAAAAGCAAAGCTTAAATAATTGGGCTTTGCTTATCACGGAACGAGCAGACTAAGTTGAGTAGAGCATGACTGTCATATAGTCACACAAATTAGGGTCTTAGGTGTGGGGAACTTCTGTTTTTACTCTCCTTATATCAAGTATTGTATTCTCGTTGGGAAGAACCATTTGCTTTTACCAACACACAAAAGATTTTTCAAAGTCACAAGCTGGCTGCTTTCAGTTTGAATATGAACGTCAGGCCATGTTACAGAAGCACTTGCATTTCTTAAGATTTAGCCATTTAAAATTCTAAAATATAAAATTAATCTGTGATGTTAAAAAAAAAAAAAAAAGAGCCCAAATTCTGAGGGAGGAACTGTGCGTGCGGGGGAGAAGAGTGAGATCCTGCTTAGATGAATCTCTTTGTAGCTAATGATCAACCCAAAGATTATCGGCACCCTCTTCTCTTTCCAAAATTGACTTCTGAAAGGAAAAAAAGAAAGCCCTAGAAAGGCTTATTGGGTCTTGATCGCAATAAGCCAGTTCTAGAATCAACCTCTTAGTGTTAGGGCTCTTCATTACACCGTAGATGGAACTCAGTCAATGGCGCCTTCAGAAATGAACGGCCCCTCCCACTGACCCTCTATCACAGTGAGCCAAGGAGAAAACATAAACAGAATAACAACATGGATGTTTTCAAAACCCAAGTAGCTGGCCTGGGTCCAGTATGACCCAGTAAATGGTACATTTTCAGCCTCTTTACCTAATTCAACTTCAGTTGGTGATATGGAATCAAACCGTGCCATGAAAATTCATGTCACATTCATGAAACATTAGAACCCTCAGGGGAAATAAAGCCGTCCTGCATAGATGAGTCCTTTAGAACATGCCGAGCCCTATAGGATCATAGCTCGACATGGCTGCAGAAACACACAGCAGGGTGGACCTGACACGTTAGCCCCGGGGAGAGGGAAAAAAGTAGAAGAACAGTCATGAAACTCACCTCCCTGCCTCAAAAGTGAACCAAGCAGCATCTCGCCCGTACCGCCGCAGGGCACTTAGCGGCCAAGAGATGAGTTTGACTCTGGGATTCTGGACGTCCCAAAGACAGATGTGCTCATATGTAATCTGCAAGGCACATTCGCCATGTACATCTAAGTTAGGGGATGGCATCAAATACACATTGAATCTCTCTGGGAGAAAAACAGAAGGTTAGTTCTAAAATCCCGGGAATAAAACATCAAAGACATTGTAGGAACAAAGAGGCATTTCAAAATAATTCTAGCTCATAATCTAGGTTTAGGTTGAACATTCAGGAAGATAAGCCTTTCTCATAAATTCACAGTCCCCGAAAATGGTTTTTTAAATGGAGACCATGTTAAGTAACATAATAATGACACGGTCTGGCTGTCAACATACACTAAACACTATTTACATGAACAAAGACCATTTTTAGAATTTTTGAATTTGCATAATAAAAAATATGTATGCCAATAAAAGACTAGAGCAATGAAGCCATGAAAAACATTTTTTTTCCTGCCAAGTACATATTAATTACACCCACATTTTTGTGTTCACAAAAGATGCAGGTGGCAAAATAACTGTCACATGATTTAATGATATTGAAGTTATATTGATCAACTCATAATTTTCATAACTAAATGAATAAAACTACATCCCAAGTTATTTAAATAGAACTTCATGCTGATACCATGCATTTAACTGACCACCGGTTTGGGAAAAATCCAATGAATGTACTTGAATTAGTTTTAACAAGAACTCTCCTTAGCCAATTACAAATATCCATTTGCTCATTTGGACGACCGTTAAAATTTAACCAAGACCATTCTCAGTAAATGACTGGGCTTATCACTACAACCAAATTTTCATCCCCACAGATTCAGTCATGGTATTTCTGTTACATTTCTAGAAAATTCATTAACTAAGAAAATTATGAGTCAAAACCTGTAAGCGAAACATGAGCAAAAATATTACTACAGCAAACACATTTTCACCTATCCATCATTATGGTAGATTGCCTATTATCTGATAAAATAGTGTGGCACTGATCTTATTAGTGGTATTCTAAATTAATTGTTTTATAATAAGGAAGTTATTAGAATTCTTGTCGATTTTAGCTCAGTTTAGTAAATGGGAGCGTCATGACTGCATGATTTCATGGATCTCTTTTTCCATTTTTCTAAAGTTATTTCAGACTCCCGATAACTAATTGTTTGCTGCTTTCTAGCAACTACTATTTTAAAAGTATATTTTAATGGAGTAAAATCTCGCCCAGGGGAATTCTAGAGCAAGTCTGAAAGACTGTCATCTTTAAAGTAAAAAGTAAGAGAGACCATTATCAATTCACTCACTTAGAAGTTCTTCTGTAACTCTACCTCACTTAGGAATAACAATAGTGACAGTCGTAAGAGTGCCTGTGATGGTCACAATTACTTGAAGTCACGAAAATTAATATCGTAAAGTGCCTTCCAAGACTTAGTTGAGTTTTGTGATGATCCCTCCTAGTTATGTGCCAGGGATATTCCTATTCCTGTTTGACAGAAGAGGAAACTGAGGCACAGTTGGTACGGTAGGGTTCTTGGATTCCATTTGCCACACTACTGGGATACAGCTTCATAAATATAAATTTGTAAAAAATGGGTGCCGATCTGAGCCCTGTAGATTTTTAAAAAAATCAAAACCTATCAAATTTTCCTATGTCTGGCTTCACAGGCATCTGTCCGTGAGGCAACACAGGTGCGTCCTCTCAGCCCGGAGCCCCCTGATTCAGGGAAGCGCACGACGAAGGGCCCAGGGCTTGGTTGTATGACCTTGGAAAATGGCTTGGCTTCCCTACAGCTCAGCTTCTTCCCGGTCTACAAAGAGACTTTTCTGAATTAGCCAAGCACTTGTAAGTCTCAGTCGATAACATTTCCGTGGAGAGGGATTACGGCACATAGGGGGTATCCAAAATAGTCCCAGCCTGTAAACGTGTCATGAAGACAGAGTTCCAAGTGACAGCAAGGGCATTTTTTTTACTGAGAGCTGGAGTGTGTGCCCACGGGAAGGGTCAGTATAATTCCACTTCTGCCATGTTCATCATCAACCCCAGGGGCTCATGGCCTTTTCTGGTGTGTTCCATCCTCACAGATCAAGTCAATCTACCCTGCCATAACGTTTGGTTATTTGCAAACAAATACTCTCTTGCATCCAGGCTCATACTGTAAACCAATACTGAGTTTTGCCGAAATGTTCATGGGTATTTTGATCATTGGTACCTAAAATGACTTCGTCCCAGGTTGAGTACTGAGCTCAAGGAGTTGGGCTCATGTGTTTCAATTAAAAAAAAAAAAAACAAAAAACAAAACGAAAACAAAAACACAGACTTAGGTGGATTTAAACCTGAGAAAATAATCATGAAGTTTGGATTCTATTAAAAACATCTGGGGCGCCTGGCTGGCTCAGTGGGTTAAAGCGTCTGCCTTCGGCTCAGGTCATGATCTCAGGGTCCTGGGATCGAGCCCCACATCGGGCTCTCTGCTCAGCGGGGAGCCTGCTTCCCTTTCTCTCTCTGCCTACTTACGATCTCTACCTGTCAAAGAAATAAATAAAAATCTTTAAAAAAATTCTATTCTAAAAAATCAGAAAGCTTTCAGTGAGATATTTTCAATGAAAAACTCAAGACCAAAAACAAAAACAAAATTCCTCAGTATGTGGTAAAAATCCGTATTTTAGGACTATAGGTGCAGGAGTGCATCAGACATGAGCTGACGGGATCAGAGCAGGAGCGTCAGTCTCCTCATCTGCAAAATGAGGGAAGGAACAGCGGCTGCTTCCCGGAGCCGCCGGGAAAATCCAATGACCCAATTCATCGGCCACAGAAGCTGGCACGTGGCAGGTTCCCCCAGGTTCCCAGCCGGTGGCATTCATACAGTTACGTCCATATTTGTGCACTGAACACACATTAAGAAAAGGAAGACACTGCAATGGTAATACAGGATCTGGGTCAGCTAAAGGCTTCCTTTTACTCCATCCACTGCTTACATCTACAAAACTGTCACGCAATGAAGACGTCTTGTGGTGGGACAAAAACAGCGTTCAGGAGAGCGAAGGAGAGAATTTTCTTTACATACCACTCTGTTCTCTCTCAACCCCAGTAGCCAGTAAGTCAGGCTCTCCGAGGCTGATGTCATTGATCCGCGTGCCCACACACTCCATCTGGAGGACTTTGCACCATTCATCGGCCTCCAGATCTGTGGAAACGTCCGCAAGATTAACACGTGTGCCCAGTGCCTGCTTAAAAGCGAAAAGCAAAAGCCCTCCCTGCCTTGGACGAACCTGATTCACAAGCGAAGGTCTTGGAGGTATCATCATTGAAATAAATCCCTATGGCGTGTTTCTTGGTGCTCTTGGGCAACCGAGCTACGTTCTTCACGTTGTTGAGCTCTGTAACCTGAAAAATGAACAATTGCAGATCTGATCACACTCCCTGAAGGAACACGCCCAGTCACCACCACCACACCACGGGGAGGCATAGTGAGCGGAAGGCACAGCACACATGAACACCGCTTGACTGCAAAGTGCATTTCTGAAAGCTGTGAATTATGTTTGTTTTATCCTTCATACATAGCAAGGAAGGCTAGTGAATGACCTTCCTTTTTAAGTCTTCTAAAGCATATGAAATAGCATGGGCTCAAAACTTCATAGAGCTAGAAAGCTCATTTTGGTGTTTTTATCTCCCCGAAGATTTCTCCCTAATGAATAGTTCTCGGAACTTTATCCCCATCTCCGTGGAAAGCCTTTCAAATACTCCAACCCCTTGGGGTACTCCCCGTGAAGGTAACTTATACCCGTCTACCCCAGGGAAGGAAGGAAGCGGTGGCCCAATTCATAACTGAGTCTTGTCACTCTTCGATAATCTGGAATGGAATGTCAGTAGTCCCCAGAATGCCCCTCTACTCAGGGTTCAAGTCCTATATTCCAAGACAGACAGTGGTTTTATTCCATGCACCCCCAGTCTCTCTGGCTTACTCCCAGCTCCTCAATAGTTCGCAGGGCCTCTGGTAGAGTCCGCGTGCTACCCTGCAATGTATCACCTTTTTCTCATCAATAGGGAAAGCCTTCCCCATCACGCATGCTCTCCTTCCTTCCTCTCTCCCACAGGCTCTTGGTCCCTGTTACAAACTTTCATAATGTTAACACTTTTATAAACCACCCCCCTCCCACCAAGGGTATTGGCTACTTGTGTTTCCAAAATGGCTGCCCCTCCTTCAGTTACATCCAGATTCCCGGCTGCTGCGTTCAAGGGCTGTGACGACGGGCTGCCTGAGAGAAGGCGTGGGTGGCCTCAAGGCACTTACAAGATAAATAATGCACGTTAACAAGTTTGACCTCCCCTTATTTGTGTTATAGAAAAGAAGATATCGCCCATCAGTCTTTGGCTTCAGTACTATCTCTCATCTTATTCTACATATAAGGAATGCTTGGCTCAAGAAGTTGGTGGGGGGGGGGGGAGAAGCCAATATTCTCCACATATGAAATAACTTGATTATTTCATTCCCCTACTTCCTAACCTCCATCGGCTCTCTTTATAGTATAAATGCAAATTTCTTGGCATAAAATATCTTAACAGTTGCTACGGACCAAATGTTTATGGCTCCCAAAATTCACATGTTGAAATCCTACCCCTCAAGGAGACAGTATTAAGAGATGGGACCTTTGGAGGGTGATACATCTGGAGGGTGGAGCCCTACTGAACAGGATTAGTGTCCTTATAAAAGAGACCCCAGAGAGATCCCTCATGCCTTCGCCATGTGAGGACACAGCAAGACGATGCCTTCCATGAACCAGAAAGCAAGTTCTCACCAGACATCAAATCTGCCAGTGCCTTGAACTTGGACTTCCCAGACTCTAGAACTGTGAGAATTACATTGCTGTGGCTTAATGGTTTATGGTATTTTTTATGGCAGCCCAAATGGACTAAGACATCAGTGTTCCCCCAAAGCTGGCTACAGCACTACCTACTTCAGTAGGTGGCTTTAGCAGCTCAACACCGCTGACTTTATTCTCCAGCTACTCCAAATCCCTCAGAGTTTACCAGATACAACTGTTGATTTTTTGAAGATTTTATTTATGTATTTATTTATTTTCGAGACAGGGAGACCGTGAGCAGGGGAAGGGGCAGAGGGAGAGAAAGAATTTTGAGCGGACTCTGCGCTAAGCATGGAGCCTGACGTGGGCTTGATCTCACGATCCTGAGATCATGACCTGAACTGAAATCAAGAGCCAGACACTTAACTGACTGAGCCACCCAGGTGTCCTGTAACTGTTCATTCGTTGTCTATGTATTTTTGTGCCAATACCCCAATACAAGCACTAATAGCCTCAACTACTTACTTGTGTTTCCACTTCCATGTAACCTCATAATTCACTATAAACACAGCATCCAGATGATCTTTTCAAACACAAGTCTGATACCAGCATTTCTGTGCATAAAACAACAGTTCAGTGACTTCTCATTGCCCTGGGACAAGAAGCCAAGCCCTAGGGTAACCATCAAGGCCCTCTGTGGTCTTCCCTGTAGCAATCTTACCAGCCTCCTCCCTTACACCTTCTGGATGAGTCATAAGTTCCAACCACACTGGCTTTTGTTCAGGCCTCAGAAGG
The DNA here is from genome assembly GCF_963455335.1 of Martes martes. NCBI lineage: Eukaryota > Metazoa > Chordata > Mammalia > Carnivora > Mustelidae > Martes > Martes martes. Next base: position 7,188,147 of record NC_137896.1, read on the forward strand.
CACCACGATTCTCCGGGCACAGAGCCTTCCTTACGCTCTCCTTACTTTACTTGTGCCCACCTTAGGGATCTTAGTTCAAATCTCACTTACCCACAGAGCCCTACTGGACGCCCCCTATCCCTCCATCTAATCAGAGTCTCCAGGCTCTATCTTCCAATGACATCTTTGCCCTCAAGGTCCTCTGACAAGCCACATGGGCTGTGGTTTTATGCCTGTCTTGCCTCTAGAATGAAAATTCCCTAAGTTTCTGCTCACCACTGTGTCCCTGAATCTAACACGGAGCTTGCCGCATAGTGAGAACTCCATGAATATATGTGGATTGATGAACCAAAGACCAAATACACCCACAAACTTACTTGCATGGAGCCTCTCCAAGGTGAATGCTTCTTCCTCCAGGGAGATCTCACTTTTCCTTCAAGGCCCACTTCCTTGGGGAAACTTGCCCTAACCTCAGTGTGAATTACTCATTGCCTTCTCTCTGCTCCTGTGTATGCTGTATGAAGCTTTGTTCTATTATCTGTTATCGTAATTAATCCATCGATCTCTCCAATACCCAGCTAGACGTGAGTCACCTATCAATGACTTACTGATGGGCTGAATCAATGATAATCATCTGAGAGTCAACATTAATCGAGCCTGCACCGTTTATCACACACTGTGCTTAGACCAGTCTTACATGATGTGTCTCATTCGATCTTCATAAACATTGTGCAAGATAGATAATATTATCAGTTATTTTCCAGCTGAAGAAGCTGTAGATGAGAAAGGTCAAGGTCACGAGCTCAAGGTCACAGCCAAAAAATGGCAGAACCAAGCTCTGAATGAGGCAACCTGACCCTAATAGCTGTGTTCTTCACCCATCTGAAATACTAAAGACTGACCCTAAATACTTTCAGCCCAGAGAATCTTTAGCCGGGGAGGTCATCTCATATTTGAGGACTTCTTTCTTTTCACTGGTGTGGGGTGGAGGGGAGGGGTGCGGGTGAAGCAGCATGTGAGTGCCCCAGCCTTTATTCTGAACCCTCTACTGAGACATTATATAAAAGCAGTCCATCCTAACCTGAGGCACAGCGACGATTTTGAAATATGTCATTTCATTACACATCCATTAAAGGTAAAGAGGAAGGAATGCCACCCAAAAGGGTCAGAAAATGTAGGAAGAATTGCATGAGTCAGAACACAATTGCCCATTTGGGAAATTGGTTTAGATTATAAGCAACCCAACACCCCCGGCTCGGGGGAGGTGAGTGTTCACAGAGCAGGCAGGATTATGTCTGTTGTGTCAAAGGACCAGCAGGTTCTAAGGCAACAGTTCAGAACCACATCTCAATGAGCGCGTGCTTGCACACATCCCTCCCCCCCCCACCCACATACACACTCTTTACTTTCAAAAGAATTGCAGTCTGTGCTAGTCCATTAACAGAGCCTTCCTCAAAATACATGCTAGAATGAAAATTATAAGAACATTTGCAGGTATATTTACAAGTCACTTTAAAACCTGTATAAGACATAAAAGCGGAATGTATTTTTTTTAATATTCCTTTTTTTAAAAAAAGATTTTATATGTCAGAGAGAGAGAAGAGAGCATAAGCAGGGGGAGCAGCAGGCAGAAGGAGAAGCAGGCTCCCTGCTGAGCAAGGAGCCTGGTGCAGGACCCGATCCCAGGACCCTGAGATCATGACCCGAGATGAAGGCAGATGCTTAACCAACTGAGCCACCCAGGCCCCCCTTTAATATTCTTTTTACAAAGACATAATTTGCCCCTAAAGAATCACTTTTGAAGCAAACAGATTTTGATAAGGTCTCAGGTTTTTGTATAATATGAATGTTATTTTTATTTTTTTTTTACTTTTTAAAAAATTTTATTTATTTCTTTGACAGAGAGAGATCACAAGTAGGCAGAGAGGCAGGCAGAGAGAGAGGGGGAAGCAGGCTCCCCACTGAGCAGAGAGCCAGATATGGGGCTCAATCCCAGGACTCTGGGATCATGACCTGAGTGGAAGGCAGAGGCTTAACCCACTGAGCCACTCAGGTGCCCCCGAATGGTATTTTTAAATGGGGGCTAATAAGCGTATCTGATCATCAAAAGTGAACTGCATTGGACCCTCAATATGACCTCAAAGACGACAGGCATTCAGGACCAAGGAGAGGCAATACCTTTAGGTCACCTTCAGTTTGAATTTCTTGTCTTTTCCTTATGTCTCAGATCAGAAGTTATTTCTTACCAAGTTCAAAACATTTTAGGAAAAGTCCCTCCTGAGACTCAATAGTCAGAAATTTTATTTTTCTTTCACAGTGTAAGAGAAAAGACACACCCTAAACTCTATATGAATTATGTCATTTTTGTGTAGAGATTTATAAATAAGAGGTAAAAATTTCTTCAAGGTGTAACAGCATCAAGGAGGGAGTGCTTTAAACACAGTTGTAGGAGAACCACATTGCCTCTTCAAGAATCTTCTTGGAACCCATTCATTCATCAAATTTTTAAAACTCATTGTATATTAATATTTATTTATTTTTTGTTTATTCTTATTTAAAGGGAGGAAATAAGCAAAGAACCATTTCACCAGGCAGGGATAGGGAAGTGCTAAAAGGACAAGCAAAGATTTGAAAAAGGATTTCGTGTGGGCTCAGATAGGAGAAGTCTCCTATTTTACGAAAGGGGATAAGGATGTCCTTTCAGAGAAGGGAGCATTTGAGCAGAGACCCAAAAGATCTGAAAAACTGAATCATATGAATACTGGGCCCAGCCACCCAGGCAGAAGTAACAGAAAGTGCAAAGACTCTGAGCACCTTTTGGCAAGGACGAAGTATCATATATGTTAGAACAGTTGACCTCCTACCCTTGACATGTGCACTCAAGGATAAGCCTTCTCTGCAGTACCTCCCCCCGGCATCTCCCTGCCCATAAGGCTGTGCAGCTCATGCAAAGTCAGGGGACCTAAGGAGATCAATATTTCAAAGCTTTTCCATTCCTCCCCCTTTTAATCTGGCCAACATTTGCTTTCCTAAGCTCCTTGAGGCATCTTTATGATGATGATCACAAATTCTTTTTCAGGTAATTCATATACTTCCATTTCTTTACGGTCATTTTCTAAAGATTTGTTACTTTGAGCTATGTTTCCTGTTTCTTCATGTCCTTTGTAAGTTTAGGTTGGGATCCACACATTTGAAAAAAACAGCCAGTCTCTCAGACTTTTTGGACTGGTTTTGTACAGGGAAAGAACCAGTCTTGAGCTAAAGAATAGCTGAATTGAAAAGTCACTAGCAGGGTTCAGAACAGATCTGATCAAACAGAAGAAAGAACCAGAAAACTTGAAGACAAGTCCTTTGAAATTATCCAGTCAGAGGAAAACAATGCATGAATAAGAGAATTGCATGTTTGGGATAAGAATGTTATCTCAGTACTCGGTTACCTGGAATTAGTCCCTGCATATCTGAACAAAGCAAGGGCTTAATCCATTACTGGGATTTATGTATTACTTTGAAGCCACACTCAAAAGCCACATTTGAAACCACACTCATTGTTAGAGCATCACAAGCTAAATCCTTACAGCACATTTTACTTCAACTGAAGCCAAACTATAATTTAAAATATAAAATGTTAAAACATCATATTCAAAACAGAAATAGTTTTTTTAAAAAACACCATGGTAGGCATGGTTTATTCCCAATTCCTTTTTTTTTTTTAAAGACTATTTATTTATTCATGAGAGACAGAGAAAGAGAGAGGCAGAGGGAGAAGCAGGCCTCTCACGGAGCAGAGATCCTGATGCAGGACTCGATCCCAGGACCCTGGGAGCATGACCTGAGCTGAAGGCAGACACTTAACCATCTGAGCCTCCCAGGCACCTGTTTATTTCCATTTCTATAAAAAATGTTTATACGTGCATGCTTGCATACATACATATCCTTGTATGTATGTTAGTGAGGAGGATGAAGGGTCTCGGTAGGTTTCTATTTTTTGTCTCTTTGTATTATTGTTTTTTTAATTATATGCATCCAGATTGGAAAGGAAGAAGTAAAATTATCTCTGTTTGCGGATGACATAATCTTACATGTAGAAAATCCTAAAGATCTGTCTCTCTCTCTTGCTCTCTCTCTCACGTACACACACATCTGTTAGAAGTAACAAATGAATTCAGTAGGGTAGTAGGATACGAAATGAGCACACAAAAATCAATCATGTTTCTAGATACTGAACAATCTCAAAAGGAAATTAAGAAAACAATCCCATTTACAATAATATTAAAAAGAATAAACTACTTATGAATAAATGTAACCAAGGAAGAAAAAAATTATGCACTGAAAACTACGAAACAATGCTGAAAAAAGTTAAATAAGGTATAAATAAGTGAGAAGACATCCCTAGTTCATGCAGTGAAAGGCTTAATATTGTTAAAATGTCCACATTTGGGGCGCCTGCCCGAGTGGCTCAGTCAGTTAAGCATCTGACTCTTGATTTCAGCTCAGGTCATGAGATCAAGTCCAGGGTCAGGTTCCCCACTCGGCAAGGAGTCTGCCTGAGATTTTTCTCTCTCCCTCTCCTTCTGCTCCTCCGAGCCCTGTGCTCACACACACGTTTTCTCTCTAAAATAAATTTAAAAATCTTAAAAAAATAAGTAAATAAGATAAAATGTCCATACTACTTAAAGTTACCTACAGATTCAATGCAATCTCTTTCAAAATCCTGCTGCATTATTTGCCAGGTATAAAAAGGCCATCCTACAATTTATACGGAACTACAAAGGACCCTGAATACATAGTCAAAAGATCGTGAGAAAGAATGAAACTGAAGGCTTCACACTTCCTGATCTTCAAAACATATTACAAAGCTACAGTAACCAAAACAGGATGGTACCAGCACAAAGACAGACATACAGACCGACAGAAAAAAATAAGGAGCTCAGCTGCTACATCTATGCCAGGAACCCACAGCGGGGAAAGGAGAGTTTCTTCAACAAACGGAGTTGGGAAACTGGATATCCACAGGGGAACGCATGTGGTTGGGTCCTCATCTTACATAAAAATCGACTCAAAACTGGTAAGAGACTTAAATGCCTGTCTTCAGAGTATAAACTCCTAAAGAAGACACAGAAGAAAAAAAATGTCGTAACGCTGGCCTTGGCAATGATTTACCGGATATGGCACAAAAGCACGGGCAACAACATTGAAAATTTGACAAATGGGACAAAACAGCAACAACAAAAAACTTCTGCGCAGCAAAGAAAACAATCAACAGAATGAATAGCAACCTAAGGAATGGGTGAAAATATGTGCAAACCACATATCCGATAAGGGCTTAATACCCTTACAACTCAATAGCTAAAAAGCAACCCAATTTAAAAAAATGAGCAAAAGACCCGAACAGACATTTTCCCGAAGACCTAGAAATTACCAAAAGGTATGTAAAAAGTTGCTAAACATCACTAATCCTCAGGGCAATGCAAATCAAAACCACAACGAGATATCACCTCTCCCATGTGAGGATGGCCATGATTTTAAAGAAAAACAAAACAAAACAAAAAACAAAAAACCAGAAGGGAAATGGGACGCTTTGTGAATTGTTGGTGGGAATGTACATTGGTGTAGCCACTATGGAAAACAGGATTGAGGTTCCTCGAAAAATTAAAAATAGAACTACCACGTGATCAAGCAATCTAACTTCTGAGTATACCGTATATCTAAAGGACGAAAGAACTATTCCAAAGAGAGGTCTAAAGGCAGGTCCAGACACTTTTTCATCTCTAATAGAAGAGTCTGGAAAGCAGAAAAGAAGTTGAATTTTGCGGTTAAAAATGGTATATAAACAGACTTGAAATATTTTTACCTATTCTTTTATATACTCTCCATGCTAAAACAATAGCGGATCCCAAGTTAGACAATTAAAATAACCTCTGTTTATTTGGGGGGCTGCTACCAGTCTGCTGACTTTTCAAATTAACCTGTGACCTCTCAGTTTCAACCTCGCTTTTCATTTACTAGAATATATTTAAGCTTACTGCCTCAAGAGATTTTTCTCTTGAAACGAAGCTAAAAAACAGGTAGCTGTGAAAAAAGCCTGGAAATATCTATAGAGCTTACTGAAAATGTCAATATTAGGACATTTGAAATGCTTGATTTTTCTCTAGAAACTGTATGTTTACTTTCAAGAGCCCCGCTTAGTGTCAGGCTTAATCTGATTTTGCACATCCTGGGGCCATTTCTTTCTGAGAGAAATTATCATGGAGTAATTAAAAATTCACAGAAGACAGTGGCTCCTTAAAAATTCTGCTGGTAAAAGATAACACTAAATAGGGAGTTCTCTGATGCATAAAGTGTGCTTCTAAGCATGGAGGTTGGAACAGATCAGGCAATGATAAGACTTGGCAAAATAATTCTGTCTCTAGGATTTGGAGGAATTTAAAATAAGACCAAAGGTAAAATCTGCCCCTTGTAATCTCCATTTTCTACCATTTATGGAATTATTCGTTCATAAGCATCCATTCTCCCCCAGTCCTTCTGATTCTTTGCTAATGAGTTTGGACTTGACCATGCAACTGGCTTTGGCTAACAGAACGTGACCTGATAGGCCATGTCCAAGAAGATGTTTTATTTTTTCTCAATTATTTTTTTTTTAAGATTATCCATTTATTTGACAGACAGAGATCACAAGTAGGCAGAGAAGCAGGCAGAGAGAGAGGAGGACGCAGGCTCCCTGCTGAGCAGAGAGCCCGATGCAGGGGCTCGATCCCAGGACCCCGGGATCATGACCTGGGCCGAAGGCAGAGGCTTTAACCCACTGAGCCACCCAGGCGCCCCCAAGAAGATGTTTTAAATGCATGCATAATTAGATCAGTTCTACCCTCCTTAAGCTTCAACCTTCCACTATGAGCATAACGTTTCCCACCTTCCTGGATCTCTGAATGTACAGACAGATGGATCTCAACCGAGTAAAATTAATCCAGCTGTGCTCAGTCCACCTACAGCCAACCCAGACCCCTCCTGTAACAAGGGCCGGAGATAAAGACGCACAGCTATAGGCTACTAAAATTTTGGAATGGTTGCCACAGCAGAAGTTAGTTAATAGACCCTCTGTTCGATTTTCTTTTGGCCAGGAATTTTCATAGAGATTTCCTCTCAAATCTCGCTGTACAATAATGTTGCTTTTTGAACAAAGCAGACCAGATTGCCTAGTCCAATACATAATGATCAACTAGGACATTGGTTATCAGTTTTACTTAGTAGTCAAATCAGTTGTTTTTTTAAAGTTTTTCGGAAGAAATCTTGCACAGTGTCCCAAAGTAAAAACAAAGTCTTTGTTAAATTAAAAGAAAACAATCTGAACTAAACTCATCTTTCCTACTGGGACCTTAAAGTGTTGAAGAAAACTCAGCTTTTCAAAAACCACTTGCTTATTGCGGGTACATATGGTACTATGGCTTATAACTTGGGCTACTGCTCACGGCAATCCTGCTTGAGACACCCGGAGCAGGAATTTACATACCGGTCCTGGGGATTAGACACACACGGTAAAGGAACGAAATCTGGAGAACACAGCCCAGCGCATCTTTACGTGCCTACACACCTGTGTAACCACCACGCATCCCGACTCATGAAAAGCATTTTAGTCACTATCACCACTTCCTGGGTCAGAGCTGCTCACAAATAAGATCACGACTTTGATCCCGATCATGGGTGGTTAGTTCTTTTAAAAAGCTTTTTACAACTGGAATCATTGCATATGTATTTTTCCGTGTCTACATCCTTTCTCCCAACCTCACCTCTGCGAGGTCTTTCCAGGTTGTCTCAGATATGAGAGGTTTCGGTTTCTATGTGGTATTCCACTTTGTGAATGACCATTTGGTTTTTAATTTTGGGCTTGCCTTCATTTTAGATGTAGCTCTGGTAGAAATGCGTAAGTGATTTTAAGAAACATACCGTTGGAATATTACATTTTTATCTAATTCTATCCATCGTCTCTTGGTGCAGCTGTTAAAGTAAATCAGTTCCTATGATTGTCATTTTGGGAATTAGTTCAGTCCTTTTTTATGCTGTTTTTAAAAGATTTTATTTATTTATTTGTTTGTTTATTTAAAGACTAATGGGGGAGGGGCAGAGGGAGAGGAAGACAGAGCATCTCAAGCAGACTCTGCGCTGAGTGCACAGCCCAACATGGGGTTCCATCTCATGACCCTGAGACCATGACTTGAGCTGAGATCAAGAGTCGGACACTTAGCTGACTGAGCCACCCAGTAGCCCCAGACTTTTTTTTATTCTTTCTCGTCCATTTATTTGTTTTTTATTTATTTAAGATTTCACTTATTTATGACAGACAGAGGTAGTGAGAGAGGGAACACGGGCATAGGGGAGTGGGATAGGGAGAAGCAGGCTCCCCTCTAGGCAGGGAGCCCAATATGGGGTTCAATCCCAGGACCCCGAGATCATGACCTGAGCAGAAGGCAGATGCTTAGTGACTGAGCTACCCAGGTGCCCCTTATGTTTAGTTTTTTAAAAATAAAAATTTTGTCTTTTGCCCTTTGCTTTTTGCTTAATGAATTTTATGTTCATCATTTTCTTTTCCAAAATTTCATTGTGAATATTTCCAACACTGAAAAGCTAAAAGAATAATACAATAGGCTCCATCACCTAGAATTCACAATTATCAACATTTTGCCACCTTTACTTAGTTTGCTTCACCTTTCTTTACATTTAAATATGGGAGGGTATGTGTTTTTGTGTGTGTGTGTGTGTGTGTGTGTGTGTGTGCACACTTGCATACACACTTGGTTTGGGTTGAAGTATTTGAAAGTAAATAACAGACAGAAACACACATTACCCCTACAACTTTGCAAATAGTTTTTACCAATACCAGGGATCACCCACATCACCTCAATGCTATTTTTCACAACTAAGAAAATGGGCAATAACTCCTCGTATTATGTCATTACCAGCCCATCTTCAAAGCTCCCTAAGAGTCCCCCAAATGTCTTTTAGAGCTGTGCCCACGTCCCTCCGCCACCACCCAGTCCAGGATCCAACAAAGATGCATGTGCTGCACTTCTTATATCTGAGTTTCTTTCAATTTAGAAGAGTCCCCACACTTTATAAATGACATTATCACTTTGAGAAGATCATGTCAGTTTTCAGGGAGAATATTCCGTGTTCTAGATAGGTCTGGTTTTCCACGGAGACCTCAGTGTTCCTACCCCTTGCATGTCTTCCGAATGGAAGCTACATCTAAAGGGTTGATGAGATTCAGATAACATTTTTGCTGAGAATACTCTGGAAGGGATGCTGTGGGCTTCACATCACATCATATATCAGAAGACACATAATGTCAGAATCCCCCTCTTTTAGTGAGGTGCAGTCTGATCACCTGGGGGTAATCATCATTTCTCTCTATCATAAAATAGCAATTTCTGCATTTGTATTTAAGCTGGGTGACACTTCAGCATCATGTGACTGTCCTGTTCCCCAACCACCTGTCCAAGCATTATCTTAGCATCCACTGAAGACTCTCACCTGAAACAAAATGCTATTCTTTTTATCACGATGGTCACACGATGGATAGAATAATGTATAAAATTGCTGTATCATTGTATTGTACAACTGAAACTAACATAACACTGCATGTTAATTATATTTCAATGAAAGTTTTAAAAACACTATTCTTTTTAATAATTGGTCTCTTACCCTAAGCCCGTATTCTATGATCGCCAGATTCAAGATAAATACTGATTGAGGGAGCTAGTACTGTTCCCACCCCCATTCTGCTTTTTATTAAAATAATCTGGAAGCACAGATCACAAATATTACTAGAGTCGCTATTCTTATTCAGCTGTTATTTCAAAATTGTGTAACTCCTGCGTTTAATCAGGGGAGCAAGCTCACCTATCTAGAATTTATTGTGTCTGTCGAGCTGATGTACGTACCCACCGTACACTCCTTATACGTTTGAGCATCCTCATCCTTACTCTTTCATGGCGACTTGCCGATAACTGAGCTGCTGTACACAAGCGGGTAGCTTCCATGAGAAGAGAACCAGGCCATTAGTGACCTGACACCATCATCAGTCTTGTCCCAGGCATTTCTGCAGGGACAGCCAGCCAACTGTTAGCCCAACCACCAACTCCTCACTATAGTTAGTTTGGATCTAAGGAAACCATGCACAGGTGAATACGGGAGTCCACGCGGATCATATTTCCAGTGCCTACTGAGAAGGGATATTGGTGATTCTTTGCTTCTCAAGCCTTCATCGGCACTTGCATACCGTCTTACCGGGATGTCAAATCTTCTGCCTGCAATGAGGCGACCTTCCTTCATCAGAGACTCAAGGCAGATGGTGAAGGCGGTCCAGCTCCTGGACCGACACAGGAACGACAGAAGGCCACCTCGCCGGTGGTGTGCTTTTTGGCTCCAGTGTCTGATTATGTTGGATGGCGCGGCCTGAAAATCAGTCTGAACAAACTTTGATTCACTTTTCTCAAGATAAATTCCAACATCGTGTTTTCCACCCACAGATTCTGGGTTCCTTTAAGGGAAATGGATTTCTTTCCATGACTGGAAGAAATAAAGGTGCACACTGCACATGTATCTGTCTACATCCTGCTCATCTAATGGACAGTTCTTGGGAGATCTCAGAGTGTTCCTAAACATCTCTCTGCAAATACAGTCTATTGCAACGCCAGGCGTCATTATACAAAGGGGTACAACTCTCCGGAAATAAAGGCAGTGCACAATTTATTGCTTTCCTTATCCTAAAAGCTCAACCGAAAACCATTTCATTTATACGGTCTTTTCAAGTCCCTCAAGCAGGAACACTTGGTACTTGCTTTTCTTTTGCCTAGAAACACTCTTCCTTTAGATATCTCCATGGCTCCCTTCTGCCCTGCCTCCAGCTCCTCACATACTATCTTCTCAATAACACCATTTCTGATTACTTGAAATTGCAAACTCTCATCCCATACTTCTTATCTTCCATACTTCTTATCCCTTTACCCTGCTTTAATTTCTTTCTTAGCATTTATCAGTCATACCAACATACTATATCTTTTACTTGTATATTTCCTTTATGTCTGTTTCTTTCCCCATTAAAGTAGGGGCAGAGAGCCACTCATGTGGAATCGAGGAGGGAGGGCAACCCATGGAGATGAGCTGTGAGCAGCTGGCTTGCCCAAACGTGGCGGGCACGGGAAGGATAGGAGCATGACCTGAGGGCGCAGGTGAGGTCTGGGGAGGCCAGCAGACAACCAGGCAGTAAGTGACAACAACGTCAGACCAGGAGGAGTGAGAAGACAAGGAGAGATCTGCCAGCTTCTTGGTCGCTACGCAGTTCCTGGTTTCTAGTTTTCTGCATATCAAAAACACAAAGTACTAGGACTCCATCAAAGGAAAGAAATATCCAACACTCCCCCCAATTTCGGATAAATCTTGAAGTATGCCATCCAATTAGGAATTCCCCCCCCCCAAAAAGGACTGCCAAATTAACTTGGCTCTTTAAAGCCGTGCTCCAGATGTGTTATTTATCATAAATGATAGCATTCATGGAAATACATGTTTAACAGCCAGCAATTAACAAAGTGGGCACACTTCACAAAAGTTTAATTTGCTACCGATATAGTTTTGCATTAACAACTTGGAAAACAATCGCAAATTGCACAATTCAATTTTCCAAATGGATTATTTTGGAACCAGACGGAGAAACAGTTGAAATTTCTTCTGGTGTTTCAAGGGGAGATTAATACAAGGGGGTTTTTAAAAGTGCCTACGTTCCCTTGAGGAATTGATATATTCCTGTCAGAATTATGCGATTAGTCAACATTATGTGGGAATATTAAGTATATTTCTTAATATACTGCAAAGTATATTGTGTGCTGCAAAGTCAAAAGCCATTTAGGAAAACAAGAATTTGATTTCCAATTTTTCTCCTTCTTTTGCTGAAGGTAATTTACAGATGATGATTTATTTATGTTTACAGAGTAAAAACAAGACCACTACCTAAAAGGCAATTTTCTGCTCTGCTTTTGTAGGCTATATCCTAATTATTTTTCCCCTTGTGGGACTGAATGAATTAAGTAAGCAATTCACTTTGTATATGCAAATGGCAAAGCTCTGTGGAAGCTTCAAATTGCTTCATTCTCAAAAAAAAAAAAATTAAGGCCATTATCTTACTGAAAATGAAGAGGCATAAGCCCCTTTAACTTTTGTGGATTGTCTTTGAAAATAAAAGCAACATGAAAACAATCCATTTCTGGGTCCATAATGTTTTCTTAAGTATTGATAAAATAACTACTATTATTGTGGTTATTACATTATTATTATCTGTTGAAAATGTTCAAAGTACTTGAAAACACCCTAATATACATTTCTGTTACACATTTCCAAAAAAATCTCTTACGGCATATTCCAAACCTTTTAACTTTTTTAATATCGTCTTTCCCGGAAAAGCACCAGTGGTTTAAAGTTACAGTGCCGGGAAGCAGGGACAGGCAAATAAGAAGAGATATGCTCCGTTCTCATCAAGTCACCATCCAAAACATCCCTGCCCACTAGCTTCCCCTAAGGACCCTGAACGTGGCAGTTTAAATAAATGTTTCATAAAAGATTTCTTAAGAAAGAACCAGTCTAGACAGTTATATTCCAGTCCCCATATAGACGGTTTCATTCTTTCCAAAAATACCTACATGCCCTTGGTCACTTAAAATAAATTGGACTAGCGCCTGTCTGAGTTATAAATTTGGACTGTCTCCCCAAGGAAGGGATCTTTATTTGTCCATGGAAATAACTGAAATGATCCATTTGTTGCGTCTTCCTTAAAAATAAAAACCCACACACACCAAAAAAGGTGCTTAAACTGTAAAGTCTGAACGTGAAATTGATAGAATGGAATTTGGAGTGAAGGGCACTTCCCTACACTGTCAGTGGGTATGCATTTTTGGATAATCTATCTGGAGACAAGTTGGCAGGAGCTACAAACATTTTAAAGGTGCGAGATGTTATCCGAAAATATCACTTCTAGGACTTTTCTTCCAAAACGATTAGAGCATGAGCACATAAAGACAGATGCACATGTTTTCCACTGTGATAGAATCTGTATTAGCAAAATATTGGAAACCCTTTTGTCCACTGATTTGGGTATTTTTAAACAGATGAGGGTCTATCAATATTTAAGTGTACTGTTGAGCTATTAAATTAAAGAGGTGCAACCACTAATTACTGGCTTGAAATTAGAGTCAAAAACATTTATCTCATAAACCAAAATATTTATAATAGTAAATATATAAACATATATATATTATATAGATATATATAAATGTAAATTATATTATAAATAGATATATAAATAAATATATATATATATTATATAAATATAATAAACCAAAACGTTTATCTCAGAAACCAAAATATTTTGAATGAGAAAGGAATTCCTACTAAAAGTTATGTAAGGACTTGAGGCTCACAAGGAGTGAATATCCTGGGGAAATCTGTATTTACAATCTCCTTAAACACAATATGGATAGCATATAATGAATTACTCCATTTTTGTTTTAAAAATATTATCCGTGTATGTGTGTGAATGTGTTTCTCATTGTATGTAGAGAGAAAGGGTCTGTAAAGTACACAATCTATTGGTATTTTTTCCTGAGGACGGGGACTAGGGTCCAGGATAGGGTTCTTTTCTTTCCTTTTACTCCATGCACTTCAGAACTGTTTAAATGTGTTACTGCATGATGTTTATAACTTAAAAAAAGAAGAAGAGAAAAGCAAAAGGAAGAAATCTGCCAAAAAATTTTAGGTGGAGGAAGTGGCTCTCCATCCTCTGTCAACAACAAATCTCCTTCACTAGTGATTCACTTGGCAAACAGCATTCTGTGATTTCTTCCACATCCAAAACCATTTGGCTAATTTTTCACCAACTTCAGAAAACTCACTTTTTTCTTTTGATGCCATTTATTGAGAGCTTTTGTATGCACCTCCATTATAGTCAAGTGTTTCTATATAGATCAAGTCCTAAAGATACATGCTTTTAAGAAATTCATGTAATATACATGCATGGGTGGGGGGGAAGCATTTATAATCAATGAACTTTGTAGCTTAATGTTCTATTTGTCTTATCCTTATTTTGGTATGTGTTTATGTGTGTTTCTTAACAATATAACTAAGTCAAACAAACTAACAGTGTTAGAGTAAGCAGATTAAATTTTCATAAACTCTCAAAAACTGGGGACTCTACGCAAAATGCAATGACAATTAATCATTTCAAATGATAAGTCAAATAACTGTGGGATAAGAAAAAAGTCATTTAAATGACATGATTGTTTTATCAGGTCCTAGGTCAGAAATGACTGGTTTACACAAGTTAAGTATTTAAACCAAAAGGGCTTTAAACCTCATGGAAATTAAATGAAATAATCAGGTATAAACTTAACAAAACATGCACAGGATATGGAGGTGGAACATTACAAAATGCTGATGAAAGAAATTTTAAAAGAATCAAGTAAATGGGGTGATATACCATGTTCATGAAGTGAAAGACGATACAGAAAAGATGTTAGTTCGCCCACAATTTGAGGTATACAGGTTTAATATAACTCTTCTCAAAATCCTAACATAGGTTCTCTATAGACACAGATCAGCTCTATTTAAAATTTTATGAAAAGACAAGAGAATAATTGTATCCAATATTAAAAATTATTACATATCTACAGTAATCAAGAGGGTATGGTATTACTAGAGAGATAGATACATGGCTCAACGGAAAGGAATAGAGAATCCGGGAACAGATCCATGCTAATATGCCCAAATGATTTTTGACAAATATGCAAAAGCAATTCAATGCCAAAAGAAAAACTTTTTTCTTTTGAACAAATGGCATTGGAGTAATTGGAAATCCATAGGTAAAAAGAATGAAACTCAACCTACCCCCGACATCTTATACAAAAACCAAACTCAAAGTGATTCATGGACTTAAATGTGTAATGTAAAACTATAAAATGTTTGGGGAAAAACAAACAAACAAACAAATGGAGAAAATGTTTAGCATCTAAAGTTAGGCAGAGTTCTTATATTTGATATGAAAGTATATTCTATAAAGGTAAAAATTCAAATACTGGACATCATCCAAATTAAAACTTTTGTTCTGCAAAAGACCCTGTTAAGAGTATGAAAAGATAAGCTGCAGAATGGGAGAAATTATTTGCAACCACATATATGGCAAAGGACTCATATCTAGACTATATTTAAAAAAAAAAAAAACAACTACGAAAAACCTCAAAACCAAAAATAAATAAAATAAAATAAAAACTTCCAAAACTCAATAGTTAAAAATTGGCAAAACACAAGAAGAGATATTTCATAGAAAAAAATATACAGATGGCAAGTTAACTGTATAAAAATATGTTCAACATCATTAGCCATTAAGGAACATAAATGAAAACCAACATTAGACATCACTAACAGAACGACTTAAAAAAAAAAAAAAACAGTGACAGCACCAAATGCTGGGGAATATGCAGAAAAACTGGACCACTCATATGTTGCTGGTGAGAATGTAAAATGGCACAGCAACTCTGTAACAGTTTGGCAGTTTCTTATAAAACTAAAGATACAACCCCATACGATCTAGCAATTGCACTCTTGGGAATTTATCCCAGAGAAATAAAAGTTTTATTGGTAATAACCGGAAACTAGAAACAACCCAGATGTTCTTCTATCAGGGAATATAAACAACCTGTGGTAATCCATACTAAGCAATACTACTCAGCAATAAAAAGGGTTATTGATACACACAACTTGGATCAATCTCAAGGAAATTACGGTAATTGAAGAAAGCCAATCTCAAAAGGTTATATACTGCATGATTCTTGAAAAGAAAAAAAATATAAAAAACATGTTAGTGCCTGCTGGGGTAGGGACCTGGGAGATGTAATTACAAAAGGAAACACAAGGGATACTTTCGCTGATGGAATCCTTCTGTCTCGTAACTAAGCCCACAGGTGAAAAAAACTGCATAGAAATAAACACACGCACACATGAGTACGGGTAAACCCAGGCAAATCTGAATGAAATCAGTGGGTCGTATTAACATCAGGATCCTAGCTGGGATGTTGTATTACAGATTTGCAGAGTGTTCCTACTGGGGAAAACCAGATAAAGGATACACATTTTCTCTGTGTTATTTCTTACCACTGCATAGAAATCTACAATTATCTCAAAATAAAATGTAACACTGAAAAATGCAAACAGATGATTTTCAAATGTGTTCCCCAGAATATCTCTATGAGCCTCTGGGAACATGAAGACCAGTGGGGGGAGAATGAATGTGGGGGTCTCTCTTCCCCCACTCCAACCTCCACTCCTGCTTCCGTGAGAACAGCTCTTCTACGCACTTAAATGCTGGGCTAGCGAAACAAGGTACATGAACTAAAGACTCTGTGTCAGGGAGGCAGTGTGCCATGGGTGTTAAGGATGTGGGCTTTGGAGCCAGAATGCCTAGGCTCCAGCTCTAAATCTGCCACCTCCCAACTGTATAATCTTGGGCACGTGCCTCGACTTCACTCATCCTGAATTTCCTCATCTGTAAAATGGGAATGATAAGACTCTCTGCTTCATAAAACTGCTGTTGTATTGACCTAACATACCTGAAGTATTTTGTTCAGTGCCTACTGGGACAAAGTCAGGCCTCAATAAATAGCCACTATTATAATGATCAAAGGAAAACCTCTAGATTAAATGGTATTGTCCAAAAGCACATGTATTTAAAGAATTAATTTATGATTTATTCCAAAGGGCTTACAAAGTATAAAGTACCCACCTTACATTATTTTTAAAAAATCTTCACATAACCTTGGGAGGCCAGTCTTATTATCTTTTTCCCACGTTGTAGATTAGGAACTTAAGACATAATTTAAGCATAATGGACAGACTTTCTGTCCCAAAACCCATGACGTACTGTATTCTCCCTTCTACCACAAATTCAACCAACATTTAATGAATGCTTATTATGTTCCCTATGTTGATAAAGATGCTGAGGGCACAGAGCTGAACACACAAGACAGGATCTTGTCTGTGTGTTCCTGAGGCGTACTGTTAACTAGCAGCAAACAAGTATAGAAATAAATGAATGACATACTTTCAACAGTGGTAAGTGTTATGAATTTAATAAGAAATGTGACTCAGACTTGCACAGAGGGTTCAAATAAGGCCTTTTTGAGACAATGATAATTAAGTTAATATCTAAGGTAAGAGGGTTCCTGGGTCACTCAGTGGTTAAGCGTCTGCCTTCAGCTGAGGTCATGATCCCAGGGTCCTAGCGTCAAGCCCAGCATTGGGCTTCCTGCTCAGTGGGAAGACTTCTCCCTCTCCTCTGCCTGCCACTCCCCCTGCTTGTGCTCCCCACCCCCTCACTCTGTCAAATAAATAAGTAAAATCTTTTAAAAAATTAAAAAAAAATAAAATAAGAGAAGAAACCATGGGAAAGTCTTTGTAAACCAAAGGAACAGCCAATGCAAAGGTCCTGAGGTGGAACAAAAGTTCAGCAAGGTGATGAGTGTCATGAGATAGTCTGAGATGTGTGCTGGAGCAGAATCACTCAAGGCCTTTGTTTGTGGTAATGGCAATGGGTTTAATTATGATTCTAAGGGTGTTGGGAAGCCTCCAAAAAAAAAAAAAAAAATTTCCTTCGGAGGCATCACTTTGAAACCAGCTTGTTTTACAACTCACAGATGATAAAGGACCCAATGCCCAGGACAGACATCATGCTGAGTGTAACAATTTGGAATGACAGCACCTTCAGTCTTGAATCACACATGGCTGTACTACCTGATAGACTTATTCCTTCTCTCTGATTTGGTTCTCTTTGCCTTCCTCTACTCTTGTAGGGGCCATATACAGAATAAACCTATCTTCGGCAGTTTTAATGGGTGTTTGGACTAAAATAATATCTCATGACGAATGTGTGTGGCTCTGATGAAAATGCTATTGTAGTTGAAGTGTTGTGAAGTTCCTCATCACAATGCATATATACATGTGTGTGCGTGTATATGTATGTGTGGGTATGTATATACACACACATAAGCCCCATATAAATATCTGAAAGTAAAATGCTATATTCATCACAAAGTATGACAGTTTTTTGCAGTTTACGCATCCTAAAACAGTCAACCTACTAAGTACATTATCTCATGCGGACTCCTGCAACATGATCACGTTCTCCTTCTACTATTGTCCAAGAGGTGACTTAAAGACTAAAAAAAAATTGGGGGTGGGAGAGCCTACAAGTCAGTGCAACCCAGAGAGACATTTGATTTTGGTCTATGCTGTGTTTTACAAATACACTTACATGTTAGAAGTTCTTACCAAAAAATCTGCATTTCCAGTTTCCCTTGAAAGAGTGGAATGGGTGACAACCGTGGGCTCCCCTTTCTACAAAGCAGCAATAATCTGGGGTTGGATAATATGAAAGCGAAGAAAACCCAGCAAGTTGGAGCAGAGACAAGCAAAGGGTAGAGGCAACGGTACCTTCATCGTATAAGGTTGTGTGTCGAGAAGTTCTTCCCAGCATTAATGGGGAAAGGTACAGACGTTTAAGTATCTTACTGAATGTTGCACATATAGTTGGTAGTTCTTTAAAATAATGTAATCACCACCATTCATAAGGAAAAGGAAAGAGCTGGTGAGGGACTGTATGCATGAGCCACATCACTGACTTCCCTAACGTGGGGAATCTGTTCATAATGTAGGAGGTTGACAAAATAAGAGAGAGAGAAACATCATTTCGAGTTACAGAAACAACTACCGAGAAAATGAAAGCAAGTTACGAAGGTGCTGATTAGGGGAGGTGTATGAGCTTCCTAGGGTGCCATAACAAAGCATCACAAACTGGGGGTCCTGAACATCAGCCATGTCTTCTCTCTGCAGCCCTAAGCCCAAAATCAAGGCATCAGCAGGGGTGGCTCCTACTGAACGCTCTGAGTGAGACTCCATTCTAGGCTTCTCCCCTAGCTTCTGGCCGAGGCCCACAGTCCCTGGCATCCCCCGGTTTGCGGCTGTATCCTTCCAATCTCTGCCCCCATCTCCCCCGGTGTGTCTGCGTCTTTTCTTACCAGAACACCAAACCCAGTAACCTCATCCTAAACTGATGACATCTACAAAGACCCTATTTTGAAATAAGGCCATATCCACAGGAGTTACATATGTAATTCAGCCCACAACTGGAGGGGAGAGATGAAGTAAACAAGAGTTAATTTTTATCATAAGCCCTGCAGTATCATTTGATTTTTTTAACCCTGTGTGTTAATTTATATAGATTTTTAAAAATTTAAATATCTGTACAACTGTGATGACAGGGCTGTCTTTATTATTAGACAGTCTTCTCTGTAGGACAAAACCGTGCAGTAATTTCTAGTGATGGAGACTTTGGTATGATTCACACAGCTCTTTTTATGCTCCATATACCAAAGGGTTTTCTAACATTTCCACTATGCGGTACTAGTATAAGTAGGTCACAGATCATTTCCCAGGTACCCTCAGTGTCCCTGGGATCAAAAGCAGTCACTGTGCCAGACACTGTGGTGGGCCCCAAGGACACGTAAAGCTGAATAAAGCACAGTTCCCACCTTCAAGGAAATCACACTTCAACAGAGAGGATCACAGCAGATCCTCTTGGTTGTAACGGAGTTCCCTACCCAGAGTGCACTGGGCAAGGAGGAAAATGTATTCTATTGTCTCTACAAGTGAGGGTAAACTCTATCAGCTCTTCGCTGCACATGAGAGAAAATCCAAGATTATGAAGTCCGAATACGACAGGAGTTACTCCTGTCATATGAGAGAAACAGAGAGTCTAGGGTTGACCTGGTGTTCTGTGGCACTACAGACTGAGTATCTGTGTCCCCACAAAATTCATATTTGAAACCCAATGCCCAATGTGACGGTATGAGAAGTGATTCCATCATGAAGGTGGAGTGCTCATGAACGGAATCATTGCTTTTATAGAAGAGAATGTGGAGAGCTCCCTCATGCCTTCCACCACATACAGACACACCAAGAAGTGAGCAATCTGAAACACAGGCGAGGGCCTTCACCAGAATCAGACCATGCCAGCACCCTGATCTTGAACTTACAACCGCCAGAACCACGAGACCTGACTGCCTGTTGTATGAGTCACCTGTCTATGATATTTTGTTACTGTAGCCTGAACCAGATGAGGACATAGGTTGTCAGGGGACACAGACCAGCCCTCAACATCTTCCTTTACACTTCTATGGGACATGTCCTGGTGCTCTGCCATCCTCGACCCATGGTCTTTTCCACACTGTGGGCCAAGATGGCTAATGTCCATTTCCTAATCAAAAGGAAAGAAAAAGAAATGAAGGAAATATCACCTTCCCTGATTACACTTGGGCCAGGCCTTAGTCATTTGGTCATACCTCACTACACAGGGGTCTTTTCCTTGGGCAACCTTGTGTCCAGCTAAAAATCAGCCGTGCATCACCAAGAAGAAAGGGTATGATTAAGGGGTCAGCACCAACCAGACAGGATCTGCCACCAGCGTGAGAACAAATCACCGCTTTCAATATGACCAGTGCATCCAGGCAGAAGGTGCCCAGAAGAAGGCTTCCTTGAAGTGGGTCAGGAAGAGTCACGGGGACATAAAGACATAGTAGAGACTCTGAGAGATCGATTAATGTCTGCCACATGGACCAGGGAAGGAAGGGTATCCAAGCAACGGCAGGAGGTGAGCAAACATGGTGATGGACTAGACAGGAGAGGTGGGTAAGGAAGAGGGTGAATCTAGGTGAATCCGGTGCCTTACACTGAGGCAGGGAACTAGAGAAAGGGGCCAAGCTCAGGTAGGAAAGATAGTTCATTCAATTTTGAACATATTTCAGGAGCCTCTGGCACAATGGTGCAGACTCAACCTTGAGTACTTAAAACAGGAAGACGTAGTTTGGATACCATAGTTAACCCCTTCTATCCACTCTACCTTTGCCTAAGAAATGTGAGTATGGAAGCATTTACCATCTGGGGAAAGCTTCCAAGTAATAACCTATAATTTAATCTGTGGGGATGTGAAGAGGCATGTCCTCACTGGCCCAAGTGAAGGCAGCTTCCAGAACAGGGTCTGGTAGGTAGTTTCTTGCACAAAGAGGGAATGACTCCAAAGCTGTTGTGTGAATATTGAAAAAAGATGCTTTGATATATGGTAAGATTTTTGAAAAGATCTATTATAGACAGCTCCATCACCAGAGGGAAAGTTTTAGAAGAGAGAGAAGCCGAGTCAACAAGAACGAGTCATTAGTACAGAAAACATTAACCCTGACCCAGACACACAGACACAAGTGATAAGCTGGTGGAAATTTCAGAGAAATAATTTTTAAGATGTTACCTTACTGTGAAGAACCTGGAACCCTACTTTTGCAGAAACCAAGAACAAGGTCTGACGATGGGTTGGGGAGCTGGAAAGTGACCTGCTCACTCAGGAAGGACAGAATGACAGAACACATTACAAAAATAATAACACATTTGACAAAAATAATAACAGTGATTACTCTTCGCAGTGAGAGGGTCTCTCAATTTTCTGATACATTCACAAACATGTACTCATTTGATACATAAGGTAAGGCTGTGATTTCGGTAGAGTAGGAATGACCATCCCCAGATGCTCACTGTTGAAATGACAACAGGCTGAGTAGACAGATAATAAACAAGGTGACATACATATCCACAACTGTGTTCCTCAGAATTAAATGTCTTTGTTCCATGGAACACACGATATAAAAAAAGGGAGCTCCATGGCCCCATTACTGTGGAAATGCTGACTCAAAGTTACTCAGGTGTCCAGATTACAGGCCTCCTCAGAGCCTCTGAGAAGCTACAGTGGATTCTGACCCTCAAGAATGGATGGAAATGTTGCAGTCCCCAAACTTCTTTGACCACAGAACGCTCGTCCTCCTGGAACCCTCCTCTTCCGCAGTCTCTGGCATACGTTTTGGGAAACACTCTATTAGACAATCGGTTAGAACTGTCCTTCTGGCCCAAAGTGAACTGAATCCTGCAAGCTCAGCCATGTGTGATGATGGAGAAGCCATGACAGGACTTGTCTTGGAGGTGTTAAATTAATTAAACAAGGAGACCATTAGACCAATGTGGCTCTCATGCCCTGAGAGCCGATGGGAGAAAACCAAATCCTGAGCCTATAAATGCCTCAAGGTTATGATGTCCAAATGCTAAGGACAACCAACCAATCACAGACAACTAGGCTTTAAGCTACAGCCAATGAATAACTGCCTCACTTTGCTTCCTCCTTTTCACTATAAAATTCCCTCCCCAACTCCTCTAGGTGGGGGACTCCTACCACGTCCAGTTTGGTGCTGCACAATTTGAATCGATTTTTGCTCACGTAAACTCTTAAAATATTTAATATGCCTCAGCTTATCTTTTAACAGAGATCACCCTTACACACAAGGGAAGCAACCTGTCATATATGTCTGGGGGCAAAGCCAGGATTAGAAAGCAGGTTTCCCAAATCTGGGTCTGGCGTAGGTCCCACCCCACCGTTTGGCTTGGTCTCAAAAACGGGAGACGGTCTTCCTTCCACTTAAATGGCCTTCCAATTGTCACTCGTCTTAAAAAAGTAAAATTATTCATAGAAACGCTCAACCTTTTCTGGTTGGGGTGAGCAACTTTGATTTCCTGAATGAAAACGGTGAACTTGCCTTTAACAAGAAGGTCGGAAAGCATATTTAAAGTCACTGGAGTATTAATATTGTTGCAATTACAGTTAATCAATTTCACAGCCATCTTTGACAGCTGTGGTGCTTGAGGGGAACGTCACAGAAGAGGTAAAGAAATGAAAAATGAATTGCTCTATATGTGCATTATTTATGTATTTATTTTCCAATTTTTTTTCATGAGCTCCTCCTTAGCTACATTTTCAGTGAGGAAGGCACCAAGTTTTAAAATTCTGCAGTCAATTTCCTGTTTTATAACTTCTAATAGAAATCAGATATGCAAAAAAATATTATTTTTCTTAAAGTTTTTTTTTAAGATTTTATTTATTTGAGAGAGAGAGAGAGAGAGAGAGAGAGCACAAGCAGGGGGAGGGGCAGAGGGACAAGCAGGCTCCCCGCTGAGCAAGGAGCCCTGGGACCGATCCCAGGACACTGGGATCATGACCTGAGCCAAAGGCAGACACTTAATAGACTGAGCCACCCAAGCATCACAGCCTTTTTTTTTCTTAATAATATCTCAAAGAATGAAATGAAAGAGGCGCTATGGTCTCATAAATGCTACAGTTTTCCTCCGGGAGGAATGTGGCTACATATGCCACACCAGCTCTGTACGGATCAAATAGCGTAATGGACAGCTCCTCATTTCTTTCAGAAATTGCTTTATTTATAGGCAAATAAATTCTGAAATCTGGTCACAGCATGCTACTTATAACCTCAGTATTTTATTATCAAGATTCATAAATTACACAGCATTTAGATAAAAAATACATATTGCAGAGTTATTCTGGCTTTTTACATGCCCCCAAGAGATTAATACTAAATGTATCAGATCTGAGAGAGTAAGGAGGATGAATGGCTACAGGAACTCATCAAGGGTTTGGAGGCTTAATGTAGATAATTCTTCCATTCTAATGCTTTGAACTTTGGTTAATGATTATTATAGATGAAAGAGAATGTGGCTTACCACAGTCCCCAAAGATTTACATATTAAATTCCAAAACCAGCAGGTAGAAGTCTGAAGTAGGACAAGTTTGTCCTCAATCGTCCCTTACTCGGTTCACATTCAGAGGGGATCATTACAATCCACTTTGGTTTTACTTTTGAGTCTGACCTCCCAAAACTTCCCAACCCTTGCTTTTTCTGCCCCCATTACCATCTACCCCATATCCCTCAAACCAAGATTCCTTTTCCTGGTTTCAGGTGTCTCAAGTACAGACTTCTTTTGGTAAGCTAAATAAAAATAGGACACAAAGCCATTTGCATGTACTCTATCTCATCTATTGATAACATTCATTGCTTTTCAACCAATAGTTAAAAATATGTCCATTATGTATTAGGCAACGATCACTAAATAGTGAACCATGGCTCCCCCTCCCCGCCACCAGACAAACAAACACAAAATCTGCTCTTGTAGACCTTATTTAATGGTGGTGGTGTAGGGAGGACAGTAAGAAATAACCAAACAAATATGCATGTAGTGATACGTGCTGAAGAGAAAAACAGAGATGGGAGGGTGTGTCAAAGGATTCTATTTTAAACAAGAGATCAAGGAACAGCCTCTCTTAGAGGAGAAATTTGAGCAATGACCTGAACACCACAGAGAAATGAACTACATGGATATTTGTGGGGAGAGCATTCCAGAAAAGGAAACACCACACACACAATGCTCTCAGGAAAGCAAAGAGCCCAGGGTGCCTGCAACAGAGTAAAGTAGGATGGGAGGACTGAGCAAACGAGGTGAAACGCAGGACAAGGGGTCAAATCATGTGACCGTGTAGGCCATTATAAGGACTTGGCTGAGGGTTTTGCATAGAGGACCATGATGTGATAGGAGTGTTTTAAATACACTGTAGAGGGCCAGCCATCACGCAGCCCAGTGGCTTGGACCACAGTGGTAGCGAAAGAGGTTGTGAGAATGTGCAGAGTCTCCATGTTGAACACAGAGCCAACACCATTTGCTGATGGACTGGATTTGGGGAGTTCCTATAATGTATTCATCACTTATCTTTTTTCTCCTCGTAGGTATGGAAAGGTCTGTAAACAAAGCACAGCCTATTTCTTTATTTTTCTGTATTCAGTATAGGGGATTGTGAGGAATCCGGGATTTCTATGCTCTACTTGGAACTCTACCAAAACAAGAAAGGACTGATCAACATTAGCGGTCACACACAACGACTAGACAGGACAAGAGTATGATGGTGTCTCAGTCCATCGGAGCTGCAGTAATAAATTACCTCAGATTGGGTGGCTTATAAACAACAGAAATTTGTTTCTCACAGTTCTGGAGCCTGGGAAGCCCAAGGCAGAGGCACCGGCAAATTCAGTGTCTAGTGAGGCCGCATTTCCTGGTTCCCAGATGGCTGCGTCCTCCGTGGAGGAAGGAAGGAGGGAGTCCCCTGGGCCCTCTGGTGTAAGAGCACTAATTCCAGTCATGACGACTCCACCCTCACGCCCTAACCACCTCCCAAAGGCCCCATCTCCAAATGTCCCCACACTGGGGGGTTAGGTTTCAACACATGAATTTTGGGGTGACACAAACATGCCATCATGTGGTGGCAGATGGTGAACTGTAAAGTTACAGCCTGCTGAGGTTCTCAAGAGAGAGCTGATGCAGAACCACAACTTCTGGCCACTTAGGAGATGAAGCCTTTAGATGACCTTGTTAATTATAATGAGAAGGAAATAAAGAACAATGAAGAAAATAGTCAATCAGAGTAGGAAATGTGGTCCCCAGGATTTGATGGACCTGAGAGGAGGAGGGAAGGAATTGAGATCAGTTAAGGAACAGAAACCTGGAGAAGGCTCTCCTTTTGTCCTAGAGATTAAAAAAAAAAAAAAAAAAAATACCCCTCGGGGGGTGCCTGGGTGGCTCAGTTGGTTGAGCGACTGCCTTGGGCTCAGGTCATGATCCTGGACTTCCAGGATAGAGTCCCGCATCGGGCTCCCAGCTCCTTGGGGAGTCTGCTTCTCCCTCTGACCTTCTCCTCTCTCATGCTCTCTCTCACTCCTTCTCTCTCAAATAAATAAATAAAATTAAAAAAAAAAAAATACCCCTCGGGCATTTTGAGCTCCCTTATAAGGCAAGGCCTCTCAAGTAAATATGAAGTAAGCCATTCCCATATCATTGTTCACCACCTTACTATTAGAGAAGATACTGGGTACACGTGGGATCACTGGGACATAATACACCTGGTCCAAAATGTCTGGACACCAAGAGTTTCAGGAGGGAGTTCCCTGGGCTCTCTGGTGTAAGAGTATACTAATTCCAGTCATGACGACTCCACCATTACAGAAATACTGAGACTGGCTCAAGATTATTTGCAAGGGTTCAATGGTGTGCTCTCACTGGCTTCCTGGATCACCGCTCCTATGTAATAGATTTGCAACCCAACAACTCTTGCCTGAGGACAAGCACCCTTATCTGAATAGTGGAAATGCGTGGCACAGGGAAGAGAAATGATGGAGGAAATTCTAGACTCCTAAAGAGGTTTCCTTTGGTTCCTTCTCCCTTACGTTAATGGTAGGCTGGGAAGGAAGCTGACCTCGGAATATGGAGCTTCCTTACGAGACGGTGGGGAAAGAGTTCACATGGAAGGTATAATTCTTAACTCCCTTCCCTCCTTATCTCAGAAGTCTTGCTCAGTGCTTTTTCTTCCCTTATGTGTGTACAGATGTGCCTATAAAGCATGGCATATGCTTTATTTCTCTAAATTGCAAAGGAATACAGCTTGCCCTACTGCTTTTCATTATTGGATAAACCAAGGTGTCAACAACAACCCCTTAATAAGAAGTCATAAAGTCGCCACCTGTGGAGAATTTGCATAAAAAGGAAAGATCATTCAGTTTCCATCACCTAGCCAAATTTCTGTGCTAAGGAATGTACTGGTTTCACATAAAATTTTAAAAGGCAGGTAGCCCCACTCCTGACAAAATCTCATCAAATAAGGATCAGAATCTCAAGATTGAAAACTGAAACATTAAAATGTTCTGTCCTAAAAGTAAACATAATTCCTCCATAGACAAGAGTAGTGTTTTCCCAAAATAGAAATAACCAGCACCTTGGGGGAAAAAGAAGTTAAACCATGCATTTTTATATATTTTCAGGAAAATAGAAAAGACACAGGCCCATTAACAAGGGCCATGAAAAACATCGCCCTGTAGAGAGAAAGACATGGTTAATTTGTAAATTCAAGTATGCCTTGTATCTTCCCTCATTTTCTACTCCCAGAGGATGTATTTTAACACACAGTTCCTATTTTTAGTGAGGAAAGCTGACGACCATTGTTCAAACTGCAAGACTGAATGAAATTTAGTCATCCAGCTTAAAGAAAAGGAACTAATGAGTGGAACTTCCCGCTCCTTCGCCATTCACCCATTTTCTAGGTTCTTGCCCTCACGCTCACCCCCCATTTCAAGCACTAAATAAGGATCTAATCTGTTTCAGGCACTAGATGTGCTCGATACATGGAGACTTAATCTTTACTGTGAGGGGGATTCAATGGTGGAGTTAGGTTTACTACACAAATTGAAAATTCAAAAAGAACATGGTGAATTCTATACTACAGATTGGAAAAACAACAAATAGTACGAAATCAGAAGAGTAACTTTACAGTGGTCCATTATTTTAAACAATTAACAAATAGTAATTTAGAGATGTTTTGTCCTTGGACAAAGTATTATTTGTACTTCTGGTAAATGATCTAGACAAGTTTTCAGATTCAATGAACTCGGGTTACCTACTTGTGAACAGATCTCTAGAAAGCCACAACAATCAAGTTTTACCTTATGATAACACCTAAAATACGCAGCACGTTCATCAGAAAATTTCTCCAGTCTTTTTGGACCTTTGCTCGAAGCTTTCTTGAATACTAGCCAGCATCGCTGATATATCTGGGAAGAAATACAAAGACAGAGTTCAGCATCACCGAGTCAGATATTACTGACATTTGCATATAAATGTTTTCTTTTTGAGGTTTTCACCTGTAATGTGTTCATAATCCATAAGCCTGAGGCTACCTTGGGAAAATAAAATTTTAAAACCCAAAATTGTTTCCACAACAGGCATATTATGTCATTCAAGAACTGGAATCCAATCAAAATGAATATTTGAGGGCAAATTTCTTAACATTTCAATAACAGTATCAGTAGCAACATTTCAGAAAATGTCCCAGAGACAAAAAGCCCATATTAGCACAAATAATATAGGCATTCATGGTACATGCTCTTATTTCAAATGCAATTAAATATGGAAACCATGGGCCCAATATATGCTGAAGACTTCATTGTCAGCCCTAGAAAGAGACGACCCCTATGTGTCATAGGACATCCCTCATAACTGAGGTTCAATAGTTGGACCAGACACTAGACTAGCTAATGACTGATCAAAATCAACCAGATTCTCCCTCAGAACACCCAACCCAGATACTCAGATTACTGAGGTACAGGCTGATTTGAGAGGTCCACTCTAGTAGGTTATAAACAGAGGTTGGCGACCATATTGAATCATGTGCCTAATATGATTTTGTAAATTTCGTTTTGTAAAATGAACATTGAACTCCACTCCACGTTGAAGTTTTGCTCTGAATACAGAGGGTAAGGCAGTGGACCTGGTACAAAGAACTAGATAACTTCTCCTCCAGGCAGAAGAGACATTCTAGTCCTTTGTAATCTTTCTGTTGCTGACTTCTTCCGGTTTCCTTAGAAATCATCTGTGTCCCTTGCAACCCACCACCATCAACAGCACTCTTAACTGAGTGAGGCTGAATGGAGTTCTGATCCCAGCAACCAAAGCTACCTTGATGGGAATAACCAATATAGACTAAATTAGACACTAAAATATTAATCATACCAAAGAGAGGAAAGTGCAAAGAGCTAGTGAGTAAATGAAAAGCAATGTTCTCCATAAGCAAAATAAAATGAGATGATTTAACCCAAAATTTAATAAGGATGTACATTAACGATAATATTCACTGATAGCGGAGATCTGAGTGGCACTCTTATACTTTGCTGGTGACCTCTAACGGCCACCTGACAACAAATATGAAGACCCTTAAGAGAATAAGAATTTATCCTAAAGAAAAAGCCCAAATGCAGCCCAGAATTGACAGAGGAATTCTGAATTCAAGTGCAGACATGTGGGTAAGTATCCAATCACAATTATCTCCCTAATCCTTAAATCACCTTCTAAGTACCATGTTTATGTGGCTTTGTATAGTCAACCCATAAATAAATTTTATGCACTATAAAGCTTAAGAACCTCTGAGCTACTAAGAAGAAACAAAAAGTCCACGTAAAACATTTGGCCATTCAAACCATAATCCATTTAAAATGCCTTCTACAACTTTATTAGTAACTGGCAGGTGTTTGAGGAATTCAGGTTTGCTACTACTTGTCTGCAATGCTGAACAGATTCTGTTTTTCTCTTTTCACTCAGTAAACTAAACATTCATTAATCGTTTTGTAAAATGAACATTGAACTCCACTCCACGTTGAAGTTTTGCTCTGAATACAGAGGGTAAGACACATGCCTCATGCTGTGGAATGTATAATTCTAGTATTATTATTTAAATAATAATAAATAGAAACTACTAAAGCCTCAATAATAATGAAGGACCAAGTTAATGACAGTATTTCTATTACACAAGTTAAGTATGTGGTACAAATACATATAATACAATATAGATGTATGCACCTGTAAGATAATATAGGTAGTCATTGTATTAAAAATGTATTAGTATGAATAGTACACACAATACACATAGGAAATTATACTACACCAGTAATACGTATGTTAACCTATCTATAGGATACCATAGGTATATCATTTGAAATAAATTTCAGAAGGAATTTCTAATGACATGAGAAAGAGGGGTTTTTTGTTTAATTTTGTTTTGTTTAACAAAAATTGGTACTGTAAACTAAATGAAAGAGAATTATTAGTTCTTAAATATCCAGAGGTACCAGTAAAATAGTACAATTAAAATCGATTTTATTGGCTTCCATCTCGCATAGTCATTGAACTTACAAGATATATAAAAGCACGGAGATGGAAACAGAAAAGTAATTCAACAGAGAAAGGGTAACTTTTCAAACAAATGGCACTGGAATAATTGAATATCTGTAGGGAAAAAAACCAAATAAACAAAAAAGCATAACAAACAAACAAACATCTTAACCTAAAATATTCATTTCAAATTCAAAATAGACTTAAATATAAAACAAAACTATAAGACTTTAGGGAAGGGAAAAAAAAAAAGACCATGTTTAGGATCATGGTCTGGACAAAGAATTCTTAGACTTCACACCAAAAGCATAATCCATCGAAGAAAAACTTGCCAAACTGTACCTTCTCAAAACTTAAACTTTTTCACAAAAGATTTTTCACAAAATCTTTGTGAAAAACCCTATTAAGAGGATGAAAAGACAAGTTACAGACTGGGGAGAAATGATTGCAAACCATGAATCTGACAAAGGATTAGTATCTGGATACATAAAGAACTCTTAAAACTCAACATAAAGCATCAAACAATCCAATTACAAAATGGAAGGAAGAAAATCCAAACAAGCAAAAACCCTGAACACACATTTCACTGAAGAGGATGCACAGATGATGAAGCAGCACAGAAAAAAAATGTTCAACATTATTAGCCATCAGGTAAATGTAAATTAAAACCACAAGGAAATATTACCACACATCTATCAGATTGGCTGAAAAAAAAAAAAAAAAAGTACCACCACCAAATGTGAAAAGGATGCAGAGAAACTGGGTCTCTTATACTTTGCTGGTCAGAATGTAGAATGGTACAGGCACTCTGAAACACAGCTGGGCAGTTTCTTTAAAAACTAAACAAGCAACGTATGACCCACAGTTGCTTTCTTAGGTATCTATCCCAGAGAAATGTGAACATCCCCCCCACCCAAACACACCCACACATACCCACACACAATCTGAACATAAACGTTCACAGCAGCTTGATCCGGATCAGCGCAAAACTGGAAACACTCACATGTTCTTCAGTGGACTAAGGTGGTACATCCATATCATGGAACACTACTTAGCTACAAAAACAACTGAACTATCAATACTGCAACAGTATGAATAACTCTTCAGATAATTATGCTGAGTGGGATGGAGGGGAAAGCCAAACCTAAAAGGATACATACTATATGACCCCATTTATAGCATTCGTGAAATGACAACATTACAGAAATGGAGAACAGATCCGTGATTGTCAGGGGTTAGGGATGGGAAGCGGATATATTGACAAAAGGGGACCAAGAAGGATCCTTGCAGCAAGAGGACTATTCTGTGTCTTGACTGTATTAATGTCGATATCTTGGTTATGATGCATTATAGTTTTGAAGACGTTATCAGCATGGAAACTGGATAAAGGGTACAGGATTTGCATAATATTTCTTACAACTGAACATAAATCTACAACTATTTCAAAATAAAATACTTAAAATGTTTACATGGAGAGTTGTAGAGATAATTAAGCAAAATCTTAGAATTACAGCCTAATTTAATAACTGTTATATACCAGTCCTCCTTCGGTTGCTGCCAGATCACAGTCTAATTAAACAGTGGACTAAGGAACTTTAAGAAGCCAAGTTGTGAGAGCCACTTATAAGAGTTCAAACATAAACTTGTTCTCAGGATAGTGAACCCACCACGAAAATTAACATTTTCAGTCCTGTGGCTGACACACAGGAGTCTTACCAACATCTTACTCCATGTCTGAATAATGGAGGAGACAACTGTCTCCCTGAAAACTTGATCACCGCCAGAGGACTGTAATTACAGCAGGAGTAACCGTCACTCTGTTCCCATAAGGAGTGCAGAAAATAGGCTGTCATTCTACAACCGGCCACTCCTTTCTTTTGTGCGTGCTTCGGAAAATGTTTTAGAAATTGAGCATGCTAACGGTACGCAAAAATGTATCCACTGTAGCAAAACATTATTTTCACTTTGGAAGGTAATTTACATTTCCTAATTATGCCTCAACTTTCAGACTCACTCTTGAATACCATTTCTAACTTCCTTTTATACTTGTTCATTTTCTCCACAATCAAACCAGTCTTTTCCTGGCTTACGTCCAAACGCTGTCGAACACAAGCTAAAGACTCCTCGAATTCAGCACGCCCAATAATGCCCACCTTTGATCCATCTGTAGTGGGCTTAGGAGATCTTTTTCATTTTTCGTTTTTCTTCTGTTTTATTAAGTAGTAAGGGCAAAAGTGCAATGCTACAAACAACTGCAAAAATACTATTATATAAATTCACATACACCTACGGGTGGGGAAATCACCGTGGAATAGATTACATCATGTTGGTTCATCAGAAGAGAAGGAAAAAATCAAAATCTGGCTTATGAAAAGGCCGCTCAGGATGTCTGTAACGTACAAGCACACGGTACAAAAATAATGCAAAAGTTGGGAGCCATCGTGCCATCAAGGCCATTCCTCATTCTGCCAGACATCACGCATCAGTGATTCTCAGCACTGGTCCAGCATCACTCAAGATAATTGTTAATTATGTAGATTCCTAGAGATTAGCCAAGGTCTACTGACTCAGAACCTCCTGGGGTGGGGCCAGACAAATTTGCTCTTTAACACGTTCCCCAGGTGTTTTATTTGTAATTTGCAAACCCCGGGCCATAAATATTCATAAAGATGCACAAAACACAGTGCTTCCCACTTGGGACTGCCAACGAAGAGTTCACCAACAAATGCTCCACGAGGAGGGCCTCTGAGATGTGTGCTTTCCCAAAAGGAGCACACAGAGGCCTTTGAAGTCAAGCAGCGTGAGATGCTGTCATGAGTTGAAGAGAGATAAAGAAGCAGAAATAAATCTGTTGAGCTCCGAGGAACTCACAACTTCACAACTTCACCTTTGGACACTCTCTGTCCTAAGAATTCTCGGAGAGCCACCAAGTACCTGAGGATTAAAATCTTACCCTGAATATCTCAGTATGCTTCCATGGGAATGAAACAGGACTCCCTGAACATGGTCACGTGGGACTCGCTGGAGTAACAGACATTGTTAAAAAGATGACAATTCGAGAACAATCCCACTCAAGAGTTTATAGCAGTTTTTTTTCATCTCCTTAAAATTAATTCATTCAACCATCTCCTTCGTATTTTATATAGTACATCGACTTACCATCTGTAGCACTTTTTAGTTAACGCTTTTCTGTCAATTGATTGAACTAAATTTTTTTCTATTTAAAAGAGGAAATTTTTATCCCAAGGATAACAGTTAAGTGTAGTTCTCACTAAACATAAGGAATAGATTATTCTAATGATAAAAATACTGTTAGAGAATTTGATGGTCGAATACATTTCATCTTGAAATAGCTCACCTCCCGCGCATCAAGGTTCCACGATCTCAGGACTAGTGATATTTCAGGCAAGTTATTTCTTCGTAGAGTGATGGGGGTGGCGTGTCCTGCGCGTTGCGGGATGTTTAGTAGCATCTTGGGCCTTCGCCAACTGAAGACCAGCACTGCACTCCTCCTACCCAGCTGACAACCCGAATTATCTCCAGACATTGCCAAGGGTCCCCGGGGGGAACAAGTCAGCACCACTACTAGAGACAAGTGTACGCCGATCGGAGATTGCACATTTGAAAAATATGAGGCTTTGTGAATATCTTCAAAGTCCCGGATTTGGACAAGTTAATCTGCGTGAGCCACTGCTGAAGCTAAAAAGATAAGCACATCACACAGCTCTGACAACCTGGGTGGAGAGACACCAGATTTAGCAGTTACATGACAATTTCCTTCAGTGTGCACCTGCTCGTTATTGGTAGTGGCCTTATTACATCTATTTTCAGCCTTAAATTGTCACCAAACCCTATATGATTTGTACTGTTTTTTTCCATTGTCTTTCTTGAAAATTGGATACCCTTAATAATTGCTTAGCTCTGGTTTCAAATCACTGACACTTTTACTAGCTTCTTCTCCTAACAAAAAACAGTCTGGTAATTTCACCGAGACTCTCAGGGCCAACAAAGCAGCCGAAACAAGTAAGAATTTGTTTTGATTTCCTAATTTTATTAGCAGTTCGTGACAATGGGTTGAACAACAGAGGCACAAATAAAGCTTCTGGAGAACGTATGGACAGTCATAAAGGTGACAGAAAGCAAATTTTGGTCACAAAATTTCTGTTAATTGGAAATTATATACACCTCCATGTATACTGAAGAAAAATTCAGAAAGCCTATGCAAGATGTGACCACTTAGGTCTCGATGGTCCATTACAAGTGTCAACAAACTTTCTGTAAAGGGTCAGAGGGTAAATGTTTTAGTCTTTGATGATCATAGGTCTTTGTTGGAGCTACTGAACTCCACAGTTGTAGCAAAAGGTAGCCAGAGAGTAAGTAGAAATGAATGGTGTGGTTATCTTCCAATAAAACTTTATTAAAAAAAAAAAATCAGGAAGCAGGCCATGCTGCAGTTTGCCAACCTCTGGTCTATGGCCGTATTTGTCAACTGTTGAAGCTCACGTGACCTTTTCATGAAGCTAAAAATCCATTTGTCCCTCAAGAGAAAATGAGGAGGGAACCCAGCCCAGGTGAGAATCCCTAAATACTCTCCATCTCCCCACAAGCCCAAATTTTACTTACATAAAACTACATTATAAATGTGGACATGATGCTTTTACTACGCCTTCCGCCACCCTTCTGAGTCCTGTCCACTGTCTGGGATTTACCCCTTGACAATCAATTCGGATGCTGTCCTGAAGAGAGTTCTCCCAGGCACCGACATAGCATCCCCTCTTAGCCTTCAGATATAGTTAGCTTTTGATCATTATCTTTGTTGTGAAGTCAAGGCGCACTCTGGGAGAAAAGGTAGATTTTCCATTTTGCCAACATCCCCTCTCTCTAATCAGGTGGGCTCTTTTCTGCAACTGTCAAGATACACCCTCAGCCACACACTGCTAAATTAACCTCACTGCTCACGGGCTAATGTTATTTTTACCTCCTCTCCAAAACAAACCAAACGCTCTTCTCATCCAGGATCTTAATATCAACACGTAGCACCCACAGAACCTTCCCACTGCAGAGTGCGGAGCCCTTTTTGTGCATTCTCTTCTCTCGTTAACCCCCTCCCCGCCCAGCCCTGGGAAGCAGGTGCCCCACTGTGCCCACTATATAAGGACAAGGCCTCAGGAAGGTTACTTGCTAAGTATTACTTCAGGGCATGAAGCTAGCAGAAAAAAAAGCCAGGATTTCACCTTTGGTTTGCCCTGCTCTGGAGAACAAGCTAACCATTACCCCAGGAGTTTTCCAGAAAAGTTGGGACTCCTAGAGGCATACATTTACGCCAAGGGTCGAACCGTCTGTATGAAGTTTATTTTCAAGCTTATCCCAATCTAAAAAGAGACATTTCGTTGTAACCATATGCTCTTTCATCTGGACGACGACTTTATAGCTTAGCTATTTCAGAGTGACATTTGCATTGGTAATGTCTCTGGCACCAAGTGTTCATCTCCAGTGATGGTTTTTATTTTATTTCTTTTTACTTTTTTAATTTTTTTAAAAAGATTTTATTTATTTATTTGGCAGAGAGAGAAAGAGAGAGAGAGAGACAGCGAGAGAGGGAACACAAGCAGAAGTGGGAGAGGGAGAAGCAGGCTTCCCGCTGAGCAGGGAGCCCAATGCGGGGCTGGATCCTAGGACTCCAGGATCATGATCTGAGCCGAAAGGCAGCTGCTTAACCAATGAGCCACTCAGGCATCCCTCCAGTGATGGTTTTTAATGGAGCATGTCTGCAACTGGGGTCTTAACATCCCAGGTTAGGACTCAAAGGTATCCTAGCAATTCGTATAAAGTGTTTGCTTTTTAAAAAAATTTCACAATTTAAAATCTTAAAACATTTCCACAGATTTTAAAAATTAAAAAAAAAATTTTTTTTTAAATTTCTCTCTTTAAGTGACAAAGTATTCTGTATGCTTGACCGAAGTCCAGAAACCCAAACAGGCCAAAGTATTTCTAACTACATTAGAAGTACCTCCTTTTTTTCTTGGCCTTCCTTGCCTTGCTAAACTGCAACCTCTTATTCTCAATTAGTTACGGGTGCTGCTAAGAAACACCCCGACCGGCTGAGAAACTAAGAAACACCTCCTCACAGGCACCTGCAGTCACCGAGCTGGGGCTGCCCCAGCCCTTCACCAGGAGCGCCCGCCCCTCGGCTTGGGTGCATGACTCACGGTCAGTGACCAGCTGCCCACGACGGTCTCGGGCTCCTCCATCACTTCGAGACGGAGCAAATGCCAGTAGCTAAGGATGGCCCCACGGCCACAGAGAATAGTGCCCCAACGATGCAATCCAAAGACGAGGCAGGAAGGAGCCCAGCAGATAATCCCCGCTCTGTCCTGCCTGCCAGGGTCTGCAGAATTCTCCTTCCACACTGTGAGAGCTCTGGCCTGGATGATCTCTGAGACCAAGGCGGTTCTAACTTCCCAGTTCTACAAACGACTATCTTTGTGGGATTTCAGAACGTGATAGATGAAGCGTATACAAGGATTTCTTCTGCACCTTGGAATGGTAACTTGTAGGCTGCTACCAAGCCACTTCCTAAAATAATGAGCCGGTTCAGAATTATGTATTTCATGAAGGGGAAAAAATGTTAATGAGTAAACAACATGATCCCATGCCTATCATTTACCCATACCTTTACCTGTAAGGAAAGGAATGCTAATTTGGAGAAGATTGCACAGTGGGTAGCAAGGTACATTTTAAATTCACTGCAAAGAAAAAGACAGCAAGAACAGGATAATTAATCATAAAATAAAACTTGTACAAAGAGGATTAAAAAGCCTTAAAAAGCATCCACAGGCGATAAATTAGCTATGTCAGTCCTTTGCTGATGGTGAGGTAAATTAGCACAAACTTTCCAGAGGCAGAATTATGCCTACCCTTTGACCTGGAGATATTACTTCTAGGAACTTCCCCCCTCGGGGAATAATTAAGGAAATATGCAAACATATGGGAATAAGGATCTTCCACATATAAACTGGAAATACTCTCAACGTTCCACAGGGGCTGATTTAATTAATTATGGCATGTCTGTAAACTGGAAATTGCTATTATTAAAAATGATATTGTCACATAATATTTATACTATAGAAAATGCTATTAGTAAATTATTAAGTTTAATAAGTAGGCTATTCCTGCTTTTTAACCTGTTTCTACTCCAGTATACTTTTTTTAATTGGCATCCCTTTGTTTTTCCTTTTATTTTATTTCTTTTCAGTGTTCCAGAATTCATCGTTTATGAACCACACCCTGCGCTCCATGCAATCTGTGCCCTCCTTAATACCCACCACCAGGCTCACCTAAGCCCCCACCCCTCCTCCAAAACCCTCAGTTTGTTTCTCAAAGTCCACAGTCTCTCATGGTTTGTCTCCCCCTCCAATTTCCCCCGAAGTCCAGTATACTTTTATTCAGTCGTGTTGCTTAAGATTGTGGGCTGTATTTGACCCTTCCCTCTAGCCCTCATTCAGACAGACAGACAGACACACACACACACACACACACACACACACACTCATACATGCAATTACTGGGGAAAAAAATCCATGCTTTTATGGAAAACTACATTCCTTAGCACATACACTTGCAGGATTATCTGTTTCAGATTCTGTGGGTGCTATTCTGCATCTACATTGTAGATAACTCACAGAAATGCAACATAATTCTAGTCCATGAAGAGGCAAATTCTGTCTGTCCCATGAAGCAGAGGTTCAACTCACTTCCTTCCCCCACTGCCAACAAGGCAAGGTTCTGCCTCCTTTCCAACATTCATTTTACTTTGCACATAAATGCGTGGGTTCTCCGGGTTACTCTTTGAACTACTCATAATATTCTGCTTTGTTCTTTCATTTAACTAATGAGCTAAAGCGGGATGCGTAACGTGTTCATTCTTTGTGATTTTACCAGCTTTGGAAAATCATATTTTAACACAATCCAGCAACCTCAAGTCCCGTGTACTTTCCTTCTGGCTAAGCCGGGAATGTCCTTAGTGCTTGGCTGGGCATGGCCACACTGACCCAAGGCACCACCTCCTGAGGTTCAGAGATCCCCTGCTTCCCTCTGGCTGCATTTCAATCCATTTCCCACAGGGCATCTGGGGTGATCTTTTAAAAAGTTAATCTGAGGGCATCAATCTGCAGCTTAAAGCATTTCTGTGGCTGCCTGTTGCCTCTGGGGTAAAAACCGAAGTCTTAAGACATTCCAAAACCTGCAAGAACTAGCCCCTTCCTACCGTTCTAGCCTTATTTTGCGGCTTTCTTCCTCTTCTATGTTCTTCAGTTGTAAATATGCAGACACGCATAGTTTAGCAATGATCAAACAAGTCATACGTAATTGTTAAAAACTCTCATGGAATCAGTTATCTGCCACAAACGGTTCTCATCACCAAGGGAAACTCTCTGGTTGTCCGTACAAAGCCGGCCAGTGTCAGGAGAGCCAACGCTGAGAGAGGAAAGTTACGCCCCCTTTCCTTCAGTCTCCAGTTCCTCTCTGTTCTCCAGTTCGACAGGGTGAGAGGGGCCGAGGGGTGAGGAAGATGGAGAGGAAGATGAGGAACAAAAGAACCGCCTCAAGAAGCCATAGGCAGCAAGAGTCATTTATTTAGCTTCTATTTTTAACTAGCCTTTTAGGAAAAAAAAAAACCAAAAACAACAACAAAAACTAAACAAAAAAACAAAAAGCACACACTATCCAAAAAAAAAAAAAAAAAAAAAAGAGAGCAGAAAATCTTAGCTTCTGTATGGGCATGTCTGGGAGCTGATATCAATCATTAATTCATCAGACAAACATTTCCTGGGCACCTACCCCAAGCGCGGCACTGTCAGGCACTGACCAGGGCCACGGCTGTTAAAACAGGGAGAAGTCGCCGTCTTTGCTGGGCTTACAGGTCATCGAGAAGACAGTAAGATGTGTGTGCCTGCGCATGCGCATACATTGGCTTTTTCCCTGAATGAGATGAGAAGTGAGCTTTTTTTGAGTGGAAGTAACATAATCTGAAGTATGGTCAACAGACTGGAGGGGTCTGAAGGCAGGAGGAGGGAAACTTTAGGATCTACTGTAATAAGGCCTGAAGGAGAGGATGGGTCCCGGGGCCAGGACAATAGTGAGGCAGGGGTGAGAAGCAGTCAGAATCGTCATCTGGTTGGAAGGCAGAACCAGCAAGATTCACCGATGGGACTGGACTGCACATAGGGAGAGGAAGGAGAGACTCAAGGATGATTCCAGGGTTTTTTTTGTTTTTGTTTTTGTTTTTGATTCCAGGGTTTTTAGCTCAGGCAAGTAGTATGGAATTCCCAGCAGCTGAGCAAGCCTGCAAGGAGATCAGGGTTTGTAAAGATGTTGTGGAATTTGGTGATGGATACAATGAGTTTGCCATGTCTATTAAACAACTAAGTTTATATTAACATTACATTATCGAACATAATGAAGAGGAAGTTACATATACATTGTCTACATGAGCCTGTATATACAAGATTTTATTCTATTATAAAATGAATTAATAGGGGCACCTGGGTGGCTCAGTGGGTTAAAGCCTCTGCCTTCTGCTCAGGTTATAATCCCTGTGTGGGATCGAGTCCCACATCAGGCTCTCTGCTCAGCGGGGAGCCTGCTTCCCTTCCTCTCTCTTGCCTACCTCTCTGCCTACTTGTGATCTCTGTCTGTCAAATAAATAAATAAAATCTTTAAAAAATAAAATAAAATAAAATAAAATAAAATGAATTAATAATACCATCTTCCCCATAGGGCTGCATTTAAAGTGCTTCCGTTACTTGGGGAGCCCTCCAGAGCAGTCAGTAACTCACCCCACCCAGTTAGGGGGTGATCCGCCTGCAAACAAGGACAACACGCATGTTGGTCCTTTCGTTTACTCATTAATTTTGTGAATATTTGTTGAGCATCTACTATGCACCAAGCCCTATTCCAACACCGAAGAAATGGCAGTGCACAAAGCAAAGTCCACGAAGCATACTTTCTAGTGTACAGAGACAGATAATTAAGTCTCCCTGACCCTAGAACAATGCCTAGCACACAGTGATAATAACAAGAGACGACATTTGTGGAACACTGTCATTTGGTTGTATGTATTCAACTAAGTATTTGGTGGAGTTAAAAAAGAAATGATCTCATTGTGGCTTCCAAAGTGACTTCCAGAGCAGTCTTTGAGTGATCACCAAACCCACAGCACCAAGACCAAGGTCCAGGTTCATAGCCTGTCCCTACACAATTGGACTCCTGCCAACTTGCGGGACCTCATCTCCCACCAGTTCCTGTTTCATGCATGACACACCAGCCTCCAAAATGGTACATGCCATTCTGACAAAGGATGAGAGAACCTGCCAGAACTTTCTTCCCCACACCATTCAGGTAGCTGCTTCCCTTTATACTTTGGGTCTTTGGTGAAATTTCTCTGCCACTTAACTACTGTTGCGCAAAACTCACCACAGAGCTTAGTAGCTTAAAACAATAACCATGAATCATTCCTCATGAATATGACGGCTGATCTGACCTGGCTTCATTTTTTCATCATGGATGGGCTCACTCACACGTTAGCAGCCAAGTCACAGATTTTCTTGAGTGTGCGAGGCGTGACTCAGCTCTGTCTTACATTGTCTTGGATTCTCCAACAGGTTAGCTGGGGCTTATTCTCCTGGAGCAAGCAGTAGTCTCAGAGAACAAGCAGGAAAATGTAGATGCTTTTTATTTTTTAATCTATCCCTTCATTTGGAGATAATCGTAGAGTCATATGCAGTTGTAGCAAATACTACAGAGAAATCCTATGTATTTTTAATCAGTTTCCCGTGAAGGTAACATCCTGAGAAACGTTAGTACAATATCCCAGCCAGGATGCTGACATTTCCTACAAGACTGGAATCTTCCATGTCGCTCTTTTATGGCCATACCTACTTCCTTCCTGCATGACCCCCTCCTTAAGCCCTGGCGACATCTAATCTATTCTCCATTTCTCTAATTTTTACACTGTAATAATGTTATATTTGGGGCACCTGGGTGGCTCAGTCAGTGAGGCATCTACCTTCAGCTCAGATCGTAATCCCAGGGTCCTGGGATTGAGCCCTGCATTGGGCTCCTTGCTCAGCAGAGAGTTTGCTTCTTCTCTCTCTCTCTCTCACCCCCTCTGCCCCTTCCCCCACTCATTCTATCTCTCTCTCTCTCTCTCTCTGTGTCTCAAATAAATAAAATCTTGGGAAAAAAAAAAAGAATGTTGTATAAATTCAGTCATTCAGGTGCTTTTGGGTTTGGCTTCTCCCAGTCCGAAAACTTCTCTGAAGAGTCATCCAGGTTTTAATTCTCTCTGGTAGTGACATACCATAGTTCTTTCAGCCATTTACTCCTTTGAAGGCCAGCTGGGTCATTTCAAGTTTCTGGCTCTTGTGAACAAAGCTGCCATAAACATTCACACACAGACTTTTGAGTGAAGAGAAGTCTTCATTTCTCTAGGATAAACTTCATCACCCTTTATGTACTTATACTTCTCTGGCTTATAATTATCTTTTTAAAAAAATTCCATCTACATACATTGAGAACTACACCAGAGCAGCGTTATAATCTTTGCTTTAATCACAGAATATAATTTAGAACACTTAAGAGGGGCAGGAAAGCCTATTGTATTTACCCATATTTTTGCTTATTGACTTATTTCTTTCTCCCAGATGTTTCACTCTTCTTTCTTTTACCCTTTCCTTTCCATTTAGAAATATTCCTTTAATTATTTCAGAGTAGATCTGGGGACAAATTCTCCTAGCCCTCTTTCATCTGAGAATGTCTTGTTTCCCCTTCATTCCTGATGGATGCTTCGTAGGTGTAAGAATCCGAGTTGATGGTTGTTTTCTTCAGCACCTGACAAAGTGCACTTCCTCACGCTACTTCCTGTCAGACATTCTTTCTTCAGGACTTTTCTAGTTCCACCTTCTTTCTAGGCTCGGATGGTATGAATGTT
The DNA here is from genome assembly GCF_963455335.1 of Martes martes. Lineage (NCBI taxonomy): Eukaryota > Metazoa > Chordata > Mammalia > Carnivora > Mustelidae > Martes > Martes martes. The sequence continues at coordinate 7,229,851 of NC_137896.1, forward strand.
AGATCCTTTGTTACGGTCTCACAGGTCCCTGAAACTCTGTAATTTTTTTCCAGTCTATTTTCTCTCTGTTGTTCAAATTGGGGTTTCCTATTGTTTTATCTCTCCCCTATCACCTCTATTCTGCTGTGGAGCCCATCTACTGAATTTTTAAATTTAATTATCATATTTTCTGTTCTAAAACTTTTACTTGGTTCTCCTCTCAATCTTATTTCTTTTGGAAAAAACTCTTTCTTTACTGAGACGATCTAATTTTTTCATGTGTTTCAAGCATGTTGGTAATTACTCGTGGGAGAATTTTGATCACGGTTCCTTAAACATCGTTGCCACATAAATGTAGCAGGCCTGTCATCTCGGTGTTGACAAGCACTGTCTGAAGTCTCCTGACTTCTCTTGGTGCACCAAATACATTTTGTTATGCAAGTGTGGACATATGGAGTGTTACAAGTTTCTGGATCGTAGTTAAACTGTCTATTTTAGCTGGCTTCCTCCAACCCCACTCCAACACGGGAAGAGGTAGGAGGCAGCATGTGCCTCCCTGTTACTATTGGTCAAAATCCAGGCTCCCAACTTGGAATCGTTGAAACGTGAGGGGGCCCTTCCTTACACCTGAGTTGGGATGAGAGTTCTGAGTCCTCATGTGATCTTCATGCCCACCGCACTGGGAGTGGTCTCATTGCTACTAGGTAGTAGTCAAAGTATGGACTCTCCCATAGGCCTTCTCTGACACCACCCTAGTGGGGAAAGAGATAGGACCTCACTGTAGAAGTCCAGGCTCCCCATGAGGTCTCTACTGATACCATGATGGAGAGAACTAATTATCAACCAACGGGGAAGAAAGTCCTGGCCCCTGACTTGGCCTTCATAGACACCACTTCACAGAGCACCTTGTTACAGATGAAGGGGATCACAATATACTACCCTAAAACATGCCACTTTGGCATAAGATTATTTTGAGCCGAAAGTAACTGAGAAACAGCAGACACAGGAAAAGCTGTCTGTATTACCCCTTTCTGCCTAAGAGAAAGGCATAAATATCCCCTTAAAGGTGACATAAGCCTATATTTTTAGGTGTTTCTGCGTCTTGTGCCAGGAAGACCAGAGATGGCACTGTGATGAATCTGTATATCAAACCTTACTAACCCTAATATACTATACATTTCCTAATCACCCTCCCCCAATTTACCATCCCTGGCAACTCAAATCCCCTTTATCCTTTGTACAGTCACTTCTCCCCAATTTATCACCCTCTGTTAAAATGGTATATAAGATGTCAAACCTAACCATTTCTTTGGATTTTTACTTCTTTTCTGTGATGTCCCCATGCATGTAAAAGTATCAATGATATCCGTATGTCTTTTCTCCCATATACCTGTTTTTGTCAGCTTAATTCACAGTGCCCAGGTACAGCAATTAAGAGGGTATAGGAGAAGTTTATACTCTTCTACACATTCTCTCAAGGGTTTAAGTCTACGATCCTTATTCTACCTTCACTGGCGTGGGTTGGAAAGCGGCCACAGTCTATTCTATGGGGTTTGGCTAATGCAGGGTAGTTACTTTCCAAAAGTTTTCTGTATTGCTGGGATGCCTCATTTCCTGGCCTTTGGCTAGTGGGGAAAAAAAAAGGGGGGGGGTTTTGGGGGGGGGGCTTTTTTGTCTGTACCTATGGGCATTTCTGGCATACTCCCTTCTTTAGCTCTAAGTCTAGCATATACGAGGCAAAATGAAAACCCAGGAAAGTCAACACTGTGTTGTTCCCCCATCCTAAGTTCCCTACCTTGCCTACCTTCTCTCCACCTTTCAGGTTCTCAGGTTTGATTGACATATAATGGCCAGGGTCTTAGTTGTACTTAACAGGAGAACAGGAAAAGGTATGCCTATTCACCTGCCCCAGCGCAGAAGGTAAATGTTTTTTTATAGCTTCTGAATAAAATGATTTTATCAAGCCTCTGCCTGTATTAAGTTTGCTAATATTTCATCCCCCATGGTCAAATAGGGCAGACAGGGATAACAAAGTTTCAGAGTAAAAGTCATGGAAGTAATTGAGACCATCAATGGACTCACAATTGACCACAATGTCACCTCCGCAGAGGCAACTTCCCACCTCCCAAATCTACAGTACTCTCCACCCCCACACACGCAAACTTCAAATCAGTATCTGAAATTATCTCCCTCGTTGATTTTTCCACTATTTACATGGAATATAGAAAAAAATTACATTTTATCTTAATTACCTTGAATCCTCAGGGCCTAGGAAAGCATGAGGCTCTCATCTCTTTATTTTGAATGACTGAGTGAATAAATAAATGAGCAAATAAACGAGTGGAAAAAAGCCACACTCAGAACTCAAAAAGAGATTTCTAGAATTTCATAATGGATCTGACATTTCCAGACCAACCTTAACATCTTTAAGCAAGAGACAAAAAAAAAAAAAAGTCCAGGTTATTTAGTATACAAACATTAAAATGATATTGAAGGACAGTCTTTTCAAAGAAACAATCATATAATCACATTTTTCCTTAAAAAGTGCGTTTCACAAAATGTTACTTTCTGTGCCATGGAGGAAGATGTCAGTCGCTCTTTGTCATGTCAGTGTTTTCAAAAATCAAGGGTTTTGTTCTAAAACCACAGAACCTCAAAATGACTATATTTCCCTATATACTAAAGCAAATATGCTCCTATAATTAGAAACAGGCTCTAACCAAACTGGAAAGAGATCAACCCACGATGGCAAAAATAAATACATACATACATACGTATGTAAAAATAGGGGTTTTCATTAAAAAATGCTCCATTCTGGAGCACTTACTGTAATGATTTCAGAAGGAAACATTTCAACAAGGCTTGGTCCTCCACATTTTTGGGACAACACTGAGTAAAAGTCATTCTGTGAGAAGGCTCAGTACAGAAAATTAGAATGTCACTCTGCAAGAAAGGAAGAGAAATGAATTCCACGGTTGAGGAGGCATTCTTCAAAAAAAAAAAAGAAAGAAAGAAAGAAAGAAAGAAAAGCAACCCAAAAAGCCCCACAAGGAACAGACGTTGCCAGAGAAGGGCAGAAGGGTGAAGAGTAACAGTCATGTTGTAAAAAATTCTGAGCCAAGAATTCATGAGCAGGAACCCCAGGTGGCCACTGAGAAATCCATCACAGATTTTCACGGGAGATTTATAACAAAGAAACATATTTGCAAATATTATTCTTGATGGGAAGAGATGTGAAATTGACAGCACTGGCAAGGTGGTTAGTTTGTTTGGGGCTTTTTTTTTTTTGGTTTTGGTTTTGGTTTGGTTTTGTTTACAGATGAGTGGTATTTGAACACTGCCAGCGCATTCAGGGTCTGGAACACATCCTCATCCTCATCAACCTTCGCTGAGCATCAGCTACATGATGGACAAGAATGACCCAGGTGTCACCCATGCTGAGTGAGCTAGGGCCTATTAATTTTCCCTTTCTACGGGTGAAAACACTACAGCTGAGACTGAAGCCATGTGCCCATGGCCACAGGAACATACTAGCTAATGTAATGTGGAGTCAACGCTTGCAATCAGGTCTGTCTGCCTCCCAGACTATGATCTGCACTGAGCTCAAATCCCCAACATCTGAACAAAAGCCACACTTCAGAACCGTCTTTATTTTATAGCTGCTTGTCCCAGCACACTGGCCATTTCCTTTTCGAATTCATTCTTCAGGGATTGAAGTTACTCTTGACAATAAAGTGACACGTAGCTAAGCCATTATCAGAGCTGTCAAAAAAATGAGATGATTATTAAAGAAGTTATAATACAGGTGCTGTCCATAGACACTTGCTGAAAACAGCATCTGTGGACTTACTGTCTCTAAAATTATAGAAGTCAATCAGAAGATAAGTTTCATCTTTTAATCTTGACATTTCTTTAAAAAAATAATAATTTATATTGTGGACTCAATCTAATAATAAACAATGATCAAAAAATAAAAAAAATACTGGTTGCTGTATCATAAATTCAGTATTAAGAAAGATACAACTAAAGCTCTAAAAATAGGAAGTTTGGCATTAATCAAGGTTAATAAAAATACCATCAGTCTGACTTCAAGCAAATAACTTACCCTTTTGAACTTATGGGTTTCCAGCTGTTAAATGGTGACACTAGTACTTTATGCACAGGTTTGTGTATACTTCTAAGTGTTTAATTAATGTTATTATTATTTTGTTCTTTATATATTCATTTAATTGTGTTTTATTATTTTATTATTACCATTCATATGCATTTAATTATAACAAGTTAGAAAAAGATGTTCAAAGCCATGATTATTAAAATTCCGTGAAATGGCTTTTTACTATATATCACCTAGATTACAAAAAAATATCTAGGGGTGCCTGGGGGGCTCAGTGGGTTAAGCGTCTGTCACGATCCCAGGGTTCTGGAATCAAGCCCGGAGTCAGGCTCCCCGCTCAGCAGGGAGTCTGCTTCTTCCTTTCCCACTGCCCCTCCCCCTGCTCATTTTCTCTCTCCCTCTCTCTCTTTCTCAGATAAATAAACATGTTAAAAATATCTATAATTGAATGACAGAGGATGCAGATGATAAACAATTGTCCTGTATGTTTATATCCGTGGTTCTCAACCGGGGACAAGTTTATCCACCAGGGGACCCTTGACAATGTCTGGAGATATTATTTACTTGTCACACCTGGGAAGATGTTACCAGCCTCTCATGGGTAGAGGCCAGGGGTGCTGCTAAACATCCTACAGTGCCCAGGATAGGCCCCTACGACCAAGAATTATCTGGCCCCAAATAGCAATAGTGCCCAAGCTGAGAAAAAGATAATGTTAGATAAAGAAAAGTATTCTCAAAAGTAGAGCCTTTATCCCAGATTCAAGAGGACGAATGGATCAAAGTCAGCTGTTCATGTGCTGGAACTACTTCAGGGTCAGGTCGACACAGATCCCAACAAGCTGAGACATGTCCGTAGTCCCAGGACAAGATACTCAAAACTTCAAAGAATTTTCCATGTCAGGTGGCAGCAGTTAGTGCTGGACCGGGAGGTCTGGACCAAGACTGAGGAAATGCCACCCAGTCCGCAGTTCGCCAAGCCCGCTGGCATCTTGCCCAAGTTGCAGCCCGGTGAGAAGAGTCACTGGCACCCAAGTGCGGAAAACAAGAGGAAGAAGTGGCCTGGTAAGGATTAATCAGTAGGAAAAGAAACACAACAGAGGCTGAGAACAGCCACAATCCCGGCACAGAAGGCCCAGGCGTGCACGTGATATGGAACTTTCCTGCCAAGCCAGACACCTACCACCGACAGCCTCCCCCACCATCAGTACCTTTCTTTGCCAAAACCACCCCCCCTTTCTTTCCTGCACCCGGAGAACAATCTTCCCATATCACACCCTACCTTTCCTGTGTCCTGTTACTTCCTCTCGGAAACCTTCACTAAACCTCCCTTGTCACCCCCAGGCCAATACCCACACAGACCACACAAAGCAGCACATCCAAAAGAAGTCAGGGGCACAGCTTCAGAAACCCAACTCCTAGGCTCCAATGTTCACTCCACGATGCACACACTGTGTGGCCTTGGGCAAGTTATTAACCTCTCTCGGCTTCGTGGGATAACTGTAATATACCTACCTCACTGGGCTTTCGAGAGGATTCAATGAGTTACGACATTTAAAGCACCTTGGAACAATGCTTGGAACATAATTGACCTTTAGTAAGTGATAGATGCTCTTCTGAGAGTGCAACCTCCATTAGCAGAAGGTGTTGGTTTATACTCTTGCCTGTTTCATCCTCTGCTCCAGCACAATGCTGGCCACACCGAGGGGACTCCATAATTGCTGAGTAAATAAATTGTCAGAGTCCTCCCTTAGGTCCTCCCAGAGCACTCTGACTTTCCATCCTCATAAAAAAGTGATACTGAACAGTCATTTTTCATTCTCTCTTCTAGACTCTAAGTTCTGTGAAGGGCAGTGCCTGCTTTCTGCATCACTCTGATGGCTGGATCTTGGCGAGCACACAACAAAAAAGTTCCCAAATGGAATAAAGAAATAAATGAATGCTTAAAAAATAAATAAGATTGTTAGCAGAGCCAGTAGCTTTCACACAAATTCCTTCTTTTTGTTTTCTTAGAAACCTGTCTCTACAAAGTTTTGCTACAAATGCCTTTGTTTTTACAAAGAGTAGGAAGAAAATGAGAGCTTTTCCACAAAAAAGTAATTGGAACCAACTTCCCCAAGACTCTGTCTCCAACAGTGCTTTGTGGAGGCAAGGACTCAACTTTCATCTTCCTTGAATTCTAGACCAAAGGGAAGCCATGTAGGAAGCTGTTGAATATTCCAAGACCTTGGAAAGGCATTCCCATTCTGGTTCATTATGAAATGAAGCCGAGTTGGTAATTTCTTTCTCTTATAACATCAGTTCATCCCTAGATGTTCTATCTGTAGTGGATGGTACTCAAACTCGCCCAAAATGGAAAGCTTCCCTGGCCCAGAAGGCAGGCTCTATGGCAGTTTCGGAGCTCTGAGGTCCAAAGTCAGAATTGAAGTTGACTCGTGACTCATCTGAATGAGAATGTGAAGATCCAATGTAATGCTTTTGCAATACCATGAGATAAGCAAAAATAAAACACCAACATAAAAATCTAATACCATCCCATGTACTCAACAATGGTGGCAACACAATACACACTTGAGGAGTTCTGAGTCAGTGCTCCATAAGATGAAAACAAGCCAATCACTAAGGAGATCGCAACCATTTTTTATAGTAGATCCATACAGAAATATTTCCTCAGGGTCTTCATAACAGATGGAACTAGAGTTCCATCAACTTCCGTGAAGGCAATTTGGCAACATCTTCCCCCAAAATGTACATACCCTTTGACCCAGTAATTCCAGAAATTGAGCTTACCCTTGTAGTCTCATATGTGAGAAATAACGGGTGTGTAAGAGTGTTCCCACAGCACTATTCGCACTAGAAAAGACTAGAAACAACGGGAATACCCACCATGACACCACTGGTGAACAAAACACAAATGTCAGAGATGACCATGCCGTCGTCAAGAAGTCAGAGGCTACTCTGAATCTATCAAAATGGTCTCTTGAGGCAGGGATGCTAAGTGAAAAAGCAAAGCGAACGCCCAGGAGAAATTAAAACAGACATCCACACAAAACAATGATCCAAAGGTAGAAACAACGTAACTGTCCATCGACTGACGAATAAACAAAACGTGGTCTATCTGTACGATGGAATGAAAGTTGAAAACATCAGCAGTGTGACAGAAGAAGCCAGACTCAAAAGGTCGCATGTTGTGTGAGTCCACTTACACGCAATAGCCCAAAAAAGCAAATCCACACACACACAGAAAGTAGATTCATGGTTGCAAGGGATTGAGGAGAAGAGAAAATCAGGGGCGAGGGCTCACGAGTGTTAGGAGATTTCTTCATGGACCATACGAAGAAGCATGTGTAACAGAAGCTGTAAGTGCCTGGACAACCTGTGGTTCCTGGGAGGAAGGAAGCGAGCACGTGCTTCTTGGGACAACCAGGTATTTGCAAATGGAAGGAAGCTTCGTGGAATTCTAAGCACAGGAGTATACACGTCAATGTATCTCCACTTGGCAAGCCATACAACAGCTATTACAACAAATAATAAAATAAACTCCGAAAGCCGTCATTCCCAGAGAGAAGGCAAATTCTTAAACACGGTCCCTAAAGTCTGCCATTGGACCCTGACCTGTGGTTGTATGGCCAGCATACATCTCCTGTGCCATCAGAAGACCAAATCCACGTTTTCAGGCAAGTTGCTCCGACTGTCCATTTCAGAGAGAAATACTAATGAGAGAATTCCCTGGATTGCCCTTTAGGCTCCAAGCACAATTACCGCAGCATCCTCATCAGACGTGTACAGAAACCAGGACGATTTTGAACCACCATGCAGGACAATAGGAGACCAGGCAAACTGTGCCTTCATAGACGTTGTTTGTGAGAAATAAAATCTCATTATTTCACAGACATTACCCACTTGTGGTAGGGAAGCCATCGATTTGAAAACACCTCTACCTCTGAATGCGAAACCGTGCTTGGCTTTGACACCGGTGCTCGGGAAGAAAGAAAGGCTCCTTTCTGAGCCAGGCGGCTGGCCCGCCTTCTCTTGAGTTCAGACCCAGCCGTGTGTGCGAGGAGGTATCTATTATTGGAAGATGGAGTGGCGCCAGGTATTTCTGAAATAACACAGTTTAATTTAATTACATGGCTCGAGGAGGCATGCTGCAATTGGACATCTTTTCTTGTGTTTTCAAGGCATTTTTTTTTTTTAAACCAACTGTGCTCAGTTTCTGTCAAATACTCACTTGGTTTATAACTACGAGTCGACAGCAAAAAAGTTCATTCCTAAGGAGACAATCATTATTTCTAACGTTCTTAATACCCAAGTTGTCAGGCCCCACATTTCCTTTCACTTTCCAGCAGCAGCCCCGGCAGCTGGCTCTGGATCAAAGAGAACAAATTCATTTCTTTCCTGAATATTCACCAGTTAGAACTCCATGAATCCTGGCGCCAGACTGTCGAGGTTCCAGGTCTGGGGCCTCGTTCCTCACAATGCAGAGAAAGGACACCCCTCAGACTGAAAGCGATCTTGAAACAGCCTGGTTTTATCCAACACCATCACCAGAAGGAGGAGAAAACTGTCAGTTTGGCCGTTTGGAAACCTGACCTCTTTGAACCTAAGAGAGAGGAATGTGGGGAACGGTTAAAAGACTCTGGTTGGCTCTTAGGCAGACCTCTGGGCTAGAGATCAATCAGAGAAGGGGCGGGGGATGGGGGACTTGAATCAGAAGAAGCAACTAGGTTTCCAGTAAAACTTAGAACAAGTGGTTAGAACAGAAAGGAAACAATGGAGCCTGTACAGTGAACTCGCCCAGAAAAATCACCCACTGGAGCGCACACACTTAAAATAAAAACGCAATTTGTTTCTCAGACTTTGGCCCCAAATTTGTAGGCAAATCTTCAAAATAAATCAAATCACCAAATGGGAAGCAAGAGAAGACCTGAACACACTGCATTAGCCCCTCTATGATCTCCCCAAAGGTGAAAAGACTGCCTCGATTATTATAATAATACACTTAAAGTTGTAAAAGTAGGCAGCATGAGTTTTATGTGGTTTAATTTCAAATGTATAATAACGGCCAATATTTACAGAGCACCTTGGCTCTGGCTTCCTACATAAACGGAGCCTACTTCACTCTGTCCACAAGGGTATTATGATCACTGTCTCCATCCTATCGATGATGAAACTCCCCAAAGATTACATGATAGGCCCTGACATCTCCAAACCTGATGCGCATCTACGATGTTCTTTATTCCCTCTCATTCGCACTCAGAAAGGTGTCCCACCATTGTTAGAAGCCCTGAGAAATAAAATCATAAAAAACTAACCGAATAATCTGTTACCTGCTCTTTGGGGCACTTCAATGAGGTTTTTTACCACCTCCCTGCCCCCCCACAGGAATTGTTCCCCGCATAAATATACTCAAAGGGCACACAAAAACGAAGAAAGAATTTTAATGCTCGAGTCCAGAAAAATCAATTTGGGTCCATTCAGTGAGATTTCTCACGTCCAGACAATATTTCTCGGGACCCTACCATCACCTCGAAGACTCATGTAAAGGTTTTTCCAACCAGGAGAACAGGAATGTACCTTTTCCTGCCAGAGCTCAAAACTGTGTGAGCCAGTCTCCCACCCTTGGGGAAAACGCTTCCTTCAGGGCAAGGACATTCATAATTAGACTCACTATAAATAACTCAGGCTTCAGAGTGGTGCCATTTGGAATATTTAACATGTGAGCAGGGCAAGAGCTTGGCCCTGCCCTCTCACCAGACGGTGACCATCACCCACTCAGGAACCCCCTTGAATAATGTTCTTCTCCAAAGAGCTGAAAGCCCACTACACCCGGGAACCGCATATGAAAAGCTATAAAAACCCAACCTTTTTCATTCTCTTGTTAAGGTCTGATTTTTAACCTGATAGAGACCAATGTCAGCTACAAGCTCAAGAACACGCTAATTATCTTAATGAAAATTAAGTTATGAAGAAAGATAAACACAGCAGAGGGGAAATATCAAAACCCCGAGAAAGGATGTGTGTTGTGAATTTGCTATGAGAACAGCAGGGAGCAGCGGAGTTTGAAACCCTCTCCCTCCCCTCCTTCTACTGTGTGATTCTGGGCAAATAAATTCCCTAACTGCTCAGCGTCTCAGTTTTCCCCCCAATGAATAATGGAGAAAGTACCACCAACACATTCCTTGCTACTCCGCGGCGCAGTTACTGGAGGGGGGGATGCGATCGTCTGTATTTCACTGTTCATCACCGTAACAGAGATTCCGAAAATCAGATTATTCAAGGAGAGTACACAGTCAGGAATGCAGAATCTGGGGTTTCTGAGAGCCGTAGGGATTTCAAGTGCAAATCCTGTTAAGTTTCACTGCATCCTCATGAGGACACTTATCAGTAAATATTTGCTTAGTAAGTGGAAAAGACCGATATATGAGGACAAGAGGACAAAACCCTAAACAAAGTTGTCCCTTCACTTCTTCCTGATGAAGCATTAATGTCATGGCTCCTTACACAGCCTGTCCTCCCCTCTTCCAACACACAAAGTTCCTTGCCTCATCCCTCCACCATCTCAAAATGGGTAGACATCGAACTTGGGCTCATCTAAGAGGTGCAGGGTCACGGCTGAGAGGTGAGGGCTCAAGGGTATTTTTGTTCATTAGAAATTATTCACTGAGCACCGATCATGTGCCAGGCACATTTCTTTTACTTTTCAAGGCTTACTAGGATTTCACTAGACAAGGCACTTTGGCTTGCAACAAATGGAAAGCCCATTCAACCTTGCCTAAGAGAAGAGGGATTTATTTCCAGGAGACACGCAAAGCTCATGGAATTTTCTAAGTTAAAGAAATAAGAGAGTCACAAAGGACTGAAACTCAAAGCAGACGTCTCTCCAGAAAACCTCTTTCTCTTTCATGGTTCTGACTCTCAAGGACCACGTGCATGTGTTTACTCATCTCAGCCTCTCTCTGTGGTCTTCCTCCATTAACTCCTGAATTAATTCACATTTCAATTTAATTCAATTAAGTATCTCATTCAATATATTCATTGACTATTGACTGAGTGTCTACAGGGCATCGGACACTGTTCTGGGTGCTGAACGAGAGCAGTAACACAACTGGAAAACATCCCCTGCCGGGGCGGAGTTTACTTCCAGCAGGTGCAGACCATCAACACCTAAGTGCAAGATGAACCAGGCTGGCGGGGGTGGTCTAAGAAACAGACATTTCATTTTTGTTCCCAGTTCTTGGTTACGAAGCTCCAAAAAGCCTTGGAATTTGCTGAGTGACTGGAAGGATAGGAGTTTTAGGGGCATCTGTTATTATCCATAAGCAGGTCCTTTCACCCATACCTAAATTTATGCCAATGAGGTGACTACTGATGAGCCAGAGGAACCAAGCAGGTGATGAACGGCTTGGAAGTCTCTGCTCCAACTACCTCTACCTGTTCAAAGTAGATGGGGTAGTACAACTACCCCACTCCCTCTACCTCTGGGGAGGGGAGAGGGGTTGGAGATTGAATTCAATCACCAATGGTCAATAACTTAATCAATTGTGCCAACATAATGAAACCTCCATAGAAGCCCCTAAATGACAGGGTTTGGGAAACTTCAGGATTGGTAAAGGTGCTGGGAGGGTGGCAGGCCCAGAGAGGACGTGGAAGTTCCACACCATTCCCTGCTCTAGGTCTCTCTTCAATTGGGCTGTTCCTGAGTTACATCTTTTACAATAAACTGGCAAAGGCAAGGAAAGTGTTTTCCTGAGTTCTGTAGTTCTTCTAGCAAATTACCGAACCTGAAGAGGGAGTCATGGGAGCCCCAAATTTGTAGTCAGCAGACAGTGATGTGGCCAGCCTAGGCATCCCGACTGCAATAGGGGAAGTCTTGTGGGGCAGAGCCCTTAGCCTATGGGGGTCTGCACTAACTCTAGGAATCAGCATCAGAACTGCATAGAATTGTTGGACACCCTGTTGGTGTTGGAAAATTGGAGAACCAGTGTGGGAAAAGGCATGAAGCCAGAAAATGGATGGTAAAGCCGATGGGAGAAGACATGTGCTACTTCAGAGGCTGCTCACAGGTCTCTCTGACAGGTGTCGTTCACCCAGAGGGCTAGATGATGTAAAGGAGCAAGTTGAGCCATTTACGGATAAAGAACATTCTAAGACACAGTGAGTGCAAAGGCCCTGAGGCCATGTGCCTGCCATAATTAAGCAAAAGCAACGCTGTTTGTAGAGCAGATGGACAAGTGGTCAAGGAGACCAGGGAAGGAGCAAATGGCACGATTATGTGAAACTTCAGAGGCCACGGATGGACTCTGGATTTTATTCTTAATAAAATTTGAGACTTGTGGAATTTTGAGAATAGTGGCATGCTCTAATTCATAGTCTCAAATATCATCTCAACCAAAGAAGCAAGTAAAGCAAGCAAGGAAGCAAGCAAGGATAGAAGCAAGGGAGCAAGTTCGGAAGCCGCTGTCATTGTCCAGCCAATAAGATACGGAGTTTTGACTTACAGGGATAATAATACGGACACTAAGAACTAAATCCTAGATCTACTTTGAACAGAGAGCTAACAGAATTTGCTAAGGAAGGACTAATGAAATGTGGGAGAAAGAGAGGAGTCAGGGATGACTTCAAGTTCATGGTCAAAGCGACTGGGAGGATGGAGGTGCCATCAACTGAGATGGGAAGAACATATGAGGGACATATTTGGGGAACAGGGCAAGGAGATTGACTGAGATACCTTTGGTCCAACTGACTGGAAGAGGAAGGGACCCAGGGACATGAGCACTGCAACAAGAGTCTGATGCTCGGGGGTGCTTGGGTGGCTCAGTTGTTTAGGCGTCTGCCTTTAGTTCAGGTCGTGATCCCAGGATCCTGGGATTGAGTCCTGCATTGGGTTCCTTGCTCAGCGGGAAGCCTGCTTCTCCCTCTGCCCCCCTCCCAACTCATTCTCTCTCTCTCTCTCAAAAACAAATAATTAAAATCTAAAAAAAAAAGGAGTTTGATGTTCAGCAGAAGCTTTAGGTCAATGAGCATCAGTAGGCAGGAATGTGCACTATGAAAGTTACAACACACTTGATTTTCAAGGACAAAAATGCTTAAAAAAAAAAAAAAAAGCCCCGGAATTCTCTTTTAAGAATTTTAAATAGGCTGTTATTAAAAGCCTATAAATCAGAGTTACCACAGGTGATATGCAATTTCTAATGTATCACGTCTCCCTGAAGTCAAAACAAGTATTAATTTGAAGATAAAATCAAACAAATTGATGATTACACAGCAGAGCCAAATTCACAAATACTTACTGAATGCATCATTCACTCTCAAATGAACTGGTACAGTATCATGGTTAAACAACCCATTGCTCTTTCTTAACCGAATCCCAAGAGGATGGTATTACAGACTTCATGGTTGGTTTTTTTTTAATACAAACTAGTTATTTGAAAAAATGAGTACAAGTCATATTTTGACTTGAAACTGAGACCTAAATGAAGAATTTGTTTCTGCCTTTCAACAGATATAACAGCAACCTTGTCTCTCCCTCATCTTCACTGGTACGGTCACTGCTAACTTTTGTGTCTCTGCAGAGGAGAATAAATACCTTAGTCATTTCTGGGTGGTTTTAATGTTAAAGGGAATAACAGTATTGGAATAAAGATTATAACAGATAAGTAAAAACAATATAAACCCAATGTTAATTAAATACCTAGTATTTATGCAGCATTTAGTCTGGGACAAATACTCAACATTTAATATCTACTACATCTTTTTTAATCTTCACACCAGAGAGTGCAGTTCAAACTGCCAAAGGACAATGAGAACAGGAAATGAGACACGGTGCACATTAAAAGCCAGTCAAGTCTACACTGAAGTCCTACGTGTGCTAATTCCTACCTTGGTGAATCTGAACACATTCAATAATGCCGCTAAATCACATTTTCCTTCCTTTCCATTTAAAACAAACGAGATTGGGGTGGCCAGATGGTTCAGTCGGTTAAGCGTCTGCCTTCAGCTCAGATCATGATCCCAGGGTCCTGGGATCGAGCCCCGCATCGGGCTCTCTGCTCAGCGGGGAGCCTGCTTCTCCTTCTCCCTCTGCCCTCTCCCCTACTCATGCGTTCTCGCGCTCTCTCATATAAATTAATAAAATCTTTTAAAAAAACAGAACAAATGAGATTATTATGGTACCTGTCATAGAGAGTCACAGAGGACACTATGAGGTGATGCTCGCTTGTGCTCAGCGCAGTGCTCACCAAGGACCATGAGGCATTATTATCAACATCATCACTTTGCCATCCCAACCAGCACCTTCACCATCATCAATCCTACAAGGGAAAATCTGTTTTCATTCCTGTTTTACCAAGAGGGAAACTAAAGCTCAGAGACGCTCAATAAATAACCCAAAGCCACAGCTTGTGAATGTCAGAGCCAGGATTTACTTCAAAGACTCATTCAAAGTCAAGCTGGATGACTCCAGTGCACACAGAGGTGAGCCCGTTTTGGTATCGCATGTTGCGAAATCACGGATGCTTCTAATTTATTTCGGAACTTAAACCTGCTATGGCATTACTGTGTTTCAGGGAACGCCGACAGAATAGCATCTGATCCTCCTAAGAATCCATAGCCATGCCCATTATGCACGTGAAGACACAGAGGCCAAGTTAACCCAAGTGAGTCAACCAAATGCTAACAAAACCTTGACAAGAGACACAGAAGGGGTTAGAACTCAGATCTATCACACTCCGTGGTTTAATACCGCACAGGGGTGGAAGTCACATCGGCATCAAGTCAACCCTGCTATTTCTTTAGGGCTTTTGCAACTAATATTTTTCAAATTCTCGAACAAACAGAAGAAATGGAAAGAATATTACAAAACAAAGAAAATATGAATCCGATACATGTTATATTTAAAAGTGAGCGCAAGGCTTTCAAGAAACTTGATAATAGGAGGAATTTCGAGCCCGGGCAACAGTTTGTAAAAACAGAACTTGCTTCTGTGAAAAACCTGCTTTAAATTCAGTGTTGCAGAATAAACGCAAGGATGTTAAAGACTTAATTGCTGGTTTCAAAGTGGGTTCCCCCCACCCTGTAGATTCTTGAAGGGCAGGAACTAAATCTAACGTCTACATTTCACAGCCCAGCAAAAACTTTGATCTTCCGTATTGTGATCTTGTGATATAACAAGAAATATCCAGTTGGTCTTCATCCCTGTTTTCCTTTTTCTTTTTTTTTTTTAAGATTTTATTTATTTATTTGACAGACAGAGATCACAAGTAGACAGAGAGGCAGGCCGAGAGAAAGAGGGGGAAGCATGCTCCCTGCTGAGCAGAGAGCTGGATGCGGGGCTCTATCCCAGGACCCTGGGATCATGACCTGAGCTGAAGACAGAGGCTTTAACCCACTGAGCTACCCAGGTGCCTCCATCCTTGTTTTCTTTTTTTTTTTTTTTAAAGATTTTATTTATTTATTTGACAGACAGATCACAAGTAGGCAGAGAGGCAGGCAGAGAGAGAAGGGAGGAAGCAGGCTCCCTGCTGAGCAGAGAGCCCGATGCGATGCGATGCGGGGCTGGATCCCAGGATGCTGGGATCATGACCTGAGCCGAAGGCAGCGGCTTTAACCCACTGAGCCACCCAGGTGCCCCCATCCTTGTTTTCTTAATACAGAGTTCTTAAACCCCTTCCTGAGTGAAAGAGGTGAGGAGCATCCTTTGTTATTTATAATAAGTCCCATCAACCATACCTGAGGTTAGGCTAATGAGGTGACTCCTTAGATGGGGAGCTGGTTGCCAGAGAAACCAACCCTGTGATTGAAGGGTTGGAATTTCAGCCCCATCCCCCACTCCATCTCCAGGGAGGGGAGAGGGGAGAGGAGCTGGAGATGACCAATGACCAATGACCAATGATTAGACCAATAATGCCAATGGAATGGAACCTCCACAAAACTCCTCAACAATGGAGTTCAAAGAGCATCCAGTTGGTGAATGCATCCACCAGAAGGTGGCACACCCCAAACCCACAGGTCAGAAGCTTCTGGACTCAGAACCCTTCAGGCCCTCACCCTATGTACCTTTTCATCTGATTGTTCATTTATATTCTTTATAATAAACCATTACCAGAATAAAGGGTGTCCCTGAGTTCCACGAGCTCCATTAGCAAATTATTAAACCCAAGGAGGGGTCATGGAACCCCCAATTTGAAGCTAAGTCAGAGAGAATTGTGGGTAACCTCGGGGACCCACTATTGCAATTGGCATCTGAACTGGCGGGCAGTCTTGTGGGTGAGCCTTTAACCTAGGGGGTCTGCCCAAGCTCTGGATAGTTAGTGTCAGAATGGAACTGAATTCTAGGAAAGTAGCTGATGTCAAGAGGGTTGGAGAACTGGTTGGCGTGGGAAAACCACACACCCATTTGTTGTCAGACGTACTCTGTGCGTAAGAACCGATCATAGTCAGTAGTAAGTGCCTATTTAGTAACTGAATGAATGAATGCCTGTGTTAATTTTTTACTCACTTCCTGCTAGGCTTGATCTTGGGTCAGTGCAGAGCACAGACCTGGGGTCAAACCATCTGAGTTGAATTCCCGTCTCTATCACTTAGAAGGACCTGAGTTTTGTGAGAATAAAGGTCTTAGCACAGGACGTTAGAAGGAGAAGACGGACTTCAGACACCAGACCCAAAGAAGACAACAGAATGTCCCTAAAGCTACAGTATTTCCAAAGAGTTAAATGCAAATTACTTTCTTCCCTCACTTACCGCTTTCCATCTGCTGTAAAAGTCTCTTTAAATAAAGCAGGGTTATGGATACTCATACACATACTGTCTCTCCTAGGAGGCAATCATTTAAACAACACTGTTCAGTTCTTTTTAGACTGAATTAGAACCCTAATTTGAATAAAATCAACCTCTACATCATGTTCAAATTTGTGGATTTTTTTCTACAGTAATTAAATATGTATCTGTAGCTGACAATGGGTTCTCCACATGCATACTTAAATATAGCTCCTCTTCCCACTACAACACGGTTATATAACCAGACACACTTCTGCCCACTTAAGGAATCACATACAGGGAAATGAGCATCTGGGAGCTGGATTCTGAGACGCTGTCTATCTTTAGCCTCAGGGTGCATGACACACTGCAAATGAACATTTTACTATTATACACACCTTTCTCTTTGTTTCCCCTGTCCACTTTAAGAGTCAGAAGTAACAAGAGCTGGAACGAGATGGGCTGTGTCAGGGATCGTTGTCAGCTATGGCACTGCCCAATTACTGCCACATCACGGATAGCATAAAAGCGAACTCACAACGTTGATGCCATCACCTGACAGCTGGCTCGGGGCCAGCACTCTGACGTCTCTGTGTCACTAGCATACATTTCTGGGTAGCTAGCTTCTCCTCAGGAGGCACCGAACCCATCAGGGTACGCGCTCCTTGGCTGAACCATGACTCTCTTCATTGGCAACCAGTAGAGGGAACGATTGCTCTGCTGGGTAAATAAATTAACTTTCCAAAATGGGTTACGCAGACAGAACCCAAGCTCAAAACTCTGCATATCTGCATCCGAAGGGACAAGGGTAGGATCTTCCCCCTTATACGACCTCAAAGGAAGATTTTAGTAATCAATAACAACAAGATCGACTACAGTAGACGAGAAAGTATCCCCACAAAGAGGGTCATGTCCTAATACCCAGATCCTGTGAAGAGGCTGTCCTCCATGGCAGAAGACAGCCGCAGACGGGCTTGAGAGGAGGAGTTTAATATGGGGAAATTATCCTGGATTATCCGAGGGGGCACAATGTCATTACACATTTCCTTACAAGAGACAGGCAAGAGGGCAAAGTCAGCGGAAGGACACGTGACACTGGAGTCAGAGAATGGAGAGGCGGACTCTGAAGATGAACGAAGGGGCCACGAACCAAGGAGAACAAGACAGCCTCTAGAATCTGGAAAACGCAGGGAAACAGTCTTCCTGAAAGTCCCCAGGAGAAATACAGCTTGCCAACCTCTGGATGTTTGCCCCCAAAGGCCCAGTTCCAACTTCTGACCTCCAGAACTGTAGGCTAGTAAGTTTGTGTTCTTTTAAACAACTAAGTTTCTGATAATTCGTTACAATAGCAATAGGAACATAATGCATATAGGGTTGTTTTTTTGTTTTTTGTTAAATTTCAGACAAATCTTTTTAGGATTAATTTCCATGTCTGAGAACCAAATCCAAACATAGAACTATTCTGACCACTGAACAGGACATCCTGTAACTTAACAAAATTACTTCTGATTCTTAAAAAATGTATTTATTATCGTGGTTCTTCGCTTATTTGCCCAAGTATAACACATTCATTTATTCACCCATTTAATACTTTATTTCACTTCTCCAACAGCCCTTACTGAAAGCCCACTCTGAGATAAAAGTAGATTAGAGAAAGACATAAATGAAAATTTCATCTCCTACCCTCTTGTCGCTCCCGGTCTAATACAGGAAAAACACAGGTCAAAAATGTCAGTACGCGTCATAAGCAATTTCAGGAAAAACACAGATATGACATATAGTCTATAGAGATGATCTCTCCAATCTTACATATAAATAAGATTTTAAATAAATAATATATAAATACACATGTGAATATTTCATTCCATAGCTCCTTCCTTCTTTTTAAGACTATACAGAATCCCACAGCATGCGTAATCAACAGCCATTTGGCTGCTCTCTGTTAATGGGCAGATATTGTTTTTAATTTATACCACCATACAAGCTGGATGCGGTCATCATCCTATTGGATCTCTGGTTATGCACATGTATTTCTCTGTAGCTAAGTAAGTAAAACAACCTACAGAACACTCCCCACAAGGTATCATTTACATAAAAGAACACACGTACCAAATAACTATGTTTCTGGGGCTATATACATTTACGCATATGCCTAGAGACTGTCAGTAATTATATTATGCAAATTAATAACAATGGTTACCCCTGGTAAGAAATTAAAGGCAGGATGATATTGCCAAGGGACACTAGCCTTGGCATTTATTTGTAGTGTTTCAACTTCCTATAATGAGAACGTGCTTTGCATTATTCATGTAAAGTTAACAATAAAGCATTACAGTGACATATGCTCCTGAAGCCAAGCAAGAAGACGTCAATGGGGAGAAACTGAGGAAGAGTCAGCCAGATACAGAAAAGAGAAGGACGGGCGATCATGGCCTGGGGCTTCAAGGGAACACAAGAAAAATTCAGAAGACAGAGCAGGCTGGCCAATGACTCATCCAAGGCCGAGACTCCAGAGAACATTCAGTGAAAGAACAAGGTCATCATCTCTGAAAGGTTGGATGGTAGCTGACTTTCCTGGAACGAACTGTGCCTGCAGCATACCTAAAACCGCTGTGAATCAACCCAGCCCTTCAGTAAACTATTAATTCATGGTCCCTTCCCTAAAACAAAACAAAACAAAACAAAAAAACAAAAACACCTCTATCAAGTTCAGTGCCCTTCCACGGCTGGAAGACTGAGATTTAATCAACTGGGAAGGAATGTTCTAGGGGCATGGTCCTTGCCTTGCATCTTGTCTTATCTTGGTCATCGTACTATCCTGAGGGCATCCTCCTGGCTCTGGGATGGCAACTACTGAATATGTTTTATTCAAGGTTCCCTGATTCACACAGTACCAGGAGTTCCCTTCCCTTAAAATAAATTTTCCCTCAGTCTTTCTTCCTTACAGGTCAAAGCGTGTTAAAACAGAGGGAGAGAAAGAGAGAAGGGGGGTGGGAGGGAACACACACTGTCCCCGAATATGGGAAGGTGCACTGAGACCCCTAGAAGTTCATGAAACTCTCCTCATCCCCATACAACTCGGCAAAGTCCAATTATTTCAGCTTTTTGACAAGTCAGTTGCAAATCTTGACGGGCTCCACAAAGCCAGGAGATAGCACCAACTAGACCGTATCCTGATTGGTGATGAATGATCTCCCCCCCAGGCTAAAAGAAGCAGAATTAACACAAGGAGTAAAGTCAGTTATGAAATCCATTATAACTAACCCATATCTCAGAGCCCAAAGTCACGTCCACAAGAGACTAAGAGAGTCCATGCTGTTCCTTATGGACTGAATTGTGTGTCCTACCCACCCCCCCCCACCCACCTGGCCAAGTTCACATGTTGAAGCCTCCAACCACAATGTAACTGTATTTGGAAATAAGGCCTTTAAGGTGGTGACTCAGGTTCAATGAGGTCATAAGTGTGGAGCCCTAATCCTACAGGACTGATGTCTTTGTAAAAGAAGGAAGAGACACCAGAGATCTCTGTCTCCTCACACGCACAGAAGAAAGGCCATGTGAGGACAGCTGTCTACAAGGAAGAAGGAGGTACCTCCCCCAGACAGCAACGTTTTGGGGACCCCAATCTTGGACCTCCAGCCCCTAGAACTGTGAGGAAATAAATTTCTGTTGTTTAAGCACCACCCCCCACCCCCGCCACCCGATCTGTGGTATTCTGTTATGGCAGTGTGAGCGGACTAATACGCTGTTTTAAAAAAGGAAGGAAAGAATGACAGAAGGATGGATGGACAGAAGGAAGGAGGAAAGGAGGGAGGGAAGGACAGACCGAGGGAAAAAGGAAGAAACAGAACATTTACATAATTCGACTCTCTACAATACACTTCAAACTATTCAGCATCAACAAAGATAAAGGGGTAGCTGATGTCCTTGAACTTGCTCCTAATTACCACTGACAGGAACCTACTGCTACCTGTCCCCACTAACATCGGTTTTGTGTGACCTCAAATCCCAAAGAGACACCTTATTTTCATTAATTCCTCAACGAGCCCTGTCTCCTGTCACTCTTCCCTGACCTGCCAATTCTGTAGGAGCAAAAGAAAAAAAAAAAAAAAAAGCAAACTTCTCTTGCACAGCTAGTGAAGCTGCAGTTACTAGGCAACCCTCCATATATTTTAAAATAACTTGAGGTTCTTCAGCAAAAGGAAAGGGAATATTCAAGACCCTGTCAAGCTTCAAATTTTTAAAGCGCACCTGAGCCAAAGTTAGTAAGAAAAGAGATCTCCTGCCCTTTCTGGAATCCTTGGAATTCCTCTTCCATCTGAAAACTGGAGAACGACTGTGGACTCTTAAAAACTCTTGACATCTTTTGACAAGTGGAAAAGCACATTCTCATGCTCGGTACAGTCCTGGAATGAGGAGGGCGTTGCAGAGTAATTCAGAGTAAGGAAAGAGGACGAAAATGTCAAGTTGGCATCTGTCAAGCCGGAGACGTGACTTCCCTGGGGGAAACCCCTTTTCTGTATCACCAAAAGGAACCCTGTATTCAAAGCATGTGTCCGTTAGCTGGAGCGCTGCTGGCATACGGGAGGCAAAAAAACTCTCTCGAGTAATCAGAATCCAAAATCACTCAGGACCTCGCAGCCCTTCCCCTGCCTTGCACCTTGCAATGAACAGCGGGGAACAAAAATGTTGGGTGAAGCCATTGGACCCCTTCAGTAAAAGGAGGCACAGCCTCACAATTCCAGATGGTTGGGGGGGGGGGGGCATCCAAGGTCATCCAAACCGTACAAACAAATCCCTCTGATAGGCTGTCTTATTTTTTTTTTTAAAGACTTTACCAATTAAGAGTTTACGGTCTTTTCTCCTGTTTTTTGGTTTTTGGTTTTTTTCCTAAAACTTAGTAACTCCCAGTATCCAGGAAATTCTCCTCCTATTCCTTCATAATTATTCTCCTTGAAAAAAATAAACCCATTTTCCTCTTGTACTATTCTCTAGAAAATAAAGGATAATTAGTCAACATCAACTGCTTAAATTCCTTGATATTAATTAGCCAACTCACGGCCCCGGACTTGAATCATCTCAGTGTCTTTTACCTTCCTTTGAAAGTCTTATTCTCTGGCTCTTTTGTGACTCACTTCTGAATTACCTTCAACCTGTCCACACTCTGTCGAAGGAATACATTAAAGGAATCAATGATCGGGAGTGACAAAATGGCAGCTTGCAAATGAGAACGGAGAATTTTTTGTCCAAAGAGCATTAAAGAAAAGAAAAGAAAAAAGAACCAATATTTTACAATCAAGTTTCCTATAAAACTGGAATTCTTATTTTGCTTAAAAAATCAGAAGAACTGACAAAGCTAGATCCCAGATGATGACCAGTTTAAAATCTGGGACAAAGGAACTGAACCAACTTCTCTGCTCTTTACCGGGTCACACAGAATCTATGATTTCCATATTCTTCTGAAATGAAGTGTAGCTGTGAGCATTTCCTAGGAGGCAGCGTGTTTACTTGTTTATTTAGCTTATATTTCATTCAGTTTTACCTACCAATGTCACCACACGAGCCCATTATAAAAAAGCCAGCTTCTATCTTGCAGAAGCTTTGCTGTGCAACAGACCCTTCGTCACACGTAGCCACTCAAGGACAAGTTACTTACAATCTCTCGGCTTCAGCTCCCACATTTGTAAAACAGGGATACTACTGCGATTATCATTAAGTATGTGGTTGGAGTATGGATTAAATGAAATAATGAAGTTCAAGCATTTGGCACTGTTCCTGGCAGACAGCACATCCTCAATTAAAATTCAATAAACCACCGTAAGTATTATTTTACTTATTAGGAACTGAGTAACAGAAAACCAGTTACTGGGGCTTCTTAGCTTGTGGTCCCGAGATGGCTGCTCAACCTCTGACAACCCTTCCATGTTACGCTCTGAGAAAAGGGTAAGAGATGAGTTGCCAGAGGACTCTGACCTTTACTGAAGGGTTTTACTAGCAGCCCCATGGAGTGACCGGACCCAACCCGAGAAATGGAGTCATGTTAGCTTGGTATGCCATGACCCCAAGCCAACCAGCGATCTGTTTGTTGGTAAATAAGTAGCAGAAGAGATATCCATTACGTGTCCAGTGGTGTCTACCGACCACGCCGTCAGGGATGGTGGCCTTGGTGTGAAATAGTCGGGGGAAAACTTCTGAAACAGGCTTCCCGCTCCACAAAACCATCACAAAACCATGCTCCTGCCTCCATCCTTTCTCCCTTTCCATCCACGTTCTTGTGCTTAAACAGCTGCTAGGTGCTCTCATGACTGTCCTCCTCAGGACCATGTGGCCGTAAATACATAGCGACTGAGGCCAAAATCTAATCATCATCACTCAGAGCTGGTCTTTCACGGCAAATTCCTTTGGAAAGTGTATTTTGAAATAGTAAAGCAAGGTGCAGTATTTCAATAGGAATGTCTCCTATTAAAAACGCTGCACTTTGGGGCGCCTGGGTGGCTCAGTGGGTTAAAGCCTCTGCCTTCGGCTCGGGTCATGATCCCAGGGTCATGGGATCGAGCCCCGCATCGGGCTCTCTGCTCAGCAGGGAGCCTGCTTCCTCCTCTCTCTCTCTGCCTGCTTCTCTGCCTACTTGTGATCTCTGTCTGTCAAATAAATAAATAAAATCTTTAAAAAAAAAATGTTGCACTTTCTGGGCACCTGGGTGGCTCAGTCGGTTAAGCATCTGTCTTCAGCTCAGGTCATGATCCCAGGTTCCTGGGATCGAGTCCCACTTCGGGCTCTTTGCTCAGGGGGAGTCTGTTTCTCCCTATGCCTCTGCTCATGTGCACACATGCTCTCTCTCTCCCTCTCTCACTCACTCTGTCTATCAAATAAATAAATAAGATCTTTTTAAAAAATGCCACACATTCCCACCAAACCAATTTTATACCCTCACCATCCCAAAGGTAGAGTTGGTGGGCCTATATTTAAGCCATTGCCTACATTACCACGGTGAAGTAAACAGGGTATAAATGGCAGCATCAAATTCCCAAATCGACCCAAATAATGATGAGATTCACAATTCATATGTCTTAGCAAGTATAACTGTGCAAGTGAGTCACTTCCTTAGCATTTCTGCTAATGACCATTAAATGTCATGATTGTCTGAGTATAACTGATGTGCCACAATATTCAGGGGACCCACAGAAAATATAAAAGGTTGCATTAGAGTTGGCGATCTTCTCAGGAGGATGATAAATCTTTCTTTTTCCCTTCATTCTCTGAGTAAGCATAATTTGCGGAAGGAAAAGTTTAAGGGAAGAAAGAAAGAAAAGGTAAGGAAATTGGTTTCTCTGCAGCTTCTTGGAGCAATTTGCTCACTATTTATTCATTCATCTAGTGGATTTCTACTGTTTGTGTCACTTGGCATCTATCCGCTCCCACTGGTGAACGGCACCCAGAGTCTCCCTGGGAAACCCCCTTGGCTCTGCTGGTTTAGGTAAGGTCGACCATGCTCAGGTTCAAGACAGGAACCTGATTAGCTGAAGGCAACTCGCCTACCCCATCACAGGATTGGTTCAATCATAGATCTGTGATCTAATTCTGGCCAGGAAGAGTCAGGCTCAGAATATTTCTTCAACTGTTAGGGGAGAAAGATGATCTCTCTCTCCCACTGGCTAAGAATCTGAAAGGATATGGGCTGTGGAACCGCCGCACCCACCTTGCTAGTAAGCAAAGCAAATTCAACAACTTTTACTGAGCATTTACTATGGGCCAGAAACTACAGTATCCTGCTTAATACAGCAGTTCTGGATAGTCACTACTATTGTTATCCCTCTTTTAAAGATGGGGAACCGCGTCCCTCCGGGAGTTAGGCCACTCCTACTGGGTCACAGAACAAGAAAGTGGTCAAGACAGCATTCACACCTAGGACAAGCACACTCATCCTCCAAAGTCATGCTACATCCCTCACAAGGTCACAATAAGGCTTTCTAAAGAAGTATATGAAAATGTTTAGCCGAGCACTGGATACACAGAGAACACCCAAGGAATGGTAGCTATTACTGCCGACGTTGTCACTGTTGTTGGAGTCTGGTGGCTCTGAATGTCCTCACAGGGAAATGCTACTCTGTGTTGTCCCGTGCAGTGCAACGGGCAGGCACTGTTGATCGGGCCAGTTTGGCTGAGCCCTCGGACTCAGTCCCGTTCTGACGGGCCGCTCTTTCAACTCCAGAAGCCCAAAAGTGAAATCCAATGGATACATTCATAGATGGCGTGTGCTCCCAATGGCCAAACGGGGACTGTCACTCTGGCCCAGCGAGGGCACAAAGCCAGGCAGCCTTCCAATCCAGCTCAACCCAGGGCAATGTGAGTGAACTCAAGCGAAGCAGGGAGGGGATGGCCTGACTGGATTCTGGCAGATCAGGACGGAGAAATGTTCCCTCTCAAACTAGGCCATGGGATCCCATGCCGAATCCATTTAGAAAGCTCTCGTGACATCTCTCTTACTGTTCTCGCAATATTGTCCGTTTGCCCAATGAGTCATTAGTATAAAGTGATTTTCTGAGTGTACATCTCTGGCTGTGGTTTAAAGAGATCAGCAA
Source organism: Martes martes (assembly GCF_963455335.1). NCBI lineage: Eukaryota > Metazoa > Chordata > Mammalia > Carnivora > Mustelidae > Martes > Martes martes. Next base: position 7,255,279 of record NC_137896.1, read on the forward strand.
CAAAACACCTCTCTTCACCATGACCAGAAGTTGAATATGAAAGTGTTTATTGTCTCTTTAATTTTAGTAAGAAGCTAAAAATCATACAAGTACAAAGTGTAGAAAGGCTGTTCTAAATGTTACGATATTTCAAGTGTATATATCTTAGGATTAGGTATAAAGTGTGACTGCTAAATACTGAGTGTGGTAGAGAGCCAGCCACTCCCACAGTCCCTCAGCCTATCAAGGAAGGGAGAAAAAGAACCCACGGCCAAGAGAAAGGAACAGCTTTGTGTCTTACAACAGCATTGTTTCCAGGACATTGGGTGTGAAAGAACAAAGAATGCAAAGGAAAGGAAATATAAATCAGCATTTTCAAAAGTTTCCGTACTCTTGCTGAAAGCTCCGGTGGACATTTCTAAGTCTCCAGTGTAAGTGGATGGTTTTTACTGGATCAGCCCTGAGGGAGTGTTTTTCTTCCGGAGCTGTTGGGAGGTAGAGGTCAGGGCGAGAGGGCATGCGGGCTGTCCAGGAATGAAATCTCTTTCTCTGATCAAAGCTAGAGTCTTGCCGGCATGAGTTTTCCATTTAGAGAATTTAATTAGAGAAATGGAGAAGAGGGGAAGGAGAATATTCTAGTCCATAATAAATAATCTTGCCTTAAACCCTTTCATCGGCTCTTGCTCTGTGTATGTTAAAGACAAATAAGAAGAGAATGTAAAGTGCTTACCAAAATGGTGGCTAACCTCTCTTAGCTTAAAGCCCACCAGTGGCCTCCCATCGTGTACAGAAATATGCCGACATCTTTCTGAGGGCGTATATACACTCTTCATGATCTAGCTCCCTCACAGATCTGTAGAAACAGCCCTGAACAATTCCTCACCATTGCCCGCCCACCTCCTTTATAACACCCTTCCCTCCAGATGTGTTGAGCTGCGGCCATCACACTGTCTCACTTCCCCTGTGCCCTTCCCTCTGTCCACAACAGTCATTTCCAAACTGGGGTGCAGCCACATGAAGGGAAACAATATGAAAACTTGCATTTGCTTGTGTGTCTGGAGTAAGTAAGAAAGTAAGTTTACTAAAATGTAATACTGTAATCTGTGGATTGGTCATAGAGCACATGCATAATGAATAATCAAGAATAAAGGTATTAGAGTTGCCTTAATTGAATGAATCATGTCATCAAGAAAGTTTGAAGCATATGAATCTAAAAACACCCTCTGTGTCTTATAATCACGTCTCAACCCAGCTGTGCCTGGAGAAATCCACTGTATGACATCTTTCCTCCAAGCCATCCTTGAAGTCCCACAGCTGGACTGGAGGTATCTCCAATGACTTGCTGCTTCCATTCTTGTGTCTTACCATTCCTTTGTCCTCCCAGCAGCTGGTGACAGCTTCACCCTTTCATTCCTACTTCGATCCTTCTACCAGTTGTCAACACACTCAGAATTCATCCACACCCCTCACTGTAGACTCTCAATTCTACAAGATCTTACCTCGTGTCATACCTCAACCTCATATAACCATTCCCTTCGCCTTCTGGGCTCTGGCCCCACTGGCCTTATAGCTCTGTTCTCAGTTACCACAGGAAGCCCATTTTTGTCCTAAGCTCTTCGCCTGCTTCTTTCTTCTACACGGAGGGCTTCTGCCAAATCTTTATATGGCTGGATCCTTCCTGTCTTAAGGACTCACCTTTCCTTAAGCACTCAATCCAAAGCAGGCACCCACTCACTCTAGATCTGCACTGTCCAATATGGCAGCCATGAGCCATTTCCAATTCGCCATTAGCTACATGTAGTTTCTAAGCACTTGAAATGTGCTGTAATAAATAAAACGCTAGGTTTTGAAGACTTACTAGGAAAAAAGAAAGTAAAATGTCTCATTAATAATTGTTATGCTTATCATATGTTAAAATGATAACATTTTGGATATATTGGATTAAATAAAGTATATTATTAAACTTAATTTCACCTGTTTCATTTTACTTTTTTAATGTGTCATCTAGAAAATTTAAAATTGCATACATGCCACTCACATTATATTTCTACTGGACAGTGTAACCCTAGAATATATTGAATTTTTCATGTAATTCTTAGCTCCACCTACCGTTTCATTTATTTACCATGTGTTCTCCACCCCTGTCCTCTAGGACCTCCTGGAAGACAGGGTCTTCATCTGTCTTGCTCACACTATGCCATTAATGCCATTCAAGTTCCTGGCACATGGTAGACACTCAACAAATATTTTCGTAACCAACAAATGATTTTATAGCACCTTTTATACCAACCTAATGTTTACCGAGCACCTAGATGCATTATAAAAATAAAGTTGATATCTCTATTTTATAGATGAGGACAGGGATATGGAAAGACTAAGTAAGCAGTAAATAACTAATTTTATAAAAACCATGATCTGGATCTACATGGTGTCTGCAATTCCCCCACACTGCCCCATACCTGTGATCTCACATAAAATTTCTGAGTATTTATCTGTCTCCCCACCAGCACCATGAAGACAGGGACAGAACTCATCCAATATTGTTTCTCTAGTGCTGACACATAGTAAGTATATATATATACAGACACACATACTGAGCTCTCAAAGTAACATCAGTCATGACAGTAGTGATAGCGAATATTTACTATTTACTAAGTGGCTGCCATCATTCTAAGCATTTACATTCCCACCTGAAAGCCTAACAGGCATGTCAAAATGAACATTTTCAACTCTGAATTCTTAATCTTTGCTTCAAACCCTGCTCTAGCTCCCTTTTCCCCACATTTCAGTTACTGTCAGTAACTGAACTCCAATGAGTGGAGATGGCCACCAACCCTCAGAGATCTGAGCCAGGCTCTGCTTGTTTCCCAGCCATCCCCTCAAAAGCCAACAAGCCTTTGATGCTGATGACCTATGCACTCAAGGGTGTCCACGACAGGTCTTCCATGAGCTGGGTCTCCAGCTGATAAAATCACATCTGGAGCTCTGCTCTGTCCTTTCCTGTCTACCACACTGTCGCCCACCTTGTTACTTCCTTCACTTAAGAAGGGAAAATGCAGAGACGAGTGAACAGAGCAGGGCACCATCTCTATTCACGACCACATACTCCTTAAACTGTGGGAGGACCAGAAAGAACTGTACCGGCAAAGGCACTAAGTAACACGGACTCTCACAGTGAGCAAGGTCCTCATTGTGTCGTTTCAATCCTTCCAAATGAGTCAAGGAGAATGTTCCAGTCAGTTGCTAGTAATGAGTTTAAAACCTCTCTAAAATTTGCTAATCCTCCGCTTCAACAAAGAGAGGGCTTCAGGATCAGTACCTCGAGTGAGCCATGTGTCCAGTGAGAATTCAATAATATTGCTTAGTTTTCAAGGCATTTATTTTGACAGTTATCTTCTGGGGTAGATTCATATTAGGTCAACTCAGTTAGGCTGGAAATACTTTTCAAAGAACCGCCTGATCCCTGCGAAGATCAGAGTACGGACCACAAGATCTAGGAGGGGGTGAAGCTCCGTATTGTTTTTACACCTTGGACGCTCAGTGCAGGGCGCCATATGGACCGTCAGGGATTGTCTGGGCTCTGTTGGTTCACATTGTGGACATGCGGCAACAGCTGGGCTGCAGCTTCTTTGGTTCCTGCCACATCCTCCTTCAGCTCCTCAGAAACCTGGGCCAAGTGTCTGTTTAACTCCTTGATGATGGGCACCGTCTTCCCATCTTTTCCTTGGAGGACACACCCATCGTTGATGATGGTGGATTAGGTGCTTTGTCGATCAGAGACTCCCAGCCCGTCCTCACAGGCACCAGTTTGTTTTTGCTTCCTACCCCTTTGTGTCCATCTTTACTTCTGATGTCAGCCTCCAGCATCGGACACACCCAGACCCCATAAACCGGATCCTAAAATGCGTTAAGAATGAATCCTGAAAACAAATCCTCCTCCTGGTTCTGCTGTTCTGATGGAACGCAAACTCGCCCAGCTTCTGTATACGGAAGGTGACACTGGTTTTTCATAGTGGCTACTTCTAGAAAATGTAATAAGCATAAAGAAAAGTAAACCAGTCAAGGCTGTCTGCAACTATGATAAAGACTGTGGAGGGGACACGTGAATCACCGCGGTCTGGGAAATATACCATTACCTTTCCATTGTTTTTAAGAGTCAGGGACGGAAGCAACAAACCTCTGAGTTAGATCCTACCCGTGAACAAGATTCATGGCCATGTGGACTTTGTGACTTCCCACATTTCACTTGATGGTAGTACTTTCCAATAGCCCAGTCTTTAAAAAAAAAAAAAAAAAAAAAAAGCTGCTCATATCCATATATTGGAAATGGCAGTATAATAGAGAATCACATTTCAATTCTTAACTTCATAGTTAAAATTGAAATTTTACAATTTTTATAAGTAAGCCATTCACACAGTTCAAAATTTGAACTGTCAGAGGTATATACTGATCAGCCTGGGTCCTATCTCTGTTTTCTATCCCCTGAACCAGTACATGTTTATAACTACATTTATTAGTTTCTCATGCAAACACAAGCACATACAGACAAATATTAATATATAGCCTTACCGCCTACTTCTTACACAAAATACAGTATTCTGTACACACTGTGGATCTGTACTTCCGGGTTATAATTTTTAAAATATTTTTCAATAGCCCTAAAAATTCACTCCACTTTAAATTCACAATTACACTTACTGAGAAAAAAAAGTCTAAAGGAATGAAACCTATGCACAATGATGTTCTTTGCAGTCCTATTTATAGCCATAGAAATGAGATAATGAATCTTCTCAAGAATTCAAAGTTAATACAATATTTAACACAATGGAATACCATGCAGCCAGGCAAAAGAAGAATGAGCCTGATCTTATATAAGTAATGATGAGGAGAGGTGTCCCAAATTTATTAAGCAACACAGGATAGATGCAGAATAATGTGTAGACACACACGCCACAGATGTGGAAAATGGAATATACAACATAACACATATGGGAACTTACCTATATGTGTGTATGTTGCTATGTGCCTCAAAAAATACGTAAGAATCTGTAACACTGATTGCACATTTGGATAATATTTTTGTGGCTATAAGGAGACTTTTCACTGTGTATCCGTTCTAAATTTTAATGCTCGAATGTTCCAACATGTGACTCCCATAAAAATTTTAAATCAAATAGTGCAAAACTGTTACAGTAACATTAACATTATGGATTAAACAAGCGCATTTATCGTTAACCTATCTTTCCAGTTTATTCTGATTCACCACTTCGCTACTGGCACCAAGAACAGAGCCTTGCACATAACAGGTCCTCAAGAAAAAGGAGCTGGATAAATAAATGAATGTGTGAAATGCACGGACCCACACGTGCGAATAAGCGTATTAAATATTTTAAATGACAGGAATGAACAGATCACTGATATAATGATTATGAAATAGGTCTCGATCGCTAATGTGGTTTCTGGTAGTGCTGTGCATATATGCCTAAAAGCCGGAGGTGTACCCTTCATTCAGGACACAACTTAACTAAGAAGAGCTCCCACTTTCCCAACTTCAGAGTCGATGCAGATCGTTTTCTTGATGGAGAATAATCAGTAAAGGGGAATAGGTCACAAACCGAATCTGATGCTCTCTGCTGTTGGCAAGCATGACAAGAGAACTGCACTCCGAGTATTAACTGAGGAATGCAAAGTTTGCTCAAAATTCAGAAATAGATATGATGTGTCCTCTCTCCAGTTTTGGAACAAAGGAAACCAAAAAGTTCATCGAAATCATTTGCAGCAGTTATTAATGTGCTAAAGACAGCTCAGCTCACTGCTTCAAAGAGCCTATTTCATTTTTCTCTGGCGATAATAAAACTGCTAAATGAGTTAGGGAATTTACAGAGGGCCTGAATTATGGAAGTCACAAAACACTGTATATATTCCTTTTTTAATTTTTTATTTTAATTCCAGTTAGCTAACATACGGTGGTATAGTAGTTCCCGGTGTATAATGTAGTGATTTAACGATTCTACACATGACTCAGCGCTCATCATGAGGCGTGTTACTCTTAATCCCCATTGTCATCCCCATCATACCCTGTCCTCCAACACCCTTCCCCTCTGGTAACCATCAGTGTGTTCTCTATAGTGAAGAGTCTGTTTTTTGGTTTATCTTTTTTCCCCCTTTTGTTCATTTGTTTTGTTTCTTAAATCCACAGATGAGTGAAATCATATGGTATCTGTCTTTCTCTGACTTATTTCACTTAGCATCACACTCTCTAGCTCCATCTGTGTCATTTTAAATGGCAAGATTTCATTCTTTTTTATGGCTGAATCATATTCCTCTGTGTGTGTGTGTGTGTGTGTGTGTGTGTATACACACCACTTCTTCATCCATTCATCAATCAGTAGACACTTGGACTGCTTCCATAATTTGGCTCTTGTAAATAATGCTCCTATAAATAAAGGGGGGGCATGCATCTATTTGAATTAGTGTTTTTGTATTCTTTGGGTACACACCCAGTAGTGCAATCACTAGATTGTAGGGTAGTTCTGTTTTCGACTTTTTGAGGAACCTCCATACTGTTTTCCAGAGTGGCCGCACCAGTTTGCATTTCCACCAGCAGGGCACGAGGGCTCCTTTTTCTCTGTAGCCTCGCCAACACCTGTCGATTCCTGTGTTGTTGATTTTAGCCATTCTGACAGGCGTGAGGTGATAACTCAGTGTCATTTTGATTGGCATCTCCCAGACAGTAACTGATGAGGAACAACTTTTCATCTATTAGCCCTCTGTGTATCTTCTTTGCTGTTCATGTCTTCTGCCCATTTTTAATTGGATTATTTGTTTTGGGGGTGTCTAACTTTATAAGTTCTTTATATATTTTGGATACTAACACTTTGTTGATGTCATTTGTAAATATCTTCTCACATTCAGTAGGTTATCTTTTAGTTTTGCTGAACGTTTACTTCACTGCGCAGAAGCTTTTATTTTGTTGTAGTCCCAATAGTTTATTTCTGCTTTTGTTTCCCTAAAACATTGTGTATATTCTTTTTTTTTTTTTTTTTTTTTTTTTTTTTTTTAATATTTTTATTTATTTATTTGACAGAGATCACAAGTAGGCAGAGAGGCAGGCAGAGAGAGAGGAGGAAGCAGGCTCCCCGCTGAGCAGAGAGCCCGATGCGGGGCTCGATCCCAGGACCCTGGGACCATGACCTGAGCTGAAGGCAGAGGCTTTAACCCACTGAGCCACCCAGGCGCCCCCATTGTGTATATTCTTATGCTAAGAGCCAAAACACGTACTGAGGCCTAGAGGTATGACTTTGTCGTAGAACTTGGGATCCTCAACCCAGTCCTATCACCAGTGAATGGGTGACTGCAAAGCAAACAGAGCGTCAGCTCGTCTGTGGCCTGCTGCCAGAGTTCTAGTCTTAAAAACTGGTCTTCATTCCCTCAGATGTTGCTGACAGAAGTGTAAACTGGTGTGGCCCATAAGGAAGCTAATTCGCAACGTATATCAAGAGCCATAAAAATATTCACACTTTCTAGCCTCCTAATCACCTCCATTGAAAGGGAACAATCCGAAACATGGTCGAAGTTATTATAAGCCTGAGTGTTACCTGAATTAGAAACAATTTAGCTGTTTTTACTAGGAAGTAACTAGGAAGTAAATCATGTACCTACTCAATGGAGTATCATAGACTTCAAAATTATGGTTTTAAAAATTATGTAACCCTTTGGGGGAATATCTGTAATAGAACACAATCCATTTTAGATATTATACACAGACTATGACATTGTAAATATGTAATAATTGCAAGGATGTGAAATTTTATCTTTTTAATTTTTTTATTAACATATAATGTATTATTTGTTTCAGGGGCACAGGTCTGTGATTCATCAGTCTTACACAATTCACAGCACTCACCATAGCACATGTCCATCAGCCAGCCACCCCATCCCTCGCACCCTCTTCCTCTCCAGCAACCCTCAGTTTGTTTTGTGAGATTAAGAGTCTCTTATGGTTTGTCTCCCTCTCTGCTTTCATCTTGTTTCATTTTTCCCTCCCTTCCCCTATGATCCTCCCCTATGATCCCTCCCTTCCCCTATGATTCCCCTATGATCTGTCTTGTTTCTCAAATTCCTCATATCAGAGAGATCGTATGATAATTGTCTTTCAGTGATTGACTTATTTCACTTAGCATAATACCCTCTAGTTCCATCCATGTCATTGCAAATGGCAAGATTTCATTTCTTGATGGTTACATGATATTCCATCATATATACATGCCACTCCTTCTTTCTCCATTCATCTGTTGTTGGACATCTAGGCTCCTTTCTTTCAACTTTTTTGAGGAACCTCCACACTGTTTTCCAGAGTGGTTGCACCAACTGGCATTCCCACCAACAGTGTAGGAGGGTTTCCCTTTCTCCCCATCCTCGCCAGCATCATTTCCTGACTTGTTCATTTTAGCCATTATGACTGGTGTGAGGTGGTATCTCACTGAGGTTTTGATTTGTAGTTCCCTGTGCCAAGTGATGTTGAGCACTTTTTCATGTGTGTGTTGGCCATTTGGATGTCTTCTTTGCAGAAATGTTTGTTCATGTCTTCTGCCCATTTCTTGGCTGAATTTGTTCTTTGGGTGTTGAGTTTGGTAAGTTCTTTATAGATTTTGGCTACCAGCCCTTTATTTGATATATCAATTGCAAATATCTTCTCCCATTCTGTCAGTTGTCTTCGATTTTGTTGACTGTTCCCTTTGCTTTGCAAAATCTTTTGATCTTGATGAAGTCCCAATAGTTCATTTTTGCCCTGTGTCCCTTGCTTTTGGCAAAGTGAAATTTTAGATGGGTATGGAAAAAAGTGTAAAGTATATATACTAAAATAACAATTTCTTGTTGGGGTTTTAGGTTTATATTATTACAGGGAAACCATTCGAAAACCCAGCAAAACAGTAACAATAAAGAGACAGAAAACATTTTATTGACACTGATGTAGTCTTTCCTATTTTCATTGTGCCCAGTGTTCAAACTTAATTTGAATGAAAAGATCTTTTTTACTAAAATTCTTCTAAAGATTCCACTTATAGAACCTAGCTTAGTCCAGCGGTCTATTTCTTAAGGAATAAATAAACACAAAAAGAATGCTCAGACACCCCAGCTGTATCATCTTTCCACTGTCTTTCAAGCCAGTTGTATGACATTCACATGGTCATAAAATTTTGGTTTTTACTCAAATGCAGTTCTTTTAGTTCTTTTGCTCATTAGCAAGTCTGAAGTTTCTTCTCATTTTCAGAGAATCTTGGATAAATAAAATAGGTCAAGAAAATATCTAAAAGAGGCAGTCCTTTAGTAGCATTTCAAGGCATTCAGTTTAGTCCTATTACTGATGCTAAAATTACAAGGACTGTGTATAGAGACCTGCATTAGTGTGACAGAGATTAAACAGAGACAGGCATGGACCTCAACTCTTTCGCCCCTTTGGTTCTTAGGCTAAGCCATCTTGAGTAGATTATGATTCCCTGTAAGCCCAGCTCCTTCATCTATAAATTGAGGACAAGGACAGCACATTGCAAGGGGCTGAGACTGGATTCAAACCTCAGAGGGGCACGATCCTCTCCTTCCCTGCTTTATATTATAGTATTAAACAATATATGTCGGTTACGCAATTTAGACAGATCGTTAAGACCACAACTCAAAAACAGTTCATGTAATTTTGCTACATAAAAGCAAACACCAACACTTGCAAAATAACACAGGAAACTAGAAGTGAACAAATTATCAAGGTAACTTGCAATTCCAAATTAGCTTGATTTGCTCTAAAAATCTGACCCAGCCTCCATTTCCCATTTTCTCATTCTGACCACTGTCTCTCACTAGCTAATCAGCCATCTTGAAATAGCTGAGCATAAGAACCCAGTCCCATCTTTCTCTCTTGACTGACTAGAGCTGCTATTGTTCCTCTGATAATACGGTATATAAAAAGACCATTTAATCCTCAAATTTACCACAGCGAGTGAGATATGGCTGAAACCCCGAGCTATCAATGCTCTTAATTAAAACAACATTAATAATGATCACTAAAGGAAAGTATATTTCATTCTAATTGGGAAGATGTCTTATAATGTTTCTGACAAGCCATAATAATTATGCTAAGGTGCAGGAGGTCCGCTGCCTAGCTAGCTCTCTTGCAAAGGAAAATACACAGTCAAAGTGACAAATGCATGGCTTTACGTATGAATGAACATGATCCATTGCTGTCCAAAGTCCCAACAGCTACATAAGAGAAAAGGTCAGTGCCATTACTGGATGGTATCTTTTAGGACAACACAATATGCAAGTATATGCCCTTGTATAAAGATGCATTTTCAACCTATTTTTAAATAAAATGAATTCACAAAGAGTCTCATCTCCCAACCAACGTTCTTTGTTCTTTATCTCTAGCCAATTAGGGTCATAATATTTGTTTTTGTTATACTACAAAAGATATGGATGTGCATCATAAAAATACATAAGCAAATAGATAAATAAAGAAGTTGAAAAGCGTAAGAGTAAAAAGCAGATGACCACCCACCTCACCTCACCTGCACCGGTCCCACTTCTTAGAGGAAAGCACGGTTACATTTCTAATAGGTACTACCAGAAACCATTCCTTTCTTCATTTTTCTATGCCCACACAGTAATATATTCTGTGAATACATGTGCACCAAAATTTCCCTTTTTTTTCCCCTGCCATTTGCTTTTTCTCATACACCACAAGGTATCAGGACAATCTTCCAGAAGGTACAACAATGGAGTAAAGCAGAACAAAGCAAAACTCGAAGGCTTCAGATTTTCAGTGGGCAATTTTTCACCTTACAACAGATTACACCACCTTTCAACTGTCCACTCCTGCCTTTACCAACACCTCAATTACATGATTTCACAATTGAGTTACAAGAGTTTGGAAACAAAAATTCAAAGAGTAAAATACCAAGATGTCCTTCGAATGCAAGACTATTTAAATTAACATTTTAATTGGATCACAAGTTTAGCTTTGGTATATCCAAGTAGCAGCCTCTTCATATTTTGGTGTTTGGTGTTCACTCCTTGATTCCTTAAGCACCCACGACTCTCCTGGCAGAGGGCGTGGCTTACGAACCCATGGGAACACAGCAGCCTAGCTCTCCAACTTCAAAATCTGCTTTTCAAAGTAACCTACAAGCTATGAAATCCACTTCATCAATTATTTTATGTAATTTTCACACCCCTATGAGATAGGCACCATAATTATTGACACCAATTAGCTGAGAGAACAAATTAAGAGAGATTAAGAAACATAAACAAAATTACAGTAAGTCAGAGGCCTAGAAAGATCTGTCTGCCACCTGTCACCGAGGTTTATGCTCTTAGCCCCCAGGTTGTAGACTCACAGGTCAGTTCCTGAGGGGCCAGAGCTCTGGAGAAGTCATGAAATCTCTCAGGGCCTCAGTTTCCCCATCAGTAAAATACAGGGATCAGAAAAGTCAGTATCAAATTGTTTTTATTATGGATGTCTATTTATTGTGGCTCTTTTTTCTATCCTCTAGTATCAAAACTTGAAGACATTATTCTTTTTATATATTATATTTAGTATAACCTTTACTTGCATGCCTCTCTAGGTCAGAGAAGAGTAAGAAATATTTTTTAATAACTCTTATAGTCTCCTTATTAGTCATTTTTCCAACCAATGTGCCAATGCCTTTTTCAGCTTGAACCTTTGGAAGATGAAATGAAAATTGCTAATTTTTATCTCCATGTGCCTAAAGCCTATCTAAAACCACGATTACAAGTTCCCTGGAATGCGTGACCTGAACTCGTGGAAAGCTGCCCCACTCTTTGAGTTAATATTAGAGCAATTAGTCTAACAAAAGGATTTTTTCATCTTTGAAATATTCGACTTCATCTTTCTCTAGAAAATAAGCTTCAAAGTTAAACACCAGTAAAATGTCCAATCTTCTTCACACACACTTTACCCTGTATCCATCTCTCTCAAGTGGATTTAACTTTAGAAATTTATTTCTGTATGATAAAGAACTTTTTCAGCCCCATGTGTAAAACTGTCAATCTCATTAAAAGGGAGCCCAGCAGCCTGGGGAAATGTACTTCTTTCTAAATCTTTAATCAATCTCGAAACATCTGCCAGTCAGCATATCTTCTGTAACTCCGTCTATTTTACAAATGTTCCCCAGAAATTCATAGTTGCCCAGTGAAATTGACAGCTATGAAGAAAAATCAAATTGTCTCCTCTCAGTGAGTGGGCTACGTGATGGCCAAGTGCCCTGTTCAGGAATAAAGTAGAATCAAACCCGCAGACAAAAGCATTTATCTTCCCTCTGGCTACAAAGCTATAACCAGCACTCCCCTTTTATGACAGTGTGAACAGGTATGCAGGAAAAAGGACTGAAATCAAGACTTTCAGGCAAGAAACGCTAAAGTAATATGCATATAAATCTTGCCTACTGTTTTTTTTTTAAAGATTTTATTTATTTATTTGACAGACAGCAATCACAAGTAGGCAGAGAGGCAGGCAGAGAGAGAGAGAGGGAAGCAGGCTCCCTGCTGAGCAGAGAGCCTGATGCAGGACTCGATCCCAGGACCCTGAGATCATGACCTGAGCCGAAGGCAGCGGCTTAACCCACTGAGCCACCCAGGCGCCCCATCTTGCCTACTGTTTATTTGGAGCTTCTTCCTCCAAGAAACAAAACAAAAACAAAAAAAAAATCAAGGCTGATGCTAATAATTTATGGAGTCCAGATTCAATGTAATAAAGTGGCTAAGGTATTTTTAAAATTCATTTATCAGATGATTCTATTGAATAGACTGGACCATTTTAACAACCTAATAAATGAAATAAGCCACCAAACTTTTTATGAAAATTAAATTAACGAATCGTTTTAGTTTTGAGAACAATAGGTAAAAATCAGAATCCGTGGGCCAACAAATCAAGCAAAAACATATTACAAAAGATCACGGATCCTTCTTTGGAAGGCTAAGCTACAGCTGCAGATTTTCAATTATAAATCAGATTGTTGCAAGTTGAGTTTCCTGGGAAGCAGATTCTAAGAAGGAGATTTGAATTCTGGAAGTTCAATGAGAAGGGCTCTCGAGAGCAGCACCTCGGAGGGAGTCAAGGGTGCATGTCAACTGTGACCCACTCTCCACCATGCCCTCTGAAGATCCACCACGCACTCAGAGTCATCCCAAATGGGGCAGGTCTTGAGTGTGGGCTGTGCCCCATGGAAAGAGGTTTGGCTTTTGGCCATGTAGCTCTCTTTGGGAGAAGCAGGGGGCATAGTTGCAAGTTGTCCGTCGAAACCACTCTGAGCACTCCCAGCTGGAAAAAGAAAGGTTTCAGTTCCAAGTGGGGGTGGAGGGTTGGGGAGGAAGATCTGGGAGGCCCACTAAGATGCCCCCTGCACAGGTCTCACCCAATCCTGGGCAACCTTTTGATAGTTAGGCAATGGATGCTGAAGTATCAAGCCCGATGGCAAAGTTCAAATCCTCCTGGATCGTGATGGTATAAGAATTAGGGTCCCACTAAGGCTCGTAACTGGATTGTGAAGGGGACTTGGGTAAAGGCATGGAGGATTCGGCCCCTTCCCAGAAGGTCTACTGATCAGTGAAGCACAATAAAGAGTCACTCACTCACTCTTTCATTCATTCACCAGTTATAGAACCTCTGTAATGGGAAAAAGCAAGGAGCCAGACAAGGCCAAGCTGTGCCCTTACGGAGTTCACAGACTAGTGAAGCTACCTTCATTAAAACAATATTCTCAAAACATGTATCTTGAAACAGCAATGAGTGTTATGAAGAAACATAAGGTAGCACTGTCCAACAGAATTCTCTAGGACAATGGAAATATTCTGAATCTGTACTGTCCAAGATGGTAGCCCCTAAAGAAATCCGGCTATTGAACACTTAAAATGTGGCTAGTCTAACTAGGTGACTTAATTTTTAAAATTTTATTTGATTTCAATTAATTTAAATGTAACGCGATACATGTGGCAAGTGGGGCCTCCCACCACTGAGATGGGGGAGGGTGTTATAGTGTCAGGGAAAGCATCTCCAAATCAAGGCTATCCCAGCTGGGATTTTCGGGGTGAGAAAAAAATAAAGAAAGTAAAAGGAAGAGGAAGAACTTTCTAATTAATGAAACAGCAGGCATATGGATAGTAATGAAGGAAAAAGCTTGGACAGTGAAGGAACTAGAAATGGCCTAGTTGCCTTGAGCACTGATTTGGGGGTGCACTGATCTGAACACTGATATGGGTGGTATGAGATATGGCAGGCTCTAGACCACAGAATGTCTTGAGTATAGAATTACATTATAGAATAATTATGTGTAAGGGGAAGGCATCTGAGAATATTTAAAAAATAGAATTAGGGTAGGATTAGGTTTGATATTTTTTTAGGTGATCAATTTCCAGTAAGCAGAATAGATTTGGGGAGTGGAGGACTGAGCCGAGGAATGGAGGCAGGAGAATACCCTTCAAGAGTTACGTGTGCGCGCGCGCACACACACACACACACACACACACACACTTTAGGACTGGCAGAAACAAGTACTGAACTCCTGAGCACTCTCAGTGGGGACATATCTGGTACAATCTCTTTGAAGGAAAATCGGCTCTATTTATCAAAATTGTAAGGTACACCACTTTTTAAGAGAAACTCCTTTTTTGATTTAACTTAGAAATACAGTATTGTGTAGGCAAACAGGTATGCACAAGGATGTGCCCTGCTTTACCGTTTAATTAGCCAAAACGAGACATTACCTTCAAGTGTCCATTAATAGTGTTAACTAAAGAAATTGTGAAACAGCCAAATAAATGAACAATGGGCATCCATAAAAGGTGCTGAAAAGTGCTCCAACACAAATTAGAAGAAAAGAGACAGGATATACAACAATATTAAATATGAACCCATATGTACAAGATGAACTATACAAAAACACCTGCATTTTTATGTATGTCTATGCACACATATCTCTACAAAAATAGACAAGTATCTGCCCAGAATGGTATGCCTGGGAAGTGAGACAAGCATGGGGTAGGAGAAAAACTGACTCTTCACTCCATTCTTTTTTGCATTGTTCTATTTATTTGCCACGTACATGTAATGTAAAACACTAGTTAAAAAGAACTGATACATACACACACAGAGAGATAGATTATTATAAATTATTATTATAATTATTATAAAAGCAATAAAAGCTAAAGTGGACGCCCTTCCTTCCTCCCTCCCTTCCTTTTTTTCTTTTCTTTTTCACTAGATAGTGAACTCTATCTTTAGAAATTCAAGGTAAACAATAGATTTACAAAGTTATCTGGTTTTGTCCTGGGTCTCACCCAAACAGCACAATGGAATCCAAGTTTTGTCTTCTATTTTCTCCACTTAGGGGGCCCTGGGAAGACCTGCCTGGGATGAAACAGAACGTGTCATGTGCTTGGGCATGTTCTTCCCATCCACAACTGCACTCTGGCTCAGAGGTGGACAGGTGGTGAGACAGAAAGGTCAGACATTAATACTTCCGTCTTGCTGCAATGGAAGCCGAGGTGTGAGAAGTTCAATGACAAGCTCGGTCCCAGCAGATGGCCGGCAGCACTAGGACAGGGCAAAAGAAAGGCCTTTTTTTTTTTTTGTAATGCCAGCCAGGTTTTTCTCCTCCACATGCCAGGCCTGTACTGAGGACTACGAACTGGATCCTGAAAAATGGCAACGACCAAAAATCACGCAATGGAACACAACAGAACTCTTGGAGTTCCTTGGTATTTATAAATACATACATACATTATCTGTTAGGGTTATTGTCTGCTTCATAATTTAATACGCCAAATGTTGTTTCAGAGTTTCACTTGTACCTAAATGTTGGCTGAGCTCCTACTGTGTGCCTAGACACTACCTGAGCCACAGAGAATTCTGCCATTAACAAAACTGACAATTTTATCTTCTTGATGTGTAGAGGTAAGTAGGAAAAAAATGAGAGACGAAGAAATGAGTAATCTAAAAGATCATTACAGTCG
Organism: Martes martes; assembly: GCF_963455335.1. Classification (NCBI taxonomy): domain Eukaryota; kingdom Metazoa; phylum Chordata; class Mammalia; order Carnivora; family Mustelidae; genus Martes; species Martes martes. The sequence goes on from NC_137896.1 coordinate 7,271,281, forward strand.
TAAGGAATGTGATTCTGGATGAAACAAAAAGGAGATGAGACCAAGAATACCTGGGGGGAGGGGCACCTGCAACTGAATGGCCAACAGTTCTCTGGGGAGGTGACTTCTAGGCTGATGACCGAAGTGAGGGCCAGCCACTCAGGGAAGGGCATTGCAAGTGAAAGGAAGCCGTAAGAGCACAAGACTGACATGACAAAAAGGAGGAAGAAAAGAGAAGATAAGGCACCTGGGTGGCTCAGTGAAGCCGCCAACTCTTGGTTTCAGCTCAGGTCCTGATCTCGGGATCCTGGGATGGAGCCCTGCATCGGGCTCTGCACTCAGTGCGAGTGTGCTTGTCTCCCCCACTCTCTGTCCCCTCCCCCTGCTCATGCTCTCTCTCTAAAATAAAATAAATAAATCTTGAAAAAAAAAAAAAAGATGAAGAGAAGTTCAAGGTGCCGCAGGAAGCAAGGACTTGCAGTTCTTAATATCTAGGATATTAATATTCCACATAAATGGATTATTCAGCAATTGCATCTAGCTATCTCATCCCGCCTCCCAGCCAGACCCACTTGAAGTATCTTACAGGTTAATATGACCAGGTTAATAAAGATACCAGCTGCATTAATCAATATATAAAGGCTGCATTAGTCAATATTTATTTATTTGATTCAGTAAACATCTTGTTACCCAAAAGATATTGATCAAATTTTCCATTTTATAATTTTATTTTTAGAATAAAAATTAAAAACACAGTCACAGTAAACATATGATTTACTGTATCTTCTACGTGAAAGATTTCTGCATAGCCTTTCCCACGAAGGTGCTTTTCTAATAAAGCAAATCCTTGCTTCCTTACTAAATCCTAGTAATAACTAAAGTTGAATGTTACCCTAAAAGAAAAAAGACGACAAAACTGAAAAGATTCTAATTATAAAACTGCCAAGAACTCAACCTCAGACTGGAGAAAATCCGTGCACAAATGGGTCCGTCTTTCACCTGCTGGATTAGCAAAACCTTGGAAAAGCTCTCAAAGCATACTTTTGCAAGATGAGAAGAACCAGGCATTCTCATAGATGGCAAGGCAACTTTGATAAAACTTAATGTGTAAATAAACTTTGGACACTGAGTCCCACTTCTAAGAATTCATCTACTAGTATGCTCGCCACTGGGTGGGAGGAGGGGTCATCTGTGGCACTGCTTGTCACAGGGAAGAAAAAGAATTACTCAACTTTTCCACAACAGACAGGCAGCTAGGACTCAAACTTAGGCTCTGCTGTATACCAGCTATGTGACTTGGACAAAAACTTACCCTCGGGCACTCAGTCTTGTGATCTGTAAAATGGGCACAAAACACCTTCTTCATGCCCATATTTAATAAGAGATAAAAGGGAGAAAGAAGAATGAGTAATTAAATAAATGGACAGAATTTATTTATACACTGGAATCCTGTCTAATAATTGAAAAGCATGATATATTACTGAATAAGAAACCCACAGCACAGAACAGTATGTAATTATATATCGCACACATGCACATACAAAACTAGCTATACATAGACTATTCTGGAATATTCACAGTAGTTGCTTCTGGGAACTAGATTCCTGGGAACAAAGTTGAAAGGAAATCTTACTATTCAATGTACAAACTTTGTACTTTCTAATCTGAATCCAATATACATATTGCCTACCACAAGAAGAAACCAAGTAAGATTTAATTTTAAGGGGGTCACAGTCTAAACCTCCAGCATTAATTGCTATATTCCCTGATACTGACTTTGCAGGTTACATACCAACAGCAATTATGAGAAATTCTAGAACATTCTGCCACTCCAGCACAAAATCTACAACAAAATTAAGTGGGATATAATGTGAATATCTCATTCTATTATTCTGATCTGTAGCAAAATCACTCATTCATTTGGTCAGCAAATATTGAACATTTACTATGGGCAGAGAGCTTAGGGATACAGAGTGAACTAGGTAGCTAAGGTCTTTAGCCTCCTAAAACTTAAACCCTCGTAGGAGAAGAAATAACCTACAAAAATATTATGAAGAAAAGTATCTGGCACAAAAGTTAGGAAAATCTTTAAAAACCTATTCATACTCTTAAATTAGAAGGATGCTCTAGAGGGATGTGAGAAAAAGACTTTTTAGATGCGGTGGTCCTGGCAGGTTGTTCTGAGGCAGGAATTATAAAGTTAAAATCTGGAGACCAAGAGAGAGCCATGCAGGAGAAATTCAGAGAAAAGAAGAGCCATTAATGGAGATCTGTTCAAACCGATGAAGACCTCTCAGGGCAAACTCCCCAGGAAATGTTCCTTTCCAACTTCACTTCACACCACATTTTCCATCTGATGGATGTTGAGAACTAGCCCAGTTTTGTAACATCTAGATCTGGGGTCAATGTTGGTATAATACAACTTGGGCTTAAAAAGTGGTTCTTTCGCAGATTAGCCCATGAGATGGAAACCTGAGCCCTAAAGAAACTGTTCACATGAAGAGTCAGTTTTGCTAGGGGATTCAGAGAGGTATGATTTCTTGAAGGTTTTTAAAATAAATTTCTTTTATTGAGTGGCTTTAAGAAAATAAAATGCATTTTAAGGCTTTAATAGCTTTCCTAAATAGTGAAACTTGTATTACGGAAAAGCTCTGAACTTAAACCAGTGCTTTAATTTGAGTTAGCCCATTCATAAGACAAACTCATTTTTCTTTCTGTTAACCACTAAAGTACTCAATGTAAACATGAGTGAAGAAAAAAACAAAAGAAAGGTTTAGGCAAATTTGAGATAAATTTGTGGAGGTTTTTAGGTGAGAAGGGACATATACATTATGGTGATAACAGATAGAACTTTTTAAAGAGGGTGTGTTGAGTACCTGGGATATTTTTTCTTAGGAACCAATTTTTTAAGTATTTGTATTGAATCAAGCAATATGGTCAGTATAAGCTTTACATATAAGGGTTGAGGAACCTACTTAGGAAGAGAAGTACAATCGTCATTGAGTCTCCCAAGCTCAGTCATGCATAGGCCAACATTTGGATTTGTGCCATACTGAGTTCCACCACCTACCTTCATACTTTTTTTTAAGATTGTCTTTATTTATTTGATAGCGAGAGAGAGAGAGAGAGATCGAACACAAGCAGGGGGAGCAGCAGGCAGAGGGAGAGGAAGAAGCAGACTCCCCGTTGAGCAGGGAGCCTGACGTGGGACTCCATCCCTGGACCCTGAGACCATGATCTGAGCCAAAGGCAGAAGTTTAACCAATTGAACCACCCAGGAGCCATTACCTTCCTAATTTTTGCTACTCTGTGGTATGCTTGCACTATGAGTTAGCGATTCGTTAAACAACTTTACTTTTTAAATTAAATAAGCTTATTTAAAAAGGAAGCTACACATTTTTATCTTAAATGGAAAACCAATATCACTTGAAGGTAAATGTAAAATTTAATGCAATATAAAGTTAATGAATACAATAAAACATAGGACTGTTACCCGAAGCCTCTGCAACTAAGTACGGTGTTCTCCCTATTAAAAGACCTTCAGGGAGTGCCTGGCTGGCTCAGTTGGTAGAGCATGCAACTCTTAATCTCAGGGTTGTAAGTTCGAGCCCCATGTTGGGTACAGAGATTGTTAAAAACAAAATATTTTAAAAATAAAAACAAAAATAAAATAAATATAATTTTAAAAGTATAAGAACTTCAAGGCATCTGTTCTTTGAGACAAGTTGATTAAGAAGTAACATTTTTCTTATCTTGTGATTCAATGTTACTTGACTGCCCTAATAATTACTTTCTCTCAAGATATATAATTCCCAGGTTTGAGGGCCACTATTAGAGTAGGTAGACAAAAAATACTGTGATCAGTCTTTGAATCAAAGGTCTGCTGTTTGGGCCAATTCTATATTTTCTAACACAGTGTTTCAGGAGTGACTCTTAAATGAGTCCAATGTTATAAAAATATATTACTAAAGTTAACAGCAAGAGGAAAGTTAAAAATGCCTTCTGTTTTTCATTACCAACACCGTGACTCTTCTGCTGAGATGAGTGAATTTATTTTTACCGGCTTATTGTTCTTACAGACAATGAACAACAAATATCACCTCAATCTTTCAATAATTAAAAAAATAAAAATCAACATTATCAGCATTCATTAAGTTCCTATGAGTCAAGCACAGGATTAAGAGTTTGATATACTTGGGGCGCCTGGGTGGCTCAGTGGGTTAAGCCTCTGCCTTCGGCTCGGGTCATGATCTCAGGGTCCTGTGATCAAGTCCCACATCGGGCTCCCTGCTCAGTAGGGAAACTGCTTCCCCCCTTCTCTCTCTCTGCCTACTTGTGATCTCTCTCTGTCAAATAAATAAATAAAATCTTTAAAAAAAAAAAAAGAGTTTGATATACTTATCTTTTGTGAGAAGTATATTGCTATCCTCATTTTTGTACATGATGAAGCAAAATTTCAGAAAGAATAAGCAATTTTCTCAAGGCCAAAAAATCAGTAAGTGGCCAAGTTGAGATCCAAGCAAAAGTGTCAGTTTCAAATGTATGCTACTTCCACCACGGAAAAAAATAATACATCAATTCAGTTATGAAAGTCAGAAAGGAAGGAAGAAAAGAAGAAAAGGAGAAAGGGAGGGAGGGAGCGTGTCCCAGCAATATCTGTGGTAGTTACAATCAAAATTATTCTAAATTCCATATCAAAAGGCAAAGGAACTACAATACCTAAAACAATTTTGAAAAAGAGTAAATAAAGTGGGAAGAATTAGTCTACCCTGTTTCAAGATTATTGTATAGCTATACATATAGACATATACAGACATACTGCTACATATATATGGGCATACAAAGCAATGGAACAGAATAAATGACTTATGAATAAAAACACATAAATATGCTCAATGGAGAAAAGACTTTTCCACAAAGCATGCTGCAACAATTGGCCGTCCATAGGCAAAAAATGAATCTACACTTAAATGTGCAACTTACACAAAAATTAACTCAAAAGGGATCATGGGTTTACATGTAAAAGGTAATACTCTAAAACATCTAGAAAAAAATCATTGGGGATCTTGAGCTGGGCAAAGTGTTAGTACCAAAAGCATGATCCACAAAAGCAAGAAAGGAATAAACTGGATTTCATCACAATTAAAAACCTTTGTTCTGCGAAAGACTTTGTTGAGAAGGTAGGAAAGACAAGCTACCTACTGAGTGGAAACATTTAAAAACCACATGTCTGAAAGGATTGATACCTAGAATATATACAGAACATTCAAACTCAACAGTCAAAAAACAAACAACCCAACTAGAAAATGGGCAAAAGACATGAACAGACATTTTATCAAACTGTATATCCAGTTGGCAAATAGGACATGAAAAGAAGCTCAACGTCACTACCCATTACAAAAATGTAAATCAAAACCACAATGAGCTATCACCACACATGTATCAGAATGTCTAAAATAAAAAATAGTAGGGACACCAAAACCTGGTGACAACATGAAATGGTGGCAGGAACACAGAGAAACCAGATTCTATGTTGCTGGTGTGAACACAAAACAGTACAAAAACTATGAAAAGCAGTTGGGCAGTTTCTTTAAAAAATTAGACATGCAAATACCAATACCACCCAACAGTGGCACTCCTGGGCATTTATCTAGACGGTATGTAAACCTATATTCCTACAAAGATCTGCATACAAACATTTATATCAGCTTTTTCTGTAACAGCCCCCAAATGGAAACCACCCTAAATGTCCTTCAGTAGATGAATGGCTAAGCAAACTATGGTCCATCCATTGCATGGGATATGAAGGAATGAACCACGATACCCAAAACAATCACAACAATTCTAGAGAATCATGCTGAGTAAAAAAAAAAGGAAAAAAGAAAACCCAAATCTCAAAAGGTTATACGCCATATGGTTCCATTTGTATAATATTCTCAAAATGATAAAATTATAGAAATGAAAAACAGATTAGTGGTTGTCAGGGCTTTAGGGCTGTGGGAGGGGGAGCAGTAGGGGAAGCTATAAAAAAACAAGAAGGATCTTGTGGTGAGGGAATGTTCTTTCTCTTGATTGTACCAATGTCAGTATCTTGGTTATAATACTATAGTGTATACTTGAAGAATATTGCCATTGGGAGGAACTGGGTATGAGAGATCTTTCTGCATTCTTTCTTACAATTGCATGTGACTCTACTATCATCTAAAAATTAAAAAAAAAAATTTTAAAAATGAGACAGTGGTTCTTAATCTTTTGAAGTTGTAGGGGGTGGAAGGTGAGAGGCCTGGGGGCAAGGTGGTCTGGACATCACCAGGAATCTGATAAAAGCTATAAAGCCTCACTCCTGAATGTTCACCTGCGTCCTATCCCCAGAACCTACTTAAAGGACTCCACACAAGAGCATAATACACACAAGCTAACATTTAGGTTCTCTGGGAACCAGGGCGTGAAGAAAGACACAGAACACTAGTAAAATAAAGACAGCCCCCCTACTGCTTGGCAAAGATCAGCTTCCAGATACTTACTCAAAATTTAGCCATCTGCATCCTAGAAAGAAGCTATTTTAAAACTTCAACGTTCACACATATCTGTGGCATTTCTAAACTCACAATTTCATTTTGAGTTTCAAAGGAACATAGGTTGCAGGAAGGAGGCATCATAATCTCTTCCCGGCTTAGACTCTCCAAAGGCTTAATTTCCACCCAACTGGAATCAAATTCCTGGAGTTAAGAGGAAAATCAAATTTGACCTTCCTCATTTCACAAAAACAGAACAGGGCGGTTTCTGCAGAGATCTTTGCACTTCAATATTTTATCTGTTACTCAGACTAATTCATCCTTAAGTACAGTGACTATATTAATCTCATGTTGACAATACAAGTCCAATAACAGACCATCAGTCCCTTGAGGGCAGTGACCGGACCTGTCTTACTTAAGGTGGTTTACCCTGATCTTGTACTAGTATGCACTCCATAAATGTTTGATGAACGATAAAACAAATGAAAGCAAATACAGACCAAATGAAAACTAAATTCTTAAAATACCCAAGATCATGATTTCTCATAAAAATTACAAAGCTGCTTAAGAAATAAATATTTCTAGTCAATGAATATGACCAAAAAAATATAGCAGATGTGGGGCAAAATACAGCAGATGTGGGGACAATCATGCCATCAGTAATCTGGCTTATGTCTACACATGAAGTCACTAAATCGGCCATTCTTTGCTTAAGTCAGTTTGGGTGAGGACGATGGAAGGCTGGACTTTATGCACCATTAATCATAACATCCACACAGACCATCATGTAAAGATGACGAAAATACCAGCTGTACAGCACCTCTGACACAGGAATTGGAGAAGTCAATTCACGTGGGGCCAAGACGCTGAGTGGTCTGGACACAGGCCAGTGTATTCAGTCTAGGTGATCATGAATTTCACCACTACAAAGTTATCCCCAAAGCCTCTTTTTCTTGAGGATGAAAAACAGTGCTCCGTGTAGCTTCCTGAATGGTTGAATTTCGATGTTATGACTATAACTTTGTCATTAAAACGGCGGGTCATCTGTGGGTCATCTATAGGTCCCAAAACCTAAAGGGAATATTGTAGCTGCTTTGTCACACTGGGTCGGGTCAAACAGGGAAGCAAAGGAGTGAGAAAATATTTCTGCCTAAACTCTAGCCATTAACAAACCCGTTTTTCAAATCCATTCTCTAGCACCCAAGAGAAAGACCCCCAAATTTACAGAAATCCCTCCTCGTCTGATGAGCTCATTCAAACTGAAGTTTCATGGAGATGAGTTTCTTTGTCTCTGATGATCTGTTCCATTTATCCAAGGATCATGAAAAATCTTACAAAGGCAAATATTCCTTCTATACCTAGCATCACTGTCAAGCAATATTTGCGCTTATCCATTAATTACTGCAACGTGTGTTAGGTCTGTTTTCCCAACTAAACAGCAAGTTCTTTAAGGATGAGAGTTATTGCAGAAGAAGCAGTAAATAAACGTAATAACCACCTAAGCCTCATCATCCCTAACAGCCGTGGTAGTGAGAAAGGGCAGTAATAAACATGAATTAGGTTTCCACTGTGTCAAGCATTGTGTGGAGCCCTTTATGAGGACCAACTATAAGGTGGGTACTATGAGTCTCCCTGGTTTTACAGAAGACTGACGCTTGCAAATGTGAAGGAACTCACCAAAAATCCATATAACCCGTCGCTGACCTGGGATTTTAACAGTCTCAGGTCAGAGTGTATGCTCTTAAACCAGTTCATGGTGATTCGTTCATTCATTTATTCATTCATTCAAGAAATCGTCATCAAGAAGACTGTTGATGTAGTGCTGGGCATGATTTCAGCACTGGCATTCAGCTTTAATTAAAAGATAGAGAAGTCACAGCCCCGCAGAGCCTCATGTGCTCTTTGAGGGATACAGGCAATCAACATGTAAAATACAGTCCAGTATGTGAGGGGGTGATAAGTCTAGAGAGAAGAAATGGAAGGGATGTGGGGGAAGAGAAACAGGAAAAGAGATGGGGGAGGAGGAGGCAAGAAATAGAATTAAGTATCTGGAAGGCCTCAGGGAGCAGGTGGCATTTGAGACAAGACTGAAGGGGATGAGGGAGCCAGCTGGGAAGAGATACCTGGGGGAAGAGCATTCCAGCCAGAGGGAACAGCAAGAGAAAAGGTTCTGAGTCAGCAAAGGGCCTCTGAGCCCATCTAAGTCTTTTCCCCTGAATTGCATGGAAAGGCATTGGTGGTTTGAACAGCCAGGGGGACAAATGAGGAGATTTTTATAACATTACAGGAAGGAGATGATGGGGACTTGGGCCAGGATGGTAGTGGCAGATAGTACGAAAGACAGATTGTAGATGCATTTTTCAAAAATACAGCCCACAGGATCTCATGCTGGATTGGTTGTGGGGAGAGAAGTAAGAGAAGACAGAAGTGCAACAGAGGTTTGCTTGCTATTCGTTTCCTTGCCTGGTTAATTTTAACCAGGGCAACTAAAATGCAGGGACCTCTAGTGGCGGAGATGCAGACTCCAGGAAAAGGCGGTTTGGAGGAAACAACCAAGGGTTTGGATGCGTCGAGTATGAAACTCCTAAATGCCCAGGTGGGAAAGGCAGGCTAGACAGAAGAGGCCCTTGGTGTACAGACGCATCAAGATGTGATTTAAAGGCATGTAGATGAGGTGTACAGGTCTGAGTTTAAACTCAGAAGCATGCAATTATTGATTGGAAATTCTCTCTCTTGCAAAGTAAGAAACCAAGTGAGGCCAGTTATAGGACACCATGTAAACTCAGTCAGGTTAATGACTTGCAAATTGCCTGATTCACCATGCCTCTAAGAATGCATTTTTAGTGCCTTCTGTGGATTCGCCAGATAATTGTAGACAACTGCTCCCTTCCCCCTTCCCAGAGCCCCCTAAATTGTGGCACAGACATTGCTGAGCAAACCCTGCATCCAGGACACAGCTCGAGACCTCCATGAACCAACGGAGATTAAGCTGGAGAATGCAGATGTAAAGACACTGAGACTTTTGAATTAAAGGAGTTGAATTTCATTAAGCCTTTTGATGTTTACAGAAAAAAGTCTGTATTAAGATGATTGCTTAATCAACTTAAACTATATAGGATCCCAACTAAACATGACCATTTATCTTTCATTCATGTGAATGGAGAGAGTCTTAAAATGTCTCGTGTCCCACTGTAAAACCACTGAAATGTACAGAATTTGTAAAAACTTCACTCAATGAAAACATCCAGATCTGAAAAACCATTTATACCATTGGACACTTCTGGACATAAAGAGATTTATAATCCCCATATCCTTCCGCCAATCCTAACTCACCTTTGATTTCATCAAAAAAATAACACAATGAGAAACAATGCTACGCTTTCATTACATTCTCACATATATGATCTCAGTCAATGCTTCCAACATCATGAAATAGTGTTCATTGTACAGATTAGGAGACTGAGGCTGAGAGAGGTTGAGGTCACGGAGCTCATGAGTTACAGAAGCAGAAATGGCTCTTTCCTCCTTTTCCAAGTCTGAGGGAGCATTCCTTGGCACAACAGCTGCTTACCATGAAAGGTTGTTTTCTTGTTTAATTATAAACCCTCCCAAACATGGTTCTAATCCACAGATATTTGTCTGGATTCCATTAATAAAATGACTACGTCATAGTAGTTCCTCAAGAGGCTTATGAACGGCAAAGTCACACATCACCCTGTAGTCCAACGAGCATGTATGAGCGCCCGCTTTGAACCAGAAGTGATGCCCCAGCGCTGGCTGAGATTTACACAAGACACACGCTGTTTCAGACCCTACGCAGCCTGGATTAATACCACTGACATTCCTCACTTTGGACAAAGGGTCCATACCATTCCCTGAAGCCTTCTTCCTCATTACTTGGGACCTCCATGAAAACTTCAGTTTGTAGTGTTTTCTGACAACTGTGTAATCAGCCTCTCTCATTTTATAAATCAATTACATCATAAGAAGACTTTTAAAAAATAAACTGGTATTAATAAATTATTAATAAGCACAATCAGATTTTGTTGATTACATCTTTGACGTGTCTCTCCATGAGCAATAATAAGCATCATTCCGTAGATACTCAAATCTACTTGAGTAGTAACGCAGACAAGATGAAGAGATCCTGGGAAAGGAGACTGCTCGCTGGCATCCAATATACAGTACGTACAATATAAAATGAATACAAACTAAATTGTATTTCCTTTCCTTCTGCTTCAAATATCTGTCTGTAAACATTGGCACAATATTTATAGGACCATATTATGTCAGCTGTAATCCTATAGAAAAATAATCTCAATTACCATAAACTAGGAAGTTATGATAACTAGTCTTTCAAATAAATCACCACGTGTCACAATTTGGCATACACCCTGATCCTTATGAATAATTCACATTTTGTGCATTAATAATGCATGTCTTCCTCCTATTGGAATGCTCCCTAACACAGAATGGATGTCTCTTATCAATTTCCTCAACTGACGTGATGGAGTAAATCTAAAATTAGAATGGTGTTTTTAGTGCTCCCTTTAAAACGGTAACAACTCAGCTGGCCCTTAAGGTTATCATAAACATAAAACTCCTATTATTTCTTGCCCTTTGCATGAGTCACTAAGTTAAGTAAGTACCCTAACCATAGTTGCTCCTGCTGATGATTATATGTGCATGGCAGAAAAGATCAAAGAAACCTGCACAGGGCCGGTAGGGATTGGTGAATCCTGTTACATTTCTTCCTAATTATATATGTATATATTCACAATAACATGGGACGTAATTGCTGAAACATGGTAACCAGCAGGGAAAAAAAGAAAGCAAGCAAGCAAAGGGTCAAAACAAATCAGGCAAGAGTTTCTAATAATTACAGATGTTTCCTCTCATCCTCCCTCGCTGGTTAGCACTTTGAAATTTCTTTTCAGTTTTTAGTAAAATTATCTAACACATAAGAAAGTACAAAAACCAAGGAACAGAAAGGTGCTAATGACATGTATTTGTGGGGAAAGACGTTCAGTTTATCCCTGTAACTAACGATCCCAGTGTGGCCACTGAACATCATTGGGGATATGATTTCAGACGTTACTAAAGTAAACTTTCTGCCCACCCACCCCCCCCCCCGCCAATGCCAGCATCCAAACACACCCAATAAACAACAACAACAAAAAACCCAGCAACAATATTTGACACAAGGCAAAGGGAAACGAGACAGGTTGGAATCTGGGGAGAAAAAAATCATTCCAGTATCCTCCGGGTCTCTGGAGAATTCTTTCCTCATCCCTCAATCTCAAAGAGAAGCAAAATGCGCTCTCTCTGAAGTCCTATCAAGGCAGAGCAAAGGGAAAGGGGGGCAAAAGAGAGGGAGTTTTAAGAGAGAAGCCATCCCTGTGCCAACCTCTGTCCCCAGCAAGCACCCTCAGATCCATTCATTCCTTCTCGCGGTCCATATTTATGGGGAGCGCGCTCTGCACCAGGTATTATGTTCCACCCCAGAGAATCTCGCAGCGGGCTCCCTGTGGGTATTACAGCAACAGAAATCCACCACCCCGGATAAGGACCAGAGAAAATTCAGATTCGGGTCTCCGCCCCAAGCTGGCCTGGCCCGAGGCCCAGCCCACACCGCCTTGGCCAACACCTGGGACAGAAGCGGGTCATCGTCCAGGACCGGACGCCGGAAGGGACCTTCCGCTTGGCAGCAAATTCTCCCTGGGGTCAGAGGGTCACCGACCTCGTTCACAGCGAGAGCGCCTGCCCTCTTTCTCAGCCTCCCATCCATCCCCTGGAAAAGTTAAGTTGGCGGCGAGGGGGAAGAGGGGCACCGGGGGCATCCGGCAGGCTCCGCACCCCCGGCCGGCGTGCTGGGCTCCAAGTCCCTTGGCTACCGAGAAATATTTATTCCCAGGCGATGGGCTCCAGCGGCTCCCGAAGCCGAACACGCGGCCACCACCAGAAAGCCAAGTCATCCGAGAGATAAAGATAGATCCGTGACATGCCGGGACCCGGCCTCACGGGGGCAGCCGCAGGCGACGTGGCTTTCGGCTGAGAAAACCCCCGCGCCAGCCGCCCGCACGCGCCGCGGACTCTCCCGCCAGCCTCCGGGGATGCCGGCGGAGGACGGGGACAATTGAACGCACGGGGAGAAGGCAAGGGGCGGGGGGAAAAAGGATCGATCCTTACCCCTAGGCGTCTGCTCCGGATCCGCACGTACCCTTGCTTCACTATGTCATTAAAATTGGAAGCCATCCTGGACGGCCGGCGGCCCCCCCTCACCCAGGCGCCCGCACCCGAAGCGGCTCCGGGGCGCGTTAAGGGCCGGGTCGGGAGCAGACGTGGGGGGAGAAAGTTGACACGGCGCAGCGGCTCCGGCGGCGGCTCGCGCGGCTCTAGAAGGCGCGCATCACTTTGTCTGTCCCCCAAGCCCCGAAAGTGGGCGGCCGGCTCGCAGCCACTTCGGGGGAGCGCGGAGCGCGCGGCGCGGCGAGGCGAGGCTGGGGCGCCGCCGTCAGCTGACTCATCCGCCGGCCTGCCGGGAGGAGGAGCGGCGGCTGCTCAGGGCTCCAGCCCTGCCTCTTCCAGGGGCCCGGGAGGAGGGGGGACGGGAGGAGGAGGGGGGAGGGGAGGAGGAGGAGGAGGAGGAGGAGGAGGCAGAGGGAAGCGAAGGAGGACCGCGGAGGGGCGGGCCTCCCCCCCAAGAGGTGGGGCCGCCGGGTCCCAGCGCCCGGCTGCGGCCCCCCGCGGGCAGACACCCTGGAGCGCGCCCGCACCCTTCCCCTCCTCTCCCGCCCACCTGGCCCGACCCGCCTCCCCTTCCGATCCCTCCCCTCCTCCCGGACCCCGAGCGCGCCCCGGCCCGCCCCCGCCCCTCGCGGACAGCCTGCCGAGAGAACGCGCCCTCTCCTCTCGCTCCGGTGTTTGATTTTAGGAGGAGAGGAAATTTCACTTTATCACAGCCACCGCCTACCCCGCCTCTCCAGCCCCATCTCTTTCCCGAGAAGGGCTGGGTTTTTTTGTTGTGCGGGTGGCGGTGTTGCCATGGTTCGCCCTGACCTTGGTATAGGCGGGGAGGGATCCTGCCCCACCTGAAGCCACAGAAGAGCTTCCTCCGGTTTCCCCTGGCATCCTGGTGATCTCATTTGCTACATTTTCCTTGTTTGAGCCTGTCTTTCCCGCCCGAATGTAAGTTTCCCAGGGGCTAACCCTTGGCCTCATTAATAGGTGGACCCCCAAAGCCTCGTCCGGAGCAGGTGCTTGATAAATTCTGGTGCCCGGCAAGGCTTTAAGCCACTCGCATGGATGAACTCACTTCAACTCCCCTGCACCCATGAGATACGTCCTCCCTTATGTAAATACCGGGCCCATATTTATGCCCCAGTAGCCTAGCAATGGAGCTCACCCTCAGAACCATGAAGCGGTGCTGCCTATAGAGTAAGATGAAAAGGGGAAACAGATTTTGGACTCACTGCCCCGACTGCACGACCCTCCTGAAGCATGCTTGGGTTGATACCCACTGACATTTATGGGGCACCAGGCTGCTAGACGTGGTCCTAATCCTGTTAAAGGAATAATGAAATAGGTACTATCACGCACATGTCATAATGAGATCTCTCCTGTGGCACACATGGAAACTGAAGCTCCAACAAATTGAGACTTGCCCCAGGTACCGCTGGACAGGGACAGAAGGAAGATGTGTGTGATACTAGGACAGCTTGGTCCTATAGCCCTTCTGAAGAGCAGAGGTCATGAGGGAGGCAGCTTGCTTCCTTCAAGGAAGATCTTATAATTTGCCCTATCTGCAAAGGCACAAAGACAGCATCAGAAATAGATGGTTCTTGTTCACAGGAGGGACCAAACCGAGGTTGGATGACCCCTACTCAGAGCTAGGGAGAAGAAAGTTCATTTATTGAGTGCTGACTACTTTGACCAGATGAGATTTGAAGACCTTTCAACTCTAAGCTTATATAAATCTTTCCTTTCTGGCCAAGAACTCTAGCTTTTAGTCACTTTGGTTTGGTAGGTGTCAGATAAGGAAGAGAATCACCCAAGAATGTGTCATAGGAGGACTAAGTTGGGACGGTCAAAAGGCAAATACTCTGGGAGGAGAACTCTTTTTATTATCTAATAAATCATTTGCTCTGTCATGTGTTGTCATTTGCTATAAATGATGTTTTAAGTTTCAATCTCTCACCAAAGAAGGATGAAATGATAAAATCATTTGGTGAGTTCTTTTTGAAGGCTTAGAACTTAAAAAAAATGCTATCCATGGTTGCCATGAAATAGACGTGTTTATGGAAGGTATTTGTCCAACACATCTCTGTAGACCAAATCAACAGTCTCATAGAAACCAAGAATGAAGGAGTGGAGGCATAAGGGCCTAGAGGGGAATGGCTCAAGAAAAAAGAAGTAATTACTGACAAAACCAGAAACTGAGAAATACATCTCATGATAATTAATGTTGAGTATAATCCATATCCATAAATAATTAAGTCAGACACGAGGAAACTAGAATCAAACTAGAAAATATCAAACTGGTTGGGAAAAGATGAGTGATTTTTTTTTTTTAACTGCAGGATGGAACCCAATATATGGTTTTATTTGTTTGTTTTTTGTTAAATCAAACCCTTAAATATCACATGATGGACAGTCACTTGTACTTGTCCAAATCGCATAATACACAACCATGGCAGAAGAGGAAAAGAGGAATTCAGAGATATACAATGTAAGTTGTGCTGATAGACTTGCACAGTGCACAATTCACACCAAATGGACATACAGTCACACACAATTCAGTTTCACTGAGGAGAAGGGTGACACACACGCACAAATCATTATTTGGGGCACCTGGGTGGCTCAGTCGGTTAACCATCCTACTCTTTGATTTTGGCTCATGTCGTAATCTCGGGGTCCTGAGATCAAGCCCCGGCATAGGGCTCTGAGCTCAGTGCAGAGTGTGCTTGTCTCCTTCTCCCTTTGCCCCTCCCCCTGCTCCCTCTTTCTGTCTCTCAAAAAAAAAAAAAAAATTAGTCATTTTAAAAATCATTATTTCAATCCCTGTTTTTAACTCATTTCCAACACTTCAAGCTTATTTGTTTGTTTGCTCAGCATTGAGACTCCCTTCTGCCAACAGTGGTAATCATACTCATTTTGAGTATACTTAATCCCCTGCTCTCAGTCTAAGCTGGGGGACTAAGAGTTGGTTGCATTAAAATGAAGTAAGCGTGAGATCAGAATGAATTACATACAGTAGCACTTTGCTCTTCTTCGGACATCGTGTCGATGAGGAACAAAACCGTGTCACATTGCAGAGCCAAGAATTAACCCACAGGTCCCCCCACTGCGCCATTTTCAAAGTGGGAACCCACTCAAGCCTGAAATATGAATGACTCATGCCATCCCCTCTGTAGCCCATTCAGCCAATTATTAACATTATTGTTATTATTGTAAAACTCTCCGGGACAGACAGAAATCCAGAGGCTTCTGCACTTTTCCAGAATAGAGGATGGGCTCCCACGCTTGGCCCAAGGAGGTGTTACTTTCACCAGGTACCACAAAGTACCAAGGCAGAGGCTGAAATGGCACTTGTCCGATGTCTTTACCAAAAATAGCTTGAGCTTTGGCAAGGCCAGAAACAGACAGCCTTTCCTCTGGCAAGGGGAGACCGTGCTAATGAAAATGATTTGGCTGTCACCAAGGAGAGAGCTTGTTTGCTGGGCGGCCAGGTCCCTCTCCACCAGTCGTTACCCAGCTAAGGAAGGATGACTTGGAAGATGACACAGAAATCAGCTGAGAGAAAACCTGGAAGCAGGTCTGCTTCTGTCTTTCACTGATTCATTTCTTCTGTCCTGCCTTCAAAAAATACTGACCGAGCACCTGCTCTGGGTGGGGTCTGTCCACAATAAGCTTACACACACACACACACAATCTTGTCCCCCCATGGAGCCTGTAGCCCCAGTTGGAGAGAGAAAAAACAAGCAGATAAACAGTTTAGATAACTATCGGTGACAGTTTAAAGAACAGAAGTGGTGTGTTATGGGGGGTGGGGTGTAATAAACAGCCCAACTTTCAGTAAGAAAGAGTCAGGGAAGGCTTCTCGGAGGAGGTGACATTTAAGCTAAGACACGAAAGATGGGAAGAAGCTATGGGCAACGTTGGGGAAGTGCATTCCAGCTAGAACGAAGAGCCCTTGAGAAAGCCAAATGCAGGAAAGTTATATATAAAAGATTTTATTTATTTACTTATTTGAGAGAGAGAGAGAGAAAGAGAGAGAGAAAGTGCACAGGGGGAGGGGCAGAGGCAGAGAGAGAGAATCTCAAGCAGACTCCATGCTGAGCGTGGAGCCCGACACAGGACTCGATCTCAGGATCCTATGATCATGACCTGAGCCAAAACCAAGAGTCAGATGCTTGACTGACTGAGCCACCCAGGCACCCCAGAAAAGTTGTATTTTTTTTAAAACATTATTCTCTCCGATGAATAAAAAATAGATTGGAAGTGGACTGGACACTGGACTGGAAGTGGTAAGACCAAATAAAAAAATCTACTTCTAAAGACCTGTACCCAAAAATCTTTAAGAAAAGAGAAATGAACCTTCCACTGAAAATAAAAATTTATATCAATTGATACCACTGTTTTGAAGCATAGTGATATCTATCAGAGATTTTTAAAAACTTTTATAATTGCTTATCCAGTTCTGGAAATGCATCCAAAGGCACAAAGATTTAGTTACAAGAATATTCACAACAGCATTATTTATGATAATATGGATAACTATCTTCATATCATCTACATGTATATTAATTTGTCTGCATCTAAACATCTATTTTACATGGAAGCAGGTACACACATGTAAGCAAATTTCTGAAGGAACTGGGATCCACCTGGTATGCTCTTTTCCCATTAAACTTTGCTTATTGAAAATTTGTTTCTCTAAACCTGAATGAAGTTTCCAGAAGGTCTCTGGCTTTTTTGGCTACTACGAGGTCATAAAGAGTCATCTCAGCCTAATAGCCGTATAACACTGAGTATCATTCGATTTAGGTTTTATCCCTTAACCCAGTTCAGGACTGGGAGGGCAGGGCTCGGAGATGGCTCCTTCACTGGTTTTCTGCTCTGCCTCTCTTCTGTGTAGTAACTATAGGCTTCCATGGAGCTCAGGTGGGGGGTGGTGTGGAAGGAAAGGAAAGTTTTGCTTGCTCCAAGTCTTGCCTTGGAGGTGATGCCCTCTGGGCAAAGACATGAAATGTTTGCTCTTTCTCTCAGGGAGCTTTTGTGAGTTCCTTAGAGATGTACCCACTAAGAATTCTATCTCCAATGCCCTTCTCAGACGGGCTGTGAACACCCCAGCGTCTCAAGCTCCAGGCCCATGTTGGGTTTTTGCCCCTTGCAGTTGGTTCTCCTGGTGGATTTATTCTAAGACAAGCCCTACCTGGTCAAAGGAAAAACTCGACTCAGTATCATCCGTGCCAGTGAATGGTCAGTTCACTCCCAGGGCGGCCACTGCTCTTAGCTCTGCCTCAAGGCAAGTCAACCAGCTGACCCCAGGCCTCCACCTTTAGAATATTAAGGATTGGGTCTACCACCAGTCCTTGTGTCCTCTATGCTTCTAGAGACTCATGTCTAGTGATCAAGAGTGATCCACTTGAAAATCACTCCCCTGCTATAAAGTAAGGGGAGAGATCTTCCCTCCTTGTCTCACGGGAGAAGAAAACCAACTCTCTGCCAAAGAACCTTCCTTCTTTAAACTCTTGAATCGCAATGGCTTATTTAGCTGGGGGTGCGCGGTCAATGAATGTAGACAAATGGTTTGCTGCTGCTCTTTTTGCAATTTCTGCACAGAGAGCCCAACACTTGGCTTCAGAAATTTTTCTAATGTTCGCCCCCCCACTGGGCTTTTGAGGCTTCTGCTGAAACTGAGTCAACAAGGAAAGTCACATTTACCATTCTCTTACAAACCCATACCAAAGCCATTAGAATGCACATAAAGGATATTCCCTCTCATTCATTCATCAAGCAAACATTATCTGAGCCAGGCTTGCTAGGCGCTGAGGAGCCAGGGAAGCAGACAGGAAAGGATCAGACTGAGCTTGAGGGGGTGACAATCCATCAGGAGCACAGACATTAAAAAAAATACTCAAATATGTATCAAATTATGCACAGAAGAAAGTTACATGATGCTGTTTGAGGAAGGACAAAGAGACAGGACCTGGCCCCTTTGGGAGATGGGGGGGGTGGAGAAATTGGGAGCTGGGATAGGAAGGCGAAGGTGTCCTGACCTGAGTGATGGCAGAGAGGATGGTGGGGAGAAGGACAGCAGGGGTCATGTGTCCCAGACAGAAGGACATCCGGAACATCTAGCCCAGAAGGTCAGAGTGACTGGATTTGGAGAATGAAAAGTGGGTGTTGGGAAATGAGTCCTGGAAGATAACAGGGTTTCTCAGTGTATTATAGATGATCTATGAAGGAGGGCCTGGTTTTTAAAAAATGAGTTTAAAAAAAAAAAAAAACAACTAAGGTTGAAGATACCCACACTAAAATAGTAGTGGTAGTTATTTGTTGTGGGAGTATTGGAGATGTCAACCTTCTCCTGTGTGCTTTTTTTTTTTTTTAATAGATAAATCCTAAATACAACTTCTAAAAGTAGGATGACTATTCCTACATGGGTGGTCCTCATGTCTTTATATAACCAAGGACACAAAAGCAAAACTAATCTTCTAGTGAACTTGATTTAGAATACCAAAAAAAAAGGAGTCTTGTGATCGTTAGGCTCTCCCAGATATTCGAGTTTCTTTTCTGAGGAGAAGAGCCCTCCCCGCTGTAGGTCAGTGCAGAGCTAATCCAGGAAGATCTAGGCCAACGCATGAAAAAGACCAAGAGAAGCAAGTAGACGACAAAGACACTTGGCATCTACAGAGCTCCTTTTCAAAATGAAGCATGTATCCAGGGTTGTGGCAAGAAGATCAGAAGGTCAGTAGTCCAGAGGTCTTCCAGACCTGTTGCCCTAGTTCACCGAGAGACTCACAACATGATCTGGAAAACAGAGATAAGTGGGACCAGCCTCGCTGATGCAGTCCGTTGAAGTCCCCGGATAAAACGTGTGAAGAGGGCAACGTCTTATGTTCAAAACACTTTGCCAATGTTAATTAATCCTCACAGCACTCATGAGCCCTGTCATATTATCCGCACTTCGCAGCTGAGGGATCTGAAGCAGAAAGCCTGAATGACGTGTCCAAAGACAGAAGAAGCCTGCATCAGAATGAGGCTCAGCCTGTGACAGTGGTGGCATCCAAAGAGGCATCATTTTCTCCTCGCTCATAAAATACAATTCGGTGAATTGTGCCTGGGATGGTTTTATTTTGAAAACATAGTTTACGGGTCGATGAATTATAAGGCGAGAAAAAAAAAAGACAGCCACATGGACCAAAAAATGTAACAGACAGATCCATTGGCAAGTTTAAGGACGCCTTTCTTCAGCTGGTGACTGTATTAGCTGCACACATCAATTCTACTTTAATCTCAATGGCCAGAGCTGAGTCACAGGCCCTTGGCTTCACAAGAAGATGAGCAAGTGGGAACATGGAGGTTGTATTCCGGGAAGCCATGAGCCAGGCTCAGTGCCGGAGTGTCCAGCAAGGAGCTGCAGGCTTGAAGAATGGATCAGAGAAAAAAGCCTGAGTGCACGGAGTGACCCGTAAGGAAATGACTGGGGGTCACCAGTTATCCCAACATCCTACCATCTTAACATGGCTAAACACAGATCCACAGTCTCCTTGACATCTCCCCCCGCCCCCCGCAGTATTTCCTATTTTGTCCGTTAGCATGTTTTTAGCTGAAAATAGCAAAAAGTTCAGCCACCGGAATCTCAGACCAAAGGCATTTACTGCTGTAGTTGACAAAAATATAAGACGCCTTTCATTTCAAAGGGTACCACCACTTTGTAGGTCCTAGTAAGGAAGAAAAGTTGCTGCCAGCCTAGGCTTTCACATCAATGACCAACCACAACAGTCTGTAATGGCTTGTTACAGAGGTATAATCGACAGAGAGCAAACCACGGGTATGTGAAATGTAAAATTTCCCAAGTTCTGACATACGTGTACACCGGCGAAGTCATGCCCATAATCGAGGCAATAAATGTATCTTCCATCCCCCAAAGTATTCTCACGCCCCTTCTGTCTCATGCCATCATGCTGTGGGCTCTGGGGGTAATCATTTTGCCATACATAAATGTATCCAATCAACACTTGTACACCTTAAACTTACTCAATGTAATGTGTCAATTATATCTCAATGTAGCTCAGGAAAAAAATCACATTTTTCTATACCTATTGTCCTACAACTTACCTTTCCCCCTCCTCATTTCATGGAGGCCTGCACAGTTGATCCATGTAGATCTAGGTCATTAACCTGCTGAATCACATTCCATCATTTGACCATAATACATTTTATTTCTCCTTTCTCTACTGATGGACATCTAAATTATTTCCATTTTATCCCATTATCAGCAATAGGCATGAAATTGTTATGCCTAAAACATGAAAGGAGATGACCACCATAATAAAATCTCTCTTAAAAAAATCTACAATCACTGACAGTCCTTGACAATATCAAAATTCTTAAAAACACTAGAGCTGCTTGTGGGCTCTCTTTATGAATTCAAACACTCAACAGACCTTCTAAGGAACAAGTGCAATAAAAAATCTGTTTTGCAGAAGCTCTGCAGGGAGAACAACAAACTGAACTAATGTATTTTAAATATTTCTTTGATTTCCCTTGTAAGCTTCAAACTCTAACTCTTACATCAGTCCATTTAAATCACTGCAAACGTAAAACATAAAACATAAAACGGATAGCAGCAGGGACACCCAGGACATTGCTTTCGCAGTTGAGCTCAAAGAAGGACTACATCTGGCCTTCCCCTCGAAGCGACTTCAGGAAGATCATGTTCAGCACGCACAGAGAATACAAGCCACACTCCTCCTTGTCCGGCAAGGTCAAACACGCCCGTGGGTCCTCATGCACCTCCCTGATGTCCGCTACCTCTTGCCCTGCACGTTCCCCTCCCATCCATAAAGTCCTTTCCATTCCTGAGATACATCACGCTCCCACCTCCCCGTCTTAACCTTTCCTTGTTCCTCTCTTCTCAAACTCTCCCTTCAGATTTTCATAGGACTGATTCCTTCTTGTGATTATGCCCCTGCTTGTGTCACCTCCTCTGAGAAGCCTCTCGCGATCTCTGAATCCCAGTTCACACGCTCCTTCTAACCAAGTCACTTGCCCTCATAAAACCGTTTCATTTTTTCAAAATACGTATGACAAATTGACATTCCCTTGTTGAACGATGTGTTACCATGTCTCCTGTCTGTTCCCCACCCTCTACGAAACGGAGCACAAGGAGGAACTTTTCTGAATTGTCCACGATGAGCCTCAGTGCCTCGGGCAAGGCGGGCATTGATGAATGAATGAACGAATGAGTGAATGAGTGAATGAAAGTAAAGCAACACAAACAGTGTCTACAGGCTGTTATTTATCATTTAATGGGATATCATTACCTGAGATACTGAACAAATGGTAGAAACCTCAGACAATGTCTGCCGTGCCTTCACCGCATCTCTTCCTCTGGTGGGAGCCATCTGGAGGTCAACACGATATTGCCTTCAATGAAGGTAGTTAAACATCAGTGGGTAGGACCCAAGATACTCCTGTTCCTAGAGACATTGTACACTTGATAAAGAAGTCCAAGCAAACAAACAGAAACAACCAGCAACTCTGGCCATTAGAGTCAAAAAGAGTTGGTTTGAAGTCCCACCCCAGTGTGTACTCTGTCTCTGAAGCAGTGTTCCCCCAGCAGGACCCTTTCGTCACCCAGGAGATAACTGGTCTGGAGACATCTGGGTTGTCGTAACCGTGGGGGGAGAGGAGCTACTTGCTTCCAGTGGGCAGAGGCCCGGGAGGTCGTTGAAAATCTTACGATGCACAGAACAGCCCCACGCCAGAGAATTACCCAGCCCCGAATGCCAATACCACCGCCGTTGGGAAACCCTGCTCTAAACAAATTACGGACTCTCCCTTGTATTTCATTTCCTCATCTTCAAATTGGGGATAAATAATACCAACCATCTAGGATTACTGTGGGGATAGGTAAGCTTGTGTTGAAGGCTCTGTGTCTGGAGCATGAGAAGTCAATAAATAAACATTATGTTTACTATGACGTCACACGTTACATTTTTTATCACTTCTCCTTATTAGGTACCGAGGCATTCTCACTCAGTCCCTCACAGAGGGCCTGGCCCTGAGCAGATGCTTACTTGATGTGGTCTTGATAAATTAAATACTGAATTGCCTAAAATATCTTAAATTTTGCTCATCTTATACTTTGTCCCTTTCTCTCAAAATTTGTTTGGTCACTGTAATCAGCCCCTATATGATTAAATATTTAATCAAAATTCAATATAAATATTTATCATATATTTATTTGATATGTGTATATCAAATAAATATTGATATGTGTATATCAAATAAATATTTAATCAAAATCAAAATATTTAATCTCAAAATTCATTCGGTCACTCTAATCTGTCCCCTATATGATGAAATATTTTAGTTTTTTCTCATGAAGCATCTTGCTGGCTGGCCTCTTAAGTCAAAGATTAAATTACAAGACATGGAAATAATGATCTAGACTCTTACCTGTCTTTATCTGGCATACAAACAGAGTGGATAGAGCACACTGGCCTTCTTGTTATTTTTTGACAAGACACGCAAATATCTGCCTGGGAGCCTTGTACTTCTTCTGGCTAGAATGCTCTTCTCTCTGGATATCAACATGTGATCTTAAACTTCCTTCTTTGGTGAAAGTGGGGTCGAACGTTACTGTATTTTTGTTAGTGTGTTCTAGCTAACAAGTTTTTGTCAGTGGTTAAGTGTTATAAAAACCTCCTGGCCTGAGGTCTTTTCTTTTTCTTTATGGTGTCTTTTAACGAACAGAAGTTTTAATTTAAAAAAAAATTTAAGTTTATTAATTATAATTTATATTTATTTTTTAACACATTTTAGTATCTTAGAAGAAAAATAACTTTCTTGAGAACAAATTATTTTGTTTGTAAAATCTTACACATTTACTTTAATTTGAATTTCAAATGAAAATATGTTCAAATTATATAGTTTATTTTTTATTTATTTTATTTTACTTTTTTGTTAACATATAATGTATTATTTGTTTCAGGGGTATGGGTCTGTGATTCACCAGTCTTACACAAGTCATTTTAATTTTTTTTTTTAAGATTTTATTCATTTATTTGACAGACAGAGGTCACAAGTAGGCAGAGAGGCAGGCAGAGAGAGAGGAGGAAGCAGGCTCCCTGCTGAGCAGAGAGTCCAATGCGGGGCTCGATCCCAGGACCCTGAGATCATGACCTGAGCTGAAGGCAGAGGCTTAACCCACTGAGCCACCCAGGTGCCCCAAGTCATTTTAATTTTTAATGGAGTCAAACTTCTTGATCATTTCTGTCATAATCACTTTGGTGTCTTTTTAAATAAATCTTTCAGGATCCTAATGTCACAAAATATTTTACAACACATTTTCCACCAGCTTGAAAGTTTTGCTTTTCACTTTTAAGTCTTTAATTCATTGTGAATGACTGTGTCATGGAAGACTGGAATCCAATTCGTTTATTTCCATGTGAAACCACTGACAACGTTCCTCTTTCCACATCAATCTGCAGGGTCTCGCCTGTCATAGATCCAGTTTCCGTATGTGGGTCAGCCTTTGGATCTTCGATTATATGCTTGTCCCCATGCCCACTCCCCTGTGACCACGGCTGCATATCAATGTTCCTTCCTCATCTAAGAGTGCTCCTTCTTTTGGGGGGCTTTTTGTTTAGCTGTTTTTGTTTTTGTTTTTGTCCAGGATCCTCTCCTTTTTCTATGCCTTAAATGCTGGTGTTCTTGGGGCGCCTGGGTGGCTCAGTGGGTTAAAGCCTCTGCCTTCGGCTCAGGTCATGGTCTCAGCGTCCTGGGATCGAGCCCCACATCGGGCTCTCTGCTTAGCGGGGAGCCTGCTTATCCCTCTCTCTCTGCCTGCCTCTCTGCCTACTTGTGATCTCTCCCTCTGTGTCAAATAAATAAAAACAAAATCTTTAAAAAAAAAAAAAAAGATTAAATGCTGGTGTTCTTTGGGAGTCTGTAGACTTCTCTCTTATTTCTCATTCTACGCAAATTCTTTAGGCTCTCCTTGCCTATGCTTCCCAAATGCATGTCTGAACTGCGACCTCTCTCCCAGGTCATAACCAGATGTATAAGAACAGTGGCCTACAGGCTGAGTACAGAACAGAAGTGTACCAAGCACAAGCCAGGAGCTTGCGACGCATCCGCTCACCGAACCCCCCAACAACCCAGTGTGGCAGCGACTACTGTCACGATCCTGTCACCCGTGAGAGAGTGGCGGTGCACAGGTTAAGAGACAGGCTCAAGGTCTCAATGCTGGTGAGTGGGGGAAGGCAGGCAGGGCACACCGGGGACAGGGCAGGACACACGCTCAGCCAGTCTGTTCCACAGTTTACTGGGGAGGTCTAGCTGGATGTCCCCAGCACTGGTCAAACTCAGGGTGTCCCAATATGAGCTATTGTTAGTAGGAGTTTTTCAGTGTCCCGGGAGGAATTGAGTGCGTGCATATGCACGCATGCATTCACACACTCACACACAGGATACTTGTAGGAAAAAAAAATTATCCACATGTTTGCGTTTTATTTAATTTTGTTAATACTCAATTTTTTGAAACTCACAAATTAAAAAAACCTACCTGCTAAAAAAAAAAAAAAAATGGGTGAAGGGGACCTCTCTGTACTATCTTTGCAACTTCCTGTAAGTCCTTTAAGTATTTTAAAATAAAAGTGAAAGAAAAATCTAGTTTTTCCTTTTAACTTAAACTGTAAAAGCTTAATATTGTTGGGGGAGCCTGGGTGGCTCAGTCAGTTAAGCGTCTGCCTTTGGCTCAAGTCATGATCCTGGGGTCCTGGGATCAAGTCCTGCATCAGGCTCCCTGCTCAGCGGGGAGCCTGCTTCTCCCTCTCCTTCTGCTGTCCCCCCGCCCGCTTGTGCTCGCGCTCTCTTTCTCTTTGTCAAATAAACAAAATCTTTTAAAAATTAATATTGTGTTTCCTGGTTTCACAGAATTTGACTTTCACTTCTAAAGAGTCTTTGAATGACATTTTATTTATTTATTTTGAGACAATCTTTCCTGTGGAGTTATAAAACTTCCAGTTGAATACACCAAAGTCTTTTAAATTCTGTAAGTAAATTTTTACAAATTAAATATGTGGCAAAATGTGGTTTTGCAAGCTAGTATGCCAATCTGGAAAATGGTATGGAGGTTCCTCAAGAAGTTAAAAATAGAGCTACTCAATGACCCAGCAATTGCACTACTAAGTATTTACCCCAAAGATACAAGTGTAGTATTCTGAAGGGGCACCTGCACTCCAATATTCATAGCAGCAATGTCTACAGTTGCCAAACTATGGAAAGAGCCCGGATGTCTAACGACAGATGAATGGATAAAGATGATGTGGTTTACATATACAATGGAATATTACTCAGCCATCAGAAAGGATGAATACCCAACTTTTGCATCAACATGGATGGGACTGGAGATTATGCTGCGTGAAATAAGTCAAATGGAGAAAGACAATTATACGGTTTCACTCATGTATGGAATATCCGTAAGAGGACAGAGGATTTGTAGGGGAAGGGAGGGAAAGCAAAATAGGAAGTCATCAGAGAAGGAGAAAAACCATGAGAGACTCTTAACTTTAGGAAACAAACTTGGGGGTTGCTGGAGGGAAGGTGGGTGGGGAGATGAAGTAATGGGGGATGGGCATTGAGCGCACACGATGTGATGAGCACTGGGTGTTATACAAAACTGATAAATTATTAAACACTACATCTGAAACTAAAGAAGTCAGAAGCTGGCTAGTTGAATTTAAATAAAAATAAAATAAGTAATGTGGTTTTGATTCTGCTCACCTGTCAATCTTTCTGGCACCCAGGGGGGCATGGAACAGAGGAAGGTGTCCGCTCAGCGTGTACAGGCTGGGATCCCTGTCCTGCTGAGAGTCCGGCTAAGCCCCAAGCCGCTATCCTTAAATTCAGATCAGTTTGGGGCTTGCCTATTGTGATGCTGGAGTTTCCTAAAGCCTGGGACATTGATACGTCTCAGTAATACTGTCATTCATCATAAGCTCCACCTTAGAGGTGCTCTGTCGTGGACCACAGAAAATACGAAACGTCGGCCTGACAGGTCACATGTGCCGCCACCTTACATTCCAGTGACATTCAAGATCCTAACTCGGTCTACTCCTAGAATCGTGGACCCCCACTCTGCTTGCACTCTTGAATGGAGTCTGCATTTCTAGCTGGGTCTGAATACCGGTGGATTTGTCAGGAATCCTGAATTCTTTTTTTTTTTTTTTTTAACGATCCATTTATTTATTTAAGAGAGAGAGTCAGAGAGAGAGAGCACACAAGTGGGAAGAGGGGCAGAGAGAGAGAGAGAGAGAAGCAGACCCTCCGCTGAGCAGGGAGCTCAAGGCAGGCTTAATCTCAGGACCCTGAACTCATACCTGAGCCAATGGCAGATGCTTAACGGATTGAGCCACCCAGGCGCCCCAGGAATCCTGAATTCTTGTACGTGAATTCTCTTCTTGGACCACACAACTCAGTGATACTCAAAATGGTTTCACTTTACGATTTGCTTTCTCACATCTGACCACGGAGGCCGTTCTCCTGACCCCTTGGCAGTCTTTCGTCTTCCCTCCACACCTGTGACCCCTTCCCACACCCCACCCAACTCACTCTCTCAATACCTGTCCTAACCCCAAACTACACACACTTCCTTAGTTCCTTTCTCCTACACTCTATCCTCAAAAGTTTCTGATTTATATATGTCCATGCCCTTTCATTTTGCACGTAAAGATCCATGATTGCATTTTTTTGTTGAGTTTTGTAACACCAAAATGAAACGAGCTTCCTTCACATCAGTAAATTGTGCCTTGAAATCTAATGTCTTAGATTAATATAATATACCCTCTCAATGTTCTTGTGATGGTCTGAGACATCACTCCTCATCCTTTATTTTTCATCTATAGGTCTGATGTTAAAATATGTTCGTATTCAGTTAGTATATAATGGAATGTATCTTTTCACTAGATAATGTATTTCACTTTCATTTTTTTTAAAGATTTTATTTATTTATTTGACAGAGAGAGATCACAAGTAGGCAGAGAGGCAGGCAGAGAGAGAGGAGGAAGCAGGCTCCCTGCCGAGCAGAGAGCCCGATGTAGGGCTCAGTCCCAGGACCCTGGGATCATGACCCGAGCTGAAGGCAGAGCCTTAACCCACTGAGCCACCCAGGCACCCCTCATTTTCACTTTTAACATTTACTGGTAAGTTGGGTCTTCCTCCTGCCCGCTTAATTTTTGTTTTCTGATTTTATACTCCTTTTACATTTCATTTTCCCCCATTTATACATAAGCTGTATTTTCTTTTTAATTTTTAATAATGCTGATATTAAAAAATGCTGTCGACAACAGCTCTTCTCTACATCAACCCACTTTACTCTCTACATTACCATGACTTTATTATGCCAGGAAATTCTTGCCCAGAAAAATGGAGTTGCAAATAACTTTACTGTTTGTTTGAGGAATCTGCTGAAAATCCATTTATCTAAACAATAGACTATTCCCCTTCTCCCCTCAGGACAAAGAACAGTAGTTTCTTCTTCCTACTAAACAATAGATTGCTCAAGTGGCTTCCTTAAATTATTGTTTATTCTGGGAAGACTCACTTCAAGATGTTCGCCTTTCCACATCCATCATTCCTCAACGACATCACAAACTTTGCCAAATCCCAGGGAGGTCCCTGCACTGAAAGATCCACTGAAATCAGACCACAACCACCTCACAGACGTCCGCTTTTGACTTTCCCCTCTAGAGATGCTACAGAGACTCTGCTATCCCTTACTGCAGTAAACAATAAACTTGGCTTTGCTTGATCTGTAGGTTATTTTAATGGTCTCTTTGGGGAGTCAGCAGTCAACACTATCCTCTTTTTACTCCCCCCCAGCTGTAAATTTTACAATTTTGTGAATATATTTAAATCTATCTTTGAAAGTCTAACTTCTTGTACAAGTTAAAAAATTAAACAATTTTTATTTCCCCTAGAGCCTTCCCTTTCTGGCTTTTGTTACTATGATATACGATATAAGATTATAATGATAAAGATGGTGATGAGTTTACAACATCCTTGCCCTTTGAATAATCACTTTTGACCTTTGTATCAGCTTTTATAAGCATATAAACATCTATGGTGGAAAATTTAGCACATTGTTTTATATCATTCCCATCCTACCTCTTCTAGTATCTATTAGTATGTATTTATGTAACCTGAGATTTTCAATTCATAGATCTATTATTCATTTTTTCTGCACCTTGTCAATCAAGAGTTATTTTTCAGATGTACAAAATAGTGATTCAACAATTCTGTACATCACCCGGTGCTGTATGTTAACTAACCGGAATTTAAACAAAAACTTAAAAAAAAATAATATCATAATACGGGCAAGTAAAAAAAAAGTTATTTTTTAAAATTTGTGTTCACTGTTACTACTACATTTAATGAAATCTCACCTATTTTGTTCCATGGCAGTTTGTCTGACTGTCGTTCTCCTTCTCTGAAATTCTTTGACACATTCTTACAAATAGCAGGAGGGTGGCTTTGATTTTATTTTTAGGAAAGGTACTGACCTCTGCTGCCAGTGGAACGACCTCATGAGTTTAAATGCAAATCACACAGAGGCCATGTGAAGTATACAAAACTCAACCGGATAGCATTCTCAACATTTCCACCGGTGGTACGAATTTGAGAATCCGTATTTTAAAAAACGAGCTCATCCAGCAGAGGAGTGTTTATCCTTGGGTGGAAATTCTATTTCTCTGTCTTTAAAATTTCATCAAATGCTCAAGTCTGAGTCGGCA
The DNA here is from genome assembly GCF_963455335.1 of Martes martes. NCBI lineage: Eukaryota > Metazoa > Chordata > Mammalia > Carnivora > Mustelidae > Martes > Martes martes. The sequence continues at coordinate 7,300,805 of NC_137896.1, forward strand.
AAGAGCAATGCCGTGTACTTTTAAGATGGGGGAAGGAAAAAAGCAAGTGCAAAATTACATCGAGCCACCAAGTTGGGTGAGAGTCACAGAGCCTGTGAATGGACATGAATTCAGGGCAAGAGGGCTACTCAGTCATATTCTGGAGTTCCAAAAACAGGAGGAAATTAAGGTGGAACTCGGTGAGCCCCAGCAGGGTGATCACCCATAGTGGACAGAATCTCTGGGCAAAGTCTCTGATCACAGATCATTCCGGTTCGTGGGAATGAGAACTATATCCCCTTCAATGGCAATAGATTTCTTAAACCTTAAAGCTAAGTCTTAAAATTTAAGAGTAACAAAACCGTAGTATTAACAGCTTTCTGTAAATAATAAATTTGCATGTACTTTATACATATGCATTTGGAACACATTAACAAAATTAAAACTTAAAATTTTTGTGAACTTAAATATTCATAAATTAAAAAGACATGGTAACTATACAGAAAGATGGTTTTTATTCATACAGTCTCTTGGGAGACACTTAAAGAAAGCGAATATGTTACATTTATAAAAGCCGTTTAAAATATTTGAGGCATTTAAGCTTATAAGAGAAACCAAATATTTGTCAGAGATCCCATGAAAGTGATTACTCTATTAGCTCGATTTAAAATATATTGAGCTCACAGATATATTTGCAAGCTAAGCTTAATACATTTGTGAGCTAAACTTAAGCCCGAGAGTTAGTTTTTCTTTTATGATTATAACTTTAATAAATTGAATATTATTTACTACTCTTGAACTGCAATAAATTGAATACTATTTAAAAACAAAACAAAACAAAACAAAACAACCTCTTGAATAGTATTTTCTATATATACAAGCATCCCCTGAGGGCACCAACCCCGCCCCCATAAACATATCCTTCCTTTCATACTGCTTCCTTAAGCATTTTTTTTAATCATTAAGCAGAGATTTATTGAGTGCCTATTATAATCCTGGTAATGGTCAAGACACTGGGGATATAGTGAGGAATGAGGGAGGGTTATTAGCAATATATTCACACAAACACTTATTTTTGTGTTTTTCCATAGTTTGTGAGAGTGAGGTGTTTAGGCACAATTAAGTTAGAACGCTTCCTTCACCACCATCTTCCTGCTTGTTACACATCCCAGTCATCGGGTGGTATTAAAGTGATTGGATCTGGCTAAGGGGAAGGTGAATTTAAGACACACCTATTTGGTTTTTGTGGGATATAGGTATGGGATTCATAATCATTGGTGTGTTAACATCGTGCTCACTGTCCTGGTGTGGGAATTGCTTCCCGAGAGATTCTCTGGGTCTCCTGGGTTGGCTCCCTCACAAAGACACAAAGATGCAAAGGCAGAAGTGGATCCCAGTGGAAACATGTTCCTGACCTCACAAGTGCATGGGCCACGGATGGGAAACGAGGCTTGAAATGCTCAGAGTCAGATGACCAGCTATGAAAAATTCTGACATCCAAGGTCTCTATCATTGAGAATCCACTTGAAAATAGAGCATACGGGGGCGCCTCGGTGGCTCAGTGGGTTAAAGCCTCTGCCTTTGGCTCAGGTCATCATCTCAGGGTGCTGGGATCGAGCCCTGCATCGGGCTCTCTGCTCAGCAGGGAGCCTGCTTCCCCCTCTCTCTCTCTGCCTACTTGTGATCTCTGTCTGTCAAATAAATAAATAAAAATCTTTTAAAAAATTTAAAAAAAAAGAAAGAAAATAGAGCATACGTAACAATAAACACACCATACACATTCGTTCTTCTTGGTGGGAATTCTGAGAAACAGCGCTTCACAATTCCTGAATTCATAGTGTGTAAGACACAAAAATTGAGTAGAAGTGTATTAAATCACATCTCAGCTCCTGTGACTCATCTTGTCTTAATGAGGTCTGATGGATCTAGACGGAACAGCACAGAAAATGACTCTCAGAACAGAAATAACCGACCACAGTAGAAAAAAGCCGGAATTACCTTTCCATTTTCCCTCTAGAAATAAAATCATGAAATCATCATTATATGATAGGCTGATCAGAAGCTAGATGAATAAAAAATGTAGGGAAAAAGGAGCTACAGAGGCGTGAATCCGTTAACAAGAAAATGAACTCTATGCTATTTTGCTGCACGTTGGGCATATACGGCTTTTTTTAAAGATTTTATTTATTTATTTGACAGAGAGAGATCACAAGTAGGCAGAGAGGCAGGCAGAGAGAGGAGGAAGCAGGCTCCCTGCTGAGCAGAGAGCCCAATGCGGGGCTCGATCCCGGGACCCGAAATCAGGACCTGAGCTGAAGGCAGCAGCTTAACCCACTGAGCCACCCAGGTGCCCCATATATGGCTTTTTTAAAGTAAGCTTTTAAGTTGTGATTTATGATTTTTTAAATCATTTATTATTTTTCATATTTATTTTCTCATTCTAAGTAAATATTTGCCCTTTATCTAATTTGCCCTTTATCTAATTCAAAATCTTAGACACATTTTCTTTTTATTTTTTAAATTTTTTAAATTTTTTTTTAAAGATTTTATCCATTCACTTGACAGAGAGAGGCAGCAAGAGGAGTACAAGCAGGGGGAGTAGGAGAGGGAGAAGCAGGCTTCCCGCTGAGTGGGGAGCCCAATGTGGGGCTCGATCCCAGGATCCTGGATCATGACCTGAGCTGAAGGCAGATGCCCAATGACTGAACCCCCCAAAGGCCCCCATTTTCTTTTGAAAAAGGGCTCTATTAATTGTAAAACCTTCAAGTCTCAAAAACCAGGGTCTATCATTAACAGTGGATGCCTAGAGAAATGGAGTTTATAGAGCAGCGGGAAAGTGTCCACTGTCCTTGAGCAGTAAGAGTGAGTGTTTGACCCTAGATTCTTGCTTTTTTTGTTTTGGGTTTGGTTTTTTTTTTATCTTTTTTTCCCCCTCCTAAACCTGCAGCCTTCATTTCATTGGATCCTGGGTTTTAGAATTGCAAAAGACTGGAGTAGTGGGCACCAGAAGACAAGAGGGCAGTGGGAGATGGGTCTCTACATCACGGCATTAAAAACTGCTTCCGTGGAAGGCTGCACAGGTCTAGCACATTCTCTGAGTTATCAGATTCCAGCTCTGTTCTGACGCTGCAAGTTGCAAGTTGTAGATCACTGAGACATGTGCAAAGTGTGTCTTCGTGGGGGAGAGGTTCAAACTGTCTTCACTCCGACTCTTTGGAAAAAACAGTCCTCATCTTTGACTACAGCTTGTCTCAACATCTCTTCACTCTAGATAAATCTCGGCTCTTTGGACTTTCCCTTTGACTAGCTATCACATCAGCCTGGGTATCCTTCATGTGCATAAAATAAAACCTCTAACGTGTATTCGATTGGATGTCTGTAGGTAAGTAAGGATTTTACCTCTTCCCAGAAAGTACCTTTCAATAATGGTCAGTGCTTCTGCTTCCTAATCCTCTCTTTCCCAGAACGGGAGGTTGGAGCTGGCCTGACTTTTGTTTCCTTAGAGATAATTTGGTTTTTCCCTCTAGATAACAATCAAGGTTGTTTTTTTTCCCCCACCATAGATGAATACTGTCAGTTCACTGTGACATGGGGAATTTAAAAATAGTTGACAGCCTCTAATTTAAGACAAAATAAAAAATCATTCTGATTCCCTTAACTGTGAACTCTCTGGTTTAGTGGAATTTGCGAATGTTATTAAATATTGCTGAAACAGCAACTAACTACGGATTTTCCACATTAAAAACATTCAACCATCTTAGAATTAGACAAAGCCTAGAGGACATTGTACAAACCTACACTCCTGGGCAGAGTTTTTATTTCATGTCTACTGGGCCTGTTTTGATCCAGCCTAATGGTATTATTATTATTTCAAGGATAAATTTTAAAAATCTGATATGTTATTTTGATCCAAGAATTGTTCTCCAGACAGATGATTTGAGATGGCTATTATATTGTCAACAAAGCTTGTGGGGCTTGTAATGATGCCGGTTATGGAAGTCTCAGGTTTAAAGCATCACAGAGTCAGCATGCTCCGACTGGAAGTTTAAATAAAGAGAAATGCTTATTTTTAGAAAATAAGTACTCTGTTTAAAACCTGCCATTTTGGGGCACCTGGGTGGCTCAGTCGCTAAGCATCGGCCTTCAGCTCAGGTCACGATCTCAGGGTCCTGGAATTAAGCCCGGCATTGGGCTCCCTGCTCCGTGGGAAGCCTGCTTCTCCCTCCCCCACTGCCCTTGCTTGTGTCCCCCATGCCCCCCCACCCCCGGTCAAATAAATTAATTAAATAATTTTTAAAAACCTGCCATTTTTCCTCATTTACATGTTCATTCTCAAGATATGGTCCTTTCCATGTATCACTTAAAATGCCCCTTTAAAAAAAAAGGAGCCATTTCTTTGATTTCTGTGAATCACATGATGAGTTGAAACACATCAACACCAATCATTTGGCAGCAAGGAATGGCAGGAGTTCTAAGCCATCTTGATGTTCTCCTAGACTGTAGAAACCTCTGCTTGCTACCAGAGTACCAGAGTTCTTAAAAATGTAGATATGTTACACTGCTATGTAGAAAAAATTTCTTCCAGATAACGTCCTTGGTACAATTAAGTGAAAAAAGAGAGAGAAAGAGACAGACATAAGTATGTATACCTTATCATTATAATAAACTAAAATCAAATACATTAAAGATTTTATTTATTTATCTGACAGATAGAGATTACAAGTAGGCAGAGAGGCAGGCAGAGAGAGAGGGGGAAGCAGGCTCCCTCCTGAGCAGAGAACCGGATGTGGGGCTTGATCCCAGGACCCTGAGATCATGACCCCAGCTGAAGGCAGAGGCTTTAACCGACTGAGCCACCCAGGCACCCCTAAAATTAAATACATTATATCGAACTCATTGGATAATTTCTGAAAAGACTGAAGAACATTCATAAAACACAAAATATATATCTCTGGATATAAAGGTTAAAGGTGATTTTAACTTCCATACTGTACTTTCCGCTGCTTTAGGTTTTGTGTAAAAAGCTGAGGTTTTTTTGTTTGTTTGTTTGTTTTAAAGATTTTATTTATGTATTTGAGAGAGAGAGAGAGAGAGCATGAATGAGAGGGAGGGGTAGAGGGAGAGGGAGATGGAGAGGGACAAGCAGACTCCCCTCTTAGCAGGGAGCCCAACACAGGGCCCCATCCCAGAACCCTGAGATCGTGACCTGAGCCGAAGGCAGAGGCTTAACTGACTGAGCCACCCATGGGCCCCCAAGGTGAGGTTAATTTAAATGAAGAAAAATTAATATTAAGAAAATAAAAGAAGATTATTACTTTTTGATGACTGAGTTCAAATTTTTATAATATGGTCCCTGAAGACACGTGACACTCTACACTCCAGCCACAGAAGAGGTTGTAAGGGACTTATACCGCTTGGCCTTTGCACAATCACGTTCCCTGCTTGTGTTGTTTCTGCTTCAAGAAAACCTTCCCTGATTTCCTTCAATGACAGCAGTTATCTCCACAGCATTTTGGAAATAACTTCTTCAATGGAACGTATCATATTATCCTATTTCTTGACATGCTTTCTCTACTTGCTTATGGGCTCCCAAGGGCAAGGGACCAGACCTTACATATTTTTGTATCTCCCTTGTCATTGCCCGACATCCAGGGGGGCTCGATAACAAATGAGTGAATGAGCAACGAAACTCAAAACAAGATTTTGGGAGCTTTTGTTTCCCTATCTTCTGCCAACACTACTTCTCGAGAGATCTGGGCCTACTTTCTGCATCTCCATAAAAATTACTGTCTGAATTGACATTCTTTTCTACAAGTTTAGTGAAAAAGCCAAATATGGATGGTCCAGGCTGATGAAAACTTTCTTTCTTCCAGAACAAATAGAAGAAACAATCTTTTGCATCTCGGGGGAGAAGCTGGTTTTCTCTTAAGAAGGGTCCAGTCCATACATAAAGGAAGTAATTTCTGAAATTTGCTGCAGAATCACATCTAGGTCAGAAATTATCATTCCCTTTGTGTATATCTCATTTATTTTTGAAGTTACTTATTATTCTGGCAAAAACACACCTTGGGGAGCTCAGCTCCTGTAAAAAGGATGTCAGTTGGTGTGTATAGGTAGTAAAAGAATTCTAGACTTCATAAAGCCTGTCCTATGAATAAGTTGTCATCTTTTCGATTAATCTGTCAGTGATATGCTTAATAATTACAGAGTACTTTTTCCTCAAAGGACTTGAATCTCATTATCTGCCCTTTAGTACCCCTATGAAGAAAGCAATCTTATCATAAAACCAATGAGAACATGGAATCCTGGTGTTACCGGTTGAACTGTGTCCCTTGACAAAAGATATGCTGAAGTTCCTACCCCCAGTACCTCAGAATGCGACCTTATTTAGAAATAAGGTCATTGTCAATATAATTGGTGGAGACGAGTCAAGGTAAAGTAGAGTGGGTTCTTAAGCCAATATGGCTGGTGGCTTTACAAGAAGCAAAGAGACTCAGTGACAGAAACACAGGGAGTGTATCTACGTGTCGGCACAGGCAGAGACGGCAGTAATGCATCTGTAAGCCCAGGAAAGCTAACAATTGCTGGTAAACACCAGAAGCTCGAAGAGGCAGGGAGGGAGTCTCCCCTAGAGTCTTCAGAAGCAGTATGGTCCTGCCGACAACCTCGAATTCAAACTTCTGGTCTCCGGAACTGTAAGACAATAAATTTCTGTTTGAACCCACCCAGTTTTCAGTACTTTCTCAGAGAAGCCTTAGGAAACAAATACATAGGGACAGATTCAACCCATTTCCCAGGATTTTGCACCTAAGTTTTTGGTGAAAACGGAATGAAGTCCACGTCCTCTGTCCTCTGCGTCAGTCAGTCGTCCAGTTGGAGACCATTATAACTCTCTACGTATAATTCTCCTCGTTCTGCTGTACATACTGGCCATGAACTGTTGAGTCTGGTGAGCCGTAGAAGGTGGAACATGAATTTGCAGAGAGACAGACTTGTCTTTCCCTTAATTTTCCATTTAACCTTTTGGAAGGCTTGTCTCAGAGTCAAGAACAAACCCGGTAGGGTTAAAGTAGGCTGTAATTTTGCATTATCTTTCACGTAGTCATTTATCTGTCCTGATGTACTGTGAAGTCAAGATTTCTGCTTATTAACCTTTTAGCAAAAGCAAGCCTGACTTTTCAGTTAGAAGCCGAAGTACTAGGAATGATTACCTTAAATGGCACTGCATTTCACATCAAGGAATTTGGCCTTGTGACTGTTCTTTTTTAAGTGGCCATTTGTTACCTAATAGAGGGAACGGAGGTGGGAAGGAATGATGAGCTGAAATGAATAAAATGGATGGATTCAAACAAGGAGTTCCTTGATGTGCCCGTGCGTGACCAACCTGCAATTCTCATGAAAGAAACACATGGCACAGGAGGCAGAAGAGGTCCACTTGGAGAGCAGAGAACACAGATCCAACCTTTCAGATTTAAAATCCTGGCTCCTCCGTTCACCGGCCTTAAGATCCTGGGCAAGTCATGTCATCTCTATGTGCCCTGTTTCTTCCTACACCAAGCAGGGGGTAATTAGAGTGTCTCCCTCATAGGACTGCTGTACACAGAAAAAGTTCTTAGTACCCAAACTCAAGAGAGAAAGTGTTGATGATGCTTTGACCTTAGTCCATACCAGGACCAAGTAATCACCAGAACTGGTTTTAAATCCATCTACAACTATCCACGGCAACTCAGCCTCAGACAACTAGGCAGACCCAGAGGGCTAAAGGCGACCAACCCTTCAACTCTGCTTCTGAAAGCCCACCCATCCTTGAACTCCCCACGTCCCCAAACCAACCGTTAAAGGCTCAGCTCTCTCTGCTTGTTCAGAGGCATACGAAACCAGAGCAGTTGTCCCTTCCTAGCAAGCGAGAAATTCAACTTTTTATTTCAGATACTGAGTCCTGGCTTCTTTCTTCAACACCATAGGGATCAAACCCCTGACTATAGACACAGATCCCTTCAATCGTGCCTGGTGTGTCGTAAGCGGTCAGTATGTTCATTACCGTTATTAAAAAACTGTGGTGCCCCTGACCTACGGGATGGGCCAGCAGAAAGGAGAGGGCAGTAAGTGTGGAAACGCAGTATTTGAGACCTACCGTCTGGGAATCAAGACAACCTGAGTCCAGACCATAACTGTCACTTGGCTGCTGTTCAAATGCACGCAGATTTCCTTCCTGCTGGCAAACTGTACGTGGCTAAGTCTGGCCCACTACTTGTTTTGTAAACAAAGTTTTATTGGAACACAGCTACAGCCATTTGTGTAGATCATGGCTCTGGCTGCTTCTCAGCCACGAAGTCAGAGCCGAAGAGTAGACACAGACCTGAGAGCCTACCAAGCCTAGACTATGTACTGTCTGACCCTTTACAGAGAAAGTCTGCCCCCCTCTCGAAAGCTCAGGTACTGCATCTGAAAACGATGTCAATTCCAGTACCTTCCTCCGGGGCTGTTAGGAATGTCGGATGGAAGAAAAGAAAGAGAACGTGTAGGAGAGCAATGGGCAGAGTGAGCGCTGCATCCAGGACTAGAAACCAGCCAGCTGACTCCGTGGCCAAGACTACAGTTTTCGGTTTTATATTTCAAACTGAATTTGAATTATTTAAGGCGGGGCATGACTCTTCAGTTGGGCCACACCTCTCCCTCTTTCTCCTGTTCTGAAAAGGAGCAGGAAGTGACTTCAAACGCTGTTTCCCTGCCGGGCTCCTGTGCCCACCTAAACAGGAGCCCACCACCTCCGATACTACCCATCCCTAAAACTGCCTCTCTTCCAAGAGCTCAGCTATAATCTCATGAGGCCTCACTGGGTTTAATTATACACCTACATAGTTTCTTTAAAAGGGAGTAATTTGCACGCAGTAGAAGCATAATTCATGCGATCTGAGTTAATTAACTACTGGCACCTGTTAGGTGTTTGGCACCGTTGCAGGCACTGGGGGAGAGTTCCTTTGAGCGGGGTCCATTAGAACCCCCGCGGGGTGGAAGTGTTGGAGCTGAGCCCCGCATGGAAAAGGTAGACAAGAGCATGCTGGGAGTGGAAAGGCCTTAAAGCGTGGTGAGTCTGGCCCCTCGAATGGAACACAGTAAGACAGATGGGGCTGAAGCGGAGAGACAGGGATCGTGATGCAACACGAGGACAAAAGGCCTGCCAGGATGTGGGGCTCACGCCTGAGGTGAGGGGACAGGGTTTCACCCGAAGCACGAGAAAGTGCTGAAGCTTTCCAACATTTAAGGATGTCTGTGATCTGCTTCACTTTCCGCATAGACCTGTCTGGGTGCTCTTTGGAGAATGGAGGAGTGAGTGAATGAATGAATGGATGAATGGTGGCAGCCAGTGTGCCCTGCTCATTAATAAAAAGTCAACAGGGGAGGGCTTCTCAACTCTGCCGAAACCGGAAGGCACAGAAAGCCGATCGGAACCTTCCACGCAGTGAGTGCCGGTGCCCTTGGATGCCGCTCAGGGCTGCTGTGTGCCAGGCCCGGAAAGGAACACGCCAACCGGGTGAGGAGCCGATCTGCGACGGCAGCAGGGGGTACAACTGTCCTCCCCAAACGATCCTGAAAAAGTCTGTTGTGCAAATATTTAATTAAACTCTTGAGCTTCTAGCTAGAAACGTGCAGATGGACACACAAACATGTGGAAATCGTTCAGGCTCCAGTTTTAAAGAATCTAGATAAGGGATCCCTTGCTGTTAATGTGTTTTGTGAATTCCGGTAAGGGAAGGATATAATTTAAAATCCTTCGCCCACAACACTTTGGCATTGCCTCCCGAAATAAATAACTAACATAGCCTGGAGTTCTTTGGCTGGGTCTAGACGCATAATTGGTCTGCTCCCTTTTGACTGACCTGCCTAATTCATTTAGTCAATTAATATGATTCTGGCGAATACATGTTTTGAAATATTTACAGCATATGAAGTCCTATGTTAGGCACTACTGCATTTTTATCCTTGTAAACCCTTATAATTATTAGTATTAGTAACAATAAATGAGTGAACACGGAAGTGCTTACAACAGAACCTCGCCCTTAATTACCGTTAGCTGCTATCATCACCATCATTCTCATTATTGCTATTAATATGACTCTTGTATTTGCTATTAATCTATAAATCAGGGAACTGAGGCTCAGAGAAATTCAGTAACTTCCCCAAGGTCAAATGACAGCATGAGAACTGAACCCCCAGCGTCTGAGTTTAGAGCCGTACTGTGAGCCGCCAGCCCACACCAGATCTACAATGATAATTATCGGTTGAAAATATATTACCACTTGAGCCAAAAAAGATTTTTTTAAGATTTTATTTATTTATTTGACAGAGAGTGAGAGAGGGAACACAAATGGGGAGAGTGGGAGAGGGAGAAGCAGGCTCCTCGCTGTGCCCTATGCTCCTAGGGAGCCCGATGCGGGGCTCCATCCCAGGACCCTGGGATCATGACCTGAGCTGAAGGCAGAGACTTAATGACTGAGACACCCAGGTGCCCCTATTTGGGCCAAAACTTGAAACAGTTGCCTATAGGATCCATCTGTTAAGTCCATTTAGTTTTCCTACACACACACACACACACACACACACACACACACACAGCTGTCCATATAAAAACACATTCATAGTTCCAGAAACACTTAGGACAGCTAATCAATTCTAAAAATGACTCCTTGTGTGATAAATGTGCTGTGTTTGTCAAGTCCAAAAAAAAAAAAAACCTACAATAACTAAGAAGTAATTTCAGTTACTTAAAAAAAAACAACAACCTTTAAACCATATATTACAGACCTAATAGTGTAACCTAATTCTCAGTGAAAAATATCCCATGATTGATTCCAGTTCCTAACAATTAATTCCCTAATGTTGCCACCGTCATTTCAATGGGTACGGTGCTTTACACGCAAGAGCCTGGAGAAATTTCCAGAGAGGTGTTCTGATTAATGCACAAAGGAAGAAAATTTTCATTTATGTGTTTGCTGTTTGGCTTAGCTCAGGTGTTTCTTGAACGAGGTCTCTGGGAGGCAAAAAGGAAGGATTATGTCAGTGGGAACATATGCAGAACTTAAAAACCTGCAAATGACTGTCAATATGGTGAATATTATTAAAAGGGAAAAAATGGGACGCTGACTCAACCTGTGAGCAAGCAGGCCGGGCTGCGTCCCAGGCTGCCTCACCCGCTGAGAAACGTAGCATTCCTTTTGCTTGTTTGGGATTTTCGTGACAGGTTCCAGGCAACGAACAGCTTCCTCTCCACGTCCTTCTGCTTTTAGCCCACTGACAACATATGCCGACAAGACCTTCTCCTCGTTCTGTTCAGTGACTAGGAACATGCAAGGCTTTGAGTCAGATTACAAAATAATTCCCATTTGTCCCCCTTTGTGCTCTTTATTTAAAGTTCACCGAAGTGGAGTTCTTTGCCAGGTTCATTGGCAGGCTCTGTGTCCATCCCCACACGGGGCTGGTGTGAATGACCCAATCTCTCTTCATGGTCAGCCCTGGGAAACCACCTACAAAGCCGCTCCTTGCTTTAGTGATTATAGGATTCCAGGTCATCCTTCTTGCCCAGCGCCCTTGTCTAAATGCCAGAAAGTAAATGGGGGTGGAAGAGTGCCAACCCAATGGCCAACACCTCCCTTTTTTCCTCACAAAACCTTGATTGCGTTCGAATATCTGGCAGAGGCCTCTCAGGAGAGAGAGAGGAGCAGACCACAACCTAGGGATGGTCATGGGACCCAGGTGGTCATGGGACCCAGGTGTGGCCATTGAGATATAAGCATAAATGCCCTGGGGGCCCCAGGAGGATACGAGTTTTCACCTCTGACAAGAGGACAGACTGGTAAAGAAATGTTCTGGAAACAACTCGGTGAAGGACCCATGCTCAGAAGAGCCAGGACCATCTTGTAACTGTACATGGGAAGTTCAGAAGACTGCAGAGATGCCTGCCAGTCTGGAGCCCAGATATCGTGGACCCGCCAAACCATCACCGACAAATCACCTGTGGCCAGAATTTCATCTTATGTGAAAAAATGAAACCCTCCTCCAAGATTCTGACGAGGGAACGTTCCCTTCCTTGCAGCCAGAATCATTCAAAACCCTTACCGAGCGCTCTGATTTCTTATGCGTCTCTCTCCCTCTTTCTGCAACAGGGTAAGGGTTAAATCTGGGACAACTTCCCGTGTCAGTCTTGAGGAAGATGGCTTTGTTCCCTTTGGGATGAGGGAAGGCCTGGAGGGGAAGAGGCAGTCACCACGGGCCATGAGCATTCCAACACATTGCTGCTGAAAATAATGACCGGAACCTAAGGCCCTGATGGCCCGCTCTTTGCTCAGGTCGCTTTTTAGGGTTCCATTAATAGCCGGCAACTTTGAGGCCTGTGGAACCGTCTCCCCCCGGTAGCAAGCAGGCTTGCTTACAGTTTAGTGTAACCCCAGTACATTCCCTGAGCTCAACGTCCCTCACTTGCAGCGCAAATCCACCTGGACCCCACTGCTTGAAAGCCTCCTTTTACCCTCTCCCGTGGAACTGGGAGGGCAAGGAGGGAGCCAAGAAAGAGTCAAAGCTCATGCTGTTTGCCGCGCAGAAAAAAGTCCTTTGTCTCTGACCCGGGAGCCTCATGTCTTCTAGCAGCATCCATGAAACTGTTACCATGCAAGTAGAATAAAAATCTCCAATCCTTCCCTGTTCTCAACAGGCCTGTGGAGCAAAACGTCCCCCTTGATGACAGTCAGACAGTCTCACATCCTAAGACTATGTGCCTTCATTCCCACCATCCCTCCCATGAAAACCTCCAACGACCGCTTCCTTGAAGTCGTGATAATACAGCACTGTAGAGCACAATCTGAAATTTGCCTGACTCGATGCAGAGTCTGCTATTTGCAACTTTTTCAACCTCTCTGAGCTCCAATTTTCTCATCAGAAAATCAGAATAATAGTCCCTTTGCGAAATTTTTTGTTAGTTTTAGCATTCTTGAAGTGCGAATGCAATGTCTAAGACATGAGCATACAATCCTCACGGCTCCGGGCAGTCCAAACCACCACAGTCTCTTTCCTGAATAGTGGTCATGGTCCCCTAAGCAGCTTCTCGGCTTGATACTCTTGTCCTGTTTCAATTCGTTTCCCAAGCAGCGGCCAGAATAGCATTTCAGAAGTCAAATCCTGTCTTGCTGTCCTTAACCTTTCCAATAGAATAGAATCATAGGTCAGGTCCTATATGTGGCTGATAAGACCCAACATGTTTCAATCGCTGTATACCTTTCTGATCTAATTCATCAATCTCTCCATTCTTCACCGTGCTTCTTCAACGATTCAAGCTCATCCCAACCTTTGGGCATTGGCATCTGCTATTACTTCTCCAAGGAGTGCTTTCTCTGTGGATCTTTGCAGAGTGCACCACTGCTCATCATGTAGATCTGCACACAAATGCTCTCCTGTGGAAAGGCTCTCTTACCACTCTAAGATGTGCCCTACCAACTAGTCAACTCCTTCATTCCTTTTGCTTTCACAGAACTGCCCGAAATTATTATATTTTTGCTTATGTAGAAACTTCATTTTGCTTTTCTCCTTTCGTCAGGACGTGAGTTCTATCTTGTTAATTGCTCTAACTTTGCACCAAGAAGAGTGCCTGGAATCTAACTATATTGTTGAATGAATGAGTGAACGAACGAATGTTATGCTTATATCATCAGGATAAGAAAGATGCAAAAGTCTATAGCCATTGAATGTCTTGACATAAGACTCAATGACAAACAAACAAACAAACAAAAAACATGATAATAACCCTCAGGTCTTTCCCAAACCCATGTTTGTTTCTGGAAATTCAGGGTTTGTGGTCAATGTTATATCTTAACTTTTTTTGCAATGTTCAAACTAAATAAATACAATTTTGAGGAAATTCTTTCATCTTTAAAGGTCATCCTTGTGACTTTTGCAGAGAATTCCCAGGAGATGGGTTGTTTTTAGTCACAAATATTCCCTTGATAACTATTCCCACAAGGACTCAGGCTCCTTATGGGAGCTGAAACATTAGAGAGATCGAAAGGCATGGTTGTAGGCTCACAAAAGCCTACAAAGTATGCAGAAAAACAAACTTTATGGGGTTGGCTTTTGGATATATAACTTTATTTTCGAGAATTTGGGCTTTTCTTAGACATGCATGGTTCAAAAGAACATTTCCTGTGTGTAGTGATCTATTCCACAGGAAATGAATAATCTGGGGACAATCATCTAAAATGCATTTTACTTATCATTTGAAAATGGCATTTTTTTCGTGGGGTGGGGGAAGAACTTTTAAAAAATATGATGTCCTGTAGGAGCATATTTTAGGCTTGATTCTTTTTTTTTTTTTTTAAGATTTTATTTATTTGACAGACAGATCACAAATAGGAAGAGGCAGGCAGAGAGAGAGAGGGAAGCAGGCTCCCTGCTGAGCAGAGAGCCCGATGTGGGGCTCGATCCCAGGACCCTGAGACCATGACCTGAGCTGAAGGCAGAGGCTTTAACCCACTGAGCCACCCAGGTGCCCCTAGGCTTGATTCTTACCAAATATGAAGCACGGATAATACATAGCCATGCTCTCCTAGGGGAAGTCTGGCTGGTCCTTTACAACTTCACTGCAATACTCAGGCTTTGCCTACTGATATACACTAATGTAATGAAACCGCACACTGGATTGTAAATGTCTTGCCAGTTTATAAGCGATCTGAAAGACTGCATCTCTCACAATGTCTGTCATACTTCTTGGCAGGTAGTATGTGCTTCACACAAATTTATTAATTTATTGGTTGTAAGAATAAGGAAAAGATTTTTATTATGAAAAGGAAATATGTTAGTATAACCTATCACATCTAGGACTGGTATGGTGATTCTGATGGTCTCAGTTTCCCTATAGTTCTTAGTGCGTGGCTTTCCTCTTAAGTTTCCTTCGTGATAACCAGATGGCTGTCACTGTTCCAGCCATTAACGTCCAGATTCCAGCCAGAAAAAGGAGAAAGGGCAAATAGGAATATTTTTTTTTTTTTTTTTTTTTTTTTTTTTTTTTAAAGATTTTATTTATTTATTTGACAGACAGATCACAAGTAGGCAGACAGAGAGAAGGGAGGAAGCAGGCTCCCTGCTGAGCAGAGAGCCCGATGCGGGGCTCGATCCCAGGACACTGGGATCATGACCTGAGCCGAAGGCAGAGGCTTTAACCCACTGAGCCACCCAGGCGCCCCCAAATAGGAATATTAAGTTGAGTTTTCTTATGTGCTTTCCAGGCAGTCCCACCAAGTAACTTCCATTTACATCTCAAGCCTGAACTGGTCATATAGTGAACCCTTTAGTCACGGGATGATGGGAAAGGTAATGGGAAATGGGAAAGGTAGACTTCTAGGTGAGTGCAGGGCTTTCATCATTGAAATCATAGACTCTTTTAGTAAGAGAAGTTGAAGACGTATTGGGTGGGCATCTTCTGCCTGAATAATGTATTATGAGCATGCATTTCCCTTGGTTTCGGGGGACAGATAGATAAGATTACAGGTTCAGAGATGAAAGATACAGCTTTTGATATGGACTAGTTTAAGATTTCCAATCTATCAATCCTGATGGTCTATTCTCAAATTCTCTGAAAAATTAAACACCCAAATTCAGGGGTTTTATCTAAAAAGATGAAAATGCAAATGCAGCAGGTCGATAAAAATATTGTCATTTTAACTAGTGAGTAATGATGGTTCTTGAATGCTAAGTGTTGAATAATAAAGGCATTATGATATAACAGATGCTATTAGATTATCAGAGATTGTGATACACCTGATAAGTTGAAATAGGATTTAAAAAAAAAAAACTATCAAACAATGAAATCATTTAGAAGAGTCCAGTTTGAAAGTTGGCATTATAAATTCCGTTATTGTTAGGATGTTGCTGCTGACTTGGGGGGGGTGTGATGATGGTGAGGATGGGATGATGATGATATCGGTGGGGGTGTGGTGGAGATAGTAACTAATACAAAATTAGAGCCTCATGTGTGCCTAGCCCTGTTCTAAACACCTGACGCATTCCATCTTGTTGAAGACTCACATCCATCCTATGAAACAGCTAAGTATTTTTGAACCCATTTTACAGATGAGTGAAGAGAATAACTACCAGTCCAAGTGCATTTGACTCCTAAGAATCTGTAGTTTGATCCAGATTCTGGCCCTTAATTCTTACATTATACTTCTCTGGGGATAAGAGAAGGGAGGTCCAGCAGGACTGAGAAGATCTGAACCCTCATCACAATGCAAGTCTGTTACCACTGGCTTTATATCCGTCTTGTTCTGCCCTCACCTAAAGGCCCGTCTCCACTCCCTTGCATGTCTGCCATATTGGAACAAGGGGTAGCCTACAGATGAGTCAGGTCCAGGAGGAACCTGTGTTAGTGTGCCTACACCGTCATGAAGGACAGAATGTAGGGAGAATTCCATCTGGGACTGAAACTGGTGATGAGTAGAACCCTCTTTTATTGTTTACAATAACTGACAAATTTGGTCCCTTTTTTGATCATTTTTAGATATTTATAACATCCAAAAATCAACTTTCTATCGATCAGGACACTACTGTAATGAATATCAGTGTTGAAGAGGGAGGGATATTTAAGCAAGGACTACTTTTCGAGGTAGCTTATTAATCAACCATTTTATATTACAGTAACTTTATTATATTATATATAAAATTATATATAAATATATATAAATTATATATAATATATATAACATGTATAATTATATTTTATATATTATATAATATATTGTATATTAATTTATATTATTATATATTATATATTTATATAGATTAATATATAATATATAATATATAATATATATAAATTATATATAAAATTATATATAAAATATATTATATATATTTTTATTTATATTACAGTAACAGAAGGAAAGGGAGAGAGAGAATGTTAGGCAGACTCCACACCCAGCATAGAGCCCCACAGTGGGCTCGATCCCATGACCCTGAGATCATGACCTGAGCCAAAATCAAGAGTGGGGCACTTAACCGACTGAGCCACCCAGACACCCTAACAATAACTTTTCATTTCTCTTGAACCATAGGATTGAGATAAGAAAATTTCAGATAATGGAGACCCCCCTCAGACTTAAGTGGGATAATATAATATAAAATAATATAATACAATATAATATAATATTTGTTTTTAACTTGCTTTTGCTAACTTACCAGTGTATCATGAATAGTTCCCATATTAGTAAATATATGTGCAATGTGCTTGTAAAGGTATATATAATATTTTATTAGAAAGACATACGATATCTACCAGTGTATATGTACTACTGGATACCTCAACTCTTAAAAATTAATCTATTATTAGTAATGCTGTATTATATATATTTCAGTTAAACTTTTGCACATATCCGTAACTATTTGAGATCATCAATTTCTAGAAGTGGGACTGTCACATTGACTAATTTATATATAGTAGGAAAAATTATAAATAAGGAGCTTTTAATTTGCATTCACCATGAGGTTGCCTTTGCCAATAGCCCTCCTTGCAGCCACATGGAAACGTGACGTGGCCACACAGGAGCTTGACTCCCGCCTACATCCACAGCTGTCCCACCCCAGCTCTGTACTGTCCGTACTGAAATATGGAAGCTCCTCCGGCCAGCTATCGTCCCCCAAGTGTTCTTCATCCTCCTGCTGTACTGTGTTTCTCTACCTCCTTCTACTTCCCTCCCTTCCAAAACCTCCTGCTTCCTGGAAAATCAGTCACGTGGTTACCAGACTCTCCTCCAGTTCCTCCATGTACTTGGTCTGGGCGCTATCTTGTGGTACCAACTGAATGCTCACTCCCTGAGAGCACTGCTTTTCTGTAGGCTAGTGAAGAGCCGTTGTGCATTCCTCCATACTGGTCTCCACAGGGCAAGGGCTGGCTTGGCATTCCCCTGGCTTCTGACCACCCCTCCTTAGCTACTACGTTACATCCCGAAGGAAAATGCCTTCTGCTTTGGGACTCATGGCATCTGCCGTCCACCCAGCTTCTCACCTTCTCTCCCGCCCACCCCCTTGTCCCACACAAGCAAAGAGGGTAATACTTCCGAAATACATAATTCAGATCATGTCACTGCCTAAAACCACCTAGTGCTCCCCGATACACAGAGATGAAGACCTGATATCCTTACTAGGACTGTAAGGTCCTAAAATGTTTTGTCCCAGTCTCATCTCCCACCTCTCCCCAAGCACATTCCACCTCAAGGTTTGTAGGTCACACTTGTGTCTGCCTGGCACGTGGTTCCCCTCTTACCTCCGCGCAGGTCTTGGCTCCAGGATCTTATTGCAGAGGCTTTCTCTAGTCAACACGTTTAAAGCAAGGATCTGATTCTCTATTTCCTATGCCTTCTTTGTCCTTCCCCAGAACCTGTGCCCCTCCCATGAATGAAATGGCATGCATCGTTCCAGTCTATGGTGAATCTCCAGCCTCTTTAGTCTCTGGCACACAAGAAGTAGTCAATCAATTATTTGTTGAATGAATAACGAAATGATTATCCACTGATCTTCGGTCACCCCGCCATGCTTATTTTCACACACACTCCCTCTCTATACTATAATGTAATTATCCCTATTTTCCTGTCTTACAAACTCCCTGCGGGCTGGGCTTCATCCTATCTTTCTCTGTCTCACCTACACTTAGGAAGGACCTGACATGGGACAAACTCAGGAACATATTTATTGAACGGGAACCTCCTCCCTTCCAGACCCCCTCATGCCTTTCCCATTGTTCCCATTTCTTAACTGGAAAACTGAGGCCCAGAGGAGGTCAGAGAATTCCCCACACACGGCTGAGCCATGATTTTAATTCACGTATTTTTACCCCAAGCCTAGTCCTCTCTGTGTTTTTTTTTTTAATTTTGTTTTTCCGACGAATGGCCTATCATCCTCTTGAACTGATGTATACAGAAGCTTCCAGCATTATGCACATGCTGTGAAAAGTTATGTTTGAGACCTTGGGATCCTTAATTTGTCAAATGTTTGGAAGAAAAATATACTGCTCTAATTATAGCATGCAGATGGCAATTTGAAAACTTACAAACTATGTCATTTAACAAAGCAGAACATGAGAGAATCATGCTTCATAAAGTGACCTTATTTTCTTAAAGGGACAACTTTTGTGAATCTTACTTTGAAAGACATAAACAGGCTGCCTCCTCATTCTTGATTATAAGGATACCTAAAGTAAGCCCATTAAGTACCAGTTACAATAATTTTAACTATCAATTATAAAAGTGGGCCTTTCTAATTATAGGCAACATTTAGCATTTGGGACCGAGTTTTTGCTGGTTATGTAAGTTGCAGATCTAACTAAAGCCAAATATACCCTAGCTGGATTTTACCCCACATTTCTAAATTTCTAATTATATTGTGATGGCATCAGCACTACCCTCTGCAAAAGTTTAAAACCTCATGACTCAAAAATAATCTGCAGGGAAACTTCCAGAAGCAAGGGGAAAAATGTGAATGAGGACATGGCCTAGTATCAAAAGCAAATAACATGAGAAACAAGCCCTTGAAAACAGAGGTAACTATGACCAGCCAATGCAACTCCTTATTCTTCAGTGTATTTTCTAGAAGCGGCACATTCTCCTCCATTCTGCCATTTCTTACATGCACCGCACACTAACCATAAACCAGAAGAGCACATAACATGACACAACATGACAGTTCCCATCGCACCCCCAGAGCATGGCATGCCGGGAGAGAGCAATTCATTAATTCCACAAATATTTATGAGGCACTGAATAAGACAAAAGATCACACCTTTACAGAGTCTGTATTCATGTTGTAATTAAGACCAATTATAAAACCTACTCACGAGGTCTTTAAAAATAAGCCTGTCAGCTATCTGAGATAGTAAAAAGGACTCCTGCCTAAAGTATAAACTCATTAATGTTTCCCCAAATGTTAGCTATGACATGAAATTCAGGTGTTAAGTTTTATTTTAAGTAACAATGCCTTTATCTGAATATGTATCAGAAAAACACTGTTTCTCCATTTAAACCAGTGACATATTTTATAAATGTACCAATATATGTGTGATATGGAAATATATATAATTATATCATATTATTATGTAATATGCTATATAAATACTTAAAAATTATATATACTATAAATACAAATACACACTATGTATAGAGATATTTGAAAAGACATTATATATAATACATATTTATTTCTATGTTCTATATATTTATATATATATTTAAAGAAAAAGATTTTTCAATTTAAAGAAAAATACTATCTAAATAAGAAGAAAAATGGTACAGTACAGTACATGGCAAAAATTGTGAAGGTGACATGTGATCAAAGTTTCACAAACATGGGGGCACCTGGGTGACTCAGCCCACCTGGGTGGGCTCAGTGCAGCCCAATGACCTGCATTCGGCTCAGGTCATGATCTCAGGGTCCTGGGATCGAGCCCTGCATCGGGCTCTCTGCTTAGCAGGGAGCCTGCTTCCCCCTCTTTTCTCTGCCTGCCTCTCTGCCTACTTGTGATCTCTCTCTTGTCAAATAAATAAATAAAACCTGAAAAAAAAGAATTTAAGACTTAAAAAAAAAATTTCACAAACGGTAATCTCAGAAAGTGATTTTTTTTAGAGGGGGGAAGGGCAGAGAGAGAAGGAGAGCGAAAAATCTCAGGCAGATTCCCCACTGAGCACAGAGCCCAATGCAGGGCTCAATCATTGACAACTGAGATCTGACTCTTGA